>NW_006399769.1:8794706-8802069 GCF_000299155.1 Elephantulus edwardii
AGGAAGGAAGGAAGGAAGGCCTTCAAATCTTTTTTCTGAATCCCAAATGTAATTTACAACAGAGCAACACCGCCATCTGGTGGTTGACACTTGAATTGCCAGCACAAACTCGAGAGAAAAAAAATCAGGGACAAGGATTGTGAAAATCACATACCTTATGGTTTCAAATGTCACAGTCTGATTTTAGGTATCTCAATAGGCCCACATGGTCTGGTTTTCTTGTCTCAAGTGTGTTCTGGTCCAGATCACTGAATGAGACCTATTATGTGCCGTCAAGTTGATCTTGACTGATAGCGGCCTCACCTATCAGAATATAACTTAATTGCCCCATAGCGATTTCTGACTGAAGATTTTTAGGGAGCAGATCATTTAAGTACTGATCAGGAGATTTCTGTGAATATTTGGCAACCAAATTGACATGTTCTGCAGATGGAAAATTCACAACAGACTTTGAAGATTTTGTGCAAAGAAAAATGTAAATATGTCATCATTGTTTTTTAATATTGATTCCGTGTTGAAATGATAATACAGCAGATATTTTGGACTAAACAAAATACATTATCAAAAATTCATTGTGGCTATTTGTGCTTTTTTAAAATGTAGCTTCTGGAAAACTTACTGTTTAGCTCTAGTTACAGCTGTGTATGGGTGTGGAAAATGTGCACCAGGCACACTTCAAAGCCATGTAAGATAACACACACTGTGCCACCATGTGAGGGGTGAAGACTGATATCACGTGAGGATGGTGTCGACATAGCCTTGTCCACAAAGACCATGTTCTACATGCCACTTGGTGAGTTTTTGTTGTTCTTATTTGTTGTCCAGTCGCTTGCAACTCATAGCAACTCTGCCCTATCCTGTGCCAATTTCATTGTCTCTGACACATCTAACGCCATTACTGAAGTCACTGAATCAATCCACCTCATTGAAGATCTTCCTCTCCTGTGCTGTCCCACCACCCTTCCAAGCATGATGTCCCTCTCCAAGGACCAGTCCCTCCTTACAACATGTCCTAAGTATGTCAGACGAAGCCTCAGAATCTTTGCCTCCAAAGAGCATCCTGACTTGGTGAGTAGGGACTCTAAAATTTACAAGCTGCCATCTAAGGGGCAACTACTGGTCTTTCCTTGTCTGGGACAAAGAAAGAAGAAAAATGAAGATGTGCTGAAGTGATTAGTCCAGAGGACCGATGGACCAGAAGACCTGAATGCTATTTGGCTGCTACCACAGGGCCCTCAACAGAGGATCACAGAAGAAGACTCTGGAGAAAGTGGGAGAGGATGTAGAACAAAACCAAAAAATAGAAGAAGGTCAAACTTACTGTTTCAGTAGAGAATGGCAGAACCTTTGAGACTATGACCCATAGTCAGTCTTCAAATTTGTAACAGAATCATGTTCATCACTCAATATTCAATTAAAAAGTACATAAGACAGATAAGGTGAACAATAACAGGGAGACACTCACTACTTAGAATAACCAAGCACATAAAATCAAAAGAGTAGTATTTTTGCCCAAGGATAAATCTTTGAGGGCAAGAAAGGGTAAGATAGAATAATTAATAGAAATGAGAATTACAGAGTGCTCTGGTGGCCTTGCATATGAGTAACTGATCATATGAGTAATCAGGTCTTTTATTCATAGGGTCGCTATGGGCTGCACTTGACTCAATGACACCTAACAACAACAACAACTGGTGGCCTAGTGGCAAGAAGCTGCACTGAAATCCCAAAAGCTTGCAGTTCAAATCCACCAGATGCTCCACTGGAGAAGGAGGGGTAATCTCCTCCTGTGCCAGGCAAATCTGATTTGACAGTGTGAAAAGAGAAATAAACAAATAAGAAATGAGAATTACAGTTCGATTACCTTGTGAATATTGTAATTGATGTCGCAAACCAAAATGTATATATGAAGAACAATTTGCTTTATAAACTTTGAGTCAAATCACACATACACACACTTGTTCAAACATCAAGAATGAAGAGTTTGAAGGAGAGAAGGAGGCCTCTGACCTGGAGCGGTGGTGAGGAAGAGGTAAGAGAGGAAGCCTCAAACCACAGGCTGGAGAACAAGGAGGATGTGGGTGGGAGAGGGCACTCTGCCACTCCAGGCCATGGATTCACCTTCTCAGGGAGGAACAACTTGGACGTCACAGGCACAAAGGCCCTGAGCTCTCAACCAAGTACAAAGGAAGGTCTTACTATTCCCACTGATACTTTCAGTCATGATTTCATTCATTTACCCAGTGGTCCAAAGTGCTGGAGGCAGGAAGGTCCTGATGTGATGGTTTATTTTTGTGACAACTTAGCTAGACTATGGTTCTCAGTTATTTAGCCAAACTCTACTATAATTGCTGGTCCTTAATGTAGTCTGACGTTAATTGTAATGTAATTACCTTCTGTAATGTAATCCAATGTACATAATTAACCCATCAGTTCAGATCATATCAATGTAAAGTGAACCCTAAATTGAATCACTTCTTAGTTATAAAAACACCAGAGTTTAAAACCAGCGTATAAAAGTATTTGAAGAAAGATGACACGTGAGGGTCATCTACAAGGATTGTCAACAGATCCCAGAAAACAGGAGAGAAACAGAGGGGATCGACTTGATAGAGATGGGTTTGGGCTTTCAGCCTCTATGATGGTAGAGAATCAAGTTTTACAGCAGCACTAAGCCTTTGTTGGGCAACTGGTAGCAAAGGTGGCATGTCCTAGGATGCTGAAGAGTTACTAAACACCAGGTCACAGCACAGACTCCAAGCCAGGTCCAAACACCTTCTCAAGTCTTGCCTAGAGTATGGGTCTTTGAGGCTCAGTGTCTAGACTCAGGGAGGGGGGTGCTGGACAGGATACTCCACCCTGATCCCAACCCCAAGGACTATTCCTCACCTGCCCAACCTCTTTGCAAGCAGATTCCTAAAAACACGCATTCCACACCAGCATCCAGACCCTGAGGATAAGAAACACAACATTACGGCTCACAAGTACTAGCACTTTGCAGAATTTCTGACACCGCTCTCAGCAGTGAGATGTTGTGAAAAAAACTGGGATCTCTTTGTGTAGAAGCTCTGGCAGCCCCGTCATAAGAAGGTGCACTGCAATCCCAAAGGCTCCGTGGGAGAAAAGTGGCTCTCTCCTTGCAATTTACTGCCTCTGAAAACCTGCTGGAGGGTCAGTTATGGGTTGGTTCTGACTCAAAGGTACATAACAACAACAACTACGTATAGACTGTCCCCTAGACCCAGGAAAGCCTGGTGTGAGTCCAAATTGGAATGTAAGTTCTAGAAGCACTGATTGGTTTCCAGCCCAGGTCAGAAGGCTGTCCAGAGGCTGGGCCAGAGGCCAAACAGGCCAGAGGGGACCCCAGAGCATGCATTCCTGCACAACGAGAGCCAGTGACAACGTGGCTTCCTGAAACTAGGTCTGAACCTTGAAGGTGTTTTATAGCCTCTGGAGAAGAGAAAAGGGCTCTCAAGCAGGAACACATTCTGCTGATGTTTTCTTCTAGGAGACATAACAGCTCAATTAAGTCCTCCTTTAATCACCCACCTGGTACTAACACTGTGTCAGGCAGCCTGAGGGAAATAAATATGAGGAGTCATGGAGGCCAAAACACCTTCTTGGTTTTCTGTAGAAATTCCTGGAACAATATTGCTGCTACTTTTGTGTGGTCTTTGCCTTTGAAAAGCAAACAGTTCAACAAAACCAAAAACATAAACAGTTTTTGGAGAGCTGGCCTAGTTTGGGAGGAGTCACCAAAGCATGCAACCCACATGGTAAGTTCCCCTGGTGTCCTGAGCAGGGGCTGGCCAACATGGCAGGGTGATTGGATGGCAAGGACTCCTAGTGACGGGTCAGTGTGAGAGGGACTCCCATGTGAGTGGGGCTGATGAGTGTGAAAGAGTGACCAGTGTAACATGGTGACCAATGCTATGGGGTTGACCAGTGTGGTAAGAATGCCCACTGGAATAGGATGGCCAGCACCATGTGGTTGACCAGTGTTGGAGGAGTGATTGGCATGAATGGGAACCGGCGTGGAAGGTCTCCTGGGGGAGACACAGAGGATGTGGGAAGGGGAAGAAAAGAAGAGAGATGTGAAGTTGCTTTTTAAAGAGAGAGTTGGGACTAGCAGGAGAGAGTGTGTGTGTTGGGAAGAGGAGGCAACAAGTGACTTGAGAAGATCTCTGACACTTAGAATCTCACTATTAGATGTTTATTTTGAGGAGACCCAGTTTTGCATTCTCTGTTGTCATTTTTCAGAATGAAGCTTTCCTTGCTGAGGTAACAAGCATGTGAAGACCCTAATAGAGCATGTGATGCCAAAATAAATAACAATTCTGTCAGTGTCAAAAATGTTGCCAAAAGATTGGACCGTTCAACCAGTGTCAACAAAACTGCTGTGGAAGTAACCAGGAGAGAGGGGAGGCTCCATGTCCTCAGAGGAACCCTGATGTTCTCCTCAGCGCTGGGAAGCCCAGCCCTGCTAACAAATCTCCAAAGCCTACGGAGAAATGAGGTCACTCTGCTGCGATGTGTGCCTGTTGGTCTACCCGGGTTCTGAGTGATCACAACCTCCTTTCCAAAGAACTCACAAAGGAAAAGTCCTTGACAAGGTTTCAGATCAAAATTACAAAGATTCTAGGCTCTGGAATCAGATTGTCTGGGTTTTAATCCTGGTTCTCCTGCTTGGACCTAAGTCCTTGGCTTCCACTTCTCTGTAGCTCATGCCTGTAGTTTACAAAATGGAACTGATGATAGTATCAACCTCACAGGATTATCATGAGGGTTACATGAGATAGCACACACGATCAATAATGCTGCTCTTATTAGCACCAACTCCTTACAACCAGACCAAAAAAAAAAAAGAAAAGAACAAAAAATTCTTTGGATGTTGCGGAATTTGAAACAGAATTTACCTAACCACCCCAACGAGTGTAGCATACTACTTCCATTTATTCAAAACTTACTGTTGTTGTTGTTGTTGTATGCTGTCGACTTGGAACTGACCCATAGCTGACCTTCCAGAAGGTTTTCAGAGGGAGGCTGTAAACACACAGGAGGAAATCGCCCATCTTTCTCTCACAAAGCAGTGGATGGATTTAAACCACTTGTCTTTGGATTGACAGTGCAATTCCTTATCACTAAGCCACCGGAGCTCCCTACTTACTTACTAAACATGGATTATAAGCAGGATTTTATAAGGGATAATCAAAACAAACAAAATAACAAATATCACTTGAAAGCTTACCCATCTTCAAAGAACATACAACTTGAGTAGGAACATTATAAAGCACAGTGTCAAAGAATGACAACATGATACTGTGTACTGAGCCTATAAAGCCTCATATCATTTAAAAGTAGATAAGATTACAATATTTAAAAATTAAAATATAAAAAAACTGAGGACTGATGATGTGGCTTATTAAGGATCCAAGCCTCTTATACTTTGGACATGTAGCTAGGTGAGGCTATTCCTTGAAAAAGAACACTATGCTTGGAAAGATAAGAGGGTCAGCGAAGGAGAGGAAGACCCCCCTATGAGATGGACTGACGCAATGACTTTGGCCACAGGTTCCAGTATATTGGAAATTATGAGAATGGCACAGGATGGAGCAGGGCTCTGGGCGCCCGTTCAAAGGGTCACTGTTCAACTCAATAGCACCTAATAACAACAACAATGGCCCTAATGTGTATATATTTTTTCCCATTTTACATATAAGAAAATTGTGTCACAAAGAGGGTAAGTAACTTTCCCAAGGTCAGTGAACAGGTCATTGAAGAGGTGACAGAGTCAAAATTTGACTTCAGGTGATCTGACTCCAGAGGCCACCTAATAGGAAGAAGGAAAATGTATTCCCCTTCACTTTTATGACACTTCAGTTAGAACTTTTAACTACGCCCTTGGACAAGGGAATCAGAGTAGCAACCAACTGCTTATCAGAACTCTGAACTAGAATGAAGAAGGAGATTGTATCTTTCCATGTTGGACTTGTGGCAAGAGGAGATGATATGTTAAACACCATGGGTAGCTGATTGTGGTCATGTCTTCAAGAGCATCTACAGAGAGAATAATTAAAATGTTTGGAGAGCACTCCTTGCTCATGCTGCTGTACCGCCTTCCTTGGGGTGCATGAGACTCATCCAGTGTGCATAATAAAGACCTTTGTTTGCTCCAGTGGGTGTCTGACATCAAAGACTTCCATCTATCACCAGGCAAACATGCTGAGCACTGTTAGCAGTGTAAACAAAATGTAATAAGAAATGGGGAAGAGGTGGACTGGCTCCGTCCAGGGGATCAGAGAAGCATCATAATCTGTGCCACTGCAATAACTGACAAGTGAAAAGATGACACTATGCCTAGCACTGCCCTTGCTTTATACACAACCCCTTCTAATCATCCCAATACCTTATGAGACAGATCTTAATTTTGCAGATGAATAATAAACCAAGGCACAAAAGTGTTAGCTAACTTACTCCAAAGATAAAAAATTAGGAAGTGGTAGAAAAGGGTTTTTAATCTGGTCATTGACACTCTAGAGTCCACACTTCTAGCCATCACTTTATTTGAGCATTTGGTGTCTGGTCTGGTTCTTGAATAAAGGATAAGATTTTGATAGAGGAAGTCTGCTGAAACTGAGGAAGATCTGAGGCATTTGCTTCAGAAGGTCAAGGATTGTTGTCTTCAATATGGATTGAAATTCAGTATTCAAGAAAATGACAAAGCAACTTCTCAGACCACAATGGTACAAAATTAGAAATTAGTAACAACAGGATAAAGGAGAAAACAACCCTTATATATTTGGAAGCTGAACAGCACCTTGCTTTAACATGAGTGGGTGATAGAAGAAATAAAAAAATATATTAAAAAGTTTCTTGAAACAAATGACAATGAAAGCACAACTTACCAAAACCTTTGAGGAAGCAGTCAAAGCAGTAATTTGAAGTCAATTTATAGCAATAAGCAAACACATCAAAAGGGAAAAAAATATTGACTATCTAACACAGTATCTCCAACAAATTGAAAAAGAAAAGCAAGAAAACCTGACACCCTCTAAAAATTGGAAATTATAAAAATTAGAGCAGAAATAAATAAAATAGAAAACAGAAAAAAAATTGAAACCATTAAAACCAGGAGTTAGTTTTTTGAAAAGATCAATAAAGGCCACTAGCAAAACTAACAAAGGAAAAGAAAGAAAAGACACAATCCAAAGAAGAGATGAAAGGGGCAATGTCACAACAGAACCAACTAAGATAAAAAGGTTAACAATGGAGTATACTGAGTCACTGTATCGAAAGGAATTGGAAGACACAGAAGAATTTCATGAAACAACATATGAGCAAGAGCCTATGGTGATGAAAGAAG
>NW_006399769.1:8803334-8817155 GCF_000299155.1 Elephantulus edwardii
ATCATGCTTGGGAGGGTGGAGGAACAGCGCAGGAGAGGAAGGTCTTCTATGAGGTGGATTGATTCAGTGACTGGGATAATTGGGATGGGAGTGTCAGAGAGTGCTATTGGCACAGGACAGAGCGGAGTTTAGGGTTGTTGTACATAGGGTCGCTATGAGTCGCAGGCGACTTGACAGCGCATAACAACAACAACAACAATGGAATATTATGAAAAGTTATACTCAAATAAATACGAAAACCTAGAGGAAATGGACTTAGAAACTCACAACCTACCTAAACTGACACAGACCAAAATAGAACACCTGAACAGACCCATTACAAAAGAAGAATTTGAATAGGTAGTAAAATAATTTCCAAAACCAACAAGAAAGCCCTGGACCAGATGGTTTTACAAGTGACTCTTACCAAACATTCAGAGAAGAACTATCACCAATTCTACATAAACTATTTCTGAAAATAGAAAAAGATGGAATTATCCCAGACTCATTCTATGAAGCAAACATAACCTTGATACCAAAGTGAGATAAAGACACCACCAAAATAGAAAACTATAGGCCAATATCTCTCATAAACATAGATGCAAAAATCCTGAATAAAATTCTAGCCAATAGAATCCAACAGTACTAAAAAAAAATAATTTACCATGACCAAGTTAGATTCATAACAGGTATGCAAGGATGGTTCAACATAAGAAATACAGTGTAATTCATCACATTAACAAAGCAAAGAATATGAACCACATGATCCTATCAATTGATGAAGAAAAGGCCTTTGAAAAAATCCAACACACTTTCCTGATTAAACACTCAACAAAATAGGAATAGAATAGAATTTCTTCAACATAATAAAAAGTATATGTGCAAAACCCAAGAGCCAACATCATTCTCAATGTAGAAAGATTAAAGGTACTCCCTTTGGGAACAGGAACTAGGCAATGATCACCTCTATCACCTCTCTTATTTGATATTGTATTGGAAGCCTTAGCAATAGCAATAATACAAGAGAAGGAAATAAGAGGTATCCAAATTGGCAAAGTGGAGATAAAATTGTCTCTACATGCAGATGATATGATAGTATACATAGAAAACCCTAAAGACTCAGAAAGAAAACTACTAGACATAGTCAACCAATTCAGCAAAGTGGCAGGATACAAGATCAACATACAAAAATCAATTGGATTTTTCTCCAGTGACAAAGAGAATACAGAATTGGAGCTAAGAAAAAGAATATCATCACAATAGCTAATCACAAGACCAAAGACTTGGGAGTGGGTTCAAATCCATCAGCTGTACCGCTAGTGTAGTAGGGGTAGTCTCCTCTTGTGCCAGTCAGATCTGATTCGACAATACAAAACAAGAAAAAAAAATCAAAGAGATATTAAAAACTAAATAAATACTTGGGTGTAAATCTAACTAGAAACACAAAAGACCTATTCAAAGAAAATGATAAAACATTGCTACAAGAAACAAACAAAAAAAAACCCTGGAGAAATGAAAGAATATATCATGCCCTTGGATAGGAAGACATTTGTGAAAATGACAGTTCTGCCAAAGGCAATCTACAAATTCAATGCAATTCCAATACAAATACCAATCCCATTCTTCCATGAGATGAAAAATCAATTTCCAATTGCATCTGCAATAAAAAGAGACTCGAATAAGCAAAGCACTCCTGAAAAAAAGAAACAAGGTAAGAGGCATCTCACTCTCTGATCTAAAATCCTACTACACAGCTGTGGTGGTCAAGATAGTGTGACCCTGGAGGACATTATGTTGAGTGAAATATCTCAGTGACAAAAAGAGTCCAGAATAAGAGCTGCATAGTAAAGTGGTCTCAGGTGGGGGTGGGGGACTGTATAACAATGAAAGAACTTTTTTCCCCAAAGAAAAAAGCCATCTAACTGGGCGGGGAGGGGGAATTTGCAATGATAGACTATTGGAATCCCAAGTTTGATGCTCTATCTCACATCCTTTGGACATGTGGCCAGAGGGACATCATGCTTGGAATGGTGGAGAGACACACAGGACAGGAAGACCCTGGATGAGATGAATTGGCACAGTAACTGTGGTAATGAAGAGTAGATGTGTCAGACAGTGAGACTGGCTCAGGATAGAGCATAGTTCGGAGCTGTTGTGAAGCGTTGTAGTCAACTCAATGGCACATAACAACAACAAGAAGGTTTTGATGGTCAGAGACAGGATGGCTCATTTCAAGCAAAAGCCATAAGGAGGCCAAGTGATGGAGGCAGTAAGCCAAAGCTGGATGGAACCACCACAGCAAAGAGGTTCTAAGGCAGCCAGACTAGAAAGTTGAGTTGTTAGCTGAGTCAAGAAGGTAACAGTGAATGTATGTTAAAAAGTTTGAGCTTCAAATACTGCATAACACCACTGTTAAAAAAATAGTGGAAGGACAAGAGGAAAAGAGAGCATAGATAATGAATGCTAAGATTTTTTTTTTTAATGTAGCAGTAAAAGGAAAGTATTTGGGAAAAAAAAAGTTTGAGCTTTACTTTGAAGGCACAGGGGAGCCATTGAGAGTGAGATGGGTAACAGTGTGCTCTGAGCCCAGTTTTAGGACAATCACTCAGAAAAGTAGTCAACATTATTTGAGTTGGCTTAGGAGATCTTAATATAGATCCAGCACTTGAGATTTCAAGAGGACTGGGGAAGGAAAGATGGAAGTGTAGCCTCCTGGGGTAGAGAAGGAGGACTTGGGGTCAAATGGCAGGCTTGGGAGAAGAGATGCCCAAGGCAGTGCCAGAGAGGTCTGGACCTGCTTGGGAGCCGGAGGGAGGAGAGAACACGAGCTCAGGGCAAACAGCAAGACTTTGGAGGTGCCTGCAGGAAGCACTGGTGAAGACTTATAAGTAAAAGCATGATGGATGTGTCACAAAGAGAGATACATCGGGGGACACCAATGACACCCTCAAGAAAGACTCTACAAACAGCCTGGTAGGAGGCAGCAGAAACAGGCAACCAGAAGGAGGCAGGAGGCAGCCAATTTGATGGCTCAAAAATAATCGGGAAAGCCCACGTCTTGGAAGACCAGACCTACTTCCAAGGACAGCAGTAACATTCTCAGTGCCAAGCATAGCGGTGGTAGAAGGGCATGAGGTGGGCAAGGGCTCATGGCCTTCTCTGGGGACCAGGCTTCAGTTTCTCCAATGCCAGGTCTTGCTAGAGTGCCTAGAAACCTTCCAGATGCCCTGAATACGGCTTTAGCACTGGGTATGTGCAGCGTCAAAAAGTTCAGATTTATAATGGAAAATGGCCCCGGGGACAAGGCAATTTACTGCTCACGAGCAGATTCTAACTTGTTCATTAAAGTGCCTTGTTCAGTCCCAGCACCCAGGCACGTTCACACCTCTGGTGAGGAGTCAGACCTGCGATTAGCACAGGGTCTCAGCTCTCTGGTGTGCAGCACCCCTCCCAAAGGGGGCCCCACCATCCTGAAGAGCCAGGGCCTGTGAGGCTGGGTGCAGTGCAGGGACTCAGAACACGCTACACACACTTCCTCAAGAGTCAAGGACCAGCAGCCATCCATCTGCCCACATCTGAGTCAGCTGCTCTCAAACCCACTCTGTACAAGTCCCTTGGTCCCCAAAGTAAAACATGGAGGATTCAGGCAATGCGTACCTGAGACTTAACAGCAAGGTTTTGCCATCAGGCCCCAGCTCTGCACAACGCTGTGTGACCTTGAGCAAGCTTTTTGTTTTGTGATTACTTCCTCATCTGTAAAAAGGTGACAACTCTCACGTGACAAAATTGTGACGATTCAATGAAATACCTTTTGTGAGACATTACGCTCGGTGCCTGGGGGTGGCACTCATTCAATAAACCGGTTATGAATTACCGCTGTCTCTACACTCTGGCCTCTTGCTACACAATATCGTCACCGGAGAGAAATGTCCCAGAATAAGAGCTGCTAAGTGGGTCTAGTTACATCTCCAGGAGTGGGCTGAGACGCTGCCTCTAGCTTTTCTTTGCTCCCTTTTTCTCATTCCAGAAGGATCTAGAGTCCCCAAGCTCTCTGCCCCTCTTCCCCCGCCTTGGAGCTGCATGAGTCAGTCAACAACTTCAACAGCCTTCCCAGTTCTCCAAGGTGGACACACAGGGGCCAGTGAACAAGACGGGGGCAGGAGAGAAAAGGAGAGGTGCCACTGGCCTGGTGGGCTGTGGACAGTGTTAGGTTAGGTTAGTGGACTTAAAGAAGAAATCAGAGAATGAGAGAAAGCTTAATGCAGCTTTATTAAAGTGGGGAAAGGGGAGCTCATCCTGGAGAGGCAGAATGGGAAATCACACCATGAACTTACTGGGGAGGATTTTTATTAAACAGAGTCTTTAGGGAGGGACATTCTATTCTGAGTTACGAGCCACCTGCTAGCTCAGCCAGACAGGCTAGGCTGTTTTCTCTTCTTATCTGCAACAGACAAGGCCATCAGCCTGAGTTCTGAATTCTTCATTCTTCTCTTTGGCCCTCTTTGCCCAGACTAACAGACAGCACACCCCTTCCCCAGGTTTATGTGGTGTTTTGTTGTTCCCTATCTCTCCTCTGGCATTAAATCCCATCCCCATAAGTAGTCAGTCACCATTATGAGTCTGTTTAAATATGGAAGCGATTGAGACCATGCAGACGGCTGACCTCCCTCCACCCCCTAGTTCAGCCCTGGACTGGCCACTGTCTCTTGCAAGAACTTCACAGAGGTTGTTTTCTTTACTATGGCTTTTTTATTTGAAACATGGGTGATGCCAGGTTGGAGGAACACAGAGGGACTTTTGCTGATTCTGTTGAGATTCCCATCTTCCACCCCTCTTCACTGGAAACGACTCAGTGCGGGGTGAGAAGGTACTTCCCCGAGGGAGACATCTTCCTTTTTGCTCCCCAGACCCCCTGCTTTTGCATTCTACACCCAAGGTGAGGAGTGGGGACAGAGGGCATCCCCAAGGCACCCGCTGAAGCAGGTAAAGAGTCTGATGTGTTCCAGGACCAGGTTGAGAAGGAGTGGTGGGTGGGGCTGGAACTGCAGGAGACATAGCTTCCACCCCAGAAGGCTACAGTGTACAACTGGGAAGACCAGACTGGCAAGTGTGACTCACTTAGAAACAGACTAGGGTAAAGAATTTAAAACAAAAGGTGGAGATTCTAGAAACGGGTTCTATTGGCATTTGAGGGGACCCATGGAGGCCAGGGTGCTGGAAGAAATGGAGGACAGGTTGTCATCCTCAGGAGAAGAAGCATCTGATTTTAGAAAGGTGGCAAGGGGACCAAAGTACAAGCCAGGACAGAGGTCAGGATGGTGTGACCCAGTCAAAAGGACAAGACTAAGGAAGCCTGGAGAGAAAGAGAGGGGTTGAGCCCTGTGGGCTTGTCTTTCCCAGGAGGGAACCGTGGAGGATTTGAGAGTGACAAGAGCTGCTTTATTTTCACAGTGGGGACCAGGCCGGAGCATCCTCTAGGGAAGGGAGTGACGGAGGCATCCTTCAAGCACCTGATCTCGATACTGTGGCCAGCTTGTCTGTGGCCATGGTGGGCAGGCCCTCTTGAAACTGCTGAGGTCAGGCACCTGGGGGCTAGGGTTAAAGAGTTGTGTTCTAGCCCAGTGCCTCTGGTCACCAAGCTTGACACTGATGCAATCTTGCCCTCTCCTGACCCCGCAGCCCTCTCCGGCCCTCCTGGTTGGTCTAGCTTCTGTTGTAGTTTTCTGGGCTTGTCTTATGGGGCAGGGGCCTCTGTCTGAATCATCACCATGGTCCCCAGAGAGCTAGGCAGGAGGCCAATGTTTAGCAAACGGAAACAAATTTTCAGAACAGGTCTTTTCAGCTCCCCAGTGTTTTGTGAAGTTTGTTTTGTTTGTTTTGATTTGAGAATTTGTGAGGAGTGGGTAAGTGGAATACTCTTATCCTGCCCCAACCACAGTCCTCAGTGGGGGCCTCATTCCTGGGATGAGAGAAGCTTCAGCTTCAAGGAGGGTTATAAGCAAACCTCTAGTTTATCAGCCCATGAACCTCTAATTTTGGTAAAGGCTGGGAAAAACTCAGACAAATGGAGACTGAAATGGTGGATCCAGAATCAAGGGCCTTGAGGTGCTGGGGGTGGGGTGGACCATGTGAGCTCACCCATTACCTAGCTGTAAGAAGAGGAGATCGTGAGGGACAGAGCTTTCTGGGACAAATGGAGATGGTCCAGCAGATCTGCACCCTGTGGTCAATTGCAGGCAGAAATTTCATCCTTGCTTCAAGGAGCCCCAGAGGTCCTGCTGTGCTTTGATTGTAGTTACTGTTGTGTACTGTCTAGTCAGAACTGACTCATAGCTGACTCTCTAGTGGGTTTTCAGAGGCAGTTAATCACACAGGAGGAGATTGCCCATCCTTCTCCGGCCGAGCAACTAGTGTATTTGAACCATGTGCCTTCAGCATTTGGGATTGCAGTGCAGTCTCTTACCACTAGAGATAGTTGATTCCAATCCATGTCTCTTTCTCTCTCCAAACTTTCCCTTCTCACCCATCTACACTCTGTCTATCTGTCTGTCTCCTCTGCCATCAAAACAGGACTAACTCATAGTTGACTCTCTAGCAGGTTTTCAGGGCTATAAATCTCATAGGAGGAAACTGTCCATCTTTCTTCTGCAGATCACCTGGTGGATTTGAACCACCTGAGAAGTTATTTATCTTTAAGTTAGCAACACAACTGCCTTCAGATTATGCTACCAGAGTCCCCTGATTTCAACTCTTGGCACCCCAGTTATGTAGAGCAGTACTGCTCCAAGGGTTTTCCAAAGGCTGGGACATTTGGAAGCAGATTTGGGCATATCTTTGAGATAATGGTCAAATACTTAATTATTTCCACCACGAAGAGATTCTCTGAGACTGTAGGGTCCCTTGTTAAAGAGCTTAGGTCTCACTCAACCCCCTCAACACCTCCATCCTTTCATCATAATCAACAAGAGTTGCCGAGAAGGGCTGCTCCTGACACGTTGGGCTGAGCTCTGTGGAGTTCCCGCCGAGGCCAGTGCTGCTGGAATCCTTCCCAGACACCTCTCCTCCGGCAGGACCCCCCTCCACAAGCCTGCAAGGGCGTGGGCAGGAACCAAGAGCGTGCCACACAACATAAAGGTTTCCTTCAGATTTTGTGGTTCAGCTGAAATCGTGTTCTTAATTGCCCAAATAAACAGTTTTCAGCCCGGAGGCCAGGACGCGCCAAAACATGCCACTTCCATTTCCAGCATCAACTGGGTGTTACGGGCACAAACCATTTTCTAAGTCCCAGCCAGGACCAAATAGTGCCCAGTGGGCCATGGCAGCCAGCTGGGAGGGCTGGTGACCAGTTGTGTGACCCAGAGTTTAAAGCCATGAAGCAGGACAGAGCAGTAAAAACTTCACTGGGGAGGGGAGGTGCACCACTGTGTTTCTTACTTCTTGGCAACCTCATTTGAGCTGCACTCTCCTGATGGGTCTTGATTTCTGCATCGGTAAAACTGGAGAAATGGATTCGTGTAATGGTCCTCCAAGTGTGCCCACATCAGTGTCCACTTTCCCTGAGAACTTAGAATTACAAAAACATAAATTCTCAGACTCACCTCTACTAAATCAGAACCTATCAGCAGAGAGGTCCCAGAAGTCTATACTTTGACAATCCTGACACTAGCTAACAGTAGTGGTTGTTGCTACACACCATTGAGTTGGAGCTAACCCTTCAGCGTATTCAGAGACAGTAAATCACACAGGAGATTGCCCATCTTTTTCCTGTAGAGCAGCTGGAGGATTCGAACCATGTAGGAGACCTATATGATCTCCATTTTTTAAATAAATAAAGACTTGCTATATGATCTAAAACCAAAACAGAAACCCACTGCTGGCTGTCAAGCTGATTCCAACTTCTAGGGACCCTGCATAATGTTTCCAAGGTTGTAAATCTTTATAGGAAAGAGTGTCCACCTTTCTCCCTTGGAGAGCCTGGGATACCTGAACTGCCGACCTTTGTCCCACCAGCTTCATGTGTGATGTGGTCATGTGATCGGCGCTGGAGAACGATCCACATGCACTGGAGTGGAGGAGAAGTGTTAGGACTAGTTGTGTTAGAGAGTCATGTGGATTCTCTGCTTTGTTGTTCTTTCTAGATGTTCCGTCTATTACTGAAAGTGATGCATTTAAGTCTCTAATTATTTCTATTGTTTTTGTTAGGTGCATGCAATCAAGTGGACTACAAATTAGAGTGACCCTATGAACCACAGATCTGCACCTTGTACTCCCCTGTGCCGTCCTCACAATCTCTGTTTTGCTCAAGGTCAGTGTGGTCGTCACTGTGTCAAGCCATCTTGCAGAGAGTCTTCCTCTCTTTCGCTGACCCTCTGCCTTCCTCAGCATGAGATCTCTCTCTAAGGACTGCCTCTGCCCCAAAATAGGCCCAAAGTAAGTGAGATGAGATTTTACCATCCTTGTCTTAAAGGAGCACTCTGGTTTCACTTCCCTCAAGACAGATTTGTTTGTTCTTTTGGCAGCCTGTGTGATATTAAGTACAGCAGCACAATTCAAAGCCATTGATTCTTCTTCAGCCATTCTGATTCATTGTACAACTTTCAGATACATAAGAAGTAATTGAAAAGACCAAGGCTTGGGTCAGGTGCTCCAATTGGATCTATTGCTGCAGACATGTCTCTTTCTCTCGCTAATTCTTTATATACTTAGGTGATCCCACATTAGGTGTGTATGTATAATTGTTACAGTTTGTTGATGACTCAGGCCTTTTGTCATTATAGAATTCCTTCTATATTTCTTCTCACATATTTTTACTTAAAATCTATTTCATCTGATATTATGATTGCCAGCTCTTTTACAGACTGTCTTGATTGTGGTTATTGTTTACATGCAACATTTTTAAAAATAATCCTTTCACTTTCAAACTTAATTATGTCCTTAGATATAAGGTGTGTTTCTTGTAGCATACAGTTGGCTCACGTTTTGATTTTGTTTTAAATCCATTCTTTTGATTAGGGTATTTAGTCCATTTATATTCACTGTAACTATTGGTAAGAAAAGACTGTTGCTATTTTGTTATTCTCAAAAAAACCCTCATTGCCATGAAGTTGAAAGCAACCTATAGCTGACCCTCCAGAGGCTTTTGGAGGCTGGAAGTCTCATGAAAGGAGATTGTCCATCTTTCTCTTATTCTGAGCTTTAATACTTAGCTTGTTTTTTAACCAATGAGACCTATTTACTTTGCACCTTTAAAGAAATGATCAGAGCTTCCTGTAAGAACTGAGAGCTCGACCTTGTCCTTGATCCCAGTCTGGCCAGAGTTCAGTATCACAGAGCTGCAGGCTCCGTCCAAACTCAACTCTCTCTGGGCTCAGCCCAGAACAACATCAAGTTCAGAGAGTCCCATGTGAGGATGAAGCCAAAGGGGCCATGGCTTTGTGATCCTGGCACCCACTGTGCACACAGGGTCATCTCTGTCCCTTCTTTCTGTGTGAACAATGGCGTCAGCACCTCTGGGAGAGTTTTGAGGAGCTACAGGACTCAAAAGAAGCCCATATTAACTTTAGGAATCATAGATATGATTGAAAAAAACCAAAACTTTATTTTCTTGCCTCTAACCAGTACTAGGGAGCTCTAGGAGCTGAGCTGCCAACCCAAAAGCACATTGTTCGAATCCACAAGCTGTTCTGTGGAAGAAAAATAGGAAATCAACTCCCATGTGCTTTATTACTTTTAAAAACCCACTGGAGGGTCAGCTGTGAGTCCATCCCGACCCGACAGCGTACAGCTAGTAACCAGGAACTCTACTGGCACAGTGGTTAAAGCGAGATCGCGCAGCTGCTATCTCAAAAAAATCAGTCAGTGATGCCAACCATCAGCCTCTCTGTGGGAGAGCTAGGGGACCCGGCTCCTGTAGAGCTTTACAACCTTGGACACCCCACAGGGCAGTTCTACTCTGTGTGGGAGAGTTGCAGTGTGAACCAGAATCAACTTGGCAGTAGTGGGTTTTGAACCAGTAACCAGTTGTTGTTGGACTGATGTGTCCTCACAGTTTTCAAGAGGTTGATTTTTCCCCCCCAAAGATACGTTACCAAGTCTTTCTTCTACGGAGCCTCTGTGGGGACTTGAATCTTCAACCTCCACATTAGCAGTTGGTGTGCAAATTGTCCACACCACCCAGGGCCTCCATCTTTGCATAAAGAACGAAAGCTCCAAGAACAGTCTCTGTAGCTACACAGCGGAGAGCTATAGTTTCTCTGTGAGGACTGTTCAGATGCGGACGAGGCTGCCAGGTCAACACAGGGAGTGGAGACGCCCCTTCCGGGCTGTGCTCCAAGCAGGCCTGGATGTGCTACAATGGCATCCACAGATGTACAGCTGTCCCAGCACAGTGGCCTCAGCTGACTGATCTTCAGGGCCTCGTTTCCTGGGAAACGTCAGTTCTGCGACTGGTCGAAGCCACCTCACAGCTGACTCAGAGACAGTAAGGAAGGCCTGGGTCAGGGAGGGACAGGCCCAGCCTGTCCCAGATTATCAGAGGACCAGGTGGGGACAGAGGACCAGCAAGGGCCTGCAGCAGGAGCTGGACCGGCCAGAGACTCCATGCCTGATGAGCCATTATAATGGGGCCCCTCCAGCACTGGAGTCCAGGGTTGCTCTTTAGTGGGGCTCTTAGTCCAAACACGGTATCTTTCTCTCTGGGCCTGGGGTAACTTGGATCACAGGGCTAATTTTCACAGAAACATGTGTTCTCCAAATTTTGGATCCTGTGATTAAAGCCACACAGTGAATTAGGCATAGGAGACAAGGCTGGGGGATGGGGCTGTGCGACTGACACATGTGTCACTAATCACAGGGAAAAGCTCTGACCAAAATGCATTTTGGACCCAGAGTTTCTGGGTCTGTTTTGGGAAAGTTGACTAATCCTGTAATGCTGCCCATTGGACAGTTTTTCTGCCTTACTTCCAAAGGGGGGTGGGGTGGTAGGAGAGAAGCCCTCAGAACCACTGTCCGTCAAGAATGCATTCTCTTAGCGGGAGAGGGCACCAGCAAGTTAGGGTTTGATTGCTCCCCAGAGGTGCCTTGTCTGGGAGTTGCCAGCCTGTGGTGTGAACCTGGTGGATGCCAGGTCTCAATTCAGCGGACGAGGAAGAGGCTCCAGTGGCCCTGGCTGCACAGCAGGCAGTGGGACCACAGAACCACCACCTCTCTTTGCTCATCCCAGGAGTGCTGGAAGCAGACAAGTAGTCCAGCTGTGCTGGGAGCGGGTTAGACACACAGCCTCTCCTGCTGCTTCTCACTTGCTGAACTGGAACCTGAGTGTTCTCAGGATGTATGTGCACTGTTTCTCCCAGTGTGTTAGACACCCTGGCCAGGAACGCCTTCTATTGCTGGCCTGGGCACTCACTCATTGCTCAGCCTTTGAGAATCGGATAGGGGTTCCTGTCCTCCAGGAACTGCCAGTGTCTGATATTCAGATGACCGAGATAGAAAGAAAGGCACGTCCCCAGGTTATCCACCCGCGTGGTGCTCACATGATGCTGACAGGCACATGCGGTGATGTGTTCACACACTTCTACACTCACAATCATCAGTGAGTTCAGCACACCAACTCAGATGCACAGAATTAATCACAAATTAAAACCAGTCTTTCCAAGTCACACAGGATCCAAGTACCAGAAAAGCAGAAAAGTTGTGTGCAAACTGAATCTGTCCCATTGTTTGATATTTTTGCTTCCCTGGGGTGTGTGTGTGTGTGTGTGTGTGTGTGTGTGTGTTGGGGGAGTGGGGGTTGATAAGAGAATATTTTCCTTCAATCACATTCAAGAGGGAAGGAATCCTTCTCATAACACATGTTGTTGTGATCTTATGCACGACAGAGCAAATGTTCCCAGTCTGCTATCCCAGGACAGCTGCAGACATACACCTGGGAGTCATAGGGTATTTGCTAGCTGATGTTCAGAAGCAGATTGCCAGGCCTTTCCTCCTGGTCCATCTTGGCTTGGAATTCCAGCATCACAATAACACATAAACTCCCAGGTCCCCTTTAGATCACATAACCAGTGAACCAACTGCCACGGAGCTGACTCTGATGCATGATGATCCTTGTATGCCAAGGTAGAATCAGCTCCATGGGGTTTTCAATGGCTAGTTTCAAAAGCAGGCCTTTCTTTCTTGGATGGACTTGAACCTCAAAGTTTTGGTTAGCTGCAGAGTGAGTTAACTGCGTCCCCCAGGGACTCTCCACATATCATACACTGGGTGATGTTGAGTCTACGTGACTCACAGTGTATGGTCAGGAGATAGCAGTGATCTCATGAGTCAAGGCCACCTCATAACTGACTGCCCAGTGGGTTTCTACAGCTGAAAACTGCATGGGAGGAGATTGCCCATCTTTCCCCATGGAGTCACCACTGGATCCAAGCCCCAGACAGGCTTTACCTTTGAGTTAGCAGTGTGGACCACACTCCCTGGCAGCTTGGTCATCTTAGTCAGTGATGTTGTTGGGTGCCATTGAAGAGACTACAGCTCCTAGCAAACAGTTAAGAGATCTGAACCTTGTCCTATGCTGCCCCTTCCTCATAATCTCCAACACGCTCAACCCATTGTTCCAGTCACTATGTTAATTCATCTTGTTGGGGTGCTCTCTGACCCTCTGCCTTTCCTCACATTATGGCTTTTTCCAAAGACTAGCCTCTTGTTTAAAAAAAAATTATTTCAGTTGTGATTTTATCGAACATTTACAAAGAAGTTAGATTTTCATTCATTCATTGTTGCACATTTTACCCCTCTTCCTCCCTTCCACCTCCCCCAGTTCACTTAAAAAAAAACCAAACAAAAACCAAACCATTCATTGTTACACAATTACCTACCTCCCCATCCTCTGCCCTCTTTACAATGATATATTCTAATATCATTCTCTTATTCTGGGCTGTTGTCATATATGTAATGCTTAATCATATATTCATTTTAGACAGTTCTTTCTTTCATCTGTTCCAATGCAGTAGTCTTTATTCACTCTTACCCTATTCTCCCAACCTCCCATGTCAGACCAGCTTTATACAGTGGTGTTCTGCAGCATCTGTCCTTTTGTGGCTGATATATTTCACTCAGCATGATGTGCTCCAGGGTCCCCCATGATGTGTAATGTTTTACAAGTTCACTGTTTTTTTTTCAGTGCTGTGTAGTATTCCATTGTATGAATACACCATAGTTTTTCTATCCATTCATTGGTTGATGGGCACTTGGGTTGCTTCCATCTCTTTGGTATTGCAAATAACACAGCAATAAACATGGGTGTGCATATATTTGTTTGGATGGCAGTTATGGTTTCTTTAGGGTATATTCCTGGTAGTGGAATTGGTGAGTCAAATGGTAATTCTATTTGCAGCTTTTTGAGAAAGTGTCAGACCACCTTCCATTTTACACTCTCACCAGCAGTGAATAAGGTTTCCAGTCTCTCCACAACCTCACTAGCATTTATGGTTTGCTGCTCTATTGAACTTTCCTATTGTTACTGGGTGAGATGGTATCTCATAGCTGTTTTGGACTAGCCTATTTTGACATGCCCTAAGTAAGGGAGACTTCTTTGCCTCTAAAGAGCACCCTGGTTGTACTTCCTCCAAGACAGACCTGTTTGTTCTTTTGGCAGTCCAGAGGTTATTCAATACCCTTCACCAACATTACAATTCAAAGGTATCGAGTCTTCTTCAGTCTTCCTTATTCATTGTTCAACTTTCAGATACATAGGAAACAGTTGAAAGTACTATGGCTCGTATCAGGCAAACCTTAGTCTTTAAACTGACAAGCTGTTCTTCGCACTTTGGAGAAGTCCTTGACAGCCGA
>NW_006399769.1:8819430-8823425 GCF_000299155.1 Elephantulus edwardii
TTTTCTGAGGCAGTTAATTGCACAGAGATTGTCCATCATTCTCCAGCAGAACAGCTGATGGCCTCCAACTGCATGCCTTTGGGATTGCAGTTCAGTTTCTTGCCACTAGGCCACCAGAGCTCCTACATAGACGGAATAGATATAGAGAAAGGGTGCAACCCTGAATCATACCTTTCCTGATTTTACATCACGTGGAGTTTCCTTGTTCTGTTAAAACAAGTGCTTCTTGGTCTATGTCCAGAGCTGTATGAGTATAATTAAATGTTCTGAGATTCCTATTGTTCTCAGTGTTACCCATAATTTGTTATTATCTACATAACAAAGAGTACCAGAGGGATCTCTAGCCGTGTTTTGTTGACTATGCAAAAGTATTTGACGGTGTGGTTCACAACAAATTGGGATTAACCTTGAGGAGAATGGGAATCCCAGAACACTTGATTGTGCTTATGCAAAACCTATACTTGGACCAGGAAACAGTCCTCAGAACAGAAAAAAGGAAAAACTGCATGGTTCAAAATCAGGAAGAGGGTGTGTCAGGGATGTGTCCTGTCTCCATACATTTTCAATCTATATGCAGAACAGATCATTCAGAAGCCTGGGCTTTATGAGGAGGAATGTGGCATCAGGATTAGAGGAAGACTCATCAACAACCTACATTATGCAGATGACACAACCTTGTTAGCCGAAACAGAGGAGGACCTGAAGTGCTTGCTGCAGAAGGTTAAGAACTGTAGTCTTGACTGTAGTCAATATGGATTGAAGCTCAACATCAAGAAGACAAAGATTCTCACCACTGGGCCAATTGGAAGCACCATGACGGAAGCAGAAGAGATTGAGGTTGTTAACAGTTACAGCTTGCTCGGCTCCACAATCAACACATTTAGCACCAGCAGTCAGAAAATCAAAAGGTGAGTTGCATTAGATAAATCTTTCAAGGACCTTTCCAGGGTACTGAGAAGCAACAGTGTCAGTCTAGAGACTAAGGTGCGCCTGATCCAGTCCATGGTCTTCAAATTACTTGCTATGCATTAGTGAGCTGGATAATGACTAAGGAAGAATTGATGGCTTTGAGTTGCGGTGCTAGAAAAGAGTTTTAAACATACCATGGACAGCCAAGAAAACAAAGTCTTGGAAAAGGTAAAACCAAGTTTCACCTTAGAAGCTAAGATTTTAAAGCTCTGTTTCACATTCTTTGGGCATGTGGCCAGGAGGAACTGATCCTTGGAGAAGGATATCATGCTTGAAAGGGTGGAGGGACACCATAGGAGAGGAAGACCCCGGATGAGATAGATTGATACATTAACTGGGGCAATGGGGATAGGTGTATCAGAGTCAGTGAGACTGGCTCAGGACAGGGCAGGCTTCAGGGCTGCTGTACACAGGGTCACTATGGGTTGCAGGCAACTTGACGGCACATAACAACATA
Organism: Elephantulus edwardii; assembly: GCF_000299155.1. NCBI lineage: Eukaryota > Metazoa > Chordata > Mammalia > Macroscelidea > Macroscelididae > Elephantulus > Elephantulus edwardii. Next base: position 8,820,857 of record NW_006399769.1, read on the forward strand.
GTCAAATGACTTTGGACAGTCAGTAAAACACAAGTAAACATTTTTTTGGTATTCTCTGCTTTCATTCAAGATTCACCTGACATTAACAATGATATCTAAGTCCTCATTAGCAATGATATAATTCCAAGGCCTCATCTGAATCCAACGGGAATTTCAGGAAGTTGTTTGGTGATGTACTATTCCAGCTGTTTTTTAAAATAACCTTCAGCAAGATTTTAATTATGATATTAAAGATATTATTAGGTCATTTTCTCACTCTGTTGGATCATCTTTGTGTTTTGTTGTTGTTTTTTTTTAAATGAGAACTAATATGGATCTCTTCCAGTAAATTAAGTGTTCCATCAAATCCTTGGACCTTATTCTTTTTTTTTTTTTCTTTTGCCTTCAGTGCAGCTTGACATTTTTCCTTCCTTACCATTGGTTGTTGTTATTGTGTTATATAGAAACAACCCAAGTGCTCATCAATGAACAGATAGAAAAACAGTGTTATCTTCACATAATAGCATACCATGCAGCACTAAAGAACAAGGTGACACCCATAAAGTATGACAGAACATAGAAGAATCTACCATTGGCTCTTAATCATGTGCTACTTCTTGAAATGATTCTGTGTCGACCAGTTCTTCTTGGTACAGTGGCTCTTCGTATTTCTTCCATCTTCTTTTGTTGTTTCCCTCTTCATTGATGATGTTGTCCACAGAATCCTGCCTTGTTGCACATTGAGGCTTCCATTTGTTCTTCAGTTCTTTCAACTTGAGAAATATTGAATGTGCTCTTCTCTTTTGGTTTTCTAACTCTCTTTCCACATTTTGTTATAATACTTTACTCTGTCTTCTCTCACTGCCCTTTGAACTCTTCTGTTCAGCTTTCATATTTCAGTATTTCTCCCCTTTGTTTTATCCTTGTTTCCTCTGACGCCTATTTTGCTCTTTTCTTTCCTCCCTGTCTTTGTGGTGACCTTTTGTTTTCTTCATGGGTGAAATCCTTGATCATCCCACAGGTCATCTAGTTAGTCTGCAGTCATTAGTGCTCAGTGGGTCTCATCTGTTCTTCCTCCTGCCCTTCAAATTTTTTTCATGATCAACAAACAATGGTCGGGTGGGTGGGGTGAAGGAAATGGGAAGAATCTTTTGTGGAAAACAATGTATTCAAACTTTGTAAATAAACTAGAATAATTTTTTTTTATTTTAAAAAATAGACAATGGTCAACACCCCTCAGGAAGACCTCTGCTCTAAAGAAACCCAAAATGACTCTTGTCTCTAGGGTGATAAGCAAGGGAATTATTTAGGGGGGTTATTTTGTTAGAGGAGCTCCGAAGTAATTTTTTTGTTGTTGGTAAAATGCTTTTAGCTAATTTCTTCCTGCTAATCTTCTGGTGTGCCCTCTGAAACCTTCCTAGCCCATCTGTGTCAGGCTGTGAGGCAGGAACAGAGTGGAGTTGCAGCTGCCAATAAGCATTAACTGTCTCTTTAAGACCTAGCTGAGTCCCTCCAGTGGCCTGAGCAGTTTGTTTACCACAAAGTTTGTTTGGGGCTCAGTGGGGTAAAAGGAAGAAGATAAAAGCGGGTGGGAAACTAGAAAGAAAGGGGGAGTAGAGGGGGAAGCCAGAATGCAGAGAAAGCAAAATTAGAAAAACTAAGTCCAGAGGGAAAATTTATTTTTGCAAGAAGGATTCCAGTCCCCTGAGGACTGTTTCCAATGAGCAAGTTAATCAACAAATGCGTAGGTTGGGTCAGACACAATTCACTGAGCTAAGTCCAACTGAGGGAGCCCCAGGCAGCGGTGAGGGTGACCTGCAGGGTGTGGGCAGAGCCAGCACTAAGTTGGGAAAGGCTAGCATTGGAGGCATTCAGGGAAGGAGGCTGCAGCACTGAGGCTGGAAGGACCACAGTACGGAGATGCCCCATCCAGAGCATGGACACAAACCCTGTCCATTGAGCCTTGGGGCCAAAACATCCAGCTGGGACTGCTGGTGGGAGCAAGACCCCAGGACCCCTGCAGTTGCTTGCACAAGTATGTAGTGGGTGTGTGGACACTCTTGGGCACACAGAGCTGATTCCTGTCAGCATCTCAAAGGACTTCCCTGTGCTCAGGACCAACAGGAGGAGTTTGGAGTTAGCCAGCCAGCCAAGTCCCTTTAGAGTGACGTGGCCCCAGATCCTTTGCTTTAGTGTGCAATCTGGCTTCCCTGCAGTGGGGAGTCACGCTGGGGGTTGTAACTGCAGAGACAAAGTCAAGGGAATGGGAGCTTCTGGGATGGTGCTACCTGGACTAGCATGTATCAGGGAGAAAGCTTGCTGCCAGCCTCCCTCAGGGTAAGTTCATTCACACAGAACAGACACTGAACACACCAGATCTAAGATGCTTTGATGCACACATGTGCAGACACACACAGGCGAGCACACACGGCCCCACACTTACAGCAGGCCCTTAGCTCACACATGTGCAGACACACACAGACGAGCGCACAGGTCCCCACACTGACAGCAGGCCCTTAGCGCACACATGTGCAGACACACACAGGCGAGCACACACGGCCCCACACTGACAGCAGGCCCTTAGCGCACA
>NW_006399769.1:8823565-8824619 GCF_000299155.1 Elephantulus edwardii
CACACATGTGCAGACACACACAGGCGAGCACACACGGCCCCACTCTGACAGCAGGCTCCCCTCATAAATATGCCTGTCTTCAGGCTCTGCGAGGGAAGACAGCTGAGGCTGTGGGTCAGGCTGAGGACACCGTCTAGCCTGGCCTTGGGCAAGCAGAGGGAACCAGGCTCTTCTAGGGGGACAGCTGGGCCCGGGTGTTCCTGGGGCTAGTTCCCAGAACGTTCCTTCATTTCATATTCTGAGGATTTTGAGAACAGTTTCTAAGTGGGATTAGCCCACGGAGGCTGCTCCAAGCTCCAGCTGCATTGTCTCCAAAGCCTGTCTCATCCACAGCAGTGGGTTGGAGAGGAGAAGCATGTTGGGCTCACTGAGTCACTTGGTGGCTGTGAGACCTTTGCCCTTTCACAAACCCCTCTCCCAAGGAACGTAACCCCTGGTGTTCTTCTCCAGGAATGCCTGCCACCTCTGTCCCTAGGGTCTGCAGTCATTGGAGGCGCTCCCTAGTTAAGGAAACTGAAATCTGTGGGGTCAAACTGGCCCACCAGGAACCTGGGTGGCTGTGACTTTGCTTTCACAGCTGGGTCAGTCATAGCCGACGGTGTGTAGTTTGATTCCTCCCAAGGGAGCTGAGAGCAATTTGCTCACAAGGGTGTTGAGTGTTTTGCATCTGGGTAGTTGGGATGGCACCCACTGTACCCATCACACCCCTCATTGATCGAGTGCATACACTTTAAGCACACAGGCTGGTTTGTACACAATAGCAACTTATATTTTTTTTAATTCTTATTTTTTTATTTTTTAAATTTTTTTATTATTTTTTGTGCATGTACCGTCAAATCAGATCTGACTGGTATGGGAGGAAATTGTCCCTCCTTCTCCGGCAGAGCATCTGGTGGATTAGAACTGTGTACCTTTGGGATTGCAGTACAGCTTCTTGCCACTAGGCCACCAGAGCTCCCCTCTTAATCATGTGCTACTTCTTGAAATGATTCTGTGTCGACCAGTTCTTCTTGGTACAGTGGCTCTTCGTATTTCTTCCATCTTCTTTTGTTGT
>NW_006399769.1:8824719-8866277 GCF_000299155.1 Elephantulus edwardii
TTTGTGCATGTACCGTCAAATCAGATCTGACTGGTATGGGAGGAAATTGTCCCTCCTTCTCCGGCAGAGCGTCTGGTGGATTCGAACTGTGTACCTTTGGGATTGCAGTACAGCTTCTTGCCACTAGGCCACCAGAGCTCCCCTGCAATAGCAACTTATGTACATGTTTGTGGGTTAAAGGGATGGGAAAGTGGATGGACAAACAGGCAGCATGCAAACCTTCAGAAAGTTTTTCCTTCTTGAGTTCTCCATCCTAGCCAGCTTCAAGGGAAGAGGCCCAGAGAGTGAAACTGTCAGAGGGAGGCAGGGGTCACACTGCCAATGGGAAGGAAGAAGGAACAGAAACCTAAGTGACCAAATTAAAATTCCAACAGCCCACGAGCCCTCTGAGTCCTGGCAGGGAGTGGGCTCAGGTATCAGTTCTCTCAGAATCTGTCCTGAGAGCCCATCCTCCCAGCCTGGATGGTAGGGCACTCCTGTCAAGCCACCTCTTGCTAAATAAACGCGCGCGCGCGCGTGTGTGTGTGTGTGTGTGTGTGTGTGTGTGTGTGTGTGTGTGTGTGTTCAAGAATAAAGAGAGAAGTTGGCTGGGGGCGCAGGGGGAGGGGAGGAGGATCTATTTGTGAAAACAGACCTCCTGAATGCTTTTAAGGACCTGCAGTTTGATGAGTAAATATTTTCCCTTTCAGATGAAAGGTGCAATCATCACCAATTTTTAAATTACTTTAATTAGAAAAGATTGCCTTAATCTTTTACTTATCTGTACTATTGTGGGAACTGCCAGAAAATGAAATACAGAGAAAACAGGTGGAGTTTGACCTTTGTGCTAAGGATATTGAATTTCTTCTAGGCTGCTAATTAGGAAGAATCAGGGAAGTTCCTTGTAGAATCTAGGAAGCACAAACATACACACAGAGAGAGAGAGAGAGAGTCATAGATCTGACTGAGGCCATGAGGACCCTCTCTCATGAGTGTACTCTCTCTCTCACACACACACACACAGAATCATAGAACTGACTGAAGCCGTGTTCACACACACACACAGAGTCATAGATCTGACTGAGGTCATGCTATCTCACACACACTCTCTCGCACACACATACTAGTACACAAGTACACACAAGAGTAGAAGGGGAATGAATCCTGTCATACAAACTAGAAATTTCCAACCCGGAGAGCAGAACTTCTGCCCCACAGAGGTGGCGTAATGAGATTCCCAGGGTGGCCTGAAATGATTAATTAAGCAGACAGTCCCACACCCCCTCCCCAAACAACGGAAACCCAGTAACGGTCTGTTTGGGGAGGGAGCAGCAGACTCCCCCACCCTGATTCCAAGGGCCGTTGGGGACGTGGTGTTAGAGCCGGGAGCCCCAGATAAGGGACGATAACAACAGCCAGTAACGGCCACCACGGCTCACTGCTCATTCCCGGGCTGGCAGGGCCTGGCCTGGGAATTGTCTCCCTCTGTCCTGGCCTCCTTGCCCTGTGGCTGGGCACTGCCGGGTCCTAGCTGGCCCTTAGAAAAACCATGGAAGCAGTGTGGCTGTCGCTGACCTCTTTTGCTCTTGACCCATCCCCTGCCCCTGTGTCTACTGTGCCCCGTTCTGCCCTCTTTGTTGCACACTCTAGTACCCACACCCTCAAGTTCAAGGGTCAGGATTTCCAGAGGGTGAGGGGCTTCTACCAGGTCCTCCCGGGTCAGCTGTGTGGAGGAGCCTGCTCTGTCCTCCCAGCCGTATTCTCAGAGGCACTGGCCATCCATCAACATCAACACACATATGCTTCAAACCTGTAGGAGCCAAGATACAAGAGGGAGCAAATGGAAGATCTCACACCACAGTCGTTGAGTTGATCCTGACCCCAGGTATTGCAAAGCAGAGCTGCTCTGCAGAGTTTCCTTGGTAGTGATTTTTATGCTATCATCACATTACTAGATCTCTCTCCTGTGGTGCCACTGGGCTGAGTATGATCAGCCAGCCTTTGAGCTAGAAGTCGCATGCAAACTTTTCACCATGTGGCGGCCTTGCCTTGGGAGCAGGGTGAAAGGCAGACCCCTACCTCAGCCATAGGGATCCAGATCTCACTGCTGGGTGGCACAGGGGTGAGTGGTGGGGTTACCAGTCCTGAAATGCAGGTTATTCTTGGGTATGCCCAGGGCCCAGTGCTCAGAGACGCTTCCTCTGGAGGAACTGTTCCCCAAGGAACTTCTTAAACCCTCAAAACTCCCCATGTCAGAACCAACTTATGGCTGACCCTCCAACAAGCTTGTGAGACTTTAAGTCACACGGAAGGAGATTGTATTTTGTCTCAATTCTGAGCACCAGTGAATTTGAACTGTCAGAGTGGCTGCCCTTGGGCTGGCAGGGCAACTCCCTGTGGACTAGGCCACTGGAGTGCCCAGATACCTGGGATGGTTGCTCCCCAGAACCCTGAAGTAGTTTTTCTAGGGCCATGCTTCAAGTACTTAGCTGGGGACCTCTGAAAAGTAAATCCTTTACCCCACAAACTCTACAGAGATGTAGGCAAGCCCAGAACAAAGGCTTCTCTGACTGTGGTTCTCCTTTCATAGGAATAACAGGAGGCTGGAGACTGTCCTTAGTCTTGTTAATAGGTCTGTGATGAGGAGAGAGGCTACTCTTCCTCCTCTTGTGGGGTCAGAGATGGGGAAGGTGAGTACAGTGGTGCCCAGAACTGTTTTCTCAAGTGCGCGGATGCTGCTTGGCCTGGAGTTCAAGCCTGGTGTTTACAGCCTCTGCAGTTCCAGCTATACCTTTTGTCTGTCTATACATGTCTTTCTCTACATCTATGGATGTGACTGCACACAAGCTGATTTCAGCTGTGTGCCTCAGGACTGCTGTGGGCCTTGGGCTGTCAGGCATGGCCTTTAGAGAAAAATGATGCTGGCTTCTGCTTTGTGTGAACTCGTCCACCTCAGAATGTTTGTAAAATCAAATAAACCCTACTGAAAACATTTTAACAACACTTCCCCCCACCCCCCCACCCCCCACCCCGACCCCGTCCCCGTCCCTGGCATGGACACTAACATCAGCGGGTCTCCACGGTCAATTTAGGAAGCTTGGGAAAACATTGCTTGTAATTAAAAGTCTAGAAGGGCCTCAATTAGGGCAGTGTTTGCCCTGTCAGGCCCATTCCAAAATCCTGCTCAGCAACATTCCTCTCCTGGCTGGAAAAGGCCTTTGATTTGCACCAAATGTTCAGTGGTCACTCTGGACCCAGGCTTGGCACCACCTCCCCTGCCAGCTGCTCAGGGCACGGGAAGGCCCCTGCCCCAACGCCTGTGAGGACAATTTTGGATTTGGTCAGCTGTGGTTAGCAGGGAAGGCCCTGACTCTCCCTTCTCTTGACTTCTACCTTTTCTGTGATACTGAACTCCTAGTGGCCTGTTGTTGTTGGGTGCCATCAAGTCGCAACTCCTAGCTGACCCTCCAGCGGGTTTTCAGATCATGGGAGGAGATTACCCATTCTTCTGTGGAGTGGCTGGTAAATTTGAACCATGTGCCTTTGGGGTTATAGCGCAGCTTCTTACCACTAGGCCACCAGAGTGCCCTTCTGGTGGCTTCATGGGTAGTAAGCTGTACTGCCAAGCCAGAATGGGCAGTTCAAATCCTGCAGCTCTGTATGAGAAAGATGGGTAGTCTCCTTTTGTGATTTACCACTTACAAGAACCTGCAGGAGGGCCAGCTACGAGTCAGTTCTACCTCAACGGCAATGGCTGAGTCGTCTCACATTGAGAGCGCAGACTCTTGAGAGCAGAAGGACTGAATGTAACCCTCTGACCAGAGGGGCAGCATTCACTCTGTGCTGAAGGCCGTGTGTCAGGCTTATTATCCCAATGGCAGAGCAGTGCTGAAGACAGAAGGTGTTGAAGGTGCAGAGGGGCACCTCCAGGAACCCCTTCTCTGTACAGAGCTGGACTCAGGAGCCCAAGGCTTCATCTAAATAGAGGCCCAGCTTTGGCTCTCAGCTGCAGCTACTCCTGGAAATGAAAGTCAGGGGACGTCATATCTTCCCTGGGCCCAAGAATGCAGGACTGACTGCGGGAAGGCAAGTTGTAGCATAAACCGCCAAGCTCTTTAATACACACACACACACACACACCCAGGAACTAACTCTAAAAGAGCCCAAGGGGTCATGTCTGCTCCTTTCTGTTAGTGGGGTGAGGCCAGCCAATGGCGGAAACACAGGCCAGAGTGTGTTTCCTGTTCCCTGGAGCAAAGGCTCTGCAGGACCAGGTGAAGAGACTGCTGCACTGACCCCAAAGCGTGCCTCTTCTCTCTTCCCAGGACCCACCAACCGACAGACAGGCACATACCACAGCTTAAACACACTTCCACATACACACAACTACAACCACACTGGCCAGCTCCGATATATTTGTTCACACGGTCAGTAGTCACATATATTCACAAAAGTCATCACTGACACTGGTGCAGACTCACATACGCTGACACCCACTCGACAATACCCATTCACAATCACAGATCCTCACAGATGCATAATCAAGGACCCGCTGGGCCCCCTGAAAGGACAGGCTAGCCCCTGGAGCCCTCACTCCCTTGACAGGCGACAGGACATGGGGAGAAGTACGTGGGATCCCCTGCCCCCACAGGTCAGCCTCATGCCACCTCAACCCTAGGTGTCCACCCCTGCAGGCCTCTCTGAAGGCCATGTAAGGGCCTCACCCCAGCAGCAGGGAACGGCAGGGGAAGGGTTACAGGCTAACCAGAAAAAACAATTACTAACGGGAAAGGCAGTGCATTCCAGCTCCGCTTAGGCTTAGCAGGGCCGCCAGGGCCAGGGCGTGGGTGGTTCTTGGATTATGCGTTTCCTTGAAAACAAAAAAGAAAGTTCAGTGCAGTTCAGCTGCTGAGTCTCACTCTGGGGCCTTTTGTCCCCAACCTCCTCAGATCTGCACACACACACATACACGCTCATGCACACACACTCCCACTGCCTGGCCAAGATATCCCCTGGGAAGGTGACGAAATGAAAACTGCAGAAATACCGCAAGAGAAGGAGGGGGAACGCTGACAAGTCAAAGGAAGTGAGACCCCAGGGAACATCATTGCCTGAGAGTCTCTGTTCTGTGGACCAGGTTGTGAAAATGTTTGCCAGCTCACTCACCAGTGGCCATGGTCCTATTTCAGGCACCATGCCAGGCCCTGGGCTCACCTTTGAGGCATTCATGGCCAGGACAATGTGGTCCCACACTGTTGCTAGAGGTCTCCCCCGCCCCCGTTCTGCTGGAGGTCTTAGCACACTCTTATGTAATCTCAGAGTGTAGTGTTTGTTCATGCTAAGGAGGAGTAGGGTGACTAATAAGACTGAAAGGCAGGCCTCTCCTAGACAATGTGCTTTTTAATAGAGATGAAATGTGGTTTTGCTGTGGACGAGCAAGAGGAGCAGCTATCTTGCCATAAACAAAGGACAGAAAGGCATCAAGTTTTGAGTTTCACTGGAGGTGTCTCCCTGCATGAGCATGGGGCCTAGGAACCCCACTAAAGCCCTATTAGTAGACAGAAGAAATACGATTTAGTCCAAAAGACCAAAACCAAACCTACCTAGACTGTCAGTCTGTCAGTCCCAGCACAGTGACTCTCCACTGAATTTCTAAAGCTATAAATCTCTACAGAAAGAGAACAACTGTCCATCCTTTCCCTCAGATGGGCTGAGAGATCCAAATCCCTGACCTGTCAGTTCAACATACAATGTATGACATCACCAGGGCCTCTTGTGCATTATGTTTCATCGGCCAAGAGTGGAAGGAGTCCTGGTGAAGTAATGTGTAATGTGTCTGACTGCTAACCAAAAGGTGGGTGGTTCAAGTCCACCAGCTACTCTGAGAGAAGAAGAGAGAAGATCCCCCCCTCTAAACAGATTTAGAGCCCAGGAAATTCAAAGGAGAGTCACTGTGAGTTAGAATCTATATGATGGTTGTCGTTGTTGCTATGTGTCATCGAGTCACGTGCGACTCATAGCGATCCTGTGTATAACAGCTCTGAACTCTGTCCTATCCTGAACCAGACTCACTGACTCTGACACTCCAACACAACACCCATTACCTCATATATTATGTCAATTCATCTCATGCAGGGTCTTCCTCTTCTGAGCTATTTCTCCACCCTTCCAAACATGATCCTTCTCCAAGGACTGGTCCCTCCTGGCCAACTGCCAAAAAGTTTGTGAAACAGAGCTTCAAAATCCTAGCCTCCAGAGAGAAGCTTAGTTTCACTCTCTCCAAGACAGACTTGTTTGTTCTCTTGGTGGTTCACGGTATGTTCAAGACTCTTTTCCAGCCCCATGATGACTCAAAGACATCAGTAACAAGTAATTATGAAGACCGTGGCCTGAATCAGGCTCATCTTAGTCTCTAGACTGACATCATTGCTATTTAGCTCTTTGGAGAGGTCCCTGACAGCAGATTTTCCTAATGCAATTCGTCTTTTGACCTACTGACTGCTAGTACCAAGAGTGTTGATTGTGGAGCCATGCAAACTGAAATTGTTTAAAACCTCAATCTTTTCTCCATCCCTCAAGGGGCTGCCAATTGGCCCAGTGGTGAGAATCTTTGTCTTCTTGATGTTGCGCTTCAGTCTATATTAAAGACTATAATCCTTGACCTTCTACAGCAACTGCTTCAGTTCCTCCTCACTATCTTCAGCAAGCAAGGTGTGTCATCTGCATAATGCAGGTTGTTGATGACTCTTCTTCCAATCCTGATGCCACATTCCTCCTCATACAGCCCAGCCTCCTGAATTTACCACAAATGGGGGAACTGAGATTCAAAGGGATGGAGGGACTTGTTCAAGCCTTTGCACAACCCACCTCCTATCTAGAACTTTCCATCACCCCTCGGCTTACTGAGTGGCTGGCTCACCTATCTTCTAGGTCTCAGGCCACATACTACCCTGAAGAGGGCCTGACAGGCGCCCTGTCTGAAGCTGTCTGCCCCTCGTGGTCCCTCAACTGTTTTTACCTCTGAGCACACGCCATGTGTGTTTATTTGATATCTGCCTCTCTTACACACTGTAAACTCTCAGAGGAAAGGCTTAGCATGTGTCCCAGAACCTGGGATTGTGCCAGACATACAGGAACACAATAAATATTTGTGGAATGAATAAATAAGCAAATGGCCACCAGCTGGGGTAGGTCAGACCTTGTCTCTTGACTCTGAGGCTCCAACTCAGAGTCGTGTTTGCTCCTCTGCATCAAGTTCTCCCCATGATGAGATGGGTCTTCAGAGGCTTTTCCAAACAGCCTGGACCTAAAGGAGAGGTCACATCAATGCTTGGGTGGCATATTGATTGTGCCAGGCCAGACACCTGGCGCACAGGGTGTGTGAAGCTCGGGCCTGACTGAACCTAGCAGGAGGAGCAGCCACACCCACGGAGGCTACCTGTAAGTTTCAGTTAAACATGCCTAGCCTCATTTGTTCTTTCAATGCTTGCCAGGCACTGGACGGGGCTCTTAGATGTGGAACTGCTTTCAGAATGATGAGGAATATCAGTAGTGACCACTCTCAGTTTCAAAACACAATGAAAGCCTCTGTGGGCTACAGTTCTGTTGGGGGTACCAGAGAACATTCCCTCAAGGAGGTAAAACTTGGACAGAGAAAGTGACTGAGCATATGAGTGTGCCAGACACAAGGAGTAGTGTATAGCTGGGAGGGTGCTAGAGCCATTCATGGAGGGCAAAGACCCCTGACCTGAGAAGTCAGATATTCACCTGGTAGACAGTGGGGTGTCCGACAGGGCTTTAAGAGTAGACAACCCTGGACCACGCACCCTGCTGAGCAGCAAGGGCTGCTGGGAAGCAAGACAGCACAAGCTAGGAGGCTGTGGTTACCTCCCAGGTGGCTCCTGAGGGCTGGGACTCGAGAGGAGATGGAGGAAAGATGTGAACAGCGTTTACATGTCAGTGAGAGAGGTTTGTGGTAAGTTAACAGAGAAGCTGGGAGCAAGGGCATTATTAAAGATGATAGGATTCTGCTCTACTCAGCCAAGAAGATGTGGAGGGTGGGAGGTCAGGGGACCAAGGGTTATATGATGATGTATTAGTTTAGCTGTGTATCTAGCTGGCTCCACTCTAGGGAGGGCTCTGGGTTAGAGATCTGGAGCTCTCTGAACTCAGGTGTTGCTGCTGCCCAGAGCTGAAGGTACACAGAGCAGAGAGAAGAGAGATCCAAAGTCAGAGCTGCCCTCTCTCTCTCTGCAGAGTCAAAGCTCAGTATCCTTCAGGATCCATGCCAGATACACAGAGAGAGCGAGAGTGAGAGCGAGAGTGAGAGCAAGAGCGAGAGCGAGAGCGAGAGAGAGAGAGAGAGAGAGAGAGGAGAGAGAGCGCGCCCTATGTGTCATAGGCACCTAGGAAAGACTGCAGCAGAAGGCCAATTGTACCAGCCTGAAGGTCAAGAATGGTAGATTGGGATGAGCAAGAGAGTTTTCCATGAAGACAGAATTTGCACAGAAAGGGCCAGGTTCCAGAACTGATGGGACCTCTAGCCCAAACCTGGGCACAGCTTATAGGTCCTCTGGGAGTCTGGGAGCAATGGCTGGATGTTCATAATGACCGCACTTCACGCTGAGGAGAGGCAGAACTCAGTGCCCTCAGCCTTACTGACCAGATGCTGTAGGGGGCTTCTGCTCAGCAGAGGGCTGTTTTCCCAGAATCCATCCGGTTCTGTCCAGGAAGCTGGAACTTCATCTCCAGGTTCTTGTTCTCCCTGAGATACTATTAAGCACAGTTTCCACTGTGGAGCCCTAGAGGCTGAATACTGAGTGACACGATGAAAATGTGTCTCCAAAAACAGTTGTCTTGAACTGGGCAGCATTTCCCACTCCCTGTCTTTTCTTTGATGTTAAAGAGAAATTTATACTTTCCGTTTTCTTCTGTATTTGCAGACCGCACGCCATCTTGGTCCAGCCAAGATCTTCAGGAATCTCTCAACAGCTCTCAGTCCCTTTCCCCGAACCACTCAGTGGGGATCAGGTGAAGGCTTTGGGATCCCATTGGGTTTTCATGCTCCCTATTGCCCCTGGTATCCCAGTCATCATCACATTTGGTCCAGTCTTTATTCTAGCTCAGTTCAGTGTTCTGTTCCTAGCACTCCACTAAGAAAGCTCACTGAAAACCAGAAAACATCTCCACAGCTGTAGAAATGATTCCATTTTATGTTGTTGTTAGGGGTCATTGAGTAGTGACTCCTGTGAACAATAGATCTGAACACTGTCCTAACCTGCACCATCCTTATTACCACACACACACTTGAACCCATTGCTGCAGCCATTATATCAATCCATCTCACTGAGGGTCTTCCTCTCTTTTACTGACCCTCTGTCTTTCCAAACATGATGTCCCCTTTCAAGGAATAGCCTCTCTGAACAATATGTCCAAATATGTGAGATTAAGGTTCAATATCTTTACCTCCAAAGAGCACTTTGATTGTACTTTCTCCAAGACATATCTGTTTGTTCTTTTGGCAGTCCATGGAACATTCAGTATTTTTCTCCAACACTACAACTTAAAAGCATCGATTCTTCTTGTTATTCTTAGTCAATGTCCAGATAGATAGCAAGTGATTGGAAAGACCATGAATTGAATTAAGTGCACCTTAATCTTTAAAGTTACATTATTGCTTTTCAGGACTTTGGAGCAGTCTCTAACAGCAGACTTTCGCAATGCTATATGTATCCTGATATCCTCACTGCTGGTACTATGGGTATTGATTGCGGATCTAATTAAGATGAAATCATTGACAACCACATTTTTTTCCTCCATCTATCATGATGTTGTCTATTGGTCGAGTGTTGAGCAATCCACATTGGAAACTGTTGTCTTTGATCATTTGCAGCAAGCTCCCCAAGTCCTCCTGACTTTCTGCAAGAAAGTTTGTGTCATCTACATAATGCAGGTTGTTGAGTTTTTCTCCAATTTCAAAACCACATTCTTCTTCACAGAGTCCAGCTTATTGAATGATTTGCTGATCTCATAGATTGAATAGTTTTGGAAAAAGGATACAGCCCTGATACACATCTTTTCTTTTTTTAAATTTTACACTGGTTTAGATGCATGTCTTTCTTGATTTTAAACCACACGGTATTCCGTTTCTCCAGTCAACAGCTTCTTTCTTGAAATCTATAGATTTCATATAAACATAATTAAGTGTTCTGGAATGCCCATCTCACTGTTACCCATAGTATGTGATGATCCACAGAGTCAAATGTACATTGTCAATAAAACACAGCAAGCTCATGTGACAGAGGACAACTTCCCCATTGGAGTTTCTTGGCTCTAAGTTTGTCTAGAATAGACAGCTGCTTCCTTTATATTGTGGATTTGAACTTCCAAGTTTTCAGCTATCAACCCAGCATGGCCCACTGCATCATCAGAGAGGCTGCTGCATAGCTCTTCAACCAGAGGACAAGGTCATTTTGTCTTCTACTATCTCCCTTACTTCTAATGATGGTAACACTTTCACATAATCAACCACTGGTGATCCATTCTGTTCCACAGGCCTATCTCCTGTGACCTTCAGACTCTCTCATCTCCCTTGGGACCCTTCCCATCCCCTTCCGTTTCTATTTCTGATATAACTTCCCCAACCCCCTCTTTAAGCTGAACATTCCCTCTGTATAGAAGGTAGGGGGAGTGACCCAGGCCATTCTAGTCAATGAGACCTGACTATCGAGGTGGAAATCATTGCAATAATTAACAAACTTCCTTTATGGCCCCCGATGGGGATGGAGAGATGGAAGGGGCAGACAGCACGGCCAGTATGAATGGACTAGCCACTGAGCTGTGAGGCCCCAGACAGCAAGGCTAGTGCTCCCCACGCAGTACTTGAAGTCCAGAACTGAGAACAAACTTCTTGTTCTTCTGGGGAAGCACAAGGTCTGGGGCCTGTCCCACTCTTTGGAGACAGAAGAGTAGAGGCTGGAGGTGTGATGGGGTGCAGGAGAGACCACCACATCCTAGCCTGGGAATAAGTGTAGCCAGGCACATGGGGTATCTAAGAGATGCCTCTCAGAATTCAAACCATTCAGGACTCATATTTCTCACTGCTCCCTCTAAACAACAGGTGCCCAAGATCTACACTCAACCAATAGAGTCAAACAGCAAAGTCACTGCCATGGTTGGAACCGACTCATTGGTAGCCCTCCAGCAGGTTTTTGGAGGCTGTAAATTCATGGGAGGAGATTGTCCATCTTTCTCCCACAGACCCAATTAGTGGTGGATTCAAACCAATAGAGGGATCTCTTTTGGGTTAGCAGTGCAGCTCCCTATGAGCTGGGCCACCAAGAAACACGGGACCTTGAAAGGTCGAACCCAGAGACCAGAGGATCCAGAGATGGAATTCTCATTTCCATGTTTTTCCATGTTTTTTTCCTGTTTTCTCGGAAACCACTCTATCTTCCTCCCAGCTCCTGTCTGTTAAAGGCTCCAGCAGCTGACTTCAAACCGGAGCGCTCCATTCCCCTTTCCACTGTCTGTGTCTCCTTCTCCCAGAGGGGAAAGAAGTCCTGGGAGAAGCCCCCTATCCGCCAAAAGCTGCCTTTGTTTTCCACCCTCAGGCTGATCCTAGGTACCAAGAGCACCGCAAGACTTAATGCTGAGGCGCAAAAAAGGGGGTGAGTCTTTTAAGTTTACTGTAGGTACTCAGGGTTGGGACTGAGATAAGCTGACCAGATTTCCTCTGACTGTTGTCGTGTCTTTGGATTTCCTACTTCAGGCCTGTTTCCCACAAAATGAGGATTTGGAATGAAATTCATGATGTCTGCGTCCACACATCCAGTGAGGGGCGTGAAGGCCGTCGTGGGTCCACTTCTATCAGTTACACACGGAGCTTCTGTCTAAGATTTCACTTGCAACACAAACTCACAGCTGGGAAATGCTTGTCACCCCTGGATGAAGTGAAGTCTGAGTCGTTCGTAGTTTGAGCCATCACATGCATTATGATGCATTGGTGGAGAACTCAAGTTGCCAGGAGAGAAGACAGACCTGGGAAGGGTGGACCAAAGCCCTCACTGATACAACATACCTTTCAAAGCTCAGGATGAATTCAGTACTGGACACATAAATACTTATGACCTGGGTATAGGGCCCAAGCTGTCCATGGCAAGGAGGCTCAGGAGGGTCTGGGCAGACCCAGAGGTGGACATGCTTATATGTTCGTGCACGTATGCCCGAGTGCAAATACACATGTGCGTGCACACATACACACACATGTACCAAATTACCCCTAACTAGAGACGTTGCCCTCGGAGCTCTGCCCCCCACCTGCCTCCTCCTCAGAATCTTCAAGTTGACCTAGCAGAGGTCTGTCTGGAAACGAAGAAAATGTCTCTGCTTTTTCAAATATTTGGGGCTTGCTAAAATCCAACACTTTAAAAAAACCCTGTGTATAATTTGAGAGCAATTTGATCCATATGTTTCTGATTCTCTTGTACTTAAATCATCAAAATATTGATTTTTTTAAAGAGCCATTTGATGTCTCAGGAACCTTTTTAATAAGCTTTTAAAGCTCTTTAAGCTGAGAGCCTGGAGCCGGGTCCGGGTCTCAGGCTGCTCTCCCAGGCCTGCACGGCCCCCTCTGGGGTGGGTTTTTTGGGGCCGAGGCTCACTCCTCACTGACCTCATCTCTGCCTGTCCTCCCTGCCTCCCAGAACTATCTGGGGTCCCAGCTCCAGGCCCCTTTTGTCCTGAAAGAAGTGTTGGCTCCTTTTCTTCTTAACAGTCCTTTCATGTTTCTGCAAAGCACCTTGAACATACAACCAAAAAAGGAACAAAATAATCTTTACTTTTTCAAGATATAATAATGTCTTGTTGCACAAATATACTATCATTTACTTCACAAATCCCTGCTGAAGGCCAGTTGAACCATTTCCTGTTGTACACCATTATGCACTTGATGATTATTTCATTGTTAAGAGGGGCCCATGCTTGGAGAAGGACATCACACTTGGAAAGGCCAAAGGTCAGCCTAGGAGGGGAGACCTTCAACAAGAGGGATTGACATGGTGACTGTAACAAAGCGCTCAGGTGTGTCAGAGACTGTGAGGGTGGCACAGAATAGGACAGGGTTCACATCCATTCATAGAATCACTGTGTGGTGTAGTCGACTTGATGGCACCTAACAACAACAACAGCATCTTTCATTCTTGTCCTTACATGTCATGTCTGCCTCTCCCGCGAAGCTCCTAGCTCCACCAGGGCAGAGTCAGGCTCTATCTGTTTCCCAGAGTCAAGCACACTGCAGACACTCAAGAAACACTGGTTGACTTGAACGGAACAGAATTGGATGGGCTGCTTTGGCTATGGAAGGCTTTTGATGTTTTCCACAGATTCTATTCATCTACATCAAGGGGAGAAATTTGCCCCTTGAGGATAATCAAAAGAATGTGCTGAGACAGAAAGGCAAAGTCCTCAAGATGAATTCCAAACTACTTAAAGAAACGGCAGCGTGATGCGCCTCTGTCACTGGTCTGGGCGGGTGGCTTGGGTGGAGGTCCTGCGGTCACTGGTCTCAAGAGCCAAGGCTGATTTCATGACTTAATGAAAAATTACTTCATTAAGTTCTTCTTTCACTGTCAAATGCCTTCTCCTTGGATTGCTGTGGCTGCTGTTACTGTCTTATTTTTGTTTTGGATGGAGAATGGATTTTGCCTCCTTCTTTCAAGAATCTGTGTTCTTAAACCCTGAGGGACATGTGTACAAGACGCTAGTAGGGATGTGGACTACGAGGCTATAAGCAGTGTTGCTTCTCCTCTTGAAAAGCAACCCTTGGAGGACAGTCACTTTTGTGCACATGTCAAAATGCCTTCTTGGTTCTTCCAGTCCTCCTCTCTGAAAAAGTCCCTCCAGGACGTCTGCCCTCACAGGGCAGTGTGGACATCAGTGCCACTGTTATCTATATACTCTTTGGTCCTCCACAAGTTCACCAGCAGCATCTGGGCCCCCTGAAGAAAGGCCCCAAGCTCTAGGAAGGGGCTGAATTCTAGAACATCTGGTAGAGAGGGCTTCTCAGTCCCCTCCTCCAATATGCTTGAGGGAATCTGAAACAAGCCCATCTTAATTCGCAGCCACACAGATATTGCATCAGGCAGGGCCTGGACAGTGGGGCAGATAGACATGGAAAGCGGAACATCACTGAGGTCCTGGGTGAGAAGTGTTTTAGGGAGTTACAGAGTGACAGCCCCTCCAGAACACACTTATTCTTCATTCTATGTCGTGCTAGAACTGTCAACCTCACAACTGGCTGTTGAAGGAACTACGTGAACTGTTCTCTACTAGGACTTGATGGTTCAGATGTGTCAAAGCGGGCACACGTCTCTTGAGTTTCAGTTCCTGGAGTGTAGCGATTACACGGTGAATTTCTCCTGCCTCCTGCAGAGATCTCTCACAAAGACGTGGCTTGAGTCGCATGCTTGAGTGAATGAGCAAAAGCAGTAAGTCTTAAATCTTACCCAGGCTGAGGATCTCAGAAGAGGATTAGACTGGGAGTTGGAAATGTGCATTTAGAACTTGATAGGTCCTCCGTCTCACTAGCCGTGTGACACGGGCAGGTCCCACTAGGCGTGTGGCATGGGCAGGTCTCACTAGCTGTGTGGCACGGGCAGGTCTTGCCCCCTCTCTGTTCTTTACTGTCCATCCTTGTACAGAGAAGGAATGGACTAAAATGATTTCTGAGGGGTTTTTCAGCTCTGAGAGACACTCTCATCTTCCTCCCTCAATTTCCAGTCCCTCAGCTGTCCCAGATGCCAGCCTCATCAGACTCCTGAAGGCCCCCATCCAGCCTCGGGAGGACAGCTTGCTCCCCTGCCTCATGTGGCTCAGGGCTGTTTTGTCAAATTCTCCAGAAAGAGAGAAAAAACACGGAGGCTTTTGCTAAAGCCCAGTGGGCAGGTCTCTGTGAGGACAGGGATTAAGTTTGTCTCTGTTGTTCTTCCCTCTAGCTGCTCTGCTGTCTGGGAACTGGCCTCCCTGCTGAGGGCTAGCCTCTCAGGATGTTTCCATTACCCTGGCATTACCCCTGCGCCATTTTCAACATCCTCTCTGGAGTGCCTCTTTGCAAAGCACAATAGATCCCCTAAGAACAAAACAAATTTTGGCCCTAAATGCATTCCTTCTTTTTCTAAATAATCCCAGCTTGGGAAAGGAAAGAGTCCCCCCTGACTCCAAACCTGGGGTGCCTCTGCCAGATGCTCACACCAGACTAACAGCCCCACTGGCAAGGAAAGGGACATGGCTCCCCTTCATCTGGCCCAGGACACTTTCAGGCCCTGAGAGGCTCTGGCAGTGGATTTGTGGGTTGACCTATAGAGGATTTTCTGGATTTGGAGTGGTCACTTAGGGGTCAGCAGGTCTGAGAAGACAGGCCTTTCAGAGGAGAGATGGGCTGGCTGAGAAGCTCTGTCTCTTCAAGACCCTTCTCTCTTGGAACTGTGTATCTAACCACGGAGAGAAGCTACTGCTTCTCCAAGTGGGTTTATATGTCCACCATAGAAATCTACGTTGGACTATGAGGAGTCATTTCTATGAAACATGGTGATGTTTTTACAGACAGTAGATGCTACTTTTAAACAATTTAGCTCATACGTTTTAGTCCACGATTTTAAAATCCTTTGAGTTGTAGTTTTGGAGAAGAGTACTGAATATCCCACAGACTGTCAAAAGAACGAATACATATGTCTCGGAAAAGACGCAGCCAGAGTGCTCCTTGGAGGCAAAGAAGGTAAAGCGCATCTCTTGTACTCTGGGCACGTTACTAGAAGAGGCTGTTCTTTAGAGAAGGATATCGTACATGGAAGGTTGGAGACTCAGCAAAGGAAAGGAAGACCCCCCAATGAGATGAACTGACACTGTGACTGCAGCGATGGGCTCAACTGTATCAGATCGCGAGGACAGGTGAGGACAGGGTTCAGATCTTTTATGCATTGGGTCTCAACGAGTCGTACTCAACTTGACAGCACATAACAACAACGACAATGCTCTAGAAGCTGAGCTGCAATCCCAAAGGCACACGGTTTGAATCTACCAGCTGTTCCACGGGAGAAGGATGGGCCGTCACTTCCTGCATGATTAACTGCCTCGAAAACCCGCAGAGGGTCAGCCATGAATCGGTTCTGACTCTTCGGCACACAACAACAACAACAACAACAACGCTCTAAAACAGGAGAAATAATGATTTCAATGTTTAAATGGGGCAATTTTTCCCTTTAAAGAAGAAATTCTTGGAGTTCATCACCAAATGGGGTTATTTCAGAAAGTCTGTATTTTGTGAACTTGATCCTAAATAATTTCATTTCAAAAATGGGATTTTCTGCCTTTGGTCACTGCACACACACACACACACACACACCTCTGCTCTGTGATCCTACACAGGTTCTTAAATATCTCTAGACCTCTGTTTACTAACTTATATAAGAGGATAGATAATTATGTCTAAAGTTCTTCCAGCACTTTACTTTTAAGAAATCAAGAATAAATTCTGAACAAACAGACATTTACTGTAGCAGCAGGTTAAAGGAGCTGTATGAGGAGATATAAACCACAGACCATGGGCTTGGCTGAACGAGTGAGGGAGCCCACACACTGCTCAGGCTTCCAGAACACCTCTGTGAGCTCCATGTGGACAGCCCACGATTGTCCTGTTCACTAGTGTTCTTGTCACCTAGCACAGAAGCCTGTAGATCATAGAGACCCAAGATATTTGTTGAGTAAATAAGTGAACCAATTAACTCATTAATTAATGCACTCATGCCAAATCACGAACAGAATTCTAGTACCGGCATACCACATTTCATTGACCGTCACAGACACGGCATTTTTCACAGATTGAAGGCCTGAGGCAACTCTGTTGTCAGTGAGTCTGTTGCACCATTTTTTCAACAGCATATGTTCATGTCACATTGCAGTATCATATTTTGATAATTCTCAAATATTTTGAACTTTTTCATAATATTTTTGCACACTGGGTAGACTACAGTAGAGTGGAGACAATTGTATATGTACTGTTGCTTTTAGCTGCCATCAAGTAAATTATGAATCATAAACTCTATGACCAACTCATGGTCTCCATCATGCTTGAGCCCATTGTTTCACAAGTGGGTCTTCCTCCCTCTCTCTGACTCTCCTTTTCAGTATATCTTTTTCCAAGGACTAGCTCCTCCTGACAATGTGCTCAAAGGATGAGAGACAAAGTTTCACCCTCTTTGCCTCTAAAGAGTACCTTGGTTGTATTTCCTTCAAGACAGACTTGTTTGTTCTTTTGGAAGTCCATAGGATGGTGAGTACTCTTCACCAACACTGCAAATCAAAGGTGTCAATATGTAACTTTGTTGTTACGGTTAAATGCCGCTGAGTGAAGTATGACCAATAGAGACCCTATGAACAACAGATCTGAATCCTGTCCTTTCCTGTGCCATCCTCACAATCTCTGACAGAGTAGATCCCATTGCGATAGTCACTGTGTCAATCCATCTGGTTGACGGTCTTCCTCGCTTTTGCTGACCCTCCAATTTTACAAGCATGTTGTCCTTCTTTAAGGAATACTTTCTCCTATACAACATGCTCAAAGTGTGTGAGACAAAGTTTTATCACCTTTTCCACCAGGGAGCACTTTGGTTGTACCTTCTGCAAAATATATATGTTTGTTCTTTGCCAGCCCACAGGATATTCAGTACTCTTCTCTAACATCACAGCTCAAAGGCATCAGTTCATTCCCTGTCATCTTTATTCAACACTCAGATGCATAGCAAGTAATTCATAAGACCATGGCCTGAATTATATGTACTATAGTCCTCAAACTGACATCAATTCTCCTCAATAATTGTCATCAATATCCTATGTTATACAATATGTACTATTGTTGTTGTTATGTTCCATCAAGTCACTTTTGACTCATAGCGACCCTATGTACAACAGCCCTAAACCCTGCTCTATCCTGTGCCAATCGCACTGCCCCTGACACACCCATCCTATTACCCCGTCACTGAATCAATCCACCTCATAAAGGGTCCTCCCCTCTTCCACCGTCCCTCCACCCTCCCAAGCATGATGTCCCTCTCCAAGGACCTGTCCCTCCTTACAACATGTCCAAAGTATGTCAGATGACGCTCCAGGATCCTTGCTTCCAAGGAGCAGCCTGGTTTAACCCCTTTTAAGGATGAATCTGTTTGTTTTCTTGGCAGCCCATGGTACATTCAATACTCTTCTCCAGCACCAGAGCTCAAATGTATCAATTCTCCTTCTATCCTTCCTAGTCACTGTCCAACTCTCTGATGTATAACAAGTGTTTGCAAAGACTATGCATACCCTGTATCAGATGCACCTTAGTCTCCAGAGTGACACCATTGCTCTTCAGTACCCTGGAGAGGACCCTAACAGCAGACTTCCCCATCACAATATGTTTTATTTATTTCCTGGCTAACTAACTGAAGCTAAGTAAAATGAAACCAAATCCATAGGAACCAAAATATGACTTTGAGTTCATCACACCTGAATTTCAGAACCGTCTCAGGAACAGGTTTGAGGACTTGAACACTAATGAGTGAAGACCTAATGAGTTGTGGGAGGATGTCAAATGTATCATCCAGGAAGAGTGCAAACGGTCATTACAAAGACAGAAGAGTAAAAAAAGACCAAAATGGATGTCAGAAGAGACTCTGAAAATTGCACTGGAGCTCAAAGAAGCCAAAGCAGAAGGAAGAATTCAAGATACTAAAGAGCTGAACAGAAGATTCCAAAAGGCAGCATGGGATGACAAAGCAAAATACTACAATGAAATGTGCAAGGAGCTGGAGTAGGAAAATCAAAAGGGTCAAACTCGTTCAGCGTTTCTTAAGCTCAAGGAACTGAAGAACAAATTCAAATCTCAAGTTGCTATAATCAAGGATGCTTTAGGCAGAATATTAAATGATCCAGGAAATATTAAAAGAAGATGGAAGGAATATACTGAGTCATTGTATCAAAAGGAATTAGCAGACACAGAAGAATTTAATGAAATAACATTTGAGCAAGAGCCTATGGTGATAAAGGAAGAAGTTCAAGCTGCTTTGAAGGAAATAGCAAAAAATAAGGCCCCAGGAACACATCGTATACCAACTGATGTATTTCAGTTAACAGATACTGCCCTGGATGTGCTCACCAAGTGTGCCAAAAAATCTGGAGAACAACCACTTGGCCAGCTGACTGCAAGAGATCTCTATTTGTTTCCATTCCAAAGAAGGGTGACCCAACTGAGTGTGGAAACTACAGAACAATAGTATTGATTTCACATGCAAGCAAGATTCTACTGAAGATTATACAAAAACGACTGGAATAGCACATCAGAGGAGAACTGCCACAAGTCCAGGGTGGGTTTAGAAGGGGTCGTGGTACTAGGGATATTGTAGCTGATGTTAGGTGGATCTTAGCTGAAAGTAGGGAGTACCAGAAGAATGTCTATCTGTGTTTCATTGCTTATGCAAAGGCATTTGACTGCGTGGATCATAACAAACTGTGGCTGACTCTGAGAAGAATGGGAATCCCAGAAGAATGGGAATCGTGATAATGCGAAACCTATACTTGGACCAAGAGGCAGTCGTCAGAACAGAGCAAGGAAACACTGCATGGTTCAAAACTGGGAAAGGCGTACGCCAGGGATGTGTCCTATCTCCATACCTTTTCAACCTGTATGCAGAGCAGATTATCCGAGAGGCTGGGCTCTATGAGGAGAAGCGTGGTGTTAGGATTGGTGGAAGATCTATAAACAATCTGCGTTATGCAGATGACACAACCCTGCTTTCTGAAACTGAGGACGACCTGAAATGCTTGCTGCAGAGGGTCAAGGACTGCAGCCTTCAGTATGGATTGAGGCTCAATGTCAAGAAGACAAAGATTCTCACCACTGGGCCGATTGGTAACATCAGGATGGATGGTGAAGAGATTGAGATTGTTAACAACTTTAGTCTGCTTGGCTCCACGGTCAACAATATATACTAGGAAATAAATCAAAAAAATCCACACGACTTGCTTTATTATGACATTTGACTTGTTGGTGGTCTATATAAAATTTGTACTATCTCAGCAGTGTGCCAGTACTTCCATTGCAAAGAAAATTCCTTCTTTTTTCCTCTTTCTCTTCTAACACATATTGTGAAATTTTTCAACATCTATATAAGGCAGAGATATCTTGATAAATGCTTAAGATATTAAAACAGGTGGGAGTGAGGGAAACTGAAAGAATTTGTATTTGAGTTTTGTAAATAAACTAGTAGGAAAAAAGATATTGAAACATCTAAGAAAGTACTTATTTCTTGTATATGAATTACTATATAAAACACAATGTACATTCATGAAACACAATGTATATGAACGATTGTATGCAAACGAAAATGTATACTTAACTCTTTCTAAAAAAGAACAGATCAAAGATAACTCCTATGGAAAGTCTTCTTCTCAAAACATCAATCTGCATGCTGTTGTTGTTGTTATGCGCCATCAAGTTGCCAATGACTCATAGCAACCTTATGTACAATAGCTTTGAATCCTGTCCTATCCTAATCCTGTCTTTCTGAGAGATATCTATCCTCACTATCCCATTCACTGAGTCAATTCATCTTATCCAGGGTCTTCCTCTCCTGCTCCGTCCCTCCAGCCTTCCAAGCATGATAGTCTTCTTCAAGGACCAGTTCCTCCTGGCCATGTGCCCAAAATGTGTGAATCAGAGTTTCAAAATCCTTGCCTCTAAGCAGAAACTTCATTTCACCCTTTCCAGGACAGACCTGTTTGTTCTCTTGGCAGTCCATAGTATGTTCAAGACTCTTCTCTAGTACCACAACTCAAAGATATGGATGATTTTTTTGTCTTCCTTAGTCATTGTCTAATTCTCTGATGCATAGCAAATAATTGTAAAGACTATGGCCTAAAGCAGACACACCTTAGTCCTTAGACTAACATCATTACTCTTATCACTTTGTAGAGATTCCTGACAACAGATTTCTCCAGTACAATTTGTCTTTTGATTTCCTGACTGCTGCTGTCAAGAATGTTGATTGTGTACACGAGCAAGCTGAAATTATTAACAACCTCAATCTCTATGTATTATGGTGCAACCAACTGGCCCAGTGGTGAGAATCTTTGTCTTCTTGATGTTGAGCTTTAGTCCATATTAGAGACTACAGCCCTTGACCTTCTGCAGAAAACGCTTGAAATTCTTCTCAGTTTCTGCAAGCAAGGTTGTGCCATCTGCGTAACATAGATTTTTTATGAGTCTTCCTCCAATCCTGGTGTCACATTCCTCCTCATAAAGCCCAGCCTCCTGAATGATCTGTTCCGCATATGGAGACTGGATGCATCCCTCACTCTTTTCCCAATTTTGAATCATACAGTGTTTCCTTGCTCTGTTCTGCAGACTGCTTCCTGGTCCAAGTATAGGTTTTGAATGAACACAATCAAGTGTATTGGGAATACCATTCTTCTCAAGGTTAGCCATAATTTGCTCTGATCCACACAGTGAAATGCTTTTGCATAGTCAGTGAAATACAGATAGACTTTCCTCTGATACCCTTTGTTTTCAGCTTGTTATTTCTGATAGTTCTCCGTCTACGGACTATTCCAGTTGGTTTTGGATAATCTTTAGCAGGATTTTGCTTGCATGTGCTATTAGTTTGCTGATAATATCTCCAAACAGATCATCATCCTGAAATGATGTCTCTTTAGGAGAAGTAAGGCTATGATTCTTATTGTTCTAGGGAACAATGCATGTCAACGGTAGGGCAAATATTTGCACTGATTATTTTCATAAGGTAAAATTTAATTCGAGTAAGGCAAAGTACTGAGTGAATACTAAAGTGTTATGAGACAGAGACATTCTGTGATTATTTGATTGCATATCCTAGGGAGCTCTGGTGGCCTACCGGTAAGGAGTTGTGCTGCGGAGCCAAAGACACATGTTTAGAATCTACCAGCTGCTCCACAGGAGAAAGAGGGGTGATCTCCTCTTGTGCCATCTACTGTCTCTGCAGACCTGCTGGAGGATCAGCTATAATTAGGTTCTGATTCAATGATATACAACAACTGGTCAGACCAAAGGTCAGTCACAAAATCATTGCCATTTCAAGATGGCACCACCATCTTACAAACAACAGTTGAATTAAGAATGGTCTTCTGGCCCTTTCCTCAGTTGCCGTTAAAGTGCTGAGGCCGCGTTGGGCTGAGGCCCTCACTTCATTCGGCGACTAGCACCGCGTCCGGCAGCCTTCAGCCTAGTACCACCGCACCATGGCCTCCGTCTCTGAGCTCACCTGCATCTATCTACTCAGACCGCATCCTGCACGACGAGGTGACCGTCACAGAGGATAAAATCAATGCCCTCATTAAGGCAGCCGGTGTCAACGTTGAACCTTTCTGGCCTGGCCTGTTTGCAAAGGCCCTGACGAATGTCAACATTGGGAGCCGCATCTGCAATGTGGGTGCTGGTGGACCTCCCCTCCCCCCCCACTACTGCTGCTGCTCCAGCTAAGGAGAAGAAAGTGGAAGCAAAGAAAGAAGAATCTGAAGAGTCTGATGATGACATGGGATTTGGTCTTTTTGACTGAACTCCTTTTGTAACATGTTCAAGAAAAAATCCTGAACTCTTAAAAAAAAAAAAAAGAATAAAAAGAAGAATGGCCTTCTGGGACTTGAAAAGATGGGTTGCTAATTGCATAGATCAAAGGTAATTAAGTAAAATCCCAAGGAACAGGGCTGGAGGCTACCAGCTGCTCTGTGGGAGAAGGATGGACACTCTCCTCCTGTGCAATTCACTGTCTTTGAAAACCCACCAGAGGGTCAGCTATGGGTTGGTTCCGACTCTACGGTACACATCAAAACCAAAATGAGTGATTGACTAAAACACATGTACACAAATGAAACACAATATACATGAATGATGGGGGAACATATACATATGAAACATGGGGGAAGATATCTCATCCTTTCTCCTGTGGAGCAGCTGGTGGCCTCGAACCATTGTACCTTTGAGATTGTAGCACAGCTTCTTGCCACTAGGCCACAAGAGCTGTCTATGAATGATTGTATGCAAACCAATATTAAAAAAAAAAAGAAAGAGAGAAAAGAAGGGAGTTGGCCTTTTCATTCATTTGTCCAGTACTGAGTTGTTGGACCATGTGGTGTGATATCACATTTAAAACTCCGGAGAGTCTGAACTGTGAAACTGCTACATACATGAAGATGAAGAGCAGAGCCATGGTTAGAGTTTGTGTGATTCCAAATTCATGAACTTGGCTGGGGTGTGCGTGGGGGGCTCCTCCTGGAGTCTATTTGGTTTTCCCCTAGCTAGAAATATGCCTGTATCCTGCAGTTCAAACAGAATCTGGTCAGATGTAGTCAACTGCAACATAAAATAGTAACAGTGACATAGATAACACCATAACTAGCCAACAGAATATTTAAAGCTATTTGGTTGTCCATTACCATTGGGCCAGAGTTTAAACTTGTCTGTTGAGCTTTCAAACCTCTAGCTAAGGTTAATGATAGATTTCTGTCACATGAGTTGGAGTTCACAGCAGTGATTTTACTTCCAGTAATACTCCACAATACTTTAGTATCCTTCGAGTAGTACTCCACAATACTTCTCTGTCCTTCCAGTACTGTTCCATAATACTTCACTACCCTTCCAGTAGTACTCCACAATACCTCACTATCCTTCCGGTAGTACTCCACAATACTTCCCTGTCCTCTCGGTAGTGCTTCATAATACTTCACTATCCTTCGGGTAGTACTCCATAATGCTTCATTATCCTTCAGATAGTACTCCATGGTACTTTCCTCTCCTTCAGGTAGTACTCCAAATACTTCACTGTCCTTCAGGTGGTACTCCTCAAATACTTCACTGCCCATCAGATAGTACTCCACAATACATCATTATCCTTTGGATATTACTCAGCAATCCTTCACTGTCCTTTGGGTAGTACTCCATGATACTTTCCTGTTCTTCATGGTAGTACTCCACAATACTTCATTGTCCTTCAGATAGTAGTACTTCACAATACTTCACTATACTTCAGGTAGAACTCCGCATTACTTCATTGTCCTTTGGGTAGAACTCTACAATCCTTCACTGTCCTTCAGGTAGTACTCCAGAATAGCTTCTAATGGAACAATTTTGTACATTTTGCAGATATTCTTTAATAAAACTTGGTCCCCAAGAAGTAGTGGAATCTTAAAACCTAAAGGTTTCTAGCAAGTGAGGATTTCATATCCATATTCATATTTTAAAAAACTATTACTTGGTAGGGAAGTAACTGTACTGAGGATGTAGTTACAACTTAACATGATAGACAATAAGTTATCTGTCCTGAATAGACTTGGATGAACTTTGGTAGCATAGTACATAGAGCATAGGACAGCTAATCAAAAGATCAACAGTTCAAAACCCACTAGACACTCCATGGAGAAAGCAGTCTGTTCTCATAAAGATTTACAGCCTTGGAGAACTTAGGGACAGCTCTACTCTGTTCTTCTGAGTCACAATGAGTCAGAATCTACTTGATTACAAGATAGGAGTGGAATTGAGTATCTTCTGTAAGTAGCACACTACTCTAAAAAAAAAAAGATATTTCTAATGCCTATCCTTGTTCTTGTTGTGTTCCTGGTCCCCAGTGATAATACTGAGCTTTTGGGTTGGTACAATTTTTTTGCTCTAAGTGCCCAATTTTTATATGACTGGAGATTGAGATTTTTAGCATGGAGATTATTTTGAATGCCAAAGAAGTCCAACAGAGAGAAAATAATCCTTTGAAACATTTTAAGGAATAGTGATTCTTTTTCTATACAAAGGATCAGGTGATACAGCAAAATCAACAGGTAGGGAGTTTTGGGGAATCACTATCTTCTGTAACCAATTCATTAGGAGAAAACTGATGAACTCCTGAAGTTGTTGGTCTTATTAAGGTCAAGAAAGAATTTTTTAGAACAAGAAAATTCAAGTGTTCCTGAAAGTTTGCTAGTTTTAGTTTTAGAATTCCATTTGTACTTTCAATTTTGCATGAGAGTTGATGGTGATATGGATATGGGAATTTTTGAGGAAGCACTAATATCCTGAAGAGCTCTTTAATGATTATCTAAAGTCATAGGGTTGAGGGCCTCAGTTTCTCCATTTGTGATAAGTTCAAGAGGCTAGATTTTATGAGAAAGAATGTAGCATCAGAACTGGGGGAAGATGCATCAATAATCTGCATTATACAGATGATACAACCTAGCTTGCTAAAAGTGAGGAAGACCTGAAGCATTTGCTGAAGAAGGTCAAGGACTGTAGTCTTCAATACAGATTGAAGCTCAACTTCAAGAACACGAAGATTCTCACCACTGGCCAATTGGCAGCACCGTGAAAGATGGAGAAAAGATTGACAGTAACAATTTTAGCTTGCTCAACAATCAACAGTCTTGGAACTAGCCAAGAAATCAAAAGATGAATTGTTCTGGGGAAGGCTGCTGTCAGGAACCTCTCAAAAGTGCTGAAAAACGACGATATCAATCAGGTGCTCCCGATTCAGGCCAGGGTCTTCACAATTACTTAATACACATCAGAGAGCTGGGCAATGACCAAAGACAACAGAAGAAGAATTTATGCCTTTGAGTTGTGGTACTGGAGAGAGTCTTGAATATACCAGGGACTGTCAAGAAAACAAACAAGTTTATCCCTGAAACCAGCCTGTTCCTTGGAGGCAAAGATTTTGAAGCTCCATCTCACATACTTTGGGAATGTGGCCAGGAGGGACCAGTCCCTGGAGAGGAACATCATACTTGAAAGGGTGGAGGGACAGCACAAGACAGAAAGATCCCAGATAAGATGCATTGACACAGTAACTGGGGTAATGGGAGTAGGTGTGTTGGAGACAGTGAGACTAATTCAGGATAGAGCAGAGTTCAGAGCTATAATATATAGGATCGCTATGAGTCACAGGTGACTCAATGGCACATAACAACAACAAACCAACAAATAGCAAGTATAAACTTAAACAGTTGCTTTATTTTATGCTCTTCAATGGGAACAGCTTCAACAGAACTGAAAAAAAAATTTTTTTAAATATCATATTCCATCATAGTAGATAGTTGTATACCATTCAAAAAGAGACAGTCTGATGAGCCTTGAGGCTTTAATTCCTTTATGTGCCCTAACTTAACTCTTAACTGTTCTGCCAAGATTATGTTGTTGGCAGGTGGGATATGTACTCGAGCAGAGTTTAGTAAAGTATAGACTACAGACCAAGACCTGCAGACTCTGTGTAGATAAAGTGTGTTGGAACACAGCATACCTACTTGTTTATATACTGTCTATAGCTGCTTTTGTGCCACCATGGCAGAGTCAAGCAGCTAGAACAGAGACTATGGCCCACAAAGCCTAAAAGAAGATCTGGTCCTTTATACACAAAGAGTCTGCAGATTGCAGTCTAAGTTAGCCCTGGTGGTGGTGGTGGTTATTTGCCATCGAGTCACTTGCAACTCACAGTGACCCTATGCCCAATAACTCTGAACCCTGTCCTATCCTAAGCCAGCCTTACTGTCTCTGACACGCCTACTCCCAATTACCCTAGTTATTGTGTCAGTCCATCTCATCCTGGGCTTTCCTCTCTTGTGCTCTCCCTCCATCCTTCCAACATATTGTCCTTCTCCAAGGACTGGTCCTTTCTGGCAACAAACTATGTCAGATGGAACTTCAGAATCCTTGCCTCCAAGGAGCAACTTGGTTTCTCCAGGAAGAACTCTCTCCAGGACAGACTTGTTTGTTCTTTTGGTGATTCATCGTATGTTCAGTATTCCTCTCTACCACCACCACTCAAAGGCATTGATCCTTCTTCTGTCGTCCTTAGTCATTGTCCAACTCTTTGATGCACATATTATATATTATTATTACTACTATTTCCATGCAGGAGAAAGATGGGTAATCCCCTCCCATGTGGCTTACTGCCTCTGAAAAAATACTGGAGGGTCAGCTAGGGGTTGGCTCTGACTTGATGGCAAACAACAAAAATAGTATTATTATAGGTGACGGTCTAGTGATAAGGAGTTGCACTGCCAACGCAAAGGCACATGGTTTGAATCTACCAGCTTCTCCATAAGAGAAAGATGGGCAGTCTCCTCCCATGAGATTTACCCCCTCAAAAATCCACTAGGGAGCTAGGGCGGCCTAGTTGTAAGGAGCAACACTGGCAATCCAAAGGTATATGCTTCGAATCCACCAGCTGCTGCACGAGAGAAGATGGGTAATCTCCTCTCATGAGATTAACTGCCTCTGAAAACCCACTGGAGGGTCAGCTATGGAATGATTCCAACAACAACAACAAAAGCAAAAACCGCTAGAGGGTCAGCTTTGGGTTGGTTCTAACTTGATGGAACACAACAGCATTATTTTAGTTTTGTATGTTGTTTTATAGATTATTTTGGGGGACTAGGATTGTTCAAAAAATTTCCCATGTAAATGAATGGTAATTGTGCCATATGAATATTGTACTTTTAGATAGTGAGGGAAACCTGTATCTTTATAAATGTACTAGATAAAATGGCTAACATGAAAAGCACTGATATTATCAAGTGTTGGCAAGAAGACAGAGCAATTGGAATTCTTATATTGAAGGAAATGGGAGTGGAAATTGACCCAGCCACTGTTTAGCATTATCTACTAAAATGAAATGTGGGCCTTCCCTGGTGTAAGTAGTTGCCACTGAGTGGATTCTGACTTATAGTGACCCCACATGAGCAGAGATGTGCGGAGTTTTGTTGTTGTGTTGTATACCATGGAGTCAGGACCAACCCACAGCCAACTCTCCAGTGGGTTTTCAGAGGCAGTAAATCACACAGGAGAGGACGACCCATCTTTCTCCCATGGAGCAGCCGGTGGATTTGAACCGTGTGTCTTTGTGATGGCAGACTAATTTCTGCTCAGTAGGGTTCTGAAATGCTGTACCCTTTCAGATGCTGGCCACCAGATCAATTGTCCGAAGCGCCAATGGGCTTGAAACTCCAATGTTTCCGCTAGTTGTCAGGCAAACAATCATTTGCCTAGGAGTAATTGCTCTTTCCCCAGCAGTTCCACTCACACATAAATATCTAATATAATTGCATGCATTTTTAAAATGTACACAGTAACAATAATTATATGAGCTAAAACCAAGAAATTACTCCAAATGCTCATGTTGTCAGGAGAGGCCAGTCCTTGGGAAAGGGCATCATGTTGTGAAAGGTGGAGTTGTCAGAGAAAGAGAGGAAAATTCTCAACAAGGTGGATTGACACAGTGACGTACAACAGGCTCCAATAGATCAGAGATCCCAGGGATGGGACAGGATACGGCAAAAGTCACTGAGAGTCATAGGCAACTTGATGGCACCTAACAACAGTAAAGTGGTTAAATAAATGCAATATAGTCACACAGTGGGATGCTACACGGTAGTTGTTGTTGCTGAGTGTCATCAAGTCCGTTCTGACTCATAACAACCTGTCTACAACAGAAAGAAATGCTGCCCTGTCTTGCTCCGTCTTCACTTCCTGGTTACTGCTGTGCGTAAGCCATTGTTGCAGCCCTGTCAATTCATCTTGTGTGGCTCTTAATCTTTTTTAGTGGAATCTCTACTTTATAAAATCACTATATCTGTCTCCAAGGACCGGCCCTGCCTGATAACTTGCCCAAAGTGTGTGAGACAAAATCTCAACATTCTTGCCTCCAAGGAGCATCCTAAGAATAAGTGAACCACAAGTCACACAACATGAGTGAGTCATACAAAGAGAATTTTTAACAAAGAAGTTTCAGAGTACAGCTATGTCTTGGTATCCAAGGCGAATGGCTTCAGGAACTCCCCAAATCTCAAGATGCCTTAAGTCTTTCTTATAAAATTTATGCTTTCCTATATATAACCTATATATTTTTCCAGGCTGGGAAGATAAGCAGAACGGCAGAATTCTGTAAAGGTGTGTTTTCTGGTTTGGGGTTAAAACTAGGGTGTGGCTCTGAGCTGATCAGATTTGGCCTCATATTTAAAAAGGCTTTGGGGCCCTCATATCTTTAGCCCTAAGGCCTGATTTTTGTGAATCTGCTGTATAAAACAGCCTTGGAAGCAGGAATGGCATCCAATTCCAAAAAAGCTTGCCTCCAGAGATGCTATAAACTTGGAGAAAAGATTAAAGTTTTGTGTTTAAGACTTTGGTTCATAGGGTTGCTATGGGCCATCTATGACTCTATGGGATTTAACAACAACCTATATAACCTATTTATATTCTCCACCAGCTGTTCCATGAGAGAAAGATGGACCATCCCCTCCCATGTTACTGCCTTTGAAAACTACTGGAGGATCAGCTATAAATTGGTTCCAACTTGACAGCACATAACAACAATGACTCCCACATATTTTCATTTATCTATAGATTGATTTTAACATCTAAACTCAAAACCCAGTGGTGTCAAATTGATCCTGACTTATGCCAACAGTCCTTCTAAGTTCTTAGGCTGTAAAATGTTACAGGAGTAGACTGCCCGTCCCTCTGCCAAGGATCAGATGGTGAATTCAAACTTCCGACTTTTGAGTGAGCAAGGCAACAGTGCTACCAGAGTCCCTTTATAATGCTTAATACAGTGTAAACGCCATCTAATAATATCACCTTACATGCCCTCTTAGCCTCTAAGATGCTTTGACCACTCTATTGCTTTTTTAAAAGCCATTTTTTCCCACAAAAACAAAGGGTGCACACAACACAACTAGCGGATGAACAAGACAGGAGACCAGTATTGCTCAAACAATGAATGTTGGAGAGAGACGGGGCCTGTGAAATGCTGAGAGGTCACAGCAGGGTGTGCCTGCATGTCTGTGCACTGGTCCTGGTGGGAACTCAGCAAACACAAGTTAGACTTTCTGGATGTTCCCCCGTGAATATTCTTGATCCCTGATTGGTTGAATCTGCAAATACAGAACCCATAGATATGTATTTGACTCTGTATTTGATATGGTTCCATTTACATACAATACAAAAAACAACCCAAACTAATCCTTGTTGTTAGAAGTTGGGATAGTAATTTTCCTCTACAGGAGTTACAGTTGCAGGGGATCACATAAAGACTAGAAAGGGCCAGGAAGGGGGTTTCTGAGGTGCTGGTTGTTCCTTGATATGGGCACTATTCACTCAGATACATTTCTTTTGTAAGAATTCATGTCCTGTTCTTTATACAGAAAATGGAAGTTTAAGCCAAGATTAAGGCAAAGACCAAAATCACCAAACTCATAGTCATGTCAGTTCCAACTCATGCTGCTGTTGTTGCTGGATGTCAAGGGGATGATGACTCACTAAGGACCCAATAACAACAGATGACAACGCTTCCCTGTCCTTCCCATCCTCACCATCTCTGATATGGTCAACCCCAGTGTTACAGTCACTGTGTCAATCCATCTTGTTGAAGGTCTTCCTCTCTTTCATTGACCCTCTACCTTTCTGAGGATGATGTTCCCCTCCAAGGATTAGCTAACCCCTTCTAGTAACACGTCCGAAACATGTGAGATGAAGCTTTGTCATCTTTGCCTCCAAGGAGAACTCTGGCCAAACCTTTTCCAAGATATGTCTGTTTGTTCTTCTGGCAGTCCATGGGATATTCAGCACTCTTCTCCAAAATCAGAATTCAAAGATATCAATTCTTCTTCTGTCATCCTTATTCACTGTCCAACTCTCAGCATGTAAAGGATTGAAAAGAGCGTGACCTGAATCTTCAAACTGACATCATTGCTCCTCAGTACTTTTGAGAGGCCTCTGACAGCAAACTTACCCAATATAATCATTTCCTGATCCTGCTAGTACCAGGGGTGTAGATTGTCTAAGTAAGATGAAATCACTGACATTTTCAATCTTTTCTTCATCTACCCTGATGTTGCTTATTGGTCCAGTGATGAAAATTTTTGTCTTCTTAATATTGAGATGCAATCCATATTGAAGGCTGTAGTCCTTGATCTTCTGTGGCAAGCACTTTTAGTCCTCTTCACTTTCAACAAACAAAGTTGTGTCATCTGCATAATGCAGGTTGTTGAGTCTTTTTCCTATCTTGATGCCATAATCTTTTTTTAGAGTCCAGCTTTTTGAATGATTTGCTCAGTGTACAGACTGAAAAGGTATGAAGAAAAGATACAACCCTGACGTACAGTTTTCCTGATTTCAAACCATACAATGTTCCCATGCTCTGTTCAGACAACAGGTTCTTTATCTGGGTATAGGTTTTATACGAAGATAATTAAGTGTTCTGAGATTCCCATTCTTCTCAGTATTAGCCATAGTTTCCTCTGATGCACACAGTCAAAGGCCTTTGCAGCCAATAAAACACAAACAGACATTCTTCTGGTATTCTCGGCTTTCAGCCAGAATCTACTTAATGTCAGCAATGATATCCTGGTGCCGTAGTCTCCTCTACACGCAGCTTGAACTTGAGGCAGTTCTATATACTGTTCTAGCTGTTTTGGAATAATCTTCAGCAATATTTTGCTTGTATGTGATATTAATGATACTGTTCCATGATTTCCAATTTTTGTTGTATCATTTTTCTTGGGAATGGGAACAAATATGGATCTCTTCTAGTCATTCCGCCAACTAACAGTCCTCCAAATTTCCTAGTACAGTCTGGTAAGCACATCCAGGGCTGCATCTGTCACTTGAAACATGTCAATTAGAATCCCATCAATTACTGAGGCCTTATTTTTTTTGCCAATGCCTTCAGTTTATCTTGGATTTCTTCCTTTATTACAATTGGCTCTTATTCATATAGTACTTTGTGACATTTTTCAGTGCCGATCAATTATATTTGGCATGTTGATTCTGTGTATTTTTTTCATCTTCTGTTGATGCTTCCTGGATCAGTCCAAACTTTGCCGGTAGCATTTCTCAACAGCCCATAGTGACCCTAAAAGAACGAGTAGAACGAGCCCCATAGAGCGTCCACTGTGTGTAGAAGCAGACTGCAACCTCTCTCTCTCCCAAGAGTGGGTGAAGTCAGTCATCAGACTTTTTCCTAGTCTGTCTTAGTCTGGAAACACCAGAACCTGTTCAGCAGCGCAGTCACACGGGAGTCTCCACTGACAGTTCGGGGATGATTACACTTGAGGTGTGTTGGCCAGGAACTGGAGCTAGGTCTACCACACGGAGGGTGAGAACTCTGCCACTGATCCCACCACTACTTTTTAAATTACTGGGAGCATCGTCCCAATTCTTTATTTGAAATCTGTTCATAGTCCAAGTGTATCCACAAAGCTCTCTGGCTTGAGGTCATCAGAAATGGTTGGTTTTGAAGGAAGGAGTGATTCTTTCTCAGTATCTTCTGCAGGTCTCCTATATCTTCATGAGTGTAGAAGCAGATGCGGCCTCCTTTTGCCTGGCGGCTTCACGTCTGAGCTGGCTGAGAGGAAAATGCACAACCTGAGCAGCACATGGCTGTGTTTCCTTCTGTCGTGCAGAGTTGCTGCAAGTCAGAGGCAGGTTGATAGCACCTAACAGGGCAAGTGTGAGCAATGGCATCGGCTTTGGAGCTGAGACAGACTAGTCCTGAAAGGTGGTGGGATTCGGCCAGGAGAAGGGACAGGAGAAGGCCCCTGAAAACAAGTGAGGGGAGGGAGGCAAGTGGAGGATGGGGAGCAGACAACCAGGCTGAAGAGGCGGTTTGCTGGCTGTTCTGTGAGGACATTTGATACGAGGCCCAGGGTTTCTATTGCATCCTATGTCAAGGGAGATTTCAGGCAGGGCCTTGCGGAGAGGATGCTGTGGGAACGCTTCTCGGGTGCTGAGGGAACAGTGCTGTGCAGGCAGAGGCTCTGGAGGCAGAGCCGTCAGAGCGGGTCTCCCCCTCCGCATTTTCTTCCTGGCTCAGCTGCCCTGAGTTAGCTTGTTCAAGAAGGCTTCCCAGTATCCATTTCTTACCCACTGATGCTCACACAAAGGTGGTGCCTCTCTAGGGGTTCAAATCCACCAGGGCCCTTCAGGAGAAAGATGAATACGTTGTTCCAGTACCATTAACAGCTTCTCAAAAACCTGCTGGAGGGTCAGCTGTGCAGTATGACTTAAGGACAATGAGTTGAGTTGTTAATTTGTATTTTTTTTCATGTAGATTGTCGACTTTTCTTTTTTTAAAATTTTACATTTTTTAAATTTATTTATTTATTTTATTTTCAGGTACAGTCGAATCATATCCAAGTGGCACAGGAGGAGACTGCCCCTCCTTCTCCAGCAGAGCGTCTGGTGGATTTGAACCATGTGCCTTTGGGATTGCAATGCAGCTTCATTGTCACTAAGAATTTATCTATTAATTTTAATGAAAGTTTCCAGTCATTCATTGTTGCACTTTTCTCCCTGCCCACTCCCCCCCAATTCCCTCTTCTCCTTAAAAAGAAAAAGAAAACCTCTTTCATTGTTATGCAATCCCTCTCCCCAAGTCCACTCCACAATGCAGTCTTCACTCTGGAATTCTGTAATGACAAGAATACCCATTCATATGTCTCTTTTAAACAGTTCTCTCCCTCATCTGCTTCAATGCAATATACCTCATTCTTCCCCTCTTTTCTGCCTTCCCGCAACCCCGATGTCAGGCCCATTTTACAACAGTGGCACTATGCAGTATTTGTCCTTTTATGACTGAGATATTTCACTCAGCATAATGTCCTCCAGGGTCACCCATTTTGCATAATATTTCATGAGTTCTTTGTTTTTCGAATGCTGCATAGTATCCCATTGTGTGAATATACCAGAGCTCCTCTATCCGTTCGTTTGCTGATGGACACTTGGGTTGTTTCCAGCTCTTTGCTATGGTGAACAAAGCCACAATAAATATGGGTGTGCATTGTCGACTTTTCTTTTCAGGTGCCTCTGAATTGTCTCCAACAGACAAATTTTCCATCGTTATTGTTGTTATGTGCTGTCAAGTTGACTGCGACTCATAGCAATCCTATGTACAATAGCTCTGAATCCTGCTCTATCCGGAGCCAGTCTCACTGTCTCCAACACACCTACTTCCATTGTCTCAGTTACTGAGTCAATCCATCTCATCCAGGGTCTTCCTCTCTTGCACGGTCCCTCCACCCTTCTAGGCACGATCTTCTTCTCCATGAACTGGTCCCTTATGGCCACATGCCCAAAGTATATGAAACGGAGTTTCAAAATTCTTGTCTCCAAGAAGAAACTTGGTTTCACCCTCTTCAGTACAGATGTTTGTCCTTTTGGCACTTGTCCACTAGCAGCTGAAAAAGTGATGGCAGCGAGGTAGGGGTCTGACCTTCTCTAACTTCATGAGTAGTGAGGGTGGGGTGGAGAATGACCATCACCATTATCCCATGGCTGATTCCTATGAGATATAAAGTCAACACTTTGAACTTTTCACCAATTCTGGTAGTAATCCTGCTTTTCATGACCCTCCCTATTTTTCTAGTGAGTTCATTAATTCTTTGCAATGCTCACACAGAACTCACAGTCTAACTACACATTTGTGGGTTTTAATAGGAAAGCAACATATTTACAATTTATGCTAAGGAATGATTTAGGATAAAGTTTTTGATCAGAACAGCTTCTTGTGACTGTGCCAGGCCTCTCTCTCTGCCCCTCAGTCTGGCCTCTGCCCTGGGCAGACAACTATTAGAAACTACTTTTAGCTTTGCTCCAAAACATTTCAAGGTTCTTCCAGCTCTGCTGGTTTAAGTGCCTAAGAACACCTCACTCTGCTAACAAGCTTACTCCCAAGGCACTTGGCTCTAGGTCTGTGGTTCTACTAAACCTAATTCCCTCACTCCCAGAAAGTGCCTTCAACTCCTAGTTGAAGGCGCTCATTTTCTTGCTTCTTGAACCTGGAAGACAGTACTGTTTCTTGCACTGGTCTCAGTTGTGCTGTCTTCTTGGCCACAATTTCTCTGTCACCATCTCCAGGAGGTGCTTGGCATGAGAATATTAGGTCCCCAAAACATGCTGCACTCCATGTTCATCTTGCTTGATGGTGGTGGGATTCTCACTCCTGCCCCTGGGATGGCTCATTTTAAGCCTTCTTCTTGTTGTTGTTATATGCTATTGAGTCAATTATGTCTCAAAGCAAACCTACCCTATCCTGAGCCAATCTCACCATCTCTGACACACCTGCTCCCATTGCCACAGTCACTGTCAATCCATTTCCTCCAGGGCCTTCATCTCCTGTGCTGATCTTGATGGCAAATCTGATTAATTTCAGTGTTAACTCCTCATACACCTTATTTGCATGGTCCCATCCCACAAAAGTGTCTAACTATGTATACCTTGTTTACATAATTAGCAGATGTCCAATCTCTTTGATGGATCACAGACATCTCACATATGCATAGTCCTACACAATTATTGGGTGGGATTTACAAAGAGTTATGGCTAGAATTGTATTAAGTAATTAACAATTTTCATTCTCCAGAGATTTGTCATCACATGTAACGGACTCAAACTCACTGCTGACAAATGAATTCTGAGGCATAGAAGTCCTAGGCTTCTGAGGATGTAAGTCACAAGCAGAGATGGCTCATCTTTGTCCTTCAAAGCAACTTGTTGATTCAAATTGTCTGAGACATGCAGTTTGTTGTTATCAGTGCAGCTCACCAAGGACCAAGCCACCAGCACTCCCTGTTGTTATGTGCTGCTGAGTCTGAACCAACTCATAGAAAACCCTCTAGCAGGTTTTCAGAGGCAGTAAATCACATGGGAGGAGACTGTCCTTCTTTCTCCCATGGAGCAGCTTGGGGATTTGAACGGCATGCCTTTGGGTTAACAACACAACTCCTTACCACTAGGTCGTTAGAGCTACCTTTTATCATATATATTATTGTTGTTGTTTGCTATTACAGTTCAGCTGAAACTGACCCACACAGTTGACACTCAAGTGAGTTTTCAGAGGCAATAAATCTCTTGGGAGGACATTACCTATTTTTTTTGTCCCACGGACAACCTCATGGATTTGAACTGCGTTCCTTTGGGTTGCCAGCACAATTCCTTACCACTAAGTCACCAGAGCTCTCTGTTATATGTAACCAGATGCAATTACTAACTGCTAAATATAACAGGAGTTCTGGTGGCATAGTGTTTTGTTGTGCTGTTAATTGAAAGATTGATAGTCTCAAGCCACCAGCCACTCTGAGGTAGAAATGAAGATGATAAAGACGTACGGCCTCAGAGACACAGAGGGCTGCTATGAGAATGGACTCATCAAGAGTGAGCTGGATTTAGTTATACATGACAACTAA
Source organism: Elephantulus edwardii (assembly GCF_000299155.1). Taxonomy (NCBI): domain Eukaryota; kingdom Metazoa; phylum Chordata; class Mammalia; order Macroscelidea; family Macroscelididae; genus Elephantulus; species Elephantulus edwardii. Next base: position 8,860,978 of record NW_006399769.1, read on the forward strand.
ATCCCTCCATTCCAACCCCTTTCCATGATCTCACAATTATTGCAGGAATTGCTTGTCTATCTACTGTGTGGTTTTCAGAAGATGCCCACAAGAATAGCTGAAGAGGGCCGCCATCTGCTCCCCACTTTGGCTCCAATTCTCACAGCCTTAAAGAGTCTCTCTGTCCTGCCCTTCAAGGCATCCTCCTGCATGGACCCAAGCAAGCTGGGACAAACCCACAACAGCAGATTCCACCATTCAGGAGCTCTGAGGTCCCAGATTACCTCTGCCACTAACAAGGACAAAATTTCCACCTAATAATTTCCTGCTCTGGGCCTCGGACCTCCCACCTGAGTGGAAGGTGGAGACTGAGCTCTGTCGATGGTTCTCAGAGCACATCAGTGTTCATGGTTGCTCACTCAGAAGGAGACAGGCCACTTCTGGGATACCTCTGAGTGAACATGAACTTCAAATCTTTCTCATAGCAGCAAAACATTTTTAACTATTTACACTATCTAACGGCTTCTCCTAAGTCCCAGAGGGCCTCGTCAGGAATTTGCTCCAGAGAACCATGGTCTGGAATGGCAGACGAGTGCAATGAGGATGCTCCTTAGAAGCGAGGATGCTGAGACTTCTCATACACTTCAGGCAAGTTATCAAGAGAAGCCAGTGCCTGGTAGAGGGCCAACAAGTAAAAGAGAAAGTCCTGTAGTGTGCTAGGTCGACACAGTGTCTACAGCAGCGGGTCTGGCCCTGCAGCCGTGGTGCAGTCAGCGCGGAACCTGGCGGTGCTTCGCTGGGCTCTTCATAGGGCCGCGCTGAGTCGGGACCGAGTCAATGGCTCCCTCCAGCAACACAACAGAACCTCCCAGCCTAGGTCTAAGACACGGTGGGAATGCTTGATAAATAGTAAACACTTGCATCCAAGGAAGGAGACGGCGGATGTGGTAGCAGGGCCCCAGGACAGGGTGTGTTGAGGTTCAGGCTTGCTGGCTGGGCGACTCGGATCCCTCAGTGTCTCCAAGCCTCACAGCCCCCATCTGTAGAATGAAGTCACTCAGAGGACACCCCTCTCAGATGAGGGGAGCTGTTTGAAAAAAGCCTGAGCTGTTTAGAAGGGCTGTGTGAGGTCTCTCTGGCTGAAGCTGCAGACAGTCGGGGAGGGCAGGCTGTTTCCTCATCTGTAGACTGTACCTTGAGGGAGGCTGGGCTGCCACCGGGTACCCACCACCACCTCGCCCTGGAGCAGTCCAGGCTGCGTCCCTGGCCAGCCGCCTCTCCTGTTCCCCCAGGCAGGCAGGCAGGCAGACGGCTGTTAATGGCCCTCCCTATAAGCTGCTTCATTAAAGATTTGTTCTGTAGAGTTGCAATCAAAATAAACAGACCTGCCCGAAAGTCAGGGAACTAAAAACCAATTAAGAGGGAGTGGGGGTAGGAGAGGCTGGAGGAAGGAGAAAGAGGCCCGGGCTTTCCAAAGACTCAGTTCCCGTGGCAGCAGGCTTCCAAAATAGTCTGGGAATTAAAAAAAAAGAAAAAATAATAATAATCATGAAAACCATGTAGGAAGAAAAGTGATCCTAGCAGGAAAGCCCCTGTCTCGGGAATGGCTGAAGCTTGGCTGTAGGCCTGTAGAGGCCACTTGAGTGCTTAGCATACTGCTGGCCTGTCCGCCTGAGACAGGGGATGAACAGACCTTAGCTGAGCCCAGGGCTTCGAGGTGCCCTCCCTGGTCTTTGGGAAGACTAGAGAAATTATGGGGAGGCAGAGGTGCCATCGAAGAGTCTGAAAGGGAAGTTCAGGGCACTGTGAAGTCCAGAGCAGAGCCCCTTGCCTAGTCCCAGAGGGCTTCCTAGAGAAAGTGACATGCAAACAGAGCCCTGAAGAGTGAATAGGAGCTGGACAAGAAGTGAATAGAAGAAAAGGCACTGCAGGGAGAGAGAACAAGAATCATGAAGGCCTGAGGGCAGCAAGGGGCAGGTGGGAGAGAGAAAAACCAGAGGTTCGGTGCCAGGTGCCATTTCAGATGGCCCTCAGATGTGCGGCTGGAGCTCTGTACTCCTCTGTACACAGTGGCTACCCAGTAACTGGCTTTTCTGAAGCAGCACACCAGGTCTTTCTTCCGAGGTTAGTCAGCAGTCACATACATTAACTGAACACACAGCCTAGAGAGTCCAGAGGTCACTTGTAGTTGTTTTATGTACAGTTGAGTCCCCTGTGATCCATAGCAACCCTCTGTATAGCAGCTCTGAACCCTGCCCTGTCCTGAGCCAGTCTCTCTAATCCTGACAGACCAACCCCCATTGCTCCAGTCACTATATTGATCCATCTCATCATGGTCTCCCTCTTCTGCGATGTCCCTCCACTCTTCCAAGCATGATGTCCTTCTCCAAGGACTGGTCCCTCCTGGCCAAGTGCCCAAAGTATGTGAGATGGAGTTTCAAAATTCTAGCCACTAAGGAGAAACTTGGTTTCACCCTCTTCAACACAGACCTATTAGTTTTCTTGGCAGTTCATGGTATATTCAAGTCTATCTCCAGCACCACAACTCAAAGGCATCGATTCATCTTCTGTCATCCCTTAGTCACTGTCCAGCTCTCTGATGCATAGCAAGTAATTACGAAGACCATGGCCTGGATCAGGCTTACCTTAGTCTCTAGACTGATTAGGGCTGAGTGAATCACACTGCACCATCTAGAGAGTTCAGAGGTCACTAGGGCAGAGTGAGTCACATTTTGGGCCAACTTGCTGATTTTTTTATAAGGGAATCCTAAGAAGCAGCCACACTGGCAAGTTAAGACTTAAGGTCGTAAGGGTCTCTCCAGGATAAATCCATGGGGCTCTGCACCATCTTTTTGCCTTCTACTGTTGCTTAATTAAAACACTCGGCTGCAACCCAAAAGTTCAGCAGTTCAAGCCCACCATCTGCTGCTCTGCAAAACAAATATTAGAGCAACCTGCTTTCAGAGCTTCATAGTCTGGGAAAGCCTATAGGTAGTTCTGTTCACCCTACAGCCTTGTAATGTGTCAGCATCAACTCACCAGCAGAGGGTTGGGGGTTTTTTATGTGTGTATGTTGTTTTTCCCCCCCATGTGTCTGGAGTTTATTGACAGCATGAGTGGATACAGGGGAGCTAGCTGCTGAAACTGGGGGTCAGGTCTTGACATCTGCCTGGAGGGGCAGCAGTGTGGCAGCTGGCTGGTCAGAACAGAGAAGTGAGGACTGTGCTCCCTTGAACATTTCTCCAGGCAGGCTGGACCCTGGATCTACTTGAAAGTGTGGCTCTCAGCTCCTCCACGCCCAAAGCCTTTGGGCCCAAACATCGCTGCATAGCAGGGGTGGTTACAATAGGGTTTGCCCTCATGGAAAATATACCTCCTTGTTGCACTTTGGGCACTTGGGCATGGCTGCGCTCCTCGAGGCTGCAGGTATGAGGACAGGGGGGTTTTACTTTGAAGCCAGGGTTTTGGGGCCCAAGTTCCCTGCCCCTTCTGTCCACTGTGACAGTATAACCTTGCTTGACAATGTTGGTGGTCGTTTTCAGCAGTGTCTTTGAGCAGGCTCTCATGCCCACCAGGGGGCATCACAGTCTAACCACCTCCAGACCCTCCCGTGCTCTGGTCTGTGCCTCACTGGAGAAGCAGCCAGAAAACTGAGATCCTATTAAGTTCATGTGCAGATGCCAAACAGGAATAACAGGCAGAACTAAGTTCACTTTCTCCTCCTCTACATTCTTCTCAGGCCACAGAAATAAGAGCACTGGAACATACTATTCAGTGAGGTGAGCAACCACCTCACCCCCAGAGGGAGTGAATCGGAGGTGGAGATGAGCCCCCAGATCCATATGGGGCCCCCCTGACAAGTCTGATGGACCAGAGGCCCACCCCATGGAGGTGTAAGAAGCAAGGCTGACAAACTAACAGAGCAGCAAGCAGCCTCACGTCTGGAGCACGAGGACAGCACGTGCCCACAAGGAGAGCTCCAAGGGGGATGCTCTGAGCGGAACAAGGAGCACATGGACCAGGAGAGAGGGGAGCGCAGGAGTCCAGAAGACTGGCCTTGAGCAGGCAACTCGCCTCAAGGTGGGGCCTCAAGGTGGGGCCTCAAGGTGGGGCCGAGTGAGGACAGATTTCACAGTCACAGTCGCCTTGGGAGCAGTCCTACTTTCAAACCACACGAGGCTGTGTGATCGTGGATCAATTACTGCTCTTTGAACCTAAGCTCCTTAACTACGACTCTGAACATTAACAGTTCAACTCCACCCAGAAGTACTGCTGAAGAAAGGCCGAGAGTTTGGTCTGCTTCCATAAAGACCGCAAGACAAAACAAATAAATACAACTCCAACCCACGGCCCTGGAGTCATTTCCAATTCACAGTGACTCTCAGTTAGGTCTCCAGCTTGTAAATCCTTACGGGAGGATGCTTCCAGCTCTGCCATAGCGCTCCTGGTGGATCCCAGCTACAGGGATGTGTAGCTTCTTGGTTAACAGAGACACCCACTGTGGACTGCACCACAAGAGCCCCTTTCAAATGATTACTGCCAAGAACACCCTACGGAGTTTTCTGCGCTGGCCTAGTGATAAGGAGTTGGACTGCGAACCCCAAGGCATGAGGTTTGAATCCAGCAGTCACTCCACAGTGGGAAGATGAGTGATCTCTTCCTGTGGGATGTGTGACCTCTGAAAGCCTGCTGGAGGGTCAGCAATGAGTCAATTCCTACACAGGCCTACAACGGCAACAACCATAAAGCATGGTCACCAGGAGTCAGAATCCGGTCCACAGCACCAGACTTGCCTCAATCTCCTCAATAATAAATGTTGTTGTTATGTGCCGTTGAGTCACTTGCGACTCACAGCAACCCTTTATACAACAGCCTGAAACCTGGTCGATCCTATGCCAACCTTATTATCTCTGACGCTGAGTTAGTCCATCTCATTGAAGGTCTTCCTCTCTTGCGCAGTCCTTCTATCCTACCGAGTATGATATCCCTCTCTCTCAACTGATCTCTCCTTGTAGCATGCCAAAAGTGTGTCAGATGAAGCCTCAGAATCCTTATCTCCAAGGAGCAGCCTGGTTTCACACCCTCCATTCTGAATCAACCTATTTGTTCTCCTAGTAGTCCATGGTATATTCAACACTCTTCTCTAGCACCACAGCTCAAAGGCAACAATTCTCTTTCTATCATCCCTAGTCATTGTCTAGCTTTCTGATGCATAGCAAGTAATTGTAAAGACTGTGGCCTGGATCAGGCGCACCTTAGTCTCCATACTGATGTCATTACTATCCAGTACTCTGGAGAGGTCCCTGACAGCAGACGTTCCC
>NW_006399769.1:8868802-8891614 GCF_000299155.1 Elephantulus edwardii
CTGTTCCTGAGATGGTTCTGAAATTCAGGTGGGATAGACTCAAGGTCATATTTTGGTTGCCTTGGATTTGGTTTAATTTTCCTCAGCTTTAACTTGAATTTGCATATGAGTAGTTGGTGGTCTGTTCCACAATCAGCTCCTGGCCTAGTTTTCACAGCTGATATTGAGCTTCTCCAGCAGTTCATGGGAGGTAACACTGGAGACTAGATGGTAGTTTTATGAAACAAAGTGTCAGAAAACCTACAACAAAATGAACACATAGCAGGAATCATCAGTATTCCTTTCTGCTCTAGGATGCAGTTCTTATAATCATTAAATAGGACGATATGTGTTATGATGCATAGCAGGTAGTTGCGATGATCATGCTGTGCATCAGAGAGCTGGGCAATGACTAGGGAGGATAGAAGGAGAATGGATGCCTTTGAGCTGTGGGGCTGGAAAGGAGTATTGAATAAGCCATGGACTGCTAAGAGAACCAGGTCCATCCTGGAGAGAGTGAAACCAGGCTCCCCCTTGGAGGCATGGATTTTGAAGCTCCTTCTCGCATACTTTGTGCATGTTGTCAGGAGGGACCAGTTCTTGGAGAAGGACATCATTCTTGGAAGGGTGGAGGGAGAGCACAGAAGAGGAAGTCTTGATGAGACATATTGAATCAGTGACTGGGGTCATGGGGACAGGTGTGTCAAAGATGATAAAATTGGCTCAGGGTAGAGCAGGGTTCAGAGCGGTTGTACATAGGTTTGCTATGAGTCAGAATCAATGTGATGGCACAAAACAATAACAATAATATGTGCTATGAAAACTGTAAAAAACTTTGAGAAATTTACAAACGGTTAGCAGCCCACTGCTCTAGAGTCAATTTTGATTCATAATGACACTATAGGACAGAGTATAACGATCCCATTGTGTTTCCAAAGCTGGAATCCTTATGGACACAGTGACATCTTTCTACCATGGAGTGGGTGGTGAGTTCTAACCGCTGAGCTTTTCGTTAGCAGACCTAAAAGAGTTCTGTTGTTATCATGTACTGTCATGTTGAAATCGACTCATAGTTCCCTTCACTGGTTTTCAGAGGCGGTATAATCACAAGGAGGAAGGTTGCCCATCTTTCTCCTGTGGAGCAGCTGGTGGATTCGAACCACATGCTCTTAGCTTGCCAGTATAGCACCTTACCACTAAGCCACCAGAGCTCCCTAACACAGTTACAGAGCCCCACAAAGGACTTCTGGCTGTGGAGACTGAGACAAGATTTCCTTCCCAGGCATCCTTGCTGTCACACTCCACTCACTTGTCACCACAGGCTGCCAGGGTGTTGCATAGCCTCTTCCTAGGTCACCTTAAGAAGTCTCCGTGGCCATGGAGATTAAAAAAATTTTTTTTTTATTAAAAGCATTGTATGTACTTAGAAGCATTCAGAATGCCAACAAAATAACTTTTTTCTTTTTTTTTCAGTTACAATGTGGTGTTCAGTTAACAGAACAATTGCTTCATACAAGCTGCATCACAGACAACTGAAGATTTTTTTTAAAAAACAACACAACTCTGCTGTCCTCAAATAGAACTAACTTGTGCCACATGCCATCCAGAGCCTGCCTTAAGTCTCCATGCCCATGTACATATGGTAAACCCACACAGTACCAGGCAAGGGTGGTGGCTACTGCCAAGGAGGGACCTACAGACACATCTGGTAGAGTGTTAAGAATTTTAAAAAAAATCCCAGTAACACTACAGTTTAAAGCTAGATATTGCACAGTGTGTTAACATGTCTCTTTCGAAGTAATGAGTTGTGTACAGAGGGCTAAATGCTTGAAGACAAGAAGGGGGAAATTGCTGAAGAGGCAGCTTATTCATCCTCTTCTATCCTCTTCATCTTCCTCCTTGATGTTTCCCTTCTGGCCTTGCCGACTCCCTTTTTGGCTGGATCAGGCTTTCCTTTAGCTTGGTATGCAGCAATATCCTTTTTGCATTTTCCTTTCAGCAACCCTCTGCTCCTAAGACAGCTTCTCACTGGCGGCACATTCTGTAACATCTTGGGTCTTGGTAGGCCAAAGATTTCCTAATAACTTTGTTATGTACTGTGAATGGTTGAAAATTTGAGTGTGAAAATTTGAACTCTGGTGGCCTCTTGCTAAGAAACTGTGCTACAATCCCAAAGGCGTGTGGTTTGAGTCCAGCAGCCACACCTGTGAAAAACCCCCTGGGAGGCCAGCTGTGGGTCAGTCCTAGCTCTACAGAACAACAACAACAGTGTGTGATTGTAAATTGTAAATGACTAGGACTGAAGCTGCAAGGCTTCACATCTCTCCTAGTTTCTTAGCAACATCACCAATATGTCCACCAGGGTGTTCACCTTTGATTTGGGAGTGATACACAGAACAGAACCATGAAACAGCTGGAGGCCTCTCAGACGTAACTGCTGTAAACATATGGGTGGTGAGTGCCCGTCCCTCTCCTGCTGTTGCATTCCAACAATCAGAGACAAACCCCTCGGGACCACCCCCAGGAGCGCCATCCTCAGGCCCACAGGGCCTTCACATTACCCTTTTGTTTCCCCTTTAGGAGATATTAAGGCTTTCACCTCTCATGCTCTTTGTCCTCCTTTGCCTTGTCTTCAAATTCTCTCGCTGGAGCAGATGCGTGCTTCTATGTCTCATGTCTCTGAGCACTTCTTAGAAAATTCTGAGGCATTGACTCAAGTTCTGAGTGCTGTTTTTTTGTGTTCCTCCCAGCAAGTTTGTTTCTCAGCTTCTTAGAATCGCCTTTGTCTGCGTGCAGTTATTTTTCTGAGAGGCGCAGAGCCACCCAAAGCCATCCTGTTCTGTTGTCCCAGGGCTGTCTTTATGGGGCTCACTGTACTGCCAAGGGAACATTCCTGAGTGCCTACTCACAGCAGACAGCTACCACCACCAACTGCCCTCGGACTGACTCCAGGGCCACCGTGAGGGGCCGAGCGGAGCTGGGCTGTGTGGGGTTTGCGATGGCTGCTTTCTGGGAAGTAGTAGGTCACTAGACCCGCTGCTGAGTTGCCTCTGGGTGAACTCAAGCCTCTCATTCTCAGTTAGCAACCAGCTCCGTGGGGACAGGTCAGGGACTTCTGCAGCATTTAGAAAGCAAAAGCCCATGGCTGTCACAAAAGCCCATGGCTGTCGACTGGGCTCTGACTCATGACGGCTCTCTGCCTGTTTCAAAGCTGTTACCTTTATGGCAGGAGATGGGCTGGCCATCTTTCTTCAGAAGAGATGCTGGTAGATTCAAATCACTGACTCTTAGGTTAACAGCCAACACGTAACTTACGGCATTGCCAAGCATCAGCTGTAAAAAACTAGCATTATTACGCCATCACCATATTTGTCCCATCTTACTGTTGAAGGGCATGAGGATATGGGTGGTGACCCCCTGGTGGCACACAGCTGCCATGTGCTGGGTCTGGAATCCAGGCTGTTCAAGGCTGTACTCCTACACCACTGACACCCCCAGTTCACCCTGAGGAGTCCTAGCCTAAGGTGAGCACTCTAGGAGGAATGTTTAAGGATTTCAGAATAACTAGAATGCTAGGCCATCCTGGGGGGGTCTCTGCCCCGGGGTGGGGGATGCTAAGAGAAAGGTCACCTCCCCTCCCACCAGAGAAAGCCACCAGCTCCTTTCTGGCCAAGCCTGGAGTGAGTCAGCATGATGGTGACCACAGGCAGCTGGCCCCAGCATGGTGACAAACAGAACTAAGCTTGCATCGGAACTTGGCCAGATAAACACAGACATGTTTCCTAACTTCCCTCGTCTTGATTGCCTCATCCGTAAATCCAACAACACTTGTCCTATCATGCAGGCTGTCAAGACATTCAAAGGAGAGGACTGATATATGCTGAAGACCTTATGATCATTGGAAATGAGCACACTCATTATTTGTTTGTGTTTCTAAGCAGCAGATTCAGTAAGTGAATGAAACAGCTTCTCAGTCCCCACTCCCTGAGCCTTCCTCCTGTCCGCACTAGTACTGCTTTGTTCCCAGGGAGCCAGAAGGTGAGCGCATGCCCAGCCCAGGCTATTCATCTCTCTGGCTGAATGGGTTTGCCCCAAGCCAAAGCAAGCAAAGGTGTTGCAAGGATTTCCCCCCTTTTGACTCACATAAATGAAATAAACCAACGACTTAGATTAACAGCCTCTGGTATGCTGTATGGGGCACTGACTGTGCTCAGCTTCACATTGTTCTGGGAGCCTCATGGTAGGCCCTGTGCTGCAAGGGCGCTGCCATCATTCCTCACTCCCACGGAGTCCTGAGGAGCAGGGGGTGCAGTCAGTCTAGAGGTTTGCACTCTGCAAGGCCTCAAAAGAAGGACCCGGCAGGCTGCTTCCAAAACAGTCAGCCCTTGAGAACACTCTTTGGAGCACAGTCCTGCGCTTGACAACGCAAACTTAAATCCCCTGCCCGGGAGCTGTACCACAGGCTTTCTGATGCTCATCTTTACAGAAGCACCGGCTACATCCTCCTCTGGCAGAGCTGCTGGAAGGTTCCAACTGGTGACCTTTTTATTAGCAACCCAACTCTCCCCGCCCCTCATTTTTATTGTCATTTGGGTGAAAACTTAAAAAGCAAATTAGTTTTCCAGTCAACATTTCATATACATTTTTATTTGTTACATAGATGGTAATACCTACAACATAGCAAGACTCTTTTACTTTTATTTCTCTCTCCCATTTCCATTTGTGCTTTCTTCCTCTCCCTTCTGGCCTTCTGAACTTTATCCCTGGACAAAGTCTTCCCTTTGGTTCTGTATGATTAGTTATTCTGAGGAGCTCATGCATTCCCCCCCAAAAAAAATTTTATTTTATATTGTTTTAAAATTTTATACTGTTTTACTTACAAAGTTCATATACATTGTTTTTCATACTGGATCTTTCCCAGTTCCTTTTACCCATTCCTCCATCCATCCACCAAATTGTGCAACCCTGTGGTTACTCCCCCACCCCATCCTCGCCCCTCTGCTCCCCCCCCATAGATCCTCATACATATTTTACTAGTTGTCTATTTCTAAAATAATGGTCTTGTTCAGTATTTGTACTTATGGGACTGGGACTTAACTCACTGTAACAGCATTGCCTCTATGGTGGCTGGTTTTTTTCCCCCCAGGTTTCCACTTGCATTCCAAAAACCACATTTTTAAGCCATTATAGGACAATGTTGAGGAATTAGGGCCCATTTGGGGCAGGAGATAAAGGCTGTCAGGGAGGATGGCCTAGACATCAGAAAAGACCCAGGTGAGCTCTCACCCAGAGAGAGCAGCAAGCAGGTATGGAGTAAATGTAGAGATTGTGGTGCCACGGTGGACACCGACCTGGAGGTCTGGAGCCCTGGCTGGAGTAGAGAGCCACTGTGCCTGGGCATTCCCAACCAGCCTCAAATCAGCAGCTCTGCAGTCTAATGCTAGAGGCTCCCACAGCAAGTCCTGACACACCTACAATAGGGTGAGCAAGTCAAACTACGTAGAGCTTCAGATGAAATAATGGCTTCCTCCAATGTATGTAGGGGATGGGGGAGGGGACGGAGAGCTGGGGGATGGCCCTGTGGAAGCAGCAGGAAGATCCAAGAGAAAGGTCATTGTGCCTGGAAGGATCTGGGTGTGAAGAGCTGGGTGCAGGAGCTGCTGGGGAATTGATAAGTTTTGGGAGCAACCACAAAGTGATGGTAGGCTTATAGGAACTCCATGCTTCTCCCATCCTCCAATACTCATGACTACAGTGAGACGGAAATCATCATGCTGGGTTTACTCTAACAACCTCAATGCTCAGAGTGTTAACTCTGAGATACTGACAAAGGCGGTTGGAATTCACCAAGATGCTCCCCTCTGGAAAGATGGGTGATCTCCCCAACCTCTCCTGAAAACTCACAATCACCATAATCACCACTTTAACTTTGTTGATACTTTGTATGTTTTGGAGCTCTGGTGGCCTAGTGGCAAGAGGCTATGCTGCAATCCTGAAGGCACGTGGTTCAAGGCCAGCAGCAGCTCCACAGGAGAAGGATGGGCGGTCTCCTCCCATGCGATTAACTGCCTCTGAAAACCCGCCAGGGGGTCAGCTATGGGTCAGTTCTGACTCTATGGTACACAACAACAATAGTATCCTTTGAGGGTATGTTTTGAAAGAGAATCTACCTCTGGCACATTTCACCTAAGTAAAGGTAAATATCTAGCTTGAGATCACACAGTGTCTTGGTCAGGCAAAGAACCAAAAGCTTTGTTTGATTAGATCAAAATGACTAGAAAATGCTTGTGCCCAGCCTGTCCCTTTCCTGCTAAGAGAACAATGGTCTCTTTACTTTCCACCTTGAAGGAGAACCTTGCTCTGCAAGATGATTTTTTTTTTTGGATTTCAAAATGAAGAACAGGGAGGAAAGGGGGGAAAAATCACAGAGGCATGATTTTCAATGACCAGCAGGGTCCCAGGCAACAGGGCGGCTCCATCTGTACCTGAGGAGAAGCCTGTGGGTGTAACATGGGGAGTGAGGTAAGGCAAGGCTGCCACCCAGGCGTGCCGGGCACACATGTCTGCCCAAAGGACACACAGTCCACACCGCGCAGGTATCTGAAAGCTAGTGGCCACTGTTGGGTTTCTGTCTGGATAGGGAGGGTTATGATCACATGAAACTGTCAGACAAACTGACCTGGGCAGCTTCAGGCAGGATGGAGCAAATTACTGAGTTTCACAGTCCTTTGGAGGAAAGGCAGGTTTATTACTTTCAAGTAGATACAGTAATGGGAAGCAGGTGTGACAGGAGAAGTCCTTGGAGAACTGCTTCGGGGATGAGGCAAGGCGGAGTTGAAACTGACAAAGCAGTTGTTTATATGTGAACAGATGAGCATGTTTATAAATGTCTTGTTTCAATGTCTTTTCCAATATTCTTTTGAATCTTTCCGTACTTCTATGAAAAAAAAAAAGATTGTTTAAGCAGAGGTAGGCTTGCATGCAGCCATGTCCAATTTATTACACACACACACACACACCCTTCTGCCGCCTCTTCATGATCAAGGGTGTTTGTCTAAGTTGGCAGCTCATGAGGAAGCTTTCATTTCATAGCAGGAAGTGGAGCTGAGCCAAACATTCCACATGATCCCAGCCTAACCCATCTCAAGGCTCTTGTCTCCAGACTTAAACCAAGCCAAGTGCCTTGCTGTTGAGACAGTTCTGACTCAGCGGCCCCACAGGGCAGGATTACCAAGGCTGTCAGTCTTTACGGCAGCAGACTACTTCCTCCGGTGGAGCCGCTGCTGGGCTCGGACCGCTGACCTGCTCGCTAACGGGCACCTTATCACTGCACCACCAGAGCTCCTTTTAGTTCATCTTCCTTTTGTCCAATAATCTTTGGTAAAATTTAAAAAACGAACACACAAACCTTATCATCGAGCCCATTTCTACCCAGAGTGGCCCCGTACAATGAGGGGCCCATCTGCCATCCGTAAGTTTTCAGTGGCTGCTTTCCCAGAAGGGACCCTTCTTCTGAGGAGCCTCTGGATGGACTTAAACCTCCAGCTTTCAGTTAACAGTCGAACACATTCACCTTTATCACTCCCTGATGGATTAGCCAAGTTTGAACTCTCAGAGAAGAAGGGGGAGGAAGTGGAAGGCTCGCTTGTGGTACTGGACCTGCACCAGCCCCAGATAACAGGCGGTAAAGTCGTGAATAAATGGATTGGATAGATATTCTCCAGTGACTACTGTGTGTTGGGCCTTTGGGGGCTGTGCTGATGGACGAGATGTGCCCCATGCCCGCCCCCCAGCAAGATGGAATTTAGTAAATGAGAGAAGATATTCATTCTACCAATGACACAAGCCAAAGTGAAGGTAATAAATCAAATAGAAATAAACAGCATTCCACGGCAGTGCAGGCAAACAAGATCGCTTTTAATTGAAGAACCACAAAAAGCTCAAGAAGCAGGAGACATTTGAGGTAAACACTAAAGCTAAGTTAAAACACACATATAAAAAAATTGGAAACAAACTCCAGGTTCCACTGATAAAGGATACACAGATGGGTACAATTATTTTGAAGAGCACTTTGCAGTCACTCCTATGGTTAAAGATATGCATCCCATCCCCCAGAAACTGCACTTCCAGGTAAAAAATCTCAAACATAAACTCAAGGTTATAGGCACATATCCTTTTTATGCACACACAGCTTTCTATGCAATGTCAAAAAAATCAAACAACTTCAATGTCCACAAATAAGCAAAAACAATCAATTGAGGTATATCGATATGTTGGAATACTTTACACAGATAAACAAACGTTCCAGGGCTTCTAGTACCAAAGTCAATAACTGTAGAAACCACTTGTATTCATTTTTAAATATTTTTCTAACTCCATTTTTTAAATCTTTTTAAATTGTGATTCACATGAAAGTTTACAAACCACATTGGTTTTTCATGGAATCATTCATATACATTTTGATTTATAACATTAATTATAATATTCACAGCATAGTAACATTATCCTACTTTCTCCCTATAGTTCTGAGTTCCATGAATCCTTCTAGTCTACACCTTCCTGTCTTCTTCTGGCTTTATCCTGGACAAATGCTGCTCTTTTGATCTGGTATGAAGAAAATCACTGTCAAACACAATAAATTCTATTTACAATAGAATATTATTTCTGAAAAATGTATAACACACAAAATGACATGTTATTTACTTAGAAAGTGAATTTTATATATAAAAGGGAAAGATACCTATTAAGCTATTGATTAGTTTGTGAAAAGAAAGACAGAAAAATTGAGGAGGGGGATATCAAGAGGGTTTGATCTTTGTCTTAATTATGTTTTTAGTATTTTACCTCTTTTTGAAATTTCTAATGAAATATGAACATATTCAGTCTGGAGAGCAGGTATATGGGCTTCTGCTACACGATTACTTATATCCCTGTGTTTTTGAAATACTGGAGGCAGTGTTTTATTCTTTTTAACATAAATGTTAGGTTGAAGGTGACTTGATAGCAACTAACAACAACAACAACAAAATGCTGGATAAAAGGGGAGGGCATGGAAATAGAGGAAGACCCAGGACAAGATGGACAGAATGACGGCTGCTGAGTCGTAAGAGGACTTGATGGCACTTAACAACAACAATATAATGTTTTCAGAAAATGCAGAGCAGGACTCACCAGAAAGTAAAGACAATTCTCCAAGATCCAAACACAAATAACAAACTAAAAATAAAAATGTTAACTCTGGAGAATTGATACTGCAGAGGCTGGTGGGTGCAGGGGTTTTGTTAGCCAAGGAGTAGAGTTAAAATGCGAATAATTCACCTAATGACAGCAGAGCGCCCTGGATCCAGTAGACGAGAGATTCGTGTCTGGCACATGAAGACAAGCTATAAACTTCTTGGTTTTAGTCTGAGCTCTGAAAACAAAACAGAAAACTCCCAAAGGTCTTTGTTGTAAACAATAAAGTAGCAATTGCTTAACACCACAACTGCTCAAAGTGGTAATAGCATGGTAACAAACAAAAGACTAGCCAAATATTCTAAAAGGAAGATCTGAAGAAAAAGATACCTTCAGGGACCTTTAAACAACCTTGGCATATTTCTGCGAATTTATAAAGGAAGGTCTGATGGTTTAGTAGGAAGGAGTTGCACTGCCAATCAAAAGGCACATGCTTCAAATCCACCAGCTGCTCAGCTGGAGAAAGATGGGCAATCTCCTCCCATGTGATTGTCTCCAAAAACCCATAAAGGGTTAACAATGACTTGGTTCAGACCCCAGGGTATATAACAACAACAACAACAAAATAAGAAAACATGTTATTTTCAATTGAAAAGTTGAACAATAAACAAAGATAACAGAATCAATGCCTTTGAATTGTGTCACTGGAGAAGACTACTAAATATTCCATGTTGTTGTTGCTGTTATGTGTTAGCATAGCATTGAGTATTGAGTCAGATCAACTCATAGGTGACCCTCGAGGCGACTTTCAAAGTCTATAAATTACTCAGGATAAGATTGGCTATCTTTCACCCAATGAGCAGCTGGTTTCAAACTTCAGCCTTTGGGGTTGTAACGCAATTCCTCACCACTGTTGTTGTTGTTGGTATGTTCTATCAAGTCAAGTATGACTCACTGTGACCCTATGAACAACAGATCTAAACCCTGTCCTATCCTGCATCACTTTCATCATCCCTGACACACTTAAGTCCATTGCGGCACCAATTCATCTCATTGAGAGTATTCCTCTCTTTCACTGACCTTTGACGTTTCCTTGCATGATGTCCTTTTCCCAAAAATAGCCTCTTCTAACAACGTGCCCAAAGGATCAGCATGTGTTGGCACTGGCTCAAAGACAATGGGATTTGAGTTTTGGTTTTAGGAGAGAAGTTTGAGAAAAGGATAGAAAGGATATTAGAGCCACAAAGTTTGCAAATTTGATGAGAAACATTAATCAATGTATCTAAGAAGCTCAACAAATTCTGACTAGAATAAACTCAAGGAGATTCATTTGGACACATCATCATCGAACTGTCAAAAACTAAAGAAAAAGAAAGTCTTGACAGTGACAAGAGCACAAAACAACTGTTCATATATAAGGACTTCTCCTTGGGAACCATGGAATGAGATAATATATTCAAAATTGTTGTTGTTGTTAAGTGCTGTTGAATTGAGCATGACTCTTAGAGACCCTATGAGCAAAAGACCCGAACCCTGTTCTATAACTATCATCGTTTTTCTAAGTTCATAGAGTTTCTAGAGGCATGTTGTTTAGGAAGTGGATGCCACTCCTGCTTCCAAGCCTGTCTTAATCTGGAAGGTCCACTAAACACTGTCCGCCATGGGTAACCATTATGGCATTTGACTCACAAGTGGCACGGGATTCAGCATCACAGCAACCCCAGGTTACCTCAGTAAAGCAAATTGACAGACCAGTCCTGTACTACTTCTTTCTTTTTACTTCCTTGCAGTACAGGCTGTGTGCTTCTAGAGTGTGGGAAAACAGCTAGAGGTGGTAGATTCTAGCCTAGGAAGGCTGCTGTGTTATTTGTTTCATTCTGAAAGAAAAGACTTGTCTACCAAAAATTTTCTATCTGGTAGAATTTTCCTCCAATAATCAAGGAAAAATTTAAACAGAGATAACCAAAGTCATAGTAAAGATAAATAATTTAACTTAGCCAGGGTCTATCCTGTCTCCATACTTTTTCAACCTGTATGCAGAACAGATTATCCAGGAAGCTGGGCTCTATGAGGAGAAATGTGGGGTCAAGACTGGTGGAAGATATATCAACAATCTGCATTATGCAGATGACACAACCCTGCTTGCTGAAACTGAGAAGGACCTGAAGCACTTGCTGCAGAGGGTCAAGGACTGCAGCCTACAATATGGATTGAGGCTCAATGTCAAGAAGACAAAGATTCTCACCACTGGACCAATTGGCAGCATCAGGATGGATGGTGAAGAGATTGAGATTGTTCACAGCTTTAGTTTGCTTGACTCCACAGTCAACACTCTTGGCACCAGTAGCCAGGAAATTAAAAGGTGTATTGCGATGGGAAAGTCTGCTGTCAGGGACCTCTCCAAAGTACTGAAGAGCAATGGTGTCTCTCTGGAGACTAAGGTACGTTTGATACAGTCTTTGGTCTTCCCAATCACTTGTTATGCATCAGAGAGTTGGACAATGACTAAGGAGAATAGAAGGAGAATTGATGCCTTTGAGCTGTGATGTTGGAGAAGAGTATTGAGAATACCATGGACTGCTAGGAAAACAAACAGATTCATCCTGGAAAGGGTTAAACTGGGCTGCTCCTTGGATGCAGGGATTCTGAGGCTCCGTCTAACATACTTTGGACATGTTGTAAGGAAGGACCGGTCCTTGGAGAGGGACATCATGCTTGGTAGGGTAGAGGGACAGCACAGGAGAGGAAGGCCCTCTATGAGGTAGATTGATTCAGTGACTGGGGTAATCGGGATGGGTGTATTGGAGACGGTGCCACTGGCACAGGACAGAGTAGAGTTTAGGGCTGTTGTATATAGGGTCGCTATGAGTCTCAAGTGACTCGATGGCACATAACAACAACAACAGGGTCTATCAAATTGATTTTTAACAAATATAGCTATATACTACTTATAAAAGATACAATAAAAATATATGTGCCCAGAAAAGGTAAAATCATAGAATTAACAGATAAAATAGATTTTAATACAAAAGACCTCAGAGAACTGAAGATCAATATAGAATAGCTAAAATAAATGCACTTAAAAACTAGAACAATTTTAAATTTCATAAAGGAGGCCTGGGAGCACAGCATTTAAGCACTCGGCTGCTAACAGACCATTTGAAGTTGGAATCCATCCGCTCTTTTATGGGGGAGAAATGAAGCACCTGTTTCTGTAAGAGGCACAGCCTGGAAACCCTGTGAGGCAGCGCTCCTCTGTCCCTACAGGGCTACTTGGAATCAGAATTGACTCAATGACAATTTGATAGGTTAGACACCTAGTACATAACTTCAAAATAGAGAAAGTTTAACAGAATTGCAAAAAAAGAAACTAACAGGTCCACTTTATTACTAGATCTCTCTGTAACTCTAAGAAGTAAGATTTGTAATGTTTTCAATTAATTTTTATTTAATGGGCAAATACAGAACCTTTCAATTCATTGTAGAACTCCTGTGTTTTTTCCTTTGGAATATGGGGGTGTGGGAGGAAATTATCATCAACTATGCAATGAAAAGAAAACCTAACTGTCTGGGGGGGGGGGGAAATTTGGCAACACCGTCTCAGACAAGGGTCTCATATCAAAAGTTTACAGAATCCTACAAGACCTCCACAAGAAAAAGACCAATAACTCAATTACAAAATGGGCGAAAGACATGGAAAGACTTTTCACAAAAGAAGATATTTGAATGACCAACAGACACATAAAGAAATGCACACAATCACTTGCAATAAGAAAGATGCAAATAAAAGATTTCAACGCACTCCAGTAGCAGTGGCAAAGTTTAAAAGGATAGTAAGCAATAAATGTTAGAGAGGATACAGAGAGATAGGAATTCTCATACACACTCTTGGTGGGGTTGTAAAAGGGTGCAACCACTCTGGAAGGCAGTCTGGCATTTCCTCAAAAAGCTGACAGAA
Organism: Elephantulus edwardii; assembly: GCF_000299155.1. Taxonomy (NCBI): domain Eukaryota; kingdom Metazoa; phylum Chordata; class Mammalia; order Macroscelidea; family Macroscelididae; genus Elephantulus; species Elephantulus edwardii. Next base: position 8,881,914 of record NW_006399769.1, read on the forward strand.
ATTCCATATGACCCAGTTATGCCACTAAGTAGGAGTATTGTTTGTTGTTGTTATGTGCCATCGAGTCGCTTGAGACTCATAATGACCCCATGTACAACAACCCTAAACCCTGCTCTATCCTGTACCAATAGCACTGCCTCTGACACACCCATCCTGATTACCCCAGTCACTGAATCAATCCACCTCATAGAGGGTCTTCCCCTCCTACACTGTACCTCCACCCTCCCAAGCATGATGTCCCTCTCCAAGGACCTGTCCCTCTTTACAACATGTCCAAAGTATGTCAGACGAAGCCCCAGAATCCTTGACTCCAAGGAGTATACTAGTGTAACCCTCTCCAGGATGAATTTGTTTTCTTGGCAGTCCATGGTATTTTCAGTACTCTTCTCCAGCACCACAGCTCAAAGGCATCAATTCTCCTTCTATCCTCCTTAGTCACTGTCCAACTCTCTGATGTATAACAAGTGATTGCAAAGACCATGGCCTGTATCAGATGCACCTTAGTCTCCAGAGAGACACCATTGCTCTTCAGTACTTTGGAGAGATCCCTAACAGCAGACTTTCCCATTGCAATACATTTTTTTTATTTCCTGGCTGCTGGTGCCAAGAGTGTTGACCATGGAGCCAAGCAAACAAAAGTAGAAATATACTTCAAGAAATTATAACTGAGACACAAATGAAGATTTGTACAGCAATGTTCACAGCAGTGTCATTCACCATTGCAAGAACATGGAAACAGCCCACATTTCCAACCAAAATAGAATGGACTGTGAAATTGCCATACATTCACACAGCACTCAGGAGCAATGACTTCAGAAATTACTACATAATTTGGGAGGGACTGGACAGAGAGCAGTATGCTGAGGGAACTAACTCAATTCCATACTGTATGAGACCATTTGTAGAAATAGAAAAATAAGTAGGAGCAGAGGGGTGAGCATGGGCAGGGAGGAAAGCATAGGGTCATACAATTTGATGAATGGAGGAAGAGATGCGAAAAGGAAATGGAAAGATCCAGCAGGGATCCGGAAAGACTGGGCAATGGGGGACATAGCTCAGTGTTGATTAATTTTATAAATATAATGAATCTGAATAATTGTATGAAACACAATGTAAATGAAGGATAGTATGAAACAATGTACATGAACTTTGTAAACAAACTAATATAAAATAACTTTTTAAGGAAAGAAAAAACAAAAAGTATGAGTATAAAATTTACTAGAAATAGAAATGTAACATAGGCATAGTGAATATCAGCAAAAAAAAAAAGTCACAGACAAAAACCTAGTTATTTGAAAAGATTGATAAAAATAGTAATCTTTAGCAAGTCTGACCCAACAGAAAACGGAGTGAAGGTAGAGTTGTCGTACCATTTCCTAAACTCCCCTATTTAGAAATGGAATTTTCTTTGTTATATCAATGAAACCAAGTCACTGCTAAGCCTCTCTCTCATTGACATCCCATCGATTCCAACTCATAGCTGACCTTCAGTTGGGATGACAAGTCTATAAAATTGTGCTAGTGGTGGTATCAATCTTCCTCCCATGGTGCTTCTGGTGGATTCGAACCACCAGAGGAATGACCTCTGGATTAGCAACGCCAGCTCCCTGCAGACGGCACCACCAGAGGTCCTCATCTTAAACCTAATCACTTCTAATTTCTAAAAGGAGCAGATGAGACACAAAATAAAACACAGACTGAGGAAGATGCTACCCTAGAACCACAGGCACATGAGGCTGTGACAAGGTTGACAGGGCTGGCACCTTGATGAGTCTCTTTAGCCACCAGAACTGTGAGAAGGAAAGCTTCTATTCCTTAAAGCCACTTTCTTGTAGTATTTGTGTTACAGCAGCAGTAGCTAACTAAGGCATACTATTTTCAGTCAGGGGGCTCAGGTGGCCTAGTGGCAAGAAGCCATGCTGTAATCTGAAGGCACATAGATTTCAAATCCACCAGCTGCACCAGACAGGGAAGAGGAGGGACAATCTCCTCCCTTGTGATTAACTGCCTCTGAAGACCCTCTGGTGAATCAGCTATGGGTCAGTTCTGATTCCAAGGCGAACAACAACAACAATATAGGTAAAATATGTATTTAGGTACTTAGCACTTTGTTTTGTCAATAGTAGCCATTGAGAAATAAACACCAAACCAAAACCTTAATCCAACACTCAAACCTGGGGTTCCACTCCCACCCCAGGAGTGAGGAAGCATGGGCCAGTCTCTCAGTGTGAAATAGGTGTCAGCCAGAGGCCAGCTCCTGAGAAGCAGTGGAATTATCAGAATTCCATCACACCACTGAAAGTGCTGGGGCCTGAGGAGGTTTAGGGCCCCCCTAATCACCCAGCAATCCCTGGGATGCAGAGGTAGAGGTGACCTTGCCCAAACATGACTTTCCCAATGGGGCCCTGCCCCACTTAGTGATCAGCCTGGCCCCCTGGGGTGGGGCTGTCCCATTAGAGGCTACATTCAAACTAAGAGGGGCAGGAAGGCTGAAGATCTGCCACTGGCTTAGCTCATGGGGTGAAGGGGTCATATGTCCTGACAGGCCTTTACCCAGGGAGAAAAATCTTTCTAATAGCCCAGAAGAATGCCCTAATCTGACATCTCGTTTAGCAGATTGTTGGGCCTGGCTTTGATCTCTACTGGGCTTAATGAGTATGCCTCTTGGGCCAATCAGCAGTCATTAATTAAGAGAATGGCCAGCAGGGCAGCCCCGGAAGGGGGCCCTCTGCTTGCGAATTGGAAGTTGGAGATGTTAGTGTGTGAATCTGAGAAGCCATGGGATTGGGTCACCAGGGATATCTCTGGGAAAATGCTCTAGGTCAGGCCTTCACATGACACATGTGACACACACTCCCACCCAGGGGCCAGGCTGGGAGTTAGCGGTGGCCCCATTCTCCACCACACATAACCTGAAGATGAGAATGTAGCATTGGCCCCATGCAGAACAGTTAGCGACATGCAAACGCACCAGGACGTGCAGATGAACAGCAGAAAACACCCAGTTCTGCAGCTGGCCCTCTCCTGGAAAGCAGAAGCTGCTGGGCCTTTGGCTCTCAGCTCCCATCCCATCCCTAGCTCAGGCCCTGTATTCTCTTCCATGTGACTTACTGGGTCTTTGGGTGATGATAGGCCAGGAGTGGGTGTTGAGTGCCCCAATTTCACAAGCTCTAAGAGCCAACCTTGAATCCCTGCACAGGGCTGGGATTCAACAACCTTACTGATGGTTCTGATCCAGGGTAGAGGCATGGTGGTGCAGGGACTGAGACGAGGAAGTTCATATGCCATACTCTGTCACTGGTAAAATTAGCATGTGGCCTTGAGATAAGTCCCCTTGCCTTCTCTGAGCACCTTTTGCATAATGAAGGGAATCTTTTCCACAAAGCAATTCCAATACAAGCTTTCATCCACTCACTCTAGTTCCAACTCATAGCTGACCGTCCTGTGATTTCCAAGACCGTAAATCTTAATAAGAAGAAATTGCCCATCTTTCCCCTGTAGCCACTGTTGGTTTCAAGCCTGGAGATTCAGCCTTTGGGTCCGCAGTGCAACTCACTGCCAATTAAGCCCGCGGAGCTTCACAACACAGCTGTTGCTTAATTTTTTACACCACCAAAATACGGAGTTAATACAGATGTTTCTTAAATGTCAAATTAGTCATCATTTTTAATTGTTAAATTGCTTTTCATTTCTAAGATTCACATTTTATAAAAACACATTTATCAAATACAGATATTAATATTTTACACATAGGAATAATTACCCTTCCCCCATTTAAAAAACAAACAAACTACAAGAGGGCTCTGGTGGCTAGTCTGTAAAGACTTGTGCTGCTAACACAAAGGTGATCCCTCTCTGGCGGTTCGAATCTACCCGTGGCTCCTAGGAAGGAAGATGGACAATCTCCTCTCATGTTGTTCACAACCTTAGAAAATCCCCTGGAAGACCAGTGAGGAGTTGGTTCTGACTTGACATCAATAAGTCAGTTGAGAGGTTTTTTTTAAAACAAAAAAGCACAACAAACCATCAAAAATAAAACCTACTACGCAATATCAAGAAGACAAAGGTCCCATTGGCAACATCATGATGGATGGAGAAGAGATTGAGGCTGTTAACAATTACAGTTTGCTGATTCCACAATCAACACTCTTTACACCAGCAATCAGGAAATCAAAAGGTGAATTGCATTGGAAAAATCCACCATCAGAGACCTCTCCAGAATATTAAAGAACAACAATGTCAGTCTAGAGACTAAGGTGAGCCTAATTCAGGCCATGGTGTTCGCAATTACTTACTATGTGTCAGAGACCTGGGAAATGACTGAAGATGACAGAAGAAGAATCAATGCCTTCAAATAGTGGTGCTATAGAAGAGTGTTGAACATACCATAGACCACCAAGAAAACAAATAGGTCTGTCCTAGAAAGGGTGAAACCAAGTTTCTCCTTGGAGGCTAGGATTTTGAAGCTCTATCTCACATAATTTGGGCACGTGGCCAGGAAAGACCGGGCCCTGGAGAAGGACATCATGCTCGGAAGGGTGGAGGGACAACTCAGAAGAGGAAGACCCGGATGAGAGTTAACACAGTAACTGGGGCAATGGAGGTTGATGTGACAGAATCAGTGAGACTGGCTCAGGACAGGGCTGGCTTCAGAGCTGTTGTGTAAAGGGTTGCTATGGATCACAGGTGACTCAACGGCACATAGCAACAACAACCCTAACGTTGATTCTGACTGTTTGTTGTTGTTAAGTTGTAACTGAGTCAAGTATGACTCATTGCAACCCTATGAACAACAGACCTATCCTTTCCTTTGCCAACCTCATCACCCTTGACACACTTACACCTATTGCCACAGTCACTGTGTCAATCTAACATAAAGGTATGCTGCCAACACAAAGTATATGGTTCAAACTCACCAGTTGTTCCATGGAAAAAAGATGGACAATTTTATTCCATGCAATTTACTGCTTCTGAAACCCCAAGTGGATGGTCAGCTATGGGTCCATTCTGCCTTGACAGTACACAGCTACAACAACAGGCAAAAAGGGAACTCCAATGGCCTATTAGGTAAGAAATTGCATTGCCAACCGAAGAGTAAGTGGTTCTAATCCACCAGCTGCTCCATGGGGAGTAAGACAGCCACTCTCCACCCTTAGGATTTACAGCGTCTGAAAATATGCTGGACGGTTAATTACAACTCTAAGGTAATGAGTCAAGTTGTTGAGTTTAAACAACTACTAGACAATTTGTGGCACGGGTAAGTCATGCACACTTTGTGTGTAAAACTTCCCCACTGATATGAAAGTTCTGATTCCTTCAGGAAACAGCAAAGAGATGATTGTGAACCACAGCCAAATAGCTGCTTAACCATCGTCTTGGCGTGTGAGGGGGGCAGGGAATCTTATTTAGCAGTTTTGAAAAAAATCTTTTAAAATTCATTTTTGGTAGAAATAGACAAAGACTATAATCTTATCGGTAGTAAGCTTTTGTTTTAAAAAAAAAACACAACGCAAAAAGCATTTCTTTGTCTGAACAGGGACAGATGAAGACTCTCCTGCTTTTGGTTGTATGAATCTCACTGTCCCTGTGGTAATTCCTCCTTGATAAGATCCTCCAAATGGAATTCGTGCTGCAAGAGTAGCTTTGTGTTGTTGCTCGTCATTTTTGTTTTCCTCTGGGAATTATGGAAATAAAAAGGACAATAATGTTCTTCCTAAATGAGAAAGTCTTTGTTCTATTTGAAATTTTAATAAAATTCTCTTTATAGTTTCAAGAAGCTAATTACTCTGGTTTGAGATTATGTTTAATATGATCTACTAGTATCTGTTCTATATTCTTGTCAAATACCATAATGTTTACCCATTATGTAGTGTTTGGATGACCTTCCAGATTGATTTATGCTCAGAAGCAGGAGTGACATGCACTTCCTAAAACTAAATGCCTCTGGAAACTCTACAAACTCTCTAAACTCTTTAAATGAACAGAAATTATGGTAGTCGTAGAACAGAGATTTGTACAGAAATTATGTTAGTCATAGAACAGAGTTTAGATCTTCTGTGCAAAAGTTACTCTCAGTCGTATTCGACTTGACAACACTTAACCACTGCTAAGTGAAACTAGTGCTGTAATCTCTGGAGGACCACTCTTCCACTTTGTACGTCACTATTGTCAACATGCAGTATGAAGTAACCTGGGTTTGATGTGATGCTGAACCTTGTATCAAATACCAGAGTGGTTTCTCGATGTAGACTCTGTTTGGTGGAGCTCCCAGATGTAAAACAGATTGGGAAGCAGGAGTGGCATCCGCTTCCTAAACCATATGCCTCTGGAAACTCTATAAACTTGGTGAAATGATAACAGTTATGGCAAGGCATTAGGTTTTTTTTTCATAGAGTCACTATGAGTTGTGCTCTACTTGACGGTAATCAACAATAAGCAAACAATAGTATCTAACTAGTGACAGGAAACAGTGCTATAATCCCAAAGGCACACAGTCTGTGACCACCAGCTACTATGTCGGAGAATGCTGGGCAATCTCCTCCCTTGTGATTTGCTGCCTCTGAAAACCTGCCAGAGGATCAGCTATGAGTCAGTTCCGACTCTGTGGTATACAACAACAAACAACATCAATAGTGTCTAGTAAGGAGCTGTGGTGGCCTTTTGCTAAGAAGCTGCACTGCAATCCTGAAGACACGAGTTTCAAATCCACTCACTGCTCCATGGGAAGATGGGCAATCTCTTCTCGCATGATTAACTGTCTCTGAAAATCTGCTAGAAGGCCAGCTACAGTCAGTTCCAACTCTACAGCACACAGCACTAACACAACACAAAAAGCAATTTATGTGTGATGATTTTAATACAACATACACAGACAAAAACCAAAACTAGCAAAACTGGCTTTGCAATGACTAATTAGAATTAGTGGTCTCTAGGTCTTTTTTACTGTCAAGATCCACCATCATGGATTGAATTGTGACCTACGCAATATGTGTCAACTTGGCTAGACCATGATTCTTAGTATTATGTAATCATCCTCTTTTGTTATCTAATTCAATTATCCTGTTGCAAACCCTAACCTCAATGATGTTAATGAGGCAAAATTAGAGATGGTTGTGTTAATGAGGTTATTGTTGTGTAGTGGAGTCACTTGCAACTCATTCTCATACTCATAGAGGTTATGTACTACAGCTCTGAACCATGCTCCATAAACCTCTGATACTCCTACTCCCATTACCCCAGTCAGAGTCTTTCCATTTCACTGAGGGCCTTCCTCTCTTGCACCATCACTCCACCCTTCCAAGCATGTTTTCCCTATCCAAGGACTGGTCCCTCCTTGTAACATGCCCAAAGTATGTCAGATGAAGCTTCAGAATCCGTGCCTGATTTTCCCCTCTCTAAGATAAATCTGTTTGTTCTAGCAGTCCATGGTATGTATATTCAATACTTTTCTTCTTCAGCACTAAAACTCAAGGCATAAATTCTTTTTCTTTCATCCTTAGTCATTGTCCAACTTTCTGATGCATAGCAAGTAATTGGAAGACCATGGCCTGGATCAGGCACACCTTAGTCTCCAGACTGACATCATTGCTCTTCAGTCCTCTGGAGAGGTCCCTATCAGCAGATTTTTTCAATGCAATTTGTCTTTTAATTTCCTGGCTACTGATACCAACAGTGTTGTTTGTGGACCTGAGCAAACTGAAACTGTTAACAAACTCAGTCCCTTCACTATCTATTATGATGCTGCCGATTGGCCAAGTGATGAGAATCTTTGTTCTCTTGATGTTGACCTTAAATCCATACTGAAGGTGGCAGTTCTTGACTTTCTGTAGCAAATGCCTTGGGTCTTCCTCAGTTTCAGCAAACAAGGTTGTGTAGGAGGCAATATAGGAGGATTGTTGTTGTTATTGTTATGTACCGTTGAGTCTCTTGCTACTCATAGCAACCCTATGTACAAGAGCTCTAAACACCACCCTATCCTGTGCCAACCTCACTGTCTGCGACACACTTACTCCCATCACCCCAATCACAGAACTGATCCATCTCATCAAGGGTCTTCCTCTCCTGCGCTGTCCCTCCACTTTTCCAAACATGATGTCCCTCTCCAAGGACCAGTCCCTCCTTGCAACATGCCCAAAATATATCAGACAAACCTTCTGAATCCTTGACTCCAAGGAGCAGCCAGCTTCACTCTCTTCAGGACAAACCTGTTTGTTCTTCTAGCAGTCCTTGGTATATTCAACACTCCAGCACTATAGGTCAAAGTCTTTCTATCATCCCCAGTCACTGTCCAACTCTGCAATGCATAACACGTAATTGTGAAGACTATATCCTGGATCAGGCATACCTTAGTCTCCAGCCTGACGTCATTGCACTTCAGTACTCTGGAGAGGTCCCTGACAGCTGAGGTTGATTCTTTTTTTTTCCTTTTCTTTCCTTTTTTCATATTTTGCTGGCATATTAGCAAAAGTTTACAGAAAACTTGAATTTCTATTCATTCATTGTTACACATTTTTCTTCCTAGTGTCTGCCCCCAGTTTGTTTTCTCTTTATAAAGATTGTTCCTTGTTGCACAGTTTCCTCCCTCCCCCTGCCCCCTAGTCCAATTTGCCATACATATCTTATTCTGGACTATTGTCATGCAAGTAATACCTAATTATATATTTATTTTAGACAGTTCTTTTCCTCATCTGTTTCAATGCAGTGTTCATTACTTATTATCCCCTTTTCTTAGTTTCCCCCAAATCTCTATGTCAGTCCTGTTTTATAACAGTGGAATTATGCCGTATTTGTCCTTTTGTGACTGAGGCATTTCACACAACAACCTCTAAGGTCACCCGTCCTGTGTAATATCTTATGAGTTCCTTGTTTTTCAATGTTATGTAGTATGCCATTTTGTGACTATTACCACAGCTACTCTGTTTATTCATTTGTTGACGGAGACTTGGGTTGCTTCCATCTCTTTGCTATTGTGAACAAAACAGCAATAAACATGGGTGTGCATATATCTGCTTGGGTGGCAGTTGTGGTCTCTTTAGGGTATATTCCCAGTAGTGGAATTGCTGGGTCAAATGGTATTTCTATTTGCAACTTTTTGAGAAAGTCCCATACAGCCTTCCACAGTGGTTGCACCATTTTACACTCCCATCAACAGTGAATAAGGGCTCCAGTTTCTCCACAAACTAGCCAGCATTTGTAGTGCTGCTCTGTTGAACTTTGTTACTGGGGTGAGATGATATATCATAGTTGTTTTGATTTACATCTCTCTTAGAGCTAGAGATTTTGAACATTTCTTCTTGTGTTTGTTTGCCATTTGAATGTCTTCTTTGGTGAAGTGTCTGTTCATATTCTGTGCCCATTTTGTGACTGGATTGCTTACTTTAATCTTGTTAAGGTGCTGAAGTGTTCTATAAATTCTAGATTTAAGTCTCTTATCAGAAATGTCATTACCAAATATATTTTTCCCCCATTCTGTGGTTTTCCTTTTACCCTGTTAGAGAAATTTTTTGATGTGCATAGAGATTTGATTCTTAGAAGGTCCCAATCATCTATTTTATTCTCTTTTGATTGTAGGGTTTTCAAGATGCTTGGGAGCTTGATCATGTTGGGAATTGGACTTCTAGAGTTCTTCCAAGCTTTTCTCTGATGTAGTTTAAGTCCTTGGTTTTACACCTAGGTCCTTGATCCACTTTGAGTTGGTTTTT
>NW_006399769.1:8891909-8893890 GCF_000299155.1 Elephantulus edwardii
TTTGAGATTGCTTTGAACTTGTAGCTTGCCTGTGGTACAACTGTCATTTTCACAGTATTGAGTCTTCCTATCCATGAGCATGGAATATTCTTCCATTTCTCCAGGTCTTTTTTTGTTTCTTGTAGTGATGTTTTATAATTTTCTTTTAATTGGTCTTTTGTGTTTCTAGTTAGATTGTCTCCCAAGTATTTAATCTTGTGATTAGTTATTATAATGGGCATTGTTTCTTTTAGCTCGAGTTCCATATTCTCTTTGTCACTGTACAGAAATCAATTGATTTTTGTATGTAGATCTTGTGTCCTGTCACTTTGCTGAATTGGCCAACTATGTCCAGTAGTTTTCTCATTGAGTCTTTAGGTTTTTCTAAGTAAACTATCATATCATTGTCATGTAGAGATAATTTTACCTCCTCTTTGCCAATTTGGATAGATCTTATTTCCTGCTCTTGTCTTATTGCTATCACTAAGATTTACAATATAATATTAAATAGGAGAAGTGATATAGGGCATCCTTCCCTAATTCCTGTTATCAAAGGAAATGCCTCTAATCTCCCTCCATGGCTTGGGTTGTTTTTTGAGCCAATATCTTTTTCAATATAGGAAATGAAGCAAACAATCAGAAATTAGAAGAACTTGTATATTGTCAAAACAAAGACCAAAGAGTTGTGGACTTGGGGTCTCCATGGTAAGAACCTTCTAGAACCAGGGCATGGAAGACACATGGAGCTCTCCAAGGAACACCAAGACCACAGATATTGACAGGAACCAAGGACCTTCCCTCAGAGTCACAGAAAGACAGAGAGAGAAAGACTTCCCCTAAAGCTGGCCCTCTGTGTTCAGACTTCTGGCCTTCTGCACTGTAAGGGAATGAATGTGTGTTGGCTACAGTTGTCCACGTGTGGAATCTCTGTTGTGGCACCACTAGGTAATTAAGATACCCTCACTCCACAAAAAGCTGTATGAGCAAATCCAGCAAAGCCAAGTCTTCCTCAAATCGAGGGGTTAAAAAAGGGGCTTAGAAGTCTGCCCTCACTTCCCTGACACATCCCCTGCACACATGTGTGCTTGTGCATTCACACACATACACATTCACACACAAATATATATTAACCTGGGGTGCATCGGGAAGTGCTGCTGGAGGTGGTCCTTGGAAATAGTCCAGTTGAACTCTAAGCCTTTTGTAGCTCTGCTGCTGTATGCCATTGAGTCAGAGTAAATTGCATGAGAGGAGATTGCTCATCCTTCTCCTGCAGAGCAGCTGGTGGATTTGAATTACTTGCCTTTAGGATTGCAGAGCAGTTTCACACCACTAGGCCACCAGTGCTCCGGCTCTGAGCTTCGATAAAGTCAGGCATATCCTGTATCAAAATGTATCTCCCTAAGCCCTGCCAGATCACTGATACTGTCTTGTTAAAGCCCTTCTCATTCTTTCTGGTTTCCCTGGCTTAGATTCACCTTTCATGAAACCTGCTAGACCTCTTATCTTCCTCTTTGTCTCCTCCTCCATCTCCTCTTCCATCATGAGAGCTCCGTCATCACTGAGTGATTCATCATCACTCCCTCACCCTCCAGTAGTGCAAACATCTCAAAGAAGGAGACACACTCATGTGCTCAAGTCCCATCCACAGGTCTGCTAAGTGCTTCCTGGTACCGATAACATAGAAATTATGGAAATTCTTGCAGCCCTGCCTACATCCTGCCATTACCTTTGTTAACACATTTATTTAAGTCATTCATTTAATAAAGGTACGTTAAATACTAAGGAGAACTCTCCTCTTAGAGACCAGCCTCCAGATAATCTGTTCTGCATATAGATGGGAAAGGTAGGGAAGAGATAGGACACATCCCTGGCATACACCCTTCCCAATTTTGAACCATGCAGTGTTTCCTTGATCTTTTCAGACGACTGCCTCCTGGTCCAAGTTTAGGTTTTGCATAAGTACGATCAAGTGTTCTGGGATTCCCATTCTTCTCAGAGTCAG
>NW_006399769.1:8893990-8927436 GCF_000299155.1 Elephantulus edwardii
CTAGTACCACGACCCCTTCTAAACCCAGCCTGGACTTCTGGTAGTTCTCTGCTGATGTGCTGTTCCAGTCATTTTTTTATAATCTTCAGTAGAATATTGCTTGCATATGATATTAAGATATCATTAGATAATTTCCACACTTTGTTGAATCACCTTTCTTTGGAATGGGAGCAAATATAGATCTCCTCCAGTCAGTTGCCCAGGTGGTTTTCCTCCATATTTCTTGGCACAACTTGGTGAGCACATCTAGGGCAGCATCTGTTTGCTGAAATATATTAATCAATATAACATCAATTCCTGCAGCCTTGTTTTTTGCCAATTCTTTCAGAACAGCTTGAACTTTGTCCTTCATCACCACAGGCTCTTGATCATATGTTGTTTCATGAAATTCTTTTGTGTCCACCAATTCCCTTTGGTACAATGACTTTATATACTCTTTCCATCTTCTTTTAATACTTCCTCAATCATTTAATATTCTGTCCAAAGCATCCTTAAGTATTTGCAACTCGAAACTTAAATTTGTTCTTCAGTTCCTTGAGCTTAAGGAATGCTGAGCGAGTTCGGCCCCTTTGACTTTCTGACTCCACCTCTTTGCATATATCACTATAATATTTTACTTTTTATTCCCTCACTGCCAATTGAAATCTTCTGCTCAGCTCCTTAACATCTTGATCTGCATTATGCAAATAACACAACTCTGCTTGCTGAAACCGAAGAGGACCTGAAGTGTTTGCTGCAGAAGGTCAAGGATTGCAGCCTTCAATCTGAATTGAAGCTCAATATCAAGAAAACAAAGATTTTCACCACTGGGCCGATTGGCAGCATCGTTATGTATGGTGAAGAGATTGAGAGATTGAGATTGTAAACAGCTTTCGTTTGCTTAGCTCCACAATCAACACTCTTGGTACCAGCAGCCAGGAAATTAAAAGATATGGCATTAGGAAAATCTGCTGTCAGAGACCTCTCCATAGCACCAAAGAGCAATGATGTCAGTCTGGAAACTAAGGTCTGCTTGATACAGGCCATGGTCTTTGCAGTCACTTGCTATGTACTCATCAGAGAGCTGGACAATGACTAGGGATGATAGAAGAAGTAATGCCTTTGAGCTGTGGTGCTGGAGAAGAGTACTGAATATACCATGGACTGCTAGAGAACGATCAGGTTTGTCCTGGAGAGGGTGAAACTAGGCTGCTTATGGGAGGCAAGGATTCTGAAACTTCGTCTGACGTACTTTGGACATGTTGCAAGGAGGGAACAGTCCTTGGAGAAGGACGTCATGCTTGGGAGGGTGGAAGGATAGCACAGGAGAGGAAGGCCATCATTGAGATGGATTGATTCAGTGGCTGGGGTAATAGGGGTGGGTGTGTCAGAGACAATAAGGTTGGCACACGATAGAGCAGAGTTTAGGCTGTTGTACATAGGGTCACTATGAGTCACAGGTGACTTAATGGCACATAACAACAATAATAACAGCAAGTAGAGCTCTAGGGAGTTCCGGTGGCCTATTGGGTAAGAGATTGCACTGCCAACACAAACACAGGCGGTTCGAATCCTCTGCTTTGCAGGAAAAAGGTAGGCAACTTTTCCCATGTGATTTACAGTCTTGGCAACCCAATGGAGGGTCAGCTAGGAGCTTGTGGTTCTATAGCAGTGAGCTTTTTGTGTTTAAGCACTAACTATATGCCAAATTCTAAGTTAGGTTCAGGGGATAGAGAGGAGAGCAAACCAAACAGGACCTCTGTCCTCATGGAACAGGTGAGCAGATAGAAAACAAAACAAACAAAAAAAAAACAAAACAAAACCATGCAATACAAATATCTGATGGCTCCAGTGGTAATGGGCCCCAGACATGGAGTCAGCTTCAAGTCCACTTGGGACACAGTCTCATCCAGCACCCATATTCAGAAAGTTCTGTCCCCCAAGACAGCTCACAATAGATGGTGCTGGACAGAAGGGGAGAAACACAGGGAGCAAAAGAAAAAAACAATAATAGAGATTTACTAGTCTGACAGAGATTGGTGAAACTCTTGAGACAGTGATCTTTGGACACCCTTCAAGCTTTGCCGGAAAACACACACACACACACACACACACACACACACACACACACACACTCCAAGTGTAGGATTTCAGCCAAATAATAGCCAGGCTTACACAGTGATTACAACACTTTTTAGAACAATCAACTACGCAAGATCAAAAGGGTAGCATTTACCTAAGGATAAAGCTAAGAGATAGGAAGGGATAGGGAAAAAGTCAAATGGAAATGGGAAACACAGGGAGGAAATGGGAAGGATGGAGCTTTTTTGTGAGGATTGTAATCAATGGCATGAAGCAAAATGTGTCTGAATTGTTGAATGAAAAATCAATTTGCTCCGAAAATTTTCACACAAGTCACAATTCAAAAATTTTAAAAGAGGAAAAAAGATTTCTGATAGTCCATAAGGACACACTCTTTAAGAAACAAGCACAAAATTATAAATACAAGATTAGATAAAAAAATTAATTCAAAACTAAATATTTCTTTAAAATGTTTCTAATTCTTTTCCGGGGAGCTCTAGTGGCCTAGTGGCAAGAAGCCATGCTGCAATCCTGAAGGCACACAGTTCAAGACCACCAACTGCCCTAGTGGGAGATGGATGGGCAATCCCTTCTGTGTGATTAACCGCCTCTGAAAGACCACGAGCGGGTCAGCTATGGGTCGGTTTTGACCCTATAGTAAACAACAACAATTATTTTCTAGAAATCACATAAACCATAAAGTTTTTTAAAGTTGGTAAATGTCATAAAACTTAGAAAAAGGATCTTTTAACAAGTCCTGACACACTTTTATAGTAATCCTCCCTCTAGTTTTGGTGACCTGTTCTTACTGGTTGCTTCAATCATGTGCCAAGTGGTTTTATAATGTTATTTTATTGTCTTCCGGAAAATGGCATTAACATGATTGGACAAAATATGTATTTTCTTAGTGAGCATTTAGAAAATTTGTTTCCATTTCACAGTTAATGTCTTGAAAATTTTTAGGATTGTCAAGTGGGAATAAGTCCCTAACAAGGCTCATAAATGAGCTATCCAATTTAGAACTTTTAGAGTCGCTTCTGGCTCCATACATTTCAGATCATTCTCTCTGCCATGTCCCACCTGCCTCCTGTGCTGGGAACCACAGGACAAGCCTCTCCCAGGGGAGGGGGCATCAGGGGCCATCGGAACCCTTTCTTCCCCCATAACGTCTGTGTAATGAGACACAGAAGTGACCAACGGCACATTCATGAACACATACGCCAATTACAGCCCACATAAACATATCTTAGATGCCCACAAAAAATGTTTCCCCAACTCAGCTTTCCCTTAGCTGGTATCTAAAAATACCTGAGACTATTCCAATACCACCTGACAGAAGGTAAACTGAGACAGACGGGGAAGTAAAGGTGAGAAGAAATAGTCTTAAATGATTGCAGTTGAAATTACTTGTGCAAGCTTTGCAAAAAAAAAAAGTAAGATCAGGTGAGAGTATGGCCTGGGCCCCACCCAAGGCTTGGAAGGACCCATGCAGTGAGGGGCCCAGCACAGCTCTGCAGAGGGGGCTGCAGAGAGATGAAAGAGACTAGGAGAATGATGATTACTTGAGGGAGAGGGATGTTTCAGGACTGCAGCCTTCTGGCTCAATTATCTTAAGTTAAATAGCCCCAGATAAACCTCTCCCTAATAAACCTGGGCAACTTGTGCCCTGGAATCCTTTTGAGGAAGGAGCACTTCAAAGCCCCAAGGCTGGGTTATCAGAAGCTGTTGTCTTCTGTTCTGGGTCCCAGGCCGGTCTGTGGGCTGCAGGCCAAGGCAAGGCCTGGAGCGCACCTTTTACGATGCCTAGGACCAAGCTCCTTACACACATAATCACACTGATCCAGACACACAGACACATATCTGCCACGCACAAAGATAACCTATCTTTCTCCCTCACACACACACATACAACACACACAGCAACTCCGAAACACAGCATCCAACTACCCAACTTCAGCGTAATGGGCCTGAGCAAGGGTGAGGAAATGGAGAAGCCTGCTCCCTCAGGGTTCCTAGTGGTGCAAACAGTCAATAAGCTTAGCTTTTAACCAAGGTAGAAAAGCCTGGCAATCTACTGTCCAAAAGCCACCCCCTCATCAAGCTGGTTCAAGTTGTAGCGAATCTCTATTGGGTTTCCAAGACTGCTCATCTTTCTCCTGCCAAGCGGCTGGTGAAGTCAAACTGCTGACCTGTTAGCCAGCATCACAAACGCAACACAGTTCTACCCTGAGGAGTATGGCGTCACCACGAGGCAGAGGCAACGCAACTGCCCTGGTGGTGGGTGTTCCCTCTGGAGTGGAGCCCCACCTGGACTCCCTCCTCACTCCTGCAAGACAAAGTGGCGTCAGAGGGAGCAGGCACTGCAGCATGCCAGGTCTGCAGAGCCTCGCATCCTCTTCCACTCTCCCAAGAAGCCAGAGAAAGGCTTGGACCCAACAGTTTTTCGTTAATACCCACGGGCTCTGCAGATCAGAGCAAAGCTCTGCATAGAGCCTGGGTTCATGTCATGTCCAGCTCTACGTGATGCCAGCTGGAGAGTGGGGGACATGAAGACCCAGAACAGCCGGGAGACTGTGTGGAGGGGTGAGCATCAAGCTGTGGGCTTACACCAGCTCCAGCATGGGCCCAAGTCCTCACAGCCCAGGCTTTCCACTCCAGAGAAGTGCAAGATGTAGAAAACCAAGGTGGGAGTCAAGGCCCAGGGTGAGAGTCCCCGGTCTCAGGAGTCTGTAGGGGAGGAGGAGAGGCAGTGGATGTGAATATTCTAGGGGAGGTGGAGGAAGAGGTTCCACATCCTGAGTAACCAGAGCCTGGATCAGATCAGCCAGAGCTGGTCCTGGGCCAAGGCTTTGAGGCGCTTCCGCTCAGGAAAACCCTGTTCTCAGTGCTGAGCCAGAGGAGAAGGAAAACAGGAAACATATGTTCTGCCCTGAGAAGCCCTGGGGCCCTGTGCCCTGACTTGCAATGTCCATTGGTAAGCAAGGGAATGGACTGCAGGGGAGGCCCAGCGCCCAGCCCTTAGAAGCCCGGAGGACCTGCACCCTAACGGGCAGCCTTCAGTAGTGACCAAGGGAAGTGTGGGCTTCCTTGTGCTTACTTAACTAAAATGTAGTGAATAATTTACAGTGGCTGTGGTAAAAACACGTGCCCTTGTTCACTACACAGTACTACATAAGCACAGGGAAGTGGGTGCTTATCTTGTTTACTGAATGCTCTGTCTCTGTGAGGGACTGTAAATCTGTCATTTAATTCTGTAAGCAGGTGCTGTAAGCAGGTTTGAGCAACAGGTGGACCTGAAAGCAGGATCTTCTGTATGGGGAAAATTTTGAATTTTTCACTACAGATTAGTGAGAAAGCACAAGGAAGCCTGTGCTTACCTTGCTTAATGGTAATCCGACACCAGCAGTCTTTTACTTCTTCTGGGGACCTAGCCCCAGGGGAAGTGTGCTTATCAGAGGAGCACAAAGAACAGAGCTGGCAGGCCAGGCCCCTGCTTCCACACCCACAAACTCCTGTGCTGTCTTGGGTAGAGTCTTTCTGGGCCTTCCTTCTGCTTTGACTGCCTCCTAGACTTTGGAAGTGATAAAATACCCCAGAATTAGGAACACTGTTGAGAATTCCAAGGAGTTTAATCTCATTCATCCTTCAAGCTTCAGCCTAGAAGCCTCACCCTCCAGGCAGCCTTCCCTGATTCATGTCTCAAAGGAAAAGACACATTCTTAAGGGCCCCTCTGGCATTCACATGTTACCCTTCTTCAAATGGCTAGACTCTGCATCAAAGAGGAGTCACTGATGTCTGATCATCTCATGCACAAAAACATGAGCAACATATTTTATTTTTTATGTCCTTCTCAGTGGCCAGCAGATGAATGTTGTTTTTAGTGCTATCAAGTTGACTCATAGCGACCCTATGAATGATGGATCTAAATCCTGTCCTCTCCTGTGCCATCTTCATCATCTCTGACATACTTGAGCCCATTGCTACAGTCATTGTTTCAATTCATTTTGTTGAGGGTATTCCTCTTTTACACTGAGCCTTCACCTTCCCAAGAATAATGTCCTTTTTCAAGACTAGCTCCTCCTAGCAACATGCCCAAAGTATGTGAGATGAAGCTTCACCATCCTTGCCTCCTGGAGCACCCTGGTTGGACTTTCTCCAATACATACTTGTTTATTCTTTTGGCAGTCTGTGGAATAGTCAGTACTTTTCTCCAATATCACATCTCAGAGGCATCAATTCTTTTTCTGTCATCCTTAGTCATTGTCTAACTTTCAGATACACAGCAAATAATTGAGAAGACCATGCTTGGATCAGGCATGCGGGAGTCTTTACTCTGGCATCATTGCTATGCATCAGGACTGTATCTTTTCTCTACACCTATTCAATCTTTTTTTTTCTTTCTTAATTTTTTCTATTGTTATTATTAATTTTAATGAAAGGATACAGAGACTTAGGGTTTCCAGTCATTCACTGTTGCACTTTTCTCCCTGCTCACCCCCTACCCCGCAATTCACTTTTCTCCTTGTAAAGTAAAATAAAAACTCTTTTGTTGTTATGCAATTCCTCCCCCTAAGTCCACTGCACTGTGCAGCCTTCATTCTGGACTCCTGTCGTGACAATAAAACCTAATCATATATCCCTTTTAAACAGTTCTCTCCCTCATCTGTTGCAATGCAGTATACCTATTCAATCTTTATGCTGAATAAAGCATTTAGAAGCTGGACTTTATAAGGAAGAAGGTGGCATAAGAATTGGAGGAAAACTCATCAACAACCTGCACTATGCAAAGGATACAAACTTGAAGAGGATTTGAAGTGTTTGCTTCTGAAGATCAAAGCCTTCAATATGGATTAGATCTCAATATCAAGAAAACAAAAATACTTATCACTAAGGTAAGAGACAACATCACATTAGAGAAAAGATTAAAATTGTCAACGATTTCATCTTACTTGGATCCATAATCAACACTTTTGGTACCAGCAGTCAAGACATTAAAAGACATGTTGCATTGGGAAAATCTACTGCCAGGGACCTCTCCAAAGTGCAATGATATCAGGAGATAGATAAGAGTAAAAGGAAAGCCTAATTCACTGCTGTTGAGTAAATTCCAACTCCTGGTGTTTCTTCATGGCTGTAAACCTTCCTTCCTTATGGTGAATAGCCAGGCCTTTCTTCTATGGCACCACTGGATGGATTTGAACTATTGACTTTCAGGTGAGTTGGTGTGTAAGAAGTACTGGCTTGGGTCCAATTGCAAATCATGAACTTCCCTCAGTCCTACCCTCTTGATTCTGTCCTAACTGGAGGGAATTTGGAATGTGGCCAGCACAGTAACTGGGGTGCATGGGAGAGTTGCCAGAAGAACACAGAGAGCTGTCTGGAAGGTCCCTCTGAGCTGCCTCTATCCAGGACAGGATATGCTCTAGGAAGCCTTTCACTGATCCTCTCCGTCCCTCATCCTCCTCAGATGCACACTGCAAGCCTAGCTTGGTTCACTGAACTATGCAGCTGTACCTGGAGCTCTGGTGACCTAGTGGCAAGAAGCTGTGCTTCAATTCCAAAGGCACGTGGTTTGAATCCACCAGATACTCCACTGGAGGAGCCTCCTGTGCCAGTCGGATCCACTCTGATGGTACACAACAAGAAAAGAAAAATAAAATAAAGATACTATTCTTAAAAAAAAAAACAACCCAACAGCCTAGGGCTTTGAGGCCGAGGACGTCTTTGAAAGGACCATGGATGACCAGAGGGCTGACCAGAGGATCCAGAGGATAACAAGAGCTGCCTGTGAGGGTGTCTGCTGTGCCGTCCCGGGGAGTCATGATAATTTGCAAAGGCTGCCTTAACACACGGGTCAGTCAAAGCAATGAGACGTATTATCTCATCCACCTGGAAACTAGGAGTCCAGAATCAAGGTGTTATCAGGCCTGTGTCCCCACCACAACTGCTAGGGAAGAATCTTTCCTTGTGCCTTCCACTTTCTGCTGGTTCCAGGTGTTTCTTGGTCTATGGCAACTTAACAATCTCTTCCTCCATCTTTACATGGCTGTCTTCTCTCTGTGTCTCTGTGCCCATACTTCCCTCACTAAAGAGACTTTCTCTGTCTCTCTTTCTCATTGCCTTCAAATTGGAACCAACATAAAGCTGACCCTCCAGTGCATTTTCCAAGGCTGTAAATTGCCAATCAGTTGCTGCTGGTGGATTCGAACTACCACCAAAGAGAGACCTTTAGTTAGCAGTGCAACACCCTACAATCTCTGCCACCAGAGCCCAGTCTTTCTTTATGGCCTCGTCCATACTGACTGCTTTTGCAAAGACCCTGCTATGGGTTGATTGTGTCTCCCAATATATGTGTTAGAATTCCTACACCTGGAACATGTGGAAAGGAACCTGGTGGCACAGTGGTTAAAGTACTTGATTGCTAACCAAAGAGTCAGTGGTTTAAATCCACCAGTGACTCCTTGGAAGAAAAACCTGATAATCTTGTCTTGTAAAGATTTATAAGCTGGGGAACTCCAAGGGCTCAGGAACCTTCTATCCTACAAGGGTTACTATGAGTCACAATGCTTTTGTTTTGGGTAAATGTGGATATAATGCCATTTGAGAATTGGATTTTCCTCTGTTGTGTTAATTTAATCACTTTGGTGTAAGGTATATTTTAAAATCATCATTATTGTGACTTTTAAAAAGCAAAGTATGCAAAGATATTTGACTATGTGAACCACAATAAACTGTAGTTAACTCTGAGAAGAATAGGAATCCCAGAACACTTGATCGTGCTTATGTGAAACCTATACCTGGACCAGGAGGCAATTGTCAGAATAGAGCAAGAGAACACTGCATGGTTCAAAATTGGGAAGGGCGTGTGCCAGGGATGTGTCCTACCTCCATACCTTTTCAATGTATATGTGCAGAACAGATTATCCATCCGGGAGGCTGGGCTCTATGAGGAGAAATGTGACATCAGGATTGGAGGAAGACTCATCAACAATCTGTATTATACAGATGACACAACCCTGCTTGCTGAAACTGAGGAGGACCTGAAGCGCTTGCTGCAGAGGGTCAAGGACTGCAACCTCCAATATGGATTGAAGCTCAACATCAAGAAAACAAAGATTCTCACCACTTAGGCCAATTGTCATGGAAAGAGAAGAGATTGAAATTGTTGACAGCTTCAGTTTGCTTGGCTCCACAATCAACACCATTGGCACCAGCAACCAGGAAATTAAAAGACGTTGGGAAAGTCTGCTATCTGAGACCTCCCCAGAGTACTGCAGAGCAACAATGTCAGTCTGGAGACTAGGGACACCTGATACAGGCCATGGTCTTTGCAATCACTTACTATATTTGCATCAGGGAGCTGAACAAAGACTAGGTATGATAGGAGAATTGATGCCTTTGAGCTGTGGTGTTGGAGAAGAGTATTGAATATACCATGGATTGCTAAGAGAACAAACAGGTTCATCCTGGAGAGGGTTAAACCAGGTTGCCCCTTGGAGGCAAGGATCCTGAAGCTTCGTCTGACATACTTTGGACATGTTGCAAGGAGTCCTTGTAGAGGAACATCATGCTTGGGAGGGTGGAGAGACAGCGCAGGAGAGGAAGATCTTCAAAGATGAATTGATTCAATGACTGGGGTAATCGGGGTCGGTGTATCAGAGACAATAAGATTGGCACAGGATAGAGCAGGATTTGGGGTTGTTGTACATAGGGTCGCTATGAGTCACAGGCAACTTGACAGCATATAACAACAAACAATAACAGGCATAAGAAGCAGAAACAGAGGAAAGATCACAGAAGCTGGACAATGTCCTTATCCCAGAACAGACAGAGAGCAAACGTCCAACTGTAGTTGGCATCTTGACGTCACACTTCCAGCCTCCTACTCTGTTGTTGATTGCCATCAAGTCGAGCACGGCTCATAACAACTCTATGAACAAAAGGCCTAAAGCCTTTCTATAACTATAGTCTTTCTC
Source organism: Elephantulus edwardii (assembly GCF_000299155.1). Classification (NCBI taxonomy): domain Eukaryota; kingdom Metazoa; phylum Chordata; class Mammalia; order Macroscelidea; family Macroscelididae; genus Elephantulus; species Elephantulus edwardii. The sequence continues at coordinate 8,904,029 of NW_006399769.1, forward strand.
AAAGTTCATAGAGTTTCCAGAGGCATGTTGTTTAGCAAGTGGATGTCAATCCTGCTTCCTGAGAGAACATGGATTTCTCTTTGTTGATGCCATCTTCTTGTGATGTTTCTAGAAAATGAAGACATTCCCCTTATCCACATAAGGTCACGCACATTCTATGGTTCTAGGTGGACAAAGAACTTCGGATGTCTCAGCCAATGAGTTTCTATTTGAAGCCCTCTCAGATCTTTGCCCAGGCACAGTGACCAGCAGTGTTTAAGTAGGGTGTGGGAGCTCTGGTGGGTGGGAGCAATGCTCCTCCCTCTACTGTACAGAGTGGTCCCTGAGAGGCTGCGGCCCAGATGGAGAAACATTTCCCAGGCTTCCTTGCATCTAGGGGGGACCACTGACTAGTTCTGAACTATAAAGTAGGAGCGCACATGATATATCACATGCAGGCTAAAAGCTGTGCCTATTCAACCCACTATTTCTTCTGTGTTCATTGGCCCAGAGCTTTTGGTGATTCAGTGAGTAGGAAGTTGCTCTGCTAACCCAAAGGCAGTCAGTTCAAATCCATGAGCTGTTCTACAGGGGAAATGTGAGTACTCTCACACGAGGCAATCAATGGTAAAGAGTGAGGCTTGAGTGAGCTAAGAGGTGGATCACTGAATCCCCACAGGGTAGGCCTTCTCTTGTTCTGAAGCAGCTTCACTGCTTGTTGTGTGAGTGATAATTAATGTCTGTTACATTAAAAGACAAACTCACTGACACGGAGACAGAGAACTGACTGAAAGCTGACCCTGCAGCAGTGTTCTCAGGCTGTAAATCGCATGGGAGGAGATTGCCCATCTTTCTTCCACAGAGCCACTGGTGGATTTCATGGACTGCACAACAGGAGCCCTCTAGCACACTCAGCCACTGAACTGTTGAATTCTTTTTTATCAGCAAGTATCGCTCTAATTTAGTTGCAGTGTAGGGTCAAGAGGGCAAAGGGAAATTATACCCAGAACCCCAGATCTGCCCTCCTAATCCCACTCTACTACTTGGGATGTCACCTGGGCCCACTTAGTCACCAACCCACCCCCTCTGTTCTGTTCTACTGATTAAAGCGGTTCAGTAAGTCACCCAGTGGGCACTTCCTGGAGTTCGAAGAGCAGAATCATTCATCCCTCACTCATCTTCCGGCTCCTCATCAGTCTCGGACCTCTCTAGCTGCACCTTGGCCAGAGATTCTGCTTGATGTCCTGAACAGTCACCATGTGAGATTGCCTTGCAACTGGAGAGGTTAAATAAATGTGATGCTGTTGTACGTTGCTATCATGTCAAAACCAACTCATAGCTGACCCTCCAGAGAGTCTTTCAGAGGCTGTAGATTGTACAGGAGGAGACTCTGCCCATCTTTCTCCAAAGGAATACCTGGTGGATTCTAACTGCTTGCCTTTGGGTTGGCAACACAAGTCCTTATCACTAGGTCACCACAGCGTCCTCGATAAATATGAGTTGGATGAAAAACAAAGCAGGCACATCACCAATGAATTATCAACAAAGACCTCCAGGTGGATCACGTCAGGCAGCCCTGAAACATACCAAGAGGTCTTCCTGGAGTTGGTGGCATTTGAGGTTGAATCACATGGTCTCACTGGAACTGGCATTCTTACCAAGGTTCTGTCTTTCAAGCATGTGTGTGTGTGTGTGCACGCGCGCGAGATCCACATAAGCTTAACATGAAAATAAAGCAAAGGAAAACTTTCAAGCAGCTTTTACCGATACAAATATGATGTGAACCATGAAAGCAAGCCACAAATACAATTTTAAATGTTCTCGTAGCTACATTTTAAAAAGTAAAAAAAAAAATGTGAAAATAATGTAATAGATTTTATTTTTCATTTCAACATGTAATCAGTATGAATGAAAAATAAATGTGATATTTTACACTCAGCCCATTCTAAATCTTCAAAATCTGGTATGCATTTCACACCTAGAACATATCTTGTCTGAGGACAGTCACTTTCAATGGCTCAAGAACTCCAAGTGGCTTGTAGCAGACCCCGGCTTGGGCTTGCAAGGTCAGGCTGACCATGGGAAGAGGCGCCTTCATTCTAGATGAGCGCGGGGACCCCAAGGCTTGATGGGGTCTGACTTAACAGAGCCCTGTGCATGTCTGTAGTAAGTAGCATGATTCATAAATGCAACTTAAACACAAATGTTGCTATGTGTTAAAATGCAGAGGAAGTTGCAGGTGGTTTTAATTTGTTGCAAAATCGGCTTGTGTTTGTACTTTCCTATTTACAGTAGGCCTGTGAGAAGGCTTTATAAATAGCTCACTGAGCGTCAAAAGCAGCCCAGCTCTCAATGTGGCTCTTCCATGTTCCCTGAATACCCACAATCAAGGATCACTGGCTATGAATGTGGTAGGAAAAAAATCTGAGTGAAAGGCCAGATTGGGAAATTGTTGCCAGCTGAGGTATGTAGGAGGCAGGGTGGAGTGGGGCCCTAGAGGAGGCCCGCAGCCCTGCACTGTAGCATCTAAGGCCCGGGTCCAACCTGAAAGCATCATGAAATAGATGAGCCTTGAGATCAACTTGAAGAATGAGAGACTTTGTCTACCAAGTGGAGGCTGCCTGCATCTCCGAAGGCGTCTATGCAGTACACACACTAGCCCATGCTTAGAAGGGCCCATGCTTAACTTCATACAATGGTAGCTTCTTACTACCATCTAGTCCATTCGGCCTCATAACTCACACTCCTTAGGTTTTCTGAGGCTAGCCCTTTCTAGGGCCAGGAGGAAACTGGCCTTAGTAAATTAAAGAGAAGGGTCCTGAGGGAAGGGTTGAGCGGTCTGAGGCTGGCCTTCCTCAGTGACCAGTGCCTCCCACTGCTCACTTCACAAGGCTGGCCATGGGTCAGGAAAGGCCGTGACATCTGAGAAGGACCCTGGAGAACAGCACCAGGATGTGTGTGCTTTCCAACGTTTGAATCACAATGGTCTCTTTTCATTTACAGAAAATTCCACAACCATCTCCTAGCAAGGTTAAGCCTTTACACTTTAAAAAAGAAATATTTTTAACCTGACAAGGAATGTGTTTTTATCCAGCTGGCTTCCTGCCCTTGCTAAAGCCAGGGTGCCCTTCTCCTGCTCACAGGGACAGCCCAGGTACTAGAATAGCGGTGAGCCCCTGAGTGGTCATTGCCCTCAAAGCAGGTCAGGGATAGGGCAGAGGGCAGAGGGCAAGGAGCCAGAAGCTGGTAGCCGCCCTGTTCTATTATTGTTAGGTACCATCCAGTCGAGTATGACTCAACATATCTGTTTTCTTAGCAGTCCATGAGATGGTCAGTATTCTCCAGCAACACCACTCAAAGCACTGAAACAGATGAGGGAAAGAACTGCTTAAAAGGAATATATAATTAGGTATTATTTGCATGACTGCAGTCCAGAGTAAGAGCTGCATAGTAAGGTGAACTGGGGGGCAGAGGGGGTGGGTGGAAAGGATTGTACAACAATCAAAGAATTTTTTTTATTCATTTTAATGAAAGTTTACAGAGACTTAGGGTTTACATTCATTCATTGTTGCACTTATCTCCCTGCCCCCCCTCCCCCATTCACTCTTCTCCTTGAAAAGTAAAAGAAAAACTCTTTCATTGTTATGCAATCCCTCCCCCCAAGTCCACTTCACCGTGCAGCCTTCATTCTGGATTCTGTAATGACAATAATACCCATTCATATATCCCTTTTAGACAGTTCTCTCCCTCATCTGTTTCAATGCAGTATACATCATTCCTCCCCTCCTTCTCTGCCTTCCCTCAACCTGATGTCAGTCCTGTTTTAAAACAGAGGCCCTATGCAATATTTGTCCTTTTGTGACTGAGATATTTCACTCAGCATAATGTCCTCCAGGGTCATCCATTTTGCATAATATTTCATGAATTCCTTGTTTTTCAATGCTGCATAGTATTCTATTGTGAATATACCAGAGTTTCTCTATCCATTCATTTGTTGATGGGCACTTGGGTTGTTTCCAGCTCTTTGCTATTGTGAACAAAGCCGCAATAAATATGGGTGTGAATTTTTTTTATTTCAAAGAGAAAAACAAACTTGGGGAAGTGGGCAGGGAGGAAAATGTGCAACAATGAATGAATGGAAATCCAAGTTCTCTATAAATTTTCATTAATATTTTAACTTTAAAAAAGGCATCAATTCTTCTTCTGTCATCTTTATGCACTGTCCAGCTCTCAGATGCACAATAAGTGACTGAAAAGACCATGGCCTAAAATAGGCACAAAATGTCTTTAAATTGAAATCATTGCTCCTTGGTACCTTGGAGAGGTCCTTGATAGCAGACTTTCCTGATGAAATGCGTCTTCTGATTTCTTGACTGCTGGTTCCCAGAGATCTTGATTGTGGATCCAAGTAAGATGAAATTGTTGACAATTTTAGTACATTCTCCATATATCATGATCTATCAAGATTGGTGAGGATTTTTGTCTTCTTGATACTGAGATTTTTTTTTCCGTATCTAAGGCAGTAGCCTATGATCTTCAGCAAGCATTTCGAGACATCTTTACTTTTAGTAAGCAAAATTGTGTTATTTGCATAACACAGGATCTTGATAAATCTTCCACCAATACTCATGCCACATTCCTTTTCATAAAGTCCTGCTTGTTTTCATTCTCTTCAGTTTCAGTTTGAACTAGACTATGAATAATTAATGATCTGTTCACAGTCAGTACCTGACTTTTTTGACTGTTGATATTAAGCTTCTCAAACCTTTTTTCCCACAGATTGTGATTCCTGTACAGGCCATAAGATGTGGCCCTTGTGTATTATCACAAGTTGGGTTTCTTAAAAAAGGTCTCAGCGATGAAGAATCACTGTACAAAATTCAGACCATCTCCAGCCTCAGTTCTGTCTCCAAGTCCATTAGTTTCCAAATACTGTTTCTTCATTTCCAACTTTTGCATTCCAGTCACCAGTTAGTATGAGTGTATCTTAATTGCATGTTTGGTCAATGTCAGACTTCAAAAGTTGGTAGAGGGAGCTCTGGTGGTCTAGTGGTGAGAAACTGCACTGCAATCCTGAAGGCACGTAGTTTGAATCCACCAGATGGACCGCTGGAGAAGAAAGGGCAATCTCCTGTATCAGTTGGATCTGATTGACTATACACAACAGGAAAAAAAAAGTTGGTAGAATTCCTCATCTTTGATTTTAGTTGTTGGTATGTATATTTAAAAAACAGTTAGTGTTAACAGATTTTCTTTGTATATCTATGGATAGTATCCTATTATTTTTAGCCTTTTACTTTGGTATAGATCTTGAAATGGTCTTTTTAACTATGAATGCAACATCACCATAGGCTTATGCAAAACCAGCCAATTCTGAAAGAAGCTCCTGGTACGGGTCCCTTATTTCATCTGCGGCCTCCACTTACTGCCTGGTCATACAGTAGGTGCCCAGCTTCCAGGCCATGTCAGTATTCTCAGGAAGCAGGAAATGCATTCCATGACCTCGACAGGGAGGGACACGGGACCTGCGATGCCCCCTCCCCCCGAGAAAGGGCATCTGATCGACAAGTACTAGGCAGTTATCTATCTTTCCATATACTTAAATGCTTATTTAAGTCTTTTGCCCTTTCCCCCATTTCTTCTTAATTTCAAAGGGCAGCTTGGGAACACAAGGAAAGTATTATAATGAAATGTGCAAAGAGCTAGAGTCAGAAAATCAAAAGGGCTGAGCTAACTCAGCATTTCTTAAGCTGAAGGAACTAGAGAACAAGCCGTGAGTTGCAACGCTTATGGATGCTATGGGCAGAATATTGAATGATTCAGGAAGCATTAAAATATGGAAGAAACTGCTTCGGGAATCCCGAAGGCGCATGGTTTGAATCCACCATATGCTCCAACGGAGAAGGAGGAGTAATCTCCACCTGTGCCAGTTGGATCTGACTCAATGGTACCTGCACACACAAGACAGAAGAAGAATACAGAGTCATTGTGCTAAAAAGAAGTAGCTGACACAGAAGAATTCAAGAAATAACATATGATCTAGAGGCAATGGTGATGAAGGAGGAAGTTCAGGCTGCTCTGAAGGACTTGGCAAAAAATAAAGTCCCATGAATTGATGGAATACCAATTGATCTATTTCAACAAACATATGCACAATAAAAAGTTGTGCCAAGAAGTATGGAGGACAACTACTTTGTCAACTGACTAGAAGGGATTGATATGTATTCCCATTCAAAAAAAAGGTGACCTAACAGAGAGTGGAAATTATCGAACTGATATCGATATGTGTGTGATAACAAACTGATATCACACACTAGCAAAATCCTGCTGAGATTATCCAGAAATGACTGGAACAGTACATTGACAGAGAACCACCAGAAATACAAGCTGAGTTTAGAAGAGGTCATGGCACTAGAGACATTATCGCCAATGTCAGGTGGACTTAGGCAGAAAGCAAAGAGTCCCAAAGTAATGTCTCTGTGTGTTTCATTGACTATGCAAAGGTGTTTGATTGTGTGGATCACTACAAACTGTGGCTAACTTTGAGGAAAATGGGAATTCCCAAATAATTGATTGTGCTTATGTGAACCTACACTTGGACCAAGAAGCAGTCCTAAGAACAGAGCAGGAAAACACTGCAGAGTTCAAAATCAGGAAAGGAGTACATCAGGGATACATCTTGTCTCCATACTTTTTCAATCTATATGCAGAACAGATCATTGGGGAAGCAGGGCTTTATGAGGAGGAATGTGACATCAGTATCGGAGGAAGACTCATCAACAACCTACATTATGTAGATGACACAAATATGCTTGCTAAAATTGAAGAAGACCTGAAGTGCTTGCTGCAGAAGGTTGAGGACTGTAATCTTCAATATGGATTGAAGCTCAACATCAAGAAGAGAAAATTTCTTACCACGTGGCTGAAGAGATTGAGGTTATTAACAGTTAGAGCTTGCTCAGCTCCACAATCAACATTTAACACCAGAAGTCAGGAAATCAAAAGATGAATTGCATTGGGAAAATGTGCTGTCTAAGGTGCACCTGATCCAGGCCATGGTCTTCATACTTGCTATGCATCTAGAGCTGCACAATGACTAAGGATAACAGAAGGAGAATCGATGCCTTCAAATTGTGGTGCTGCAGAGGAGTTTTGAACTGGACTGCCAAGAAAACAAATAGATCTATCTTAGAGAAGGTGAAACCAAGTTTATCCTTGGAGGCTAGGATTTTGAAGCTCCGTCTCATATACTTTGGGCACGTGGCCTGGAGAGGCAGGTCCTTGAAGAAGGACATCATGCTTGGAAGGGTGGAGGAACAGCGCAGGAGAGGATGATCTTGAATGAGATGGATTAATACAGTGATTAGGATAATGGGGGTTAGTGAGTCAGAATTAGTGAAACTGGCCCAGGGTAGGGCAGGGTTCAGAGCTGCTGTATATAGGGTCGCTATGAGTTGCAGGTGACTTGATGGCACTTATGTACAACAATTCCTTATACTAGTTCTCTTATTAGTTACAAATAACGTAAATATCTTCTTGCATCTTCTTGCCATTTTTGTCATAGAATTGACTGAGTTCCATTCCACTTCATAATGAGCCATAGTACGACTGAAACACTTCCCAGGTCTGTGTCACCCTTACCTTTCTTGCTCTGTCTATATTTTGTTTGTTTGCTTTTTCAATTTTAATATAGCTCAAGTCATTTATCTGTTTCCTCATAATTGGTAATTTTTTTATGTCTTGTTTAAGGAATCTATCTCCATTTCAAAGCCATAAAAATATTCTCATGAATTATTTTCTAGAAACATATTACTTTGCCTATCACATTTAGATTAATAATCTACCTGGAATTGATTTTCAATTATGGTAGATTACAGTAAGAGATACAGGTCAAGATTTTTTTTTTTACGTTGTGTTTAATTTGAACATATCATTGTCTACTAAAAAGATTCTTCTCTTACTAGTGTATCCACCTTTTTCTAGACCATCTGTCTCATACCAATTCTAACTTCTTGCTATCAAGTTGGAACCTTTCAATGAGTAAATTGCTTAGGGGTGGGGGTGAGCGGGTTGTTCCTCTTTCTCCCATAGAACTGTGGATTTGAATCATCAGAAAGGTGCCACTTGTGTATTGAGAGCGTAACTCTCTCTTAATTATGCCAAGAGCTCCTATCTGTCTACATATGCAAAAATCTGTTTCTGGAATCTCTGTTCTGTTCCACTCACATCTTTTCTGGCCTTGAGGTAATACCACCCTGTCTTAATTACTATATGTTTTAACTGTATAAAATGTAAAGACATATTCAGTACAGTGTGTCCTCTTTGTTCTTCTAAACTATTCCCGTTTTTGCCATTTTTTTTTTAATGTGCTTGAATGAAAGTTTACAGAGACTTTGGATTTTCATTCATTTATAGTTGCACCTGCCCACCCATTTCCCCAGCTCGATTTTGGGTTTTCTTTTTAAAAAAAAAAAAATTCTTTTAATGGAAGTTTACAGAGACTTTTGGATTTTCATTTATTTATAGTTCTCCTTGCCCACCCCTTTCCCCAGTTCGCTTTTCTCTTTGAAAAGTAAAAAAAGAAAGAAATTATTTCATTGTTGTACAATCCCCATCAAGTCCACTCCACTATGCAGCTTTCATTTTGGACTCTTGTCATGACAATAACCTAATTATATATTCTCCCTACACAGTTCTCTTCCTCATCTGTTTCAATGCAGTATACATTATTTATCCTCCCTTAGTTTTTCCCAACTCCGATGTCAGTCCCACTTTACAACAGTTGCACTATGCAGTATTTGTCCTTTGGTGAGTGAGATATTTCACTTGGCATCATCTCCTCCAGGGTCACCCATTTTGAATAATATTGCATGAGTTCCTTGTTTTTCAACGCAGTGTGGTATTCCATTGTGCGAATATACCACAACTTCTCTATCCATTCATTTGTTGAGGGGCTTTTAGGTTGTTTCCAACTCCTTGCTATTGTGAACAAAGCTGCAATAAACATGGGTGAGCATATATCTGCTTGAGTGGAAGTTATGGTTTCTTTAGGGTATATTCCCAGTAGTGGAATTACTGGGTCAAATGGTATTTCTATTTCCAACTTTTTGAGAAAACGCCATACAGCCTTCCATAGTGGTTGCACCATTTTACACTCCCACCAACAGTGAATAAGGGTTCCAGTTTCTCTGCAACCTTACCAGTATTTTGTTATTTGCTGTTCTATTAAATTTTGCTATTCTTACTGGGGTGAGATGTCATAGTTGTTTTGATTGGTATCTCTCTTAGAGTTAGGGATTTTGAACATTTCTTCTGTGTGTTTGTTGGCCATCTGACTGTCTTCTTTGGTGAAGTGTCTGTTCATATCCTGTGCCCATTTTCCAATTGGGTTGTTTACCTTTATCTTGTTGTGGTACTTTTAAACTTTTCTTGACTCTTCACTTGGCCCTTTGCATTTCCATGTCATCTTTTCAATTTACACACATACACAGGAATTCACCAAAATTTTTGCTAGTTATTATATTGACTTTATAAAAGTGATTTGGGAGAAAAAATGCATTTTAAATGTTGATTCTTCCAACTCTATGAGTATTATGTTTTCAGAAAATCTATTTAGATCTTCTTTATTCCCTGTAAAAAATGCTTTGTAGCTTTTTGTGTACACGATTTGGACATCTTTCATTCATTTCATTCCTACCTGTCAATTAGTTGTATTGGAGAGACTTGTATGGTGGTTTATTGGTAAGGAACTATACGACTATCCCAAATACACACAGTTCAAATCCACCAGCTGGTGGAATAAAGATGGGCAATCTCCTCCCATGTGATTAACTGTCTCTGAAAACCTGCTGGAGGATCAGCTATGGGTCAGTTGCAACTCAATGGTATCTAACAACACATTCTCAGTATTTCAAATACCAGCAGAGTCAACCATAGTGAATAGATTTCCACAGAATCACCAGACTAAGACAAGACTAAAAGTAAGAGTCGATGTCCAGCTTCTGAAAATCAGCCAATGAAACTCTTAAAGGTCACAGAACCTTGTGCACTGCTGGTACATGCAAATATTATGAAGATGTCATAAGACTGGGAACCACGTCATTCTATTACATACGAGGGTATCATGTATCAGAAATGACTCAACAGTGACTTTAAAAAATTCCTAGTTTTGAATGCTATTTTGCATGATATGACCTTATTGATTTCTTTTTCTATTTATTCTCAGAAATAGAAATACCCTTAATATTTCTATATTTGTCTTGTATCCAATAATTTCACTAAATACTCTTATACTTGTTACAATTTATCTTTGGTCACTTTGGGATTTTTTTTATTTACAAAGCAATGTTTTATACAGAATATGATTAATCTTTCTTTCCATGCTCTTCTCCATTTATTTATTTAACTTGTTTTCTTCATTGACAAGCTCTCAAGAAAAATACCAAATCGAAGTAGTAATAGGAGATGTCATTGTCTACTGAGCCCAAGGGAAACTTTGAATTTCCTCATAACGATAGGTTGTTTTGTTTTCTGAAGCTTCTCTTTATCGGATTAAGAAAGTCTCTTTCGTAATTAGTAAAACATGTCTGAGGATCAAAGGGAGGGAGGATGGGAGCAGAGGGGCATAGGGTGGCACAATTTGGTGGGTGGTGGGAAGGGTAAAGGAAATGGGAAAGGTCTGGTGGGCATCTGGAAAGACAGAGTAATGGTGTTCATTGGTGATTAATTTTATAAGAATAATGAATAGGAATGATTGTATGAAACACAATGTGAATGAAGAATAGTGTGAAACACAATGTATATGAACTTTGTAAGCAAACCAAAATAAACTACTTTTTTAAAAAAGAAAGTTTCTTTCTATTTCTAGTTTGTGAAGAGGTGTGTGTGTGGGGGGGGGGGGTTAATTCAGACCTTTTGTTCATTGGGTCACTATGAGTCGTGCTCAACTGGAAGGCAATCAAGAACAAACAGCATTTTATACTGGTTTATTTACAAAGTTCGTATACATTGTTTTCCACATGAAATCTTTTCCCTTTCCTTCAAGCCCCTTCCTCAACCCATGAAATTGTGTGACCCTATGATCACCACCAGTCCCCCATCCTCACCGTTGTGCTCCCCCTCCCCCCCTCCTTGGAGCCTCATATTCATTCTATAATAATGGTCTTATACAGTGTTTGTGAAGAATTTTATCATCAGTACATTTTAAAGTTTACCATGTCACGTTTCTACATTAATTGGGGCAATTTTATTCTTTTTCTCCATTCTGTTAATGTGGGGTATTAAATTGATTTTCAAATGCTGAACAAACTTACATTTCTATAATAAACACAAATTGGTTATAATTTACTTTTTGTCTCTCACTGCCTTTGACTTGCTTTTTATTAAAGCAAAATACATTTTGTTAAAGTATTTTACACTAGATCTGATAAAACATGTTAGGAAGCAAGCATTTCTCTTTTCCTATTCTCTGGAAATGACTGTGCTATATTGCTGCTGTTTCTTCCTTTAATGTTTGGTGATCTTCACCGGTGAAGTCGTCTAGATCTAGAGTTTATTTTCTGGGAAGGACATTAGGTAAGGATTACTTTTTTAAAAAACATTCTAACATATGAACAGACCAGCAGCCCTGACGGACTGGCAGCCGAGCCGCAGAATAATATTCACAATATCTTGTCATTATCCTTTTAGTGTCTGAGTTGTTGTTGTTATGTACCATCGAGTCACCTGTGACTCATAGTGACCCTATGTACAACTACATACTCAACAATTCAATGAAGTCACAACTGAGCCCTAGAAATAAAGCTCCAGAAAGCAATGATTTTTGTTCACTATTCTATATCCAGTACTAAAAAGAGTATTCGATATGCAGAGAAGACATAATGCATAATTCTCTAATGAATAGAACAGAATAGAATGAACCCTGAGTTCTGCCCCAGTGGATTCTCCTTGCTGCCTCATCAGGCAGGTGATACATTTACCAGCCACTATTCATCATGCCAAGTCCTTCAAATAAAGCCTTCTCACTCCACCCTCCACCCTCATGGTGTTCTCTCCCCATCCCTTCTAACACATACTAGCAGAGAAATCTGCAGCTTCTTGTTACTTCTCAGACTTGGCCTTCCTATTTGCTGACAGAGAAAAACCAAGAATTTTCAAGCTGATTCCTCCTCAAAGAAAAAGAATGCTTGGCATGGAACTATGTGGAACTCAAAATGGTTTGGGACAAGAGGAAGGTCCAAAGATAGGGCAGAACTGAGACATTTGCAGAAAATGAATTCTGAATTAGAATGTTGTTATTATTGTTGCATTGAAATATATGAGGGAGAGAACAGTTTTAAACGCGATATATGATAGGGTATTATGGTTATCACAAGAATCCAGAATGAAGGTTGCATAGTGGAGTGTACTTGGGGCAGAAGGATTGTATATCAATGAAGGAATTTTTCTTTACTTTTCCAAGAGAAGAGCAAACTGGGGGGGGAGGGGTAGGCAGGGAGAAAAGTGCAACAATGAATGAATGGAAATCCAAAATCTCTGTAAACGTTCACTAAAAGTAACAAAATTTTAAAAAAAGAATGTTGTTGTTGTTATGTGCCATCAAGTCGCCTATGACTCATAGTGACCCTATGTACAACAACTCTGAAGCCTGCCCTGTCCTGAGCCAATCTGACTGACTCCAACACACCTTCTCCCATTGCCACAGTTACTGTATCAATCCATCTCATCTGGGGTCTTCCTCTCCTGCGCTGCTCCTCCACCCTTCTGAGAATGATGTCCCTCCTGGCCACACACCCAAAATATGTAAGATGGAGTTTAAAAAGTCTAACCTCCAACGATAACCTTGGTTTCACCATCTCTAAGACAGACCTATTTGCCTATTTGTTTTCTTGGTGGTCCATGTTATGTTCAAGACTCTTCTCCAGCACCAAGATTCAAAGGCATCAATTTTTCCCTGTCATCCTTAGTCATTGTCCAGCTCTCTGATGCATAGTAAGTCATTGCAACGACTATGTATGGCCTGGATCAAGCACACCTTAGTCTCTAGGCTTACATTGTTGCTTCTCAGTACTCTGGAGAGGTCCCTGAGAGCAGATTTTCCCAGTATAATTCATCTTTTTATTTCCTGACTGCTGGTGTCAGAATGTGTTGATTGTGGAGCTGAGGAAGCTGTAGTTGCTAACAGCCTCAAACTCTTCTCCATCTAATATGGTGCTGCCAATTGGCCCAGTGGTGAGAATCTTTGTCTTCTTGATGTTGAGCTTCAACCCAAACTGAAGACTAAAGTCCTTGACCTTCTGTAGCAAGCGCTTCAGAATTCCAGTAGGCCCCAGAATGTTCCTTCCAGCCTTCCTCATTGAGGATGGACTGGTAACAAATACCACACATATAACGAGGATGGTGCATGATTGAGCAGCATTTCATCCTATTATCCATACTAAGGGTTGCCAAGAGTTAAAGGCAACTCAGTAGCATCTAATAACAACATATACTTTCTATTGTTTGAGTTTTCCGTGGTTATATGTGTACTCATTTATAATGTTACATGTCATTGGCAACTAAAGTTGGCTCCTAACTCATAGGGGCAACACAGTAAAGCAATAAAATGAAAAATTTATGTCTGCCCACCATCTCCATTGTTGATTTAAATCAGATGTCACAGGGTTTTCGTGAGTTGGTTTTCAGAAGCCTTTCTTCCTAGATAGCCGGGAAGCTCTGCTGAATCCTATTGATTGTAGTATGTAATCTTCAGCTGATGGGGGCCGAACACGAGGTGCATCAGCTGGGCATTAAACCCAGTCTCCTGCATGGAAGATGAGCATTCTACTTCTACTACTACTGCTCCTGCTTAAAGCGCTGTGTATAATTCCGTCTGAGATAAAGTTTATATTCTTTTCAGCAAACCTCTTCATTTCCTTCAGACGTGGCTGAGAAAACATTACTGAACTAGCGAGCTACCTAGCATCTTGAATGAAAAGTCTGGACTCACAGTGGAGGGTGAGGTAGCAGCCTCCATTGCACAAGCACAGAGCCCGGCAGCAGGACCTTCTGCTGTCGCCTGGCTGGGCCACAAACGTGCACACTGGGGGCTTTGCTTCTCCTTGGAAAGTGGTCTCTGTGTTTCTAGAGACACATCCTGAAAACTCATCTACTGATCATTAGAGGAGGGGAAGGTACTCATAAGATTCGGAGCTCTCTCTTACAAATGTGGTCAGGAAGGTGTCAGTCAGAATGAATTCAATGTACATGTCTCTGGCCTCAGCCAGCCGTTCTTTGGCACTCTCAAGAGGGGTGGCCTGAGATTATGCAGCTGGACGCCTCTCCTCTTGCCCCATCTCTGGGTAGAACAGAGCCCTAGCATTAGTGTTGGCCTCTGCTCTTTGTGGTCAGCTTAACAGATGACAAACACCTCCCAGGCCTCCCATGTGGCCCATGCTGGACAGCCCGGGCGATGGAAGCCAAATATAGCCTTCCACTGCATCCTCTCCCCTTGGCCTCTGGGAGTGGGAGGGCCGCTGAGGGGAAGCAGAAGTATGTTCTTGGTTTTTCGGCAACTACTTTGATTTTTTTGTTTTTTTCTAGAAGAAAACACTTAGCACGAACCCCTGGGGAAATAGGGAGGACAGAATTGTAGGCTATTTTGGAGTCTGCTGCTCCCTCAGAGGAAGGGTGGGAGCGGTATAGCGAGGCCAGCCTTACTTCCTGGAATGTTGCGTGTGAGAAGCATTTTGCAGTCTGCAAACTACTTTTCAATCACATTATCTCATTTTGATCCTCACAATAATCCTGTTGGGCAAGCAAGGAGGGATTGTTGTCCTCATTTCGCTTGTAAAGCAACTGAGGCTCTGAGGCATTCTGTAACGTATAAGACAGCGGCCCTTCTGACTCAAAGCCCTCCGCATATTGGCCACCTCCAAGTGTTCCTCCAGGCAATGCCCTTCCCCACCCTCTGTGCCCAGGCTGAGTCCCTACACAGCACCATCAAGCACAGAGATCAAATCTATAGTCACAAGAACAGAGTTTGAGTCTCTGCCACCATCTGCCATCTCTTGCCACTCCCTCGTTCTCTCTGGTCCTCACTCACGTCATCTGCAAGTGATGAGAATAGTCCTTATCTTGCCTACCTCTATTATTTGCTCTCTCTCATTTCCTTTGAGTCTGAACCAACTCACAGTTGATCCCCAGTGAGTTTCTGAGAATGAGCAAGAGATTGCCCATGTTTCTCCTGCAGAGTCGCTGGGGGATTCGAACTGCTAGGGGTGTGGCCTTGGGTTAGCAGCTCAAGTCCTGACCTCAGCTTCATGTAAATTGATGGGAGGGTCACATAAGCCACCATATATGAGAAAGCTTTGCAAATTCTAACATGTTCTACCAGAATGAGGATTGACCAGGTCTTCCTGATTTAATCAGGCAGAAAGACTCCCTATGACAAATCATCCTACCCCCTCCTACTTCCCATCAGCAATCCGTCTTCAGGGAGTCTTTCGTCTTTATCCAAGGATCTGCATGAGCAAGGATATGCCTTTAACGGTTCTCAGCCGCCTAGTTTAACCTTTGGGTTAGCAGCCCAACTGCCTGCAGAGTACGCCATCACAGCTCCCTACTTTGAAAAAAACCAAATCAAGCGTCTCATGGGAGAAGCATAAAAATGGTGTCTCCAGGTACCAGGCATTTTCCCCTGAGTCCTGCACGCTGGGGTGGCAAGAGCAGGCCCAGCTGAGAAAGCACGATGTGAGGAGAGGCATGAGCTCTCCTGCTCCAGCCACATCACCTCACTCACCCACCCAGACTCTATTCAGAGATGCCCAGCGCTCAGCCAGAGTAGGAAGTGTTCCCTGGGGCTGGCACACTGACCATCGCCACCCCACCCCACCCTGAGAACACTGACTACTCTGGCTGAGGTATGGGCCTACACAGACCTCTCACACTCGAGGGCGCAGGCTGGGAAGGAGACACAATTCACCCCTGTGTGTTCCCTGCCCTGTATCCACCACAGCACAGGCCACGTTGTGACTCATCTACACCCTTATACTGAGCTGCTGCTGCCCTTCCTACCACCAGGGGTTTCACCAAAGCGAGGTGGAAACACAAGCAACAGCCAGCAGAGCTGGTCCCTCGCTTGGGTTCACTTTCTCTGATCCTTTCTGCAACCCTTCCCCACCACTGAGAACTCCCACATCCATGGTGCCTTCCTGCTGAGAGACTTCATCATGTCAAATCTCCATGCTCAAAAAAGAGGGGCCTTGACATGCTGTCCCCATTAGACCCAACGACACAGGGACCTGATGATGGCACCATAGGCAAATTGAAAGGGAGGTGGGTTTCTGGGTAGTACAGCTAGGATAGTCTGAAAGTTTGTAGGTTCAAGTTCACCCAAAGATATTTTGGAAGAAAAATGCCTAGAAATCTGCTTCTGAACAATGAACCGCTGAGAACTCTGGGGTGCAGTTCTACTGAGACACGGGGGGCAGTCATGAATCAGAACCAATCTAATAGCGACTGGGTGTGGGGTGTGTGCGCGTGCGCTGTGGAAAAGGTGGGGATGTCATCTGGGGACCACAGTGATGGGGAAAGTATCCCCATTCCCTTCATGTTCACTTGGCTTGATGGCCACCTGTATCTGCTCTCATCGAACAGAGAACTCCGAGTCCTCCACAGCCTACAAAGTCATCAAATGTGGATAGTCAACCATTTGCCCGCAGAATGGAGGAAGGAGAGTCCATCCCTTTACACTCAAGAGTGGACAACAGTGACCTTGACAGCCACTCTCCTCCCTTCACAGCTCCTCATAAGCCTGGCTGCAAACGGCTCACCCACCACCAAGCCGATCACATCTGAAAGATGAATAAATTAAAAAGGCCAAATGTGAGGAAATTGCTTTCTAGCTCCTTAATACCTGTTTTTCTAGGTTCTGTTTATTCTGTTTAAAGTTCTAAAAATATTCTGTATTAAAGAAAAAAATAAACAAGAAAGCCCTTTAAAAAACATATTTGAGGTAAAGAACAAGTTCATTCTGTCAGCTAGGGGAAAATGACGACTGCAGCAAAGAAGTCCGGGCTGTGGCTGTGCTCACAGTTCCTGTGAAAGGGAGCAGGGAGTGACAAGTAGTATCACAGCTGTGGTGGGTACAGCCCCTTGGTCTGTAGGAGAGGCGGACGAGGAAGCCCACCCAAGCTATTCCCAACACTCTCCAACATGAAAAGAAAATACAGCTTCTTCTGACACTGAGGCGGAGCTCTGAAGACAGTCCACAGGGAGTTGCCAAGCTCACCAAAGGCAAAGTGCCTCAGCAGTGGGACTCCTAGACACACAGCCTCCCCTAGATATTCACAGCCTTGGGGACCCAGTGGAGAGTCACTGAGTGAGAATTGAGCTCATGGCAAGGGATTTTCTCATTGATGATGTCTTTACAAAGTGTGTCTTCCACAATTAGTCCAGAACTGCAGTCACCCTAAGTCAGACTGTGCTCTTAGGGCCCCAATCTCTGCAGGTAAATCTTCAGTCCTTCCAACCACTAAGAAAGCCAATGGCATCACCTTTAAGCTGATTTTGACTCATGGCAACCCATGTGTCACAGAGCGAAGCTGTTCCGATGTTTGTCTTTTGTGGTAACTTTTAAGAGAGGACCCTAGTGGTGCGGTGGGTTATGGTTGGGCTGCCAACCAATATGTCAGTAATTCAAATCCACCAATTGTCCCTCAAGAGAAAAGCAAGGTGGTCCTCTCCCGTTAAGAGACCCAGTGGAGGTTTGCCATGGATCTGAGTCAACTACAGGGCAATGGAGGTTTTGGTTTCCAATCTTAAGAGGATTTCAGTAGGGAATTGCACTGCTAACCCATCTCTGATGGTTGAGTACACCAGTGACTTTGAAGGAAAAAGAGAGGGACCTCCTCCTACACCATTTACAGTCTCAGAAACCCAGTGGAGTGTCAACTATGGGGCCATTCCAGCTTGACAGCAGTAAGGAAGAGTTAATCTTTGTGCAAGCAGATTGCCATCCAAGGGTGAAGTGTGTAGCTGCAGACCCTGACTCGCCTCCCCTCTGCCAGGATTCTTTGAGGCCTGCAATGACCATCATCTGATAGCCAGCCATGGTGGTCGACCCTTGACCCTTAGCCATGAAGGACACTTCACACCTGCTGCAACCTCTCTGGAAAGTACTCCAGTCGCCCCACAGCTGACATCCGATGCCACTGGCCTTCACATGGACACATCTGGATCCCATCTACACTGCAGCCACTCACTTAGGATAGCTGGAGAAAGCCACGCTGAAGTGTCCTCCTGTCTAACCCCACTGGGCCACCACCTTTGCTCTGATGAGTTCAATGCTATGAGCACAGGATGGGCCCTCTCACTGGGAGCTCCTCCAACCCCCTCTGAGCTGAAGCAAGGCCCCTCTACCCTTGGCACCACCTTCAGCCTGGCCAACTGTCTTAAACTGTCTCTAGAGAAGCAAAGCCCATTGAGGTATATGTTTCGTTAACTAACTGCTAAGCTTCATCATTGCATAACCACCAAGCCAACGATAATCAGAGCCTGGCCACATGAACACAGGGCTTAACAATCACGTTAACGTACTTCCTTCTTCCAGGGTTAAGGTCACAGCACCCCACTCCCAGCCACTCTTATCATGCTTCCTCCACAACCTCTGGGCCTAGAAGTGGTTCCTTCAACTGTTCTCCTTGCCTCGAGAGTGTTAAATTCTGTTATGTAATCCACCAAGCCTGACTCTCAATATGTTAAAAGGAGAATCTCTGTTAGCAACTCCTGCACTTCTACGAAGCCTGCCTCTTCAAAAGAATAATAAGTCAGCCTTGAGCCCCAAGACTGAGCCCCCCCTCCACTAGGACAGTAAGCCTGATGGCTCATTCTCAAAAGTGAAAGCCTCAAAGATAATCATTTAAAGGATGACATTAATAAAAAGAAATCCACGTCAGACAGAAAAGGACAAATACTGTATGGACTTACTTATAAGAAATGTCTAGAGACTGATTCGTGGCACCAAGGGACTAGGGGAGGTGGAGGGAGAGGGGTACTGCTTAAAGTATAGAGTTTTTTTTAAAGGATGATGACACAGTTTAGAAATGGTGACTATAGCATAACAATGAATATCATTACTGTCACTGACTTAAAATTAAAATGTCACTTGTAAAAATAGCTGAAATGGCAAACTTTGTTATGTATGTTTCACTTAAATTTTTTAAAAGATAAAATCAGCTAAATATCAACATATTTTTCCAATTAATTCAACCGTCACATCATCTACACCTTGGAAGACAATGAAGGCAGGCAGACTGGCACCATTCATAGCCCGAGGATCCTCTCCTCCTAAACATCATTCCTTGTGGTATTTCTGTTATCTTCTTTTGGGAGATTATTAGAGAACCTGCTGTGTCCTCCTCAGAAAGGGAAGGATACTTCACCACCGCCCAGCCTGGTAGAGAGCTACTGTGTTTCTGTCTCGTGTGATCTTCTGGCCCTCAGTCAAATCCACAAACACACTCTGCCACGGGCCAGGAATCTCCAGAGCACTGACACATGCACTAATAGGCTAGATGTCATTCAGGAACTGAGGTGGATGCAGAGCAAATTACCATCTGAGGCTTATACAAAAGAAGAGTCGTATCTCTCTTGAAGAAGATTCAAGTTGGGAACTTCAGAGCAAGCCATTATCTTCATGTTGATGCTCAAATCCCAGATTCGCTCTGATTTTCTCCTCTGCTTCCATCGGGAGTAACGTTTGAATTCATGCTCACAAGATGCCTGCTAGAGTCACTGCCATCACGCCTATCAGCCAGACAGGAGGAAAGACCAAGGGCTTGGGTGTGCATGACAGCTGAATCTGTCCACTTTAGTAGAAGCTTTCTGGAAAGCCCAGTCCTACTCCTTCTGCTTACATTTGATTGTGGTGAACCACATCAGATGGCTACTCTTATCTTGAGGTGAGAATAGAAAATGTAATGTTTTCAGCTAGGTCAATTTCCAGCCTTCAACAAAGCCAAGAATTTATGAGGAATAAGTGGACCATGAAGAATGGGTAGGGAACAGGCAGCACCCTGTCCCACATCCCCAACACCAATGCTCTGATTGCAGGTCCTGAGGGCAGTGTCATCCTCAGCCCCCACAAACTGGAACCAGCCTTTGTTTCCCCTCCTAGACTACTATGTTTTCCCTTTACAGAGATACAAAGCATGTTCTTTTTCTAGTTCCTGCTTCCAATCCCATTGCCCTAGCTCAGTAACTGCTTATATATTTTGAATCTTTCTTTAAAAAGCAGCAATAGCTCTATTAATTCCATTATTTTGATTACTATTTTTCTGTCACTATTTAGATCATATTATGTTCAATCACCATTACATTGTTATTTTAAGAAGCCATAGTGACATAGAGTTAAGTACTTAATTAACCAAAAGCCACTCTGCAGGAGAAAGATGTGACAATTTACTTGTGTAAAATGGTTTGTGCTTGGTTAATAACTGAAAGGTGAGGAGTTCAAATCTGCTCAGAGGCACTGCAAAAGGAAGGGCTGGTGACTCGCCTCGGAAAGACCAAGGCTTTGAAAGCCTCCAGACACAGTTCCACTCGAGAAGACAGCATCATCAGGAGTTAGAGTTGATTCAAGGGGAATAGGTACTTATTTTTTTTAGTCATTCAACCTTTTGTGAGTTTATGTAGTAACTCTCGAACTTAATTTAAACTCCTAAAAGTCCAGAAATGCTAAAACTGGTGCCTTTGGTAAGGCTTTAATTCATTGTTGACTTGTTTCACCTGGGCTCTAGTCAATATCAGCAACCACAGTAGTAGTGATTTGACAACTGCATGATGTTGTGATGCATTAGAGTGTACACAAGCTCCTTCATAACATTATCTCGCTTCATTTTATAAATAACTTTCAAGTAAATAGGGTTTGTGTAATTATTCCTTTGTATGGAGGATGTAAGGGAAGCTAAGAGAAGTTACATTACTTGCTGTACAGCATATTGACAGTATAGTATTAAAAGTTCAAAATTCTCTAAATATGTATTTTATAAAACTAAACTTATATAGTTACAAAACTGAAGTCCGTTTTCTCCAGTCTGCAAAATTAGTTACTTTGTCCTAGAATTCTTTGTTTCCTTTCTTTAGTCAGGTAAAGTAATTTAAACTGTCTGTTTATCAGGAGAGAAAATGCATCTTTTCCTAGACTAGCGTTTAACTCTTTGAAACTCTTTTTCCCAGTCATATATAAATTGTATCTTAATGTTCCTGTTTACCAGGAAGAGAACTATGCCTTTCCTGTATTACTAGTACATATATATAAACTGTTCTTTTCAAATGTAGAAATTCTGTAACTACTAACAAAAGTGTATTGTTAAGTAAATTAGTATCTAATCCTAGTATAAAACCTAATGACCACTCCCAAGTGGAGAGGCAGTTTTTGAGGGGAACTCCCTGTCCTCCCTGAGCTGTAATAAAGTGATTATGGATATTTCACTCTGTCTTTCTGGCAATCAACTGTGGAAAGAAACCCTTTTATTTAGTAGTAATACTATGTGTGTTTGACCTGGGATTTAATACAGATCTGCTAATTCCAAGAGGACCCTTCATAGTGCAGTGGTTACCTGCTCAGCTCCTAGCTACAAAGATGGCAATGTGAACCCACCAGTCACTGTGCAAGAGAGATGTTGCTGTCTACATCTCAGGTACTATTGATGTCAGATGCCACTGGCCTTGTATAAACAGAGTTGATCTTACCCTAAAGGGCTTTCCAGTCTATCATCATTACAGAAGTAGATTGCCAGGTCTTTCCTCCATGAAGCCACTGACAGGTGAATTTGAGCCAACAAATTTTTTACTGTCAGGCACTTAACCATTGAGACACCAGGGCTCCTCTAACGATTGTTGTTTGGTTTGTACTGTTGAGTTGCAATTGACTCATAGCTGACCCTCTAGAGGGTTGTCTGAGGCAGCTGCATTGCAAGGGAAGAGATCGCCTTCTCCTGAGGGGCAGATGGTGGATAGGAAGGACATACCTTTAGGTTGACAGTGCAATTCCTTACCACTAAACCAAACAAGCTTTCTGCTTCCGATTAAAGATTACAACCTTGGAAACCCTACAGGGTCATCCACTCTCTTTCAGAAACACTGAGTTAGAACTGATTTGATAACAAAAGATTTGAGTTGGTAATTCAAATCTAGCACTTTCCCCATAAAGATCACTTCAGGTCTTGGTCCCCTCATTATTAAGTTTTATCAAAGTGCTACAAAGAACAGAGAATGGAGAGCTTCTGCTTCTGATCCTATAGAACAGAGAATGGAGAGCTTCCGCTTCCATTCCTACAGGTTCCTGTCTAAAGCATGACAGAAACCAACACAGGCACAATTGTGCAACAGATACAGACATAGGTATATAACCAGAAAACAAGCACCTTAGTGAAATAGGAAGGGCTAGAGTTCTCATTCTCACTCTTTCCCCCTTTTTATAAAAATTTATTCTTAATTTCAATGAAAATTTACAGAGACTTTGGATTTCCATTTATTCATTGTTGCACTTTTCTCCCCTCCCAACCCTCCCCCCTCATTCTCACTCTTACAGATTTGGAGTGAGTGATGACTCCCATCAACCCACTCTCCCAGACTGGAATGGGTGAGTCACATCAACTCACTCCCAGTGTTACTGAACGCTAGAGGTTCTTTGCATAGTCAACTGCCAATAAGACATAGGGATTGCAGTATCCATATACACTTTATTACAGATCTGGGAGAAAGCAGTGAGATCCTTCTTAGAGACTGCCTCCCCATCTGGGAGTGGTCATTAAGTTTTTATACTAGTAAACAGGGAGATTAAGATACAATTTACACATTACTGGCAAAAACAGCTTCAAAGAGGTAACCACTGATCTAGGAGAGATGCATTTCCTCTCTTGGCAAACAGACAGATTAAACCACTTTACAAGACATAAGAAAGGAAATAAAGAATTTAAAGGCACAGTTACTACTTATGCAGGCTGGAGAAAAGTGTTATCAGTTTTATAACTATAGTTTTATAATTGATACATATTTAGAGAATTCTGAATTTATTTATACCACCCCATCACCAGGAATGAATACGTGTATTCCCCAGGGATGGCCAAAACAGAAATTCTACCAAGTGCATAGTTACCAGAGAAAGTGTATGGATTTGTGAAGGTGATGGAGGATACCAAGATTGGTCTCTCAAAGGTCTCTTCAGACAATAAGTTTCAGTGGTGCCTCTGGACATTTAAGATAACCTTCTCCTTGGGTCCTCCTATCCATGAGATTCAAAATCCCCCAGCAAGTAACAAGAAAAGTTTTTTTCAATTACTAGGTGAGTCTGAACAATATCATTGATTTCACATGCAAGCAAGATTCTACTAAAGATTATCCAAAAATGACTGGAACAGTACATCAGCAGAGAACTGCCAGAAGTC
>NW_006399769.1:8928491-8933999 GCF_000299155.1 Elephantulus edwardii
GATTGGCACAGGATAGAGCAGGGTTTAGGGCTGTTGTACATAGGGTCGCTATGAGTCGCAAACGACTCGACGGCACATAACAACAACAACAAGGTGAGTCTGAGTGTCTCTTTGTGATTGCCAAATGTTACCAAATGCAAAGGGTTCTTTCTGTAGTCAGTTGCCAATAAGATAGGATTGCAATATCCTTAAGCAATTTATTACAGATCTGAGAGGACAGTGAGTTCCCTTAAAAAATGGCAGCTCTGTCTGGGAGTGGTCATTAGGGTTTTTATACTAGTGTTAGATACTAATTTACTTAACAACACACTTTTGTTAGAAAAGTTATATTTGAAAAGAAAAGTTCATATTTAAATACTAATCAACAGCCAACCTATAAAATAATTAACATATGACTAAGAAAAACAAGTTTTGAAAAGGTAAATGCTAACTCAGGAAATGTGCATTTCCCTTCCTGGTAAACAGGCAGATTAAGATACCATTTACATCTTAATGAGAAAAACTGTTTCAAAGAGGTAAATGCTAATCTAGGAAAAATGCATTTCCTCTCCTGGTAAACAGACAGCTTAAACTCCTTTACATGACTAAAGAAACAAAGAAAACTAAGGCAAAGTAACTAGTTTTGCAGGCTGGAGAAAAATTCTATCAGTTTTATGTAATTATAGTTTTTATAACGGAAACATATTTAGAGAATTCTGAACTGATTAATATCATCTCATTAAGTTGAAAAAATGAATGGAGATGATTTGTAATCCAGCACTGCCCAACAGAAATAGAATGCTGGGCACATGTGAATTTTCAATTTCTAACAGTGAAAAGAAACAAGTGAGTCATTTGAATAATAGAATTAAATATAAAGGGCATTTCTAGAGCAGTGAAGCTATATACTGTGTGATATTGTAATGGTGGACACATAACGTTCTATTTGTCAAAGGCCACAGAACTATACAGCTTAGTACACAACAGTAACAATAAAATGTCAATATCGGTTCATCAGTTATAACAAATGTTCCATCAGAATGCAGGATGTTAGCAGAAATGATGTGCAGGGTGAGGGGGAAATGGACAAATCTTCGCATTTACTGCAAAATTTTATTGTAAACCTAAGACTGCTCTGAGAAGTGAAGTCTATATAAAAATTATTGTTTTTAATTCAAAATGTTGTCACTTCAACCTGTAATCAAGATTTTCATGTAAAAAGATGTTTAACTTAAAAAAAATATCAACAACCAAATTTTCCTCTCAGCTCGTCTCAATTTAGACTCATCACCTTCCAGGTGCTCAAAAGTCCACATGTAACTTGTCAGTGTATTGGGAAGAAACAATTTTGATGTTTGAAATGTGTGTTGTGACATTAACTCAACCTTGGCTCATAAGTGATGCTATGTACAACTGATCAAAATCCTGTCCAACCTTACTTCTTATGCACTTTAAAAAAAATTTCTTGACAGAAAATTTTCACACTGCAGTATTGTGGATTTTGGTTGTGGATCCAAGTAAAATTATTGACACTCAATTTTTTCTCTATTTATCATAATGTTATCTATTGGTCCAGTTGTGGGGACTTCTGTTGCTTTTAGTGTTTTTTTGTGCTGAACTGTTGAAATGGATAGTTAAAACGAAGGCCTGAAAATTCCGATTTCCTGCCTTATTTCCTTTAGAATTTTCTAAGTTTCTAAGTATCTCTAGAAATTGAATCTATTTTCTCTAAATTCTTACAGTGAGGGAGAACTGTATCTCCTGTCCTATGGTGTAATGCATAATGTAGTGCTAATAACCAAAAGGTCATGGGTCCAAACCCTCCCAGAGCTCTGAGGGAAAAGGTAGAAAATAGAGTGTGGCCAGGAGTCAGAATCAGTGAGGTTGGGTTTGGTCTTTTTGGTGGCTCCAGCAGATCTCCCACTACAAAGCAGCATTCCTTCAATCTATTGCATCACACTACCATCTGGTGACTGTCTTCTGAATTGCAAGCAAATTCCTCAAAAGGAATTTAGTAGACAGTTGTTGAGTGCTGTTTGCTCAATTCCAACGCAAAACAATCCTACGTACAACAGAGCAAAACAGCATCCAATCCGGTGTCATCCTCACAATTTTTGCAGTGCTTGATGCCATCTTTGCAGACACTGTGATCACCCATCTCATTTAGGGTGTTGCTCAGTTTCAACATCCCTCTACTTTACCAAACATACTATCTTTGTGTAAAGACGGACTTCTCCTGGTAATTTCCCTAAATATAAGAGATGAAATCTTATCATCTTTTTTTTTCTTGTGAGAAAAATTTGCATTTATCCTTAGCCAGCTGGATTCAGTTTAGATGATCCCAATTTTGTTGGCAACATCCAAAGCATCATAGTCAGGAGCAAGTAGAACATAGTCCTTCTTCCCTCCATCAGGCCTAATCAAAGTGTTAACCTTAGCCACATCAATGTCATAGAGCTTCTTAACAGCTTGTTTAATGTGGTGTTTGTTGGCCTTGACATCCACAATGAACACAGGTGTGTTGTTATCTTCTGTCTTCTTCACGGCTGACCCAGTGGTCAGGATAAACTTGATGATGGCATAGTGGTCAAACTTGTTTCTCCTGGGGGCGCTCTTCCAGGGGTATTTGGGCTGCCTTCAGAGTCTCAGCGTCTTAGGCCACCAAAAGGTGGGTGGCGTGCGGATCTTCTTTTTTTGTCTGTGGATGCCCTTCAGGACTGCCTTCTTGGCCTTTAACGCCTTTGCTTTGGCTTCAGTTTTGGGAGGTGTTCTTTGCAGCATCTTCATAGAAAGCTTATCATCTTCTTAAGGAGCAATCAGGTTGTACCTTCTTCCACGACAAATGTGTCTGTTCTTTTACCGGTCCATGGTATATTCAATATTCATCGTTATCAATACCACAATTCTTCAGTCTTCTTCTAATCTTGACGCCACAATCTTCTTCACTGAGTCCAACTTCTTGAATGGTTTACTTAAGCCTAAGATTGAATAAGAATGGAGAAAGGACACAGCCATGGGGTATACCTTCTCTGATTTTAAAATATGCATTGTTTCTTTGTTCTGTTTGAGCAACAGCTTCTTGGTCAAGTATAGGTTTCACATGAGAATAATTAAGTGTTCTGAGATTCCCATTCTTCTCAATATTAGCCATAATTTGTTATGATCCACACAGTACAGTCAAATGCCCTTGCATAGTCAATAAAACCTTTTGGTATCCTCTATTTTCAGCCAAGATAGATAAAACATTAGCAATGATAACCCTTGTTCATGGCCTCTTTTGAATCCAATTTAAATTCTGGCAGTTCCCTCTTCCCGCCATTTTTTTGTTTTTAAGGAAAGATTTTTCAGGAAGATTTTAGTTTCATGGGGTATTAATGATAATCTCCAGTAAATTCCACATTCTGTTGGATTACCTTTTTCTGAATGGGAACAAATAAGATTCTTTTCCAGTCAGCTAGTCTTCTAGATCGCTGTCTTCCAAATTTCTTGGCATAGACTAGTGAGCGCGTCTAAGGCTGTATCTATTTGTTGAAACGTGACAATTCATAATCCATCAATTCCTGAGGTCTTATTTTTTTGCCAATGTTTTCAGTGCAGCTTGACCTTCTTCATTCAGTACCATTGGTTCTTAAGCTTGTGCTGTTTCCTGAAATGTTTGTGTCAGCCAAGTCTATTAGGTATAGTGACTCTGTATATTTCTTCCATCTTATTCTAATTCTTCCTGCTTCATTCAAAATTTGGCCCATAGCATCTCTTGGTATTGTAACTCCAGGCTTGAATTTGTTTTCCAGTTATTTCAACTTGAGAAATGCTGAGAGTATGATCTTCTCCTTCGATTTTCTAACTCTAGCTCTTCGCGATTTTATTATAATACTTTGTCTTCTTGAGCTGCCCTTTGAACTTACCTGTTCACCTCTTTTACGTTAACATTTCTTTCCTTTGTTTTGGTTTCTCTCTATTCAACTGCAATTTTCAGAATCTCTTCTAATATCCATGTAAGTCTTTTCTTTCTCTCTTGTCTTTATAATGACCTTTTGTTTTTTTGATGGATTACTCACTTGACATCTTTCCACAGCTCATCTGGTCTTTGATCATTGGGGGTGTTCAATGTATCAAATCTATTCTTGAGATGATTTTTTAAATTTGGGGATGGACTCAAGGTCATATCTTGGTTCTTGTGTACTTGTTTTCATTTTCTTAAACTTGCACATGAGTGATTGACAATCTGCTCCATAGTCACTCCCTGTCCTTGCTTTGACTGCTGGCATCGAGCTTGTCCATTGACTCTTTCACAGATGTAGTGCATCTGATTCCTGTGTAGTCCATGAGGTGAGATCCATGTGGATAATTGCTATTTTTGTTTTTTTAAAAAGATATCTGCAATGAGTAAATCATTGCTTATACAAAATTCTATCACATTATTTCCAACCCCACATCTGTCACCAAGTTTGTATTTTCAACTACCAGTCTTTCTTTTTTTTTAACAGCTGCAAACATACCTTAATATTTGGAACATGTAATGCATGAAGAGAGAATGTTGAAGAGCTAGACATTGTGAAAAATGAAATTGAATGCATAAGCATTGACATTCTAAACAATAGTGAGGTGAGGTGGAGTGGTTTTTGCCACTTTGAATTAATCAAATGCTATACTATGTTGGTGATGAAAAACTGAGCACGAATGGTGTTGTAGTCACTGTTAAAATGATAATGTCAAGTTCTAACCTGAAGTACAATGTTAATAGGATAGTATCCATATATATAAAGAAGACCTTTTCATATGACAGTTGTTCAAACATATGGACTAATACCTAAAGCCAAAGAGGAGCAAATTAAGTAGTGTGAAATTGAGCAAACGCCTATAAAAAATGTGTTAATTATAATTAGTGATTGGAAAGCAAAAGTTGGAAAAAATGAAGAAGAAATGGTAGAAAGTACAGACTTGCTAACAGAAATGTGCCTGGAATAAGGCTAGAATATTGTACATTTAAAGATTTATCCATCACAAACACCTTTTTTTTTCTTAGTCAAAGTCTATGATACCTTTAATAGTACCTCTTTTCTTCTTTTTTTTAAAAAATAATTTTAATGAACATTTACAAAGGTTTTGGATGTCCATTCATTCATTGCTGCACTTCTCTCCCCGCCCAGCCCTCCCCATGCCCCCCTTCACTCCTCTCTTTCAAAAGTAAAAGAAACACTCCATCCCTGGTACACAATCCCCCCGCACCCCTCCCGCTGCCCCAAGTACATTCCACTATGCAACCTTAATGGTGGACTCCTGTGATAACCGTAATACCCTATCATATATCACTTTTAAATTATTCACTCTCTCATCTGTTTCAGTGCAGTATACACAATCTGTCGGTTTTTCTCAGCCTTACCCCAACCCTGATATTAGTCCCATTTTACAGCAGTGGCACCATGCAATATTTGTCCTTTTGCAACTGAGATATTTTACTCAGCATAATGTCCTCCAGGCTCACCCATTCTGAATAATATTGCATGAGTTCCTTGTTTTTCAATGCAG
>NW_006399769.1:8934275-8937367 GCF_000299155.1 Elephantulus edwardii
CCTCGCCAGAATTTGTTGCTTGCTGTTCTGTTAAATTTTGCTATTCTGACTGGGGTAAGATGATATCTCATAGTTGTTTTGATTTGCATCTCTCTTAGGGCTAGGGATTTTGAACATTTCTTCATGTGCTTGTTGGCCATCTGAATGTCTTCTTTGGTGAAGTACAGTCTTTTTTTTATTTTTTAAAATTTTCTTTTCTACTGTTTCACTTACAAGGTTCGTATACATTGTTTTTCACACCAGCTCTTTGCCCTTTTGTTTGCCCATCTGTCCCTCCACCCATCAAATTGTGTGACCCTGTGAGTTAGCACCCCACTCTCCTCCTGGATCCTCATACTCAGGTCTACAAAAATGGTCTTATACAGTATTTGTCTTTATGAGACTGAGTTAGTTTATTTAACATAATGCTCTCCAGTCCCTCCCACGTTAGGTGGAAATTTGCAAACTCATTGCTCCTGCATGCTATAAAGTATTCCATTGCATGAATGTACAATAATTTCTCAGTCCAGTCCATTGCGATTGGGCTTTTGGGCTGGGTCCACGTTCTTGCTGCGGTGAACAATGCTGCTATGAAGAGTCTTTCTTTTTTGTTTCCAACTCTTGCATTCCAGTCACAAATTATTATTAATGTATCTTGGTTGCATATCCAATCAATTTCAGACTGCAAAAGTTGTTAGAAAGTCTCAATTTCTTCATCTTTGACTTTAGCAGTTAGTGTATTTATTTGAAAAATAATTATACTAAGAAGTCTTCCCTGTATGGGTATGGATAGTATCCTATCACAGCATTGTACTTATGGATAGATATTGAGATGTTCTTTCTGACTTATGAATGCAAAACCATTCCTCCTCAGTTTACCATTCTGGACACAACAGACCATTTGTTTGATTCAAAGTGGTCAATACGAGGGCATCTCAGTTCACTAAGAGCCAGGATATCAATCTTTATGGGTTCCATTTCATTTCTTACAACTTCCAATTTTCCTAGATCCATACTTTGTGCATTCCACACTCCAATTATTAGTGGATGTTTGCAGCAGTTTCTGCTCATTCTTTTTTAGCACCTTCCAATCTGAGAAGCTCTACTTCCAACACCATATCAAACAATCTTTTTCTGTTATTCTGTTATATAGGGTTTTTTGGATGGAATTGCTGTGAGTCATAGAGAGAACTCTGTTGACCTAGTGGATACAAAGTGATGCTACCAAGCCAAAGATGGGTGATTTTAATCTGTGGCCCTCAGGCCTGGTTTTAATTGTTTTTGGTTAAACATTCTTCTAAATGGTATAACACTGGTCTGTTCATTTGCTGTACAGAGGTAACTCATGGTTGCTGTGTTGCTAAACACTGTGACACTGATGTGTCAAATGCAATAACGGTTACCCCTCGTGGACATTATTTGATAGAGCTCCTAGCTTAAAACAGGCTTGGAAGTGGGAGTGGCATCCATTTCCAAAATAGCGTGCCTCTGGAAACTCTATGAACTTAGAGAAATAATGAAATTTATACAAATGTTCAGGTTTTTCGTTCATAGGATCACTATGAGTCATCTACAACTCGACAGCACTTAACAACAACAACATGGGCTTTTTGAGGCCTGTTCTTTCTGAAATGATCTGCCTTAGTGTAGAAGCTCTGCTTATCCCTGTTCACCATGGGTGACTCTGCTGTTATTTAAAATACTGATGCCATAGTTTCCAGTATCACAACAACATGCAAGTCACCCCAGTACAGCAACCTGGCAAACAAGTACTGTTCACATAAGAACAGATTACAGAAAGGTAAGCATGGTGTTGGTGTGTGCCACTGAGTCAAAACCATCCCATAGCTGACCATACAGCAAGTTTTCAGAGGCAGTTAATTGCACAGGAAGAGACTGCCTGTCTCCCATTAAGTGGCTGGTGGATTTGAACGCTATGCCTTTGAGATTCCAACTCAGCTTTTTACTACTAGGACACACTACTCCAATACAACAAACTGTCAAATAAGTCCTCTACCCATAGGAGCAAACCACAAAACAAGCAAGCAAATATCATAAAACAAACATGCATGCTATAGAAAACGTGTCAAGAGGTGGGATGCCCGGCCTGCTGCAGACCGTCTGCTGGCCTCAGAGGACCCTCGTGTCCCTGCTAAAGATGATGTCCATGCCAGTCCAGGGGATGGGCACCACCCAGCCTGAGGAACCACCCAGTCCAGGAACTGATTGCCAGCCAGGAATGGCCTAGTGTGCAGGATCTGAGAGCTTTCTGCTCCAGCAACATGACATATAGGCATGGCCTGAGGTAGAGTGGGGTTGTGGTGAGGCGGCAGGTGTAGGTAAGAGGGTAGGAAGAACACTGCCCACCACCTGTTTTGTCATACCAGGTCTGGGCGCAGGGGACAGGTGGGGGATCAGACTTCTTCAGCTGTGTGGATGCCGCTGCTGCCCTGCTCTTCTGAGGTCTTATATGCCACAGATAGCTATTCCAGGTGGCTGTGCTGAGCTGACTAAGAGTCTCTGTTCTCTTGCTCCTCTTTGATGTTTCAGTTCAGTCTTACAACCTTTTGAGCTGCTGTGGATGTTGCTGCCCCTGCTTCCACTATCCTGGGTTCCCTGGTTCTCACACTATGTGAATGGCCATTCAAGATGGTGATGCTGTGCTGTTTACAGTTCTGTACTCTGCTGGTGTCTTTATTTGATGTTTCAATTCAGTCTCTTCTGTTAGTCAGTGTTTGAAGTACTTCTTCATCTTTTCTTTTTAAACAAAGAGTTGAAGAATTGTCATCCTTATCTTTTATCCTTGTTTTCTTGTGTCTTTTGTGCAGAGGTCTGCCTAGTCTGCCATCTTGGTTCTGTATGTATATGTGAGTGTGCATGTGTGTGTGTGTGTGTGTGTGTGTGTGTTTGTGTACACACATTTATTTGTATATACCTATCGATCCATTTATTTGTGTAGAAATATATCCATTTATTTGTATGTGTATATACATATGTATATCCATTTGTATATATATATCTCCATTTCTTTTTCCTTGTGTGTATGTATATATGTGTGTATGTATATGCATGTGTGTGTATGTATATGTGTATATATGTATATGTGTGTGTGT
>NW_006399769.1:8937579-8962706 GCF_000299155.1 Elephantulus edwardii
GTGTGTGTGTAAAACAGTAAATTTGCAGCTGTGTGGCCCTTGCCTAGTGGGAAAGTTGATACCTCAGAACACAGGCCTGATGATCTGTTTCTGAAAGGTCATAGTTTTGAAATCCCTGTGAAGCAATTCTGCTCTGCATACACTAGGCTGATATGACTGAAATGACTCCATGGCTCCTAATAACAATAATGGATGTATGTTCAGGCCTCTTTCATGTATACATATATACATATATCTTGGGAGAGGTAGACATTTGATCCCCAAACAGCCTGGTTTTGAACTCAATGTGTGTATTTAAATGCTTATTTTTTAAAGTGCTGTGTGACGTTAATCATTTCCATGTGAGCGCCTCATCCATCCAGTATATTTCATATCACAATAAAAAAGTGATCCTTCATGGTTTTACTCTTTTCATTGTATTTTTTACAATATTATAAACCTTAAATAACAGCTTAGGGCCCATACAAACCACCACTAGTGATGCTGGAAGTGTGCCCAGGAAGAAATGTCATGACATTACAAGAAAGGATGAATTACTTGATATAAACCTTAGATTGAACTATATAACCATAGTTGTCCAACATTTCAAGATAAATTGATCCATCATAAAGACCACTATAAACAAAAACAAGGAAATGTTTAATATCATCAGTGCAGCTATGCCAGGAGGCACAAAACCCTTGCCAGTTTTGTTAAAATATCTTTTTATCTCATAATGAAAATTTTGTGGGTGTACTATAACAAACAAAAAATGTAATAATCAAGTCCCTGTTATTGGTAACACTCCAGTTAACAGAAGGCTCTTGATAGTTAAATTTTTAAGGGATCAAAAGTTATAGATTGCGTGAGCTCTGGTGGCCTAGTGGCAAGAAGCTGAACTGCAGTCCCAGAAGTGAGCAGTTCGAATCCACCAGATGCTCTGCTGGAGAAGGACGAACAATCTCCTTCTGTACCAGTCAGATCCAATTTGACGGTAAATACAAAAAAAATTTTAAAATAGTAAAAATATTTTTTAAAAGTTATAGATTGAACTGTACTCTCCCAAAACACAGGTATGTAATGCTATAACGTGGAAACTATATAATAATTTCCCATGATTTAATAAAGCAAACAGTTGCAAGAAGATTCAAGGTGGAACTCACCACAGCACTGAGTGGATGCTGCCAGGGGAGTTCTTGAAACATATTTTATCACACTAGAGACAAAAGAAATAGAAAGTAAGCTGAGAGGAGGGATCTCTACTAACAAAGAATTTACAGGAGAGGAGTGTAGCCTTTTGGACCCAGGCTCCTGCTCAAGGAAGCTCTTGGCGCTGGGGAAGGCCAGGGCACGTGGAGATCTCCAGGGAAGGCCTGGCCTGCAGATACTGAAGAAAACAAGGCCTTTCCTCCACAATCAACAGAGAAAGTTGGGCTTTTTCCTGAACTGGCACCTGGAACTTGGACTTCTAACATCCTAAACTGTAACAGAAAAAATTTCTTTTTGTGAAAGCCATCTATTTGCAGGATCTCTGTTATAGGAACACTAAATATATGAGAGAATTATATGTGGATTTCTCATTGAGTCGGGGGTTGGCACCCCAATCCCAAATTATTCAAAGGTCAATTGTATATACCCATGTATACTGTGGTATAGTGATTAAACATTTGACTGTAATTCAAAGAAGAAAGTTGGTTGCAATCTAATTAGGTTCTGTAAACATTTTATCATCCTTTCCTCTTAGAAGTACCTTAATAGCACTTTTTCCTAGATAGTCTTGTTTCTTCTTTTGTCAATCCATAAGATAGTCAATACTCTTTATCAATTCCACAATCACTTCTTCTGTCAACTTTTTCACTGTCCAACTTTCAAATCCTTAAGAAGCAACTAAGAATATCAAACCTTGCATCAGGCACACCTTAGTCTTTAAATTTATAACATTGCTCTTTAGCACTTTGAAGAGGTCCTTGACAGCAGATTTTCCCAGTTAATTATCCTATTTAACATGTCTTTTGAGTTCTTTTGACTGCTAGTATTGTGGGTGAAGACTGTGGATACAAGTAAAAGGAAATCTTTGACAAACTCAATCTTTTTTCAGTCTATCATGATAGTGCTTTCCTCTGTGTCCAGAGGTGAGGATTTTTCCCCCCTTGATATTAGACCTTCATCCAATTTTAAATATAGAAATCACCTATTGATATACATTTTGCTGTATATACTCTCAACAAGGACAAAATAAAACAAAAAATTTTACAACTTTGGAAATCTTACGAGGCAGTTTTACTCTGTCCTATAAGGTTATTATGAATCAGAATCACCCAACAGCAGTAAAAGAAGATGGAAGGAATACACAGTAACTGTACCAAAAAGAACTAGCTGACACAACACCATTTCAGGAAGTAGCATATGTTCAAGGACCAATGGTAATAAAGGAAGAAGTTCAACCTACACTGACAGCATCAGCAAAGAGTAGAGTCTTCGGAATTCATGAGTCACTCAGTGGTTCAAGCTTTCAACCTCAAGGCTGACGGTTCCAGCCCCCACCAGCCTCTCCACAGTAGAAAGACGCGGCAGTCTGTGTCTGTGAAGAGTAGAGCCTTGAAGACCCTGTGGAGTAGTTCTATTCTAGTCTGTAAGGCCACGATGAATCATAATCTGCTTGTCAGCCACAGGTTTTATGTATCTGTGAAAAAAGAGCAAAAGAACACCCTGATGGCACACTGGCTAATGACTCAGGCTACCAGCGATCGGCAATTTGAATCCACCAGCTGCTCTTTGGAGGGAAAGATGGTCAGCCTCCTCTCATAAAGATTTACAGTCAGTGGAGGATCTTTTCAATTCAAAAGCAGTGTCTGGATGCACATGTAAAACTGTTCTGTGAAGTCAAGGCCACACACAGCCAGCCCCTAATGGCCCCTGTCTGAGCCAACCAGGCAAGCCCCTTCGCAGCTTCTCCCACCCCTCTCTCTCCCACCTCTGGGCCTTTGCCACGTTGCTCTCCCCTCCAACACAATGCTTCCCTTCCTCCTTCTCAGGGACACAGCCTAGCAATCACCTACTCAGAACCCCCCTGAGAAGTCCTCCAGACTGGGATACATGGACACCACTCTTCCTCTCAAAGCCTTCATAAGACAATTGTCTAATTTTCCCATGAAACTATATAAGATTCTTTAAGACAGGATGTGTCTTCTCAAAACTCAGTATTTCCACAGCTAGCAAAAAGCATTCTACCACATTTGCTCAGTGAACAAATATTTTCAAAAACAACAGGCAGTTTTAATCTGATTTTTTTACTAATAAAAGTGCTGACAGGGCAGTTGAGACTGTTTACAATCAGCTGCTAACCCAAAGCCTGGTAGTTTAAACCCACCCAAGGATGCTGCATAAGAAAGGCCTAGCAATCTGCCTGTGTAAAGATTACAGCTGAAAAAACCCTTTGGAGCAGCTCTGCCCTGTGAGTCAGGAGTGACTCCTAGGCTAGTAACAAAAACAAGGAGCAATAGAAAATGCTATAAATGGGACATGCCCCCCTGTAAGAGGCATCTTCTGGAAACACGGCGACTTCACAGCTATCGCGGTACGGTGGTGGGCATTACAGCGAGATCCTCAGGAGAGTCTGTGGGGTGGACCGGGGGTTAAGGAGAATGATCTGGACTCCTCGAGATGAGTGAGACATGGAGAGGTGAAGGGAGAGGGCAAGAACAGAGCAAATTGGGAATGTCCTCGTCACCTCCCAGGAAGGGAGCCATTTCCCCAGAGGATACAGGCTTGTCACATCTCGCCCAGCTAATCTGACAGCAGCCAGCTGCAGCGCTCAGCCTGCCCGGGGAGGGCATGCTCAGGCTGGGAACCACATGCTGCTGTCTGCCCCGAGGGACAGGGGCTCAGGGGAAGGGTAATTGACTTGTCTCCTAAGTTTATTTATTAATTCTTAGCTGCTCCATTTGATGTGGTTTCCAGGAGGCACGCGGTTGAAATCTGCCCCTCCCTCTACACCCAGCATGCACACTTATACTGCACTAAGGTACCTCCAAGGAAGTGGTACAGCTCCAAGCCAGCCCACGGGGGACCCCATAGAGCATGGGGGGAAGGGGACCCACAATCCTGGGCCAGAAATGGAGAACCCAAGCAGGGTAAACACGGCTTTGTTTGTACCTACCTGCTATTCCCTGTACATTAGTGAGTAAGCACAGGAACATCGCTGTGTACCTTGCTTCGTAGCTACTCTGACGCTGTCAAGGATTATAAATTTATAAGAGGCTTTGATTCTGTGGGAAGGTGCTGTGGCATTGAGACAGCTGTCAGTCATGTTTGTTGAGTATTTAGAGACTCCCCAAGCAAAGGAATAGAGGAGGCGGCACCTAGCGGGCTTACTGCCCTCCCTCAAGAAGCACCAGGCACTGAGACCCTGGATTCGAAAAGCAGAGACAGGGGTCTGGGTACCACCCCTGCCAGGTCCTGGGGCAAGCCATGCAGATGCATTCAGGGCAAGCGTTGGCTTCCCCCATTGTGTAAAGGAGCCACCAGTGGCTGCCAACACCCTCTTCAAAGGGCTAAATATGTTGTTGTTGTTGTTGTTGTTGTTGTTGTTGTTGTTATGTGCCATCGAGTAGTTTGCGACTCATGGCGACCCTATGTACAAGAGCCCTAAACACCGTTCTATCCTGTGCCAACCTCGCTGTCTCAAACACATTCATTCCCACCACTCCACTCACAGAATCGATCCATCTCATCGAGGGTTTCCTCTCCTGCGCCGTCCCTCCACTCTGCCAAACATGATGTCCCTCTCCAAGAGCCAGTCCCTCCTTGCAACATGCCCCAAAGTATGTCAGACAAAGCTTCAGAATCCTTGACTCCAGGGAATATTCTGGCTTCACCCTCTCCAGGACAAACCTGTTTGTTCTCCTAGCTGTACATGGTATATTCAACACTCTTCTCCAGCACCACAGCTCAAAGGCACCAATTCTCTTTCTATCATCCCTATTCACTGTCCAACTCTCTGATGCATAGCACATAATTGCAAAGACTATAACCTGGATCAGGAGCACCTTAGTCTCCAGCCTGACGTCGTTGCACTTCAGTACCCTTGAGAGGTCCCTCACAGCCGGCTTTCCCAATGCAATTCATCTCTTGATTTCCTGGCTACTGTTAACCAAGAATGTTGACTGTGGAGCCAAGTAAGCTAAAACTGTTAACTATCTCAATCTCTTCACCATCCATACTGATGGCTAAATATTAGACATCACTAAAGTATCAATCAAGAATTTGTGAAATGCTGTACTACATGTTGTTGTTACATGCCGTCGAGTCATCTGTGACTCATAGCAACTCTATGTACAGCAGCTCTGAATCCTGCCCTGTCTTCACAGTTACTTGCTATTCATCAGAAAGCTGGACTATGAGTAAGGATGACAGAAGAAGAATCAATGCCTTTGAGTTGTGGTGCTGAAGAAGAGTCTTGAACATACATACCATAGACTGCCAAGAAAACAAATTGGTCTGTCTCGGAGAGGGTGAAACCAAGTCTCTCCTTAGAGGCTAGAATTCTGAAGCTCCTTCTCACATACTTTGGGCACTTGGCCAGGAGAGACGGGTCCTTGGAGAAGGATATCATGCCTGGAAGAGTGGAGGGACAGTGCAGAAGAGGAAGACCCCGGATGAAAAAGATTGTACAGTAACTGGGGCAATGGAGGTTGGTGTATCGGAATTAGTGAGACTGGCTCAGGACATGGAAGGATTCAGAGCTGCACTACCTAGACAAGAACAAATTACACTGAGTGATACAACTCACAACAGGACAATGGTGGTATAAGACTACTATAAAAATCTAAGAAATTATTCATACACAGATAGAATCCATCTTGAAGGGTTAATGGAGTTGAGAAGTAAGAGAGAGTAGAGAAGCAAAAATAATAAAATATCACAAAGTAAGTCAACATTTTGCTTAAGTTAAGTAAATTAATTGTTCTAAATGAAGCCTAACTGCTCTCTAATATAAAT
The DNA here is from genome assembly GCF_000299155.1 of Elephantulus edwardii. Taxonomy (NCBI): domain Eukaryota; kingdom Metazoa; phylum Chordata; class Mammalia; order Macroscelidea; family Macroscelididae; genus Elephantulus; species Elephantulus edwardii. The sequence continues at coordinate 8,943,559 of NW_006399769.1, forward strand.
GATGGCATTGAACATGTTCATTTCCATGGGGAACACAATCTTTAAAAAATAAAAGCAAGGCTTTGAGAGAAGATTGTGACAAACTCGCTGGATATGACACTACCTGGCACGCAGACATTGTGGGACATTTCAAATCAGCACCAAGGCTGCTCTCTGAGTGCTTCGTTCCCTTCTACACACTTTCTGAGCTCCCTGTATTTCCAACAACAAGCATTCCTGTTGTCCAGTCAGTCCTGGTTCACAGTAACCCTGCAGGACACAGCAGAACTGCCCCGTAGGGTAACTCAGGCTGTAATCTTTACAAAAGCTGGCAACCACCTCTCTCTTCTGAGTGCATGCACACCACCACCCTTTCAGAGAACAGATCAGCACTCGACCCACCATGTTACCGAGGCTCATACATCCAATACAAGTGAGTTTTATTATCAGGAAAACTAGAATACACAAAAGATGGGATGTCTGGGGGCCAAAGATGCCTAAGTCTCCTTCCTGAAGGAAGCTTGCCCCTTGGCCATAGCTGAACAAGCTGAGAGGGAAGAAATCCTCTGACCTCAGGCCTGAGTCAGGAATGAGGGTGATCAGAAAGCCTGAGGGTCTTAGGCAGCACTGGTGGGTTATATTTATGCAACCACAGACTCATTTAGAGGGACTGGGACTTGAGCCCCCAACATTCCCCCACTCCAAGATCCTCCCACCATGGATCCAGGGCAGTGTTTCTTCTTGTCCTCAGCCTTCACAAGGCACCCCCACAGGTGACCCTTACTTGGGGTGCTATTGGCTACTCTCCTGAGAGATATTCTGCCTTCTCCCCAAAGAGGAGAGCTGGCGGGAGAAACTGCAAGTTGGTGCACATATTCTGCTGTGTGTGTGTGTGTGTGTGTGTGTGTGTGTGTATTCACAGGTTATAAATTGAGGATAAGGAGGGGTCTTGCAGACCACAACCCCAAGGAGGCCAGATGCTAAGTGCCCTCACCACTCAATTTACAACATCCCAGCTCACTCCCATCACCCTCTAGAGAGGAACTAGTGAGGAAGAAAACATTCAAATGTTCTCAGGAAGTGAGTAACCAGCCAGGGGCCTGGGGATCCTCCCACTGACCTGGCAAGAAGGAGGTGAGGTGTCTGTCCTGTGATCCTCGGACAACAAGCTCCCCAGACACATCACCTTTGCTTTCCCCAGACGGACAGCTGGACGGCTCTGTGTCTGAGCACATGCTCCTGCTGAATTATCACTGAGACAGCAGCCTGTGCATGATTCTGCCCCTCCCTCCACTATCAGAGGACCCTGGTTGGGCAGGGTGCAGGGGACCCTGGGATAGGCAGGTGCAGGCGACCCTGGAATGGGCAGGTATAGGGGACCCTGGGATGTTTAGGTACAGGGGACCCTGGGACGGACAGGTATAGGGAACCCTGGGATGAGCAGGTGTAGGGGATCCTGGGATATAGGCAGGTGCAGGGAACCCTGGGAGCAGATAGGGAGAAGAGAGTCTTAGGGCGGGCAAGATTCAGGTAGACAAGGTGCAGGGGACCCTCAGACAGGCAAGGTGTGGTGCAGATGGAGGGATGGAAGATTCCACATTTCTCTGCCTTTGACTATTTTTCTTGACTCCTTAGCATTGCCAGTCCCCAGTGTCAGCTCCCTCAGGACTGCTTCTTACAGCCTCGTTCCTTTTGCCTTGTTTCACTGACCATCTCCCTAATAATTCCATCTCCCCAATTCCACGACCTGCTTTTCTTCCTACCTCTAAAGACTCATACTTTGTCCATCCATCAAAACCCTCGGAAAAGCTCTAGAATTCCATGCCCTCCCCACCACTCTTTACCCCTTAACACCTTACACACACACACATACACATACACACACACACACACACACACCTACACCTAACCCCCAGAGTTTACAAGCCAACCCCTCCAAGTCTTGAAGGACAAGAGCTGTGGGCACTCTCCAGGCCTAAACTCCTTTGTCCTTGGACACACAGCACACAGCCCAAAGTGCCTGTTTGCTCTGCATTCTTCAGTCTTTTCAGGACTCCTGGCCGGGACCAGGTGAGGCAAGGGAGCACTTGTCCAGGTTGCAAAACTAAAGGGGGTGACAAAAAAGCAAAAATCTCAGTAGTCAAGATAAATAATATTTGAATGCAATAGCTTAAGAAACAAAATCAATGCCAAGATAATCCATGATGAAGAAAACATCCAAAATTTAAATAAAGAAAAAGCAGTAGTGCTGAGTTCTCCTGCCTCGGGCACCAGCATGGCCCAGCCCCCCATGGCCCTCCCTCTACTTCAAGATTAAACTCTCCAAACGGATTCTCAGTGTCCAAGGGCAGTGTAACACCTTGCTCAGAGTGCCTTTAAGAAACTTCTAGAGCTAGCAGGCTGCAATGTTATCCAAGGGTTTGAGAAGTTTGTGGCCCAGGCCATCCAGTGCAAATGCACCAGAGAAGCAAAAGAGCCAGTACCCTCCTTGGCCTGAGTGCTGGGCCTTAACACCATCCCGAGAGAAGACAGCACCCTCCTGTGTCCCAGGGACATGGGCAGGGAGAAGCCAAGAAAGGGGTCTCACTTCCAAAAAATTACAACAAATCAACTGTTTGGGGGCCACCCTCAAGTCAGGGCAAATCTTCCCTGGGTTTCTCAGACTCAATCTCAATGCAAGCAGGTTGCCTCCTGTTGCAGAATGTGAGGGGCAGGGGGACGGGAAAGAAGGCTGAGACAGGAGGCAGAGATCGTATCCTCTCTGGGCATCCCTGAGCCTGCTCAGAAAGGCACGTCTGCATTACTCCAGCTTGGCTGAGCCTGACAGGATGCAAAATGTTCACATCGGATGCTCTGTCTCCTCTATTTCTCCCAGGACCAAAAAGCTATAAAGAAATAAGGCCCAGGTCCTAAGGCCCTTCCTACAGAGATAGTAAGGAACAAGAGCTGAGAGGACCATCCTTCCAGGGCACCCTGACCCCCGAGCTTGAGCCGGGCCCGGAGTGTAGGAGCTGGGCTTCTGGACCGAATGATTCAGCAGGTGTGGGCTTCTCCACACACAGCCATCATGGGCAAACATGGTGCCTGGGGAGTTCACCTTCCCCTGCTTGGGAAACTCACCCCAGCCCACGACTCTGCCTCTTAAAGACTCGCTGAAATCATCTTGGCCTCCAGACATGAAGCCTGTACCCTTTTAGCCAGACCAAATAAAGGATTATCTTCCCCCCACCACCCCTAGACTTCCCTAGGGCAGGAGCTGCCCCACCTCCAAGCCAGGGACATCTCATGATTAGAGAAAACACTGTGCTCAGAATGGGTGGAGGAGGCTGTGGTTCTCAGCTGAAGAGACCAAGACTGTGGAAAGAAAGTAGAACCAGGATTCTCATCCCAACGATATTCCAATAGTCCTGTGGAAGGGACTGGGGAGAAGATCAGCCCAGGACTCCTATCCCAATGATATACCAACAGCCCTGTGAAAGGGATCAGGGGAAGAGATCAGCGTTACCCACTGAAGAGACACCAATAGCCTTACCCCAGTCAATGTGGGCCCCTGATAAGGGCAGTGACGCTTCTCTTTCTGAGGTTCTCTCTGCTTCAGAGATCTGAGCATTTCCAACATTCACACTTATTCACTCAACAAACACTCACAGGCACTGTGTATATGCCTGAGGCCGGGCCTACCCAGGCCAAGCTGTGTGCACACTCCTGCTGGCTGGGACACACTTGCGAAGCTATGCTCTATACTTGCATCCAGGCCAGACCAGGGTATAAGTCCTGCATGAGGGCCTACCTGAGTCTTGGACGAGGGCATGAACATGGAATCCTGCTAACACCCTGCCTGGGCCATGTTGACATCCACACACTGCCCTACACCACTGCCTTTATGCTCAAGGATTCTCTGGCCCCTTGCTTTTGCTAATTCGGGGGAAGGGGGGCAGCGGCTGGAGGGGGGGGGCGGGAGGCTGATGCTGTCTATTATGCCAGCAGAAATGGGGCCTCTATAGACAGGTGGCCAAGGAGAGAAGGAGCGGCTGGGGTCTGTCTGGGTTGGGGGCCAGCTACCATCTCCCTGGCCTTCATAGTTTCATTGCCTCTAGATGAGGAACTGGATCTGGCTGACCATGTTCTCAAGTTAGGAACCCAAATGCAAAAAAAAAAAGATCTGAAAAGTGCCCAAGTGTCACAAAATGCAAGGTGGTTTCAGTTCTGTTACTCGCTCTCTGGCCTCAGCCACTTAACACTAATCCCCAGTACCCCTCCAATCTTGTGATCTTTGTCCTCACCCACTGTATAACTTGGTCATCTCACCAGCTTCTCTTCCAAAAGTCCACCTTCCTCAGGTTCAAGAATCTTCAGTAGCTTCCCAACGCCTAAGCATTTAAAGCCCTCTTGATAAACGGAAGTTGGCTTTTCTGCTTCATTCCCTCTCCTCCCTTCCCAAATTCCCTCTGAACCAGTGTCTGCACTGCCATCCCATAAAGAAAATTTCCACGTCTGTACTATTCATAAAGCCCTCTCAGAATGGTCTCCTGCCCTCCTAGAATACCCTCTTTCTTCCCAAATCTTCGCCATCCTATTACGTTTCCACCTTCTCCAAGAAGACGTCCCTAATGACTACAGCCCCTGGGGATCTCTTCTCTCTGCCTCCCTCTGTATAATAGACCTCACTCCCTTCCCTGTGATACACCACCCAGTACTGGCTGCTGCTAGAGTTCTAAAGTTGGACTCCGAGCCTCCTTGGGACCAGCATTAGGGCATTTCTGCTGCCTGCTGCCTACCCCGACTCAGAGCAAGCCACCTAGGCTCTGAAGAGCTCAAGAGTGTGCTGAAGGCCAGCCTCACCTCTGGCCCAGCACTGCCACACAGAAGTGTGTGTGTGTGACTGTGTCTACCTGGAGGGGTTTGTCTCCAGCCAGCTACAGTCCCCGGCAGAGGGAGGACCTGTTCAAAGGCTGCCAGTGCTGGCAGGCATATGCCAGCTCCCGTCAGGCTGGGGCCTGCCCCATGGGCGGGAGCCACACACATTCCTTCAGAATTAAACAAGACACCAGAGCTCCAGGCTCTCGGGTGTGAGGATGATCCTGTTTGCCTTTTAGAAACAGCTTTTCACCCTTCTCAAGAACTGACTTACAAAGGAAATTTAATTCCTCCAAAAATTTCTCTGGTTTCTGAAAGTTGCCATCACAGAGGAAGGTGAAAGGTCACATCTGGGGCCAAGTGGAAACCTGAGTCAAGGAAGGACTAAGACCACGCTCTCAACCACCTTGGCCCTTGTCCTTATCCTGCTACATATCTGGAGTGCATAAACATGCACAGATATCAACATAGACGTCAGCATGCACAGACACAATCACACATCAGCATGCACAGACACCAACATACAGACACAAGCACACAGCAACACACAGACACAAACACACACGTCAACTCATACAGACACAAACCCACATCACCACAAGTAGACAGCAACACAGACATCAGCATGCATACACACAAACACACACGCCAGCTTGCACAGACACAATCTCATATCAACGTGCACAGACACTGACACACAGGCACAAAGCAACACACAGACACAAACATACACATCAACACGCACAATCTCACATCAACATACACAGACAACAACACACACACACACAGACACAAGCACACAGCAACATGCAGACACAAACACACAACACAGACACAAAAATACACATTAGACACCAACACAAACGCACACATCAACACACAAAGATACCAACACACAGCAACACACACAAACACACAGGTGAGCATGTACAGACACATATATCAACATGCACAGATACCAACAACCAGCAGCACACAAAGACACTGACACAGCAACAAACACAGACACAAACACACACATCAGCATTCACCAACACAAATACACACCAATATGCACAGAAGTGCATACACACAAAGTTGAGATACACAAACACACATTGACACACATGATATATGCACAGACACACAAGACACATTATCATATCAATACACACACTCACATAAACATTCACACATGCATGCATAGATAAAAATATGCGTGCACACGCATGATCAGCCCAAATGCACATGAACACAAACACACAGGCAAATCCACACTCTTCATTGCAGCTCCCACTCATCACACAGATGAGCTGGGCCCTGACCACCATAGGCAGACATTGATAGAGATGATTTTGTCAGTGTTTGAAGGAACACAGCTCCTGTAAACTAAAAAAGGAAATCATAGTCTAATGACAAGCCCAGGCCTTAGATTTAGTCCGTGAAACTATACCAGTCGCATGCTCAAACTGTCAATATGGTTAAACACTTAGCCTCCTTAAAGCCCTGAACGGTCATGTGACCTGGCCACTGCCAATCCCAAACCATGGGTGAACAAATTCCTCTTTCAATGTAATAGTTTTCATCAGAAAATCATATCATATTGATTTTATAAGAATAAGCACTTTACTGCCATCTGCAGGAAGTTTGCAACAGTAAATATTCAAATTGCTTATCTTTGGAACTGGCTAAGTTCTTTTAAAAATATTTAAAAATGGAAAAGATCCAGCAGGAATCTGGAAAGACAGGGTAATGGTGGGCACAGTTCAACAGCGATTCATTTTATAAAACATAATGAATGGGAATGAGTGTGTGAAACAAAACATGAATGAAGGATAGTGTGGAACACAATGTATGCGAACTTTGTAGGCAAACCACTAAATAATTTTTTTAAAAATTCTCAAATAATATGTAGCTCTGGTGGTCTAGTGGCAAGCAGCTGCACTGCAATCCAGGTGCACAGTTCAAATCCACCAGATGCTCCGCGGGAGAAGGTGGGGCAAACTCCTCCTGTGCCAGTTGGATCCAATTCGATGGTACATCAAATTAAAAATAAATTGTTTTGTTTTGTTTTGTTTTTTCCTAGTCAATAATGTTTATTCACAGCTTCGTGTTTGCATTGGCTGTATTTATTAGATGTAAAACTTTTTGCTAAATAATATAAAGAGGAGAGGGCATCTGTTTATTGGATGCTTATTATGATAAAAACAAATTTTTAAAAAAATTTAAAAAATAAATTGTCAAATAATAAAAAGTCTGTGGTTTCAGCTGGTGGTGCAATGGTTAAAGCCCTTGACTGCTGGCTGAGTTTGTAACTCAGACCCAGCAGCCACTCTGTAGGGGAATCTTAGGCTTCTGTAAAGATGGACAGCTTTGGGACCGCTCAGTGTACCCCGTGCCACCATTAAGTCAGTGTACTCTATCCTGTAGGACTGCGGGGACCACCATCAACTCAGTGTACCCTGTCCTGTGGGAGCATGGAAGCTGCCATCAGCTCAATGGTTGTGGATTTTGTTCTTTTTGGTTAGAATCTTCCTGGAAACAGATTGGCATTGGATTTGAATCTCTGTTCTTTCAGTTAGTAACTGAGCACGTGGGTAAGCCCCACCAGGACTCCTTTCAGGGATTCCTCAAGATGTTTTAATGTTACACTTCTTTTTAAAATCAGAATAAAAATGAATGTAATAATACAACAGTTCTTAACCACTAGGCCACCAGAGCTCCCTTGTGTGAAGATCGCAAGCAAGAAAATCCTGTCAACAATTCTACCTTTAAGTTTCTGGGGTTTCACTTGTAAGGTTGACTTAGGGGGACCACAAGGTTCCATGGGTCTAGAGGAGTCAGAGTGGGCTCACCTGCAGGGGTTCGGTTTTCAAGTTTGATGTAGGAAGAGGCTGCCTCTCTCTTTCTCAGGGTCCTTCAGGATATGTCCCTGGTGCTTTCCTCTCCCCACTCCCCAGAGCTGCCCCCACAGCCTGGCAGCTCAGCCTAGAGTCATCAAGGGCAGGACAGGGGGCTACATTGGGGGCAGGAGCCAAGCACGGTGTCTCCCCTTTGTTCTAGCGAAGGGTTCAGTAGAAACTTGCCTGTGTCCACTTTGAACTACAAATCTTCCACACAGGCCAGGTTCTAATTAGCCTGCCTATCTGCCCTCAGCTGGTTATAATTGCAGCCCCATGTGCTGGGGTTTCACTTTTAAGGTTGATTTATGGGAAACACAAGGTTGTCTGAGATTCACTTGAATTCCTTCCTCATGAAGCAAAGGTTCTGGGAGGGCTGGAAAGGCCCTGGGGATCCAGGAGGTGGAAGAGGGTGCATGCAAGGAATTGGAGCTGTCTCTGCTCACAGAGGGGCACCAGTGCTCAGCAGCCACTTCCTGGGGGCCCTCCATCTACACCCTCTCCAGGCTGCAGGGAGTTCTCCTTGGGAAGATTATTTGTGCAGCATTGAAAACAAATAAAACACAGTTACATACCTCAGCACGCATGGATCACACAAACGTATTGAGGGGAAGTGCTAATTGTGAGAGAACATATATTAGAATGACACTATACAGAGTTTCAAAGCATGCAAAACAGCACTATTAATACTTTAAGAAAACTTGCATATGTAAAAAAGTTAGATTTGTAGTAATCATTTCTAGGGGAAAATGTGGTGAAAGGGAGGTATAGTTGGGGCATATGACAAAGCTCCAATTGGACTTGTAATTGTGTTTCTCAGTGGCTAGTGGACACATGAATGTTTATTATAACACCATGTGTCTTGGTGTATCTGAGTTATTTTATAACACTATTTTTAGGAGACTGAGACTTGAATAGGGTTGCTGTTGTTGTTTTTATGCGCCGTTGTGACTCATAGTGATCTTATGTACAACAGCCCTAAATTCTGCCCTATCCTGTGCCAATCTCACTATCTCTGACACACCCATTACCCCAGTCACTGAATCAATCCATCTCATCGAGGGTCTTCCTTTCCAGCGCTGTCCCTCCATCCTACCAAACATGATGTCCCTCTCTAAAGTCTGGTCCCTCGTTGCAACATGTCCAAAATATGTCAGACGAAGCTTCAGAATCCTTGCCTCCAAGGAGCAGCCTGGCTTCACTCTCTCCAGGACGAACCCGCTCATTCTCTTAGCAGTCCATGGTATATTCAACACTCTTCTCCAACACCACAACTCAAAGGCATCAATTCTCTTTCTATCATCCCTAGGCATCCAGCTCTCTGATGCATGGCAAGTGATTGCAAAGACCATGGCCTGTATCAGGCACACCTTAGTCTCCAGACTGACATTGTTGCACTTCAGTACTTTAGAGAGGTCTCTAACCGCAGACTTTCCCATCACAATACGTCTTTTAATTTTCTGGCTGCTGGTGCCAAGAGTGTTGACTGGGGAGCCAAGCAAACCAAAACGGTGAACAATCTCAATCTCTTCACGATCCATTATGATGCTGCCAATCGGCCCAGTGATGAGAATCTTTTGTTTTCTTGATATTGAGCCTCAAACCATACTGAAGACTGCAGTCCCTGGGTAGAGAGTGAAATAAGTGTTTTTCAGTTGCATATCCCACTATCCCAGATGCAAATCCTTAAAGAGCATTCCAGATCACTCAGCTCTCTCCCAGAAACACCCACCTGCAGCCAGGACACCACTTTGTTCCTACAGCACCAAGGGTTGGGGGCGGGGACAGGTGGTTAGTGAGACTCATGAGGGAGAGACCACTTCTGCTGCCTTGGACTCACTTGCCAGCAGGAGCTGAGGTATGACATTCAGAGAACGACTAGCCCAAGATCTTCTACAAGTGAGGGACCGACACTCAAAAGGTGACATCATTGCCCAAGGAGCCAACTAGTAGGGTGGAGAGATGGGTTCTGAGCTCTTCCTGTGCCCCTGGTGAGCCAGAAAAAGGAGACCTGGTCTGGTGGCGGCATAGTGTCAAGATGCTAACCAACAAATTGGCAGTTCAAATCCATCAATCGCTCCACAGGGAAGAAAGGGAAATCTGGTCCCCCTAAACACTTACCAGCCTCTGAAACCTGACAGAGGGTCGAGGAGTCAGAACTGACTCGGCAGAGTGGGTCCAGTTCAGCTTGATGATTCCAGAATCCCTGGCACCAGGGACAGTGTGAGTATCCTCCCTGAGTTGAGAGGTCATTGGCAGGCTGGCCTCGAAGGCGGACTAGGACCCAGCACCCTGATCCCCCTCCACCTGGAGGCAATGCTAAAGAGAAATTGAGGCCTAGGCTGGAGCTGTGTCTACTTTTTTCCAGTCTGGGAAGACTCTTCAGAGACCTCCAGGTCCTGCCATCCTTCAGGATTCCCTCTCCGTGGAGAGGTACTATACACCCTCACTGCACAGACCTGATGGCGGGAAGCGGCCTGCTCGCCCTGCCCCTCAGCCTACGATCCATTTGTCCCACCTGAGATAAGGAGCCCTGGCCCTGGCAGCCACTGCCTGCCCTCCCAGCCCTGGGTTCCTCCAAGAGTAGCACACTTGGTGAAAAAACAGGGCTCTGTGTCTCTCTGGGAAAATCAGATCCATTCCATAGACTCTGTAAACTGTTGGCCTTGACTATTAAGTGGAAGATTGGCAGATGGGACGTGTTTGTCAACGTCACGGATGTGGGGCCTCGCCATCTTCTCACACACAGATAGCAATCCAGAAAGTCCTGAGCAGTCAGTTCCACACTGTCACATGTGGGTTTGCCAGGAATTTGAATCGGCTCATGAGAGTGGGTGCGGCTGGTCACTTGTTTAATACTAGACAATGACTAGGGAGGATAGAAGAAGAATTGAAGCCTTTCAGCTATGATGTTGGAGAAGAGTATTGAATATACTATGGACTGCTAAGAAAACGAACAGGTTCAGCTTGGAGAGGGTTAAACCAGGTTGCTCCCTGGAGTCAAGAATTCTGAAGCTTCGTCTGATATACTTTGGACATGTTGCAAGGAGGGACCAGTCCTTGCAGAGCGACATCATGTTTGGGAAGTCGGAGGGACAGAGCAGGAGAGGAAGACTGTCTATGAGATGGACTGACCCAGTGACTGGGGTAATTGGAGTTGGTGTGTCAGAGACAGTGAGATTGGCACAGGATAGGGCAGAATTTAGGGCTGTTATACACAGGGTCACTGTGAGTTGCAGGCGACTCGACGGCACATAACAAGATCAACAAATAAAAATCATGGTAATGGTCGAAACTATGTCCCAGACTCTCACAACACAGCGTGAGTTCTTCAGCTCTTTAGTGCAGGGCATGTACCGTCACAGGGCCTAATGCAGCAAAATTCTAAATTCTAAGGACCACAGGTGTTGTTACATCTCCTGTGTAATTCTGTGACAGCAGAGGGGGCAAACCAGCCAGCCAGCATGTTGGGTTTTTTTATTGTTTGCTTCAATTTTTTTATTATACTAGCTTATTTACAAAATTCTAATACATTGTTTTTCACAGCAGATTATTCCAATTTCCCTCACCCCCCACTCATTAAATTGTACAACCCCATGATTAATACCCTCCCCACACACATCTCATCCCTCTGCTCCCACCCCCCTTGGATCTTCATACTCATTCTACAATAATGGTTTTATACAATATTTGTCCGGGTAGGGCTGAGTTAGCAAGCATGTTTTATTAGGCCCTAAATCTGGAGGTTTAGTCGTTAAGGAGTTTCACCGCCAATCCAAAGGCATGTGGTTCAAATCTACCAGCTGCTCAGCAGGAGAAAGGTGGGCAATCTCCCCTTGTGCAATTTACTGCCTCTCAAAACCCACTGGAGGATTCCATCTGACAATACAAAACAACACAACAACAACTTAAACTAGAATCTGTTACTTAGATGTAATATTAAAAGTGTTTGCACAAAGACACAGATTTGAAGCTAGAAAGACTGGTCCCACTAGGCCACCGCCATTCTTCCATGACTAATTTCTTCAGTTGAGAAGCTCATCCCTTGGACAGAGCACTTGGTCCCTGCTGTCTCAGCCTCCTACTACTCTCTACTGCTCCCCAAAGCTCAGCCCATTAGAACTGTCTCTCCTCTCATTTCATAACAGCCATTATGGGCACTGGAGTTTACAAGGCTGGAAACACTGGGTTAGTGGAAAACGTGGTCTAGCCAAGGCTGCCCTTTCTCGGGCCCACAGCAGTCAAGTTAGAAGGTGAGAGCCCAAGAATTAGGAGTGAGCTTGGCTGTGGCAGGAACCCTGAGGCTTCTTTGTAATGTCCTTTATGGTAAACAGAAACTTGTAGGTTGGAGATGCAGTTGATGGCTGGAGATGAGGTAATGTGATAGCTGAACCAGGGGAAGGCAGTGACTGGATTTCAGTCTTGCAGTAAGAGACGTTGACTTTTCCTTTTTATATGCTGAAGTTAACTGCTTTCCAGCATGCACAACTAACCCACCGGTTCTTCCTCCTGCTTTTGAAGACTCAATTGACCTCCTCCTCTCTATACTCAGTGGGTACACGAGAGGGAGGCCCACCCTGTGGCCAGGACATTCAAAAGAGAGAGGTCATGCAGGTGAATCCTGATGTCCAAAGTGCCCTCAACTTGAATTACCCCTAGAAACTGAGGTGCATAAATGATCACACACACACACAAACACCCCCCACACTCCTTACCCCTCCTACCTGTACGTTTAACCCATCAAAAAGATAGACAGACCCCAAGTCAAGTTCATTCGAAGCCACAGGGAGACACAGGGCAGATCAGGATTGATTGATGGCCAGAGCAACAGTGAAGTGGAGGACAGGGGCTTCCCGAACCACCTCCTCCCACTGTCAGGTTACAGAATCAGAGAAACCATGCTTGCAGCCTCCAGGGTCCATTGAAAAAGAAGAAAAATGTTTCCAGGCAAAGCACCAGTGTCTATTTCCATGTGTCTACAGAAACACCAACTTACTTCATCTTCATTCAGCAGGCACCAGGCATTTAATGAGATTTTATTGGAGGAAAAATTAAGACAGAGATACTTTAAACAGCTAACTTTGTATTTCCTGAAAAGGGGGGAGGAGAAGGCAGCTGTGATTTGAACTTGACTGTGAGAAGCTGTGGTGTTCTGGCTAATATTCGCCAAGGTCTCTCAGGCATCCTAATATGCCACTGCTACTACTGGATTCTTATTGTTGTTGTTGTTCTGTGCTATCGAGTCACCTGTGACTCATATGTGCAACAGCCCTAAACCCTGCTCTATCCTGTGCCAATTTCACTGTCTCTGACACACCTACCCCAATTACCCCGGTCACTGAATTAATCCATCTCATCAAGAGTCTTCCTCTCCTGTGCTGTTCCTCCACCCTCCCAAGCATGATGTCCTTCTCCAAAGACTGGTCCCTCCTTGCAACATGTCCAAAGTATGTCAGATGAAGCCTCAGAATCCTTGCCCCCAAAGAGCAGCCTGGATTCACCTTCTCTAGGAAGAACCTGTTCATTCTCTTAGCAGTCCATGGTATATTCAATACTCTTCTCCAACATGACAACTCAAGGCATCTATTCTCCTTCTATCCTCTCTAGACATTGTCCAGCTCTCTGATGCATAATAAGTGATTGCAAAGACCACACCCTATATCAGATGCACCTTAGTCTCTGGACTGACATCTTTGTTCTTCAGTAAGAAATACACCTGCTGTCAGGACTGTTCTTCCTTGCCAGCAGGCCACAGGCACCTGGACGTCTTTCCAGCAGAGGAAAGGGTCAACTCAGGGCCTCAGGGCTCTTCTCTCCAGCCCTGATTGGTTCATCAACTGATCAGGATCAGAAAGGCAAGTCTGGGACAGAACTGGGGACTCCAGAGACCGCCCTGCCCAGGCAGAACTTTGTTTTCCTTCCTACAGACCCTCCAAACTCAGCTGTCTCCTGAACCTCCTTATTTCCTCTCCCCCCAAATCTAGTCATTGAGCAAGATTCCTCTGGCTCATTCCTTTCTTGTGACCCCTGCAACCAGCCCCCAGAGTAGCTTTCTTTCTCTCTACAAAGGCCTACTGTTAATAATGAAGGGAAACAGTGGGAATGGTAAATGGGAAAGGCTGTTAAAACGCCCTTCAAGGCTTTATGGCTTCAATGCTTGATCTACCACTGCTAATGTTCCTTTTGTCCTAAAACTAGCCATCCTCCCTTTTACCCTAACCTTCCTCTCTTCTTCCTTGAGCCTCCTCTCTTCTCCTAACACTTATTTATCCCCACCAGGTAAGAAGGTGCAAAGCTGGGCCTAGCTCTACCCCCAACCACTTTTTCTTTTTATATAATCGGAACCAAGCCCCAGTCTTTTCGCTTATTTTCTATGCATCTGAAAATTGGACAATGAATAAGGATGACGGAAGAATCGATGCCTTTGAGTTGTGGTATTGGAGAAGAGTAATGATCATCTCATAGACTGCTAAAAGAATAAGTTAATATTATCTGGAAAAAAGTGCAATCCGGGTGCTCCTTGGAAGCAAGGATGGTGAAGGTTCCTCTCACATATTTGGACATGTTGTTAGGAGAGTCCGGTCCTTGGACACAGAAGATCAGCGGAGGAGAGGAAGATCCTCAACAAGTTGGACTTACAGTAACTGTAATAATGGAATCAAGTATGTTAGAGATGGTGAGGAGGTGCCAGATAGGATAAGGTTCAGATCTGTGGTTCATAGGGTCGCTGTAAGTCACAATCCACTGGACGGCACACAAGATAAATAACCATCTGAACACACCCATTGATTCAGAGACAAACATACAAACTATATCTAGCCCGAGACAGACAGACAAACACACAAAGACAATGGTCTCGCACCCTGACAGACACCCACACCCCCTCTCACGGGCTCATGTGTGGGGCACACCCTGAGACAATGAGGAAGCCACCTTGCTCTGGGAGCCAGTTGGAGTTTCTTTTGAGGAAAAGCACTCCATGCTCAAGACAGCTCCTGACAGGGCCATTTTTCCCCCTAGAGCGGCAGGATAAATAGCTTTTGTGCAAAAATAAACACAAGTGAACTGCATTAGCTGAGCAAGTGACACATTAGTTACAGATGCGGGGCCTGTCAGAACATTGAGGGAACAGCTTTTATTGGGGAAGGGCTGAGAGGCTCATAAATAACCAGTTGGCAATCTCTCATAAACATTTGTGCGTTCACATAAACACTGCCTACCACAAACGCTGGCCTGGCTGCCAGCGCGCCCTGGAGAGCTCTTCCTGACAGTCCTCAGGGAACAACCAAATGGGAGGTGGAAGGGTCACAAATGTCCTTTCTTCAACATTCCCAACGTCAGGAAGTGGGTTCAGTGATAGGTGAGAGGAGGGGAGAGATCCAAGAATTTTGTCCTAAAGTCTGTCAGAGAATGAGGATGGAAACCCAATGGAATATGCCAAAGAAACAGCCATCCATTCCCCCCTACATAAGTTGGACGATTAATAAGGAAAACTGATGTCTTTGAGTCGTGGTGTTGGCAAAGAATGCTGAATACACCATGAACTGCCAAAAGAATAAACAAGTCTGTCTTGGAGGAAATGCAGTCAGAGGGACCATTAGATGCAGAGCTGGTGAGATTTTGTCTCACTTACTTGGGGCATGTTATCAGCAAAGTCCAATCCCTGGAAAAGGACATCATGCAAGATAAAGCAGAGGGTCACTGAGAAAGAGGAAGATTCTCAGTGACACAATACCTGAAAACACAGAAATTATTGTGAGGATGGCACAGGACCAGTAGATTTTCATTCTATTGCACATTTTGAGTCAGAATCCCCTTAACAACAACACATACTGACTAGGGGCAAAGAGAAAAAAATAGAGTATATTAATAGCCTTGAGGAATTAGCTATTGGGAGAAGTCAAGGAAGATCTTTACAAAGAGTTCACAAATGCCTCTTTGACTCATGGCAGTGGTTCTCACCAGAATCTTCTAGAAAGTAGAACGAGGTCAATGAGACCCTCACCACTAAGAGTTGAGGGCTATGAGAGGTGCAGCCTTGCACACAGGAAAACTTGGCCTTGGAATTTGGCTCCCAAGGAAACATTTGACTTGGGAGCTGAAGTTTTTCCACTAAATCTAATACTTCAGATCTATCTGGATGGCTGATCCACAAAGAAGGTCAGAATTACTTATGTTAGATGACCTCATGACTGTTCTTTCAAATGAGGATGCCTCAAGCTAGGGTGAGGTATCTGTCTGGTGTTCATAGGGTTGTTTTAAGTCATAGTCTACTCAAAGACACCTAATGACAACAGGAAGAAAGATTTAGTAGTGATAAGAAGCTGTGCTTCAATCTCGAAGGCACACTGAATCCACCAGCTGCTCCACAGACGAAGGACGGACAATCTCCTTTTGTTCAATTAATTGCCTGTGAAAATCAACTGGGGGGTCAGCTGTAAGTCAGTTCTAACTCACCGGTACACAGCAAAAGCAACAGGGAAGGAATAGTGCCATTTTCAGAGTCTCTTCTGACATTCATTTTAGTTTTTCCTTTCTCTGTCTTTGTCATGACTTTTTGCTCTCTTCATGAATAATATACTTGATGTCATCCCACAACTCATCTGGTATTCACTCATTGATGTTCAATGCTTCACATCTGTTCTTAAGGTTACAAATTCAAATGGCATAGACTCAAGATTATATATTGGTTCTTGTAGATTTGTTTTCATTTTATTCAGCTTCAGTTTGAACTTGCACATGAGTAATTGATAGTCTATTCCACAGTCAGCACCAAGCCTGATTTTGGCTGCTGATACTGAGCTTCTTCAACGATTCCTTCCACAGATGTAGTCAATCTGATTCCTATGGAGTCCATCCGGTGAGGTCCATGTGTAAAGTCGCTGTTTGTGTTTTTCATAAAAGATATTTGGAAATGACCCAAGAAAGACATTTGCAATTAATTTACCATTGAACATACAAAAGTCAATTGTTCTATTCCCTGCCTCATTTCTGTCATCACGTCCATACTTTATGACTACCATTCCTTTCATGGCTTCCAACTTTTGCATTGCAGTCACCAATTAGCAATGAATCATGATTGCATAGTTGGTCAATTTCAGACTGCAAAATTTAGTCAAAATGTTCAATTTTCTCCTCTTTGGTTTAGCTGTTGCTGTGTGTATTTGAATAATAGTGACATTAACAACTCTTCCTTACAAGCATATGGATAATATCCTATAATTTACAATATTGTACTTCAAGATAGAACTTGCAATTGTCTTTTTAACTATGAATATAACACCATTTTTCTTCTGGTTTTCCTTCCCAGCATAATATACCATGTGATTGTCTGACTTAAAGTGGCCAATGCTGGTCCATCTCATCTCACTAAAACCTAGAATATCAATGTTCATGGATTCCACTTCATTTTTCACAACTTCCAGTTTTCCAGTATTTATACTCCATACATTCCATGCCCAATTATTAAAGGATGTTTGCAGCCATTTTTCCTCATTTTTATTGTCTTCCAATTAGGTTGTACCTATAATACTCTAACTATCTGTATTCCTCTATTATTCATAGAGTTTTTAGAGGTCCGCTATTTAAGAGGTGAATGATCAATGCTGTTTCCTAGTCTGTATTAATCTGGGGCCTCTACTAAAACCTTTCCACCATGGGGGACCTTTGACACACTGATAGCATAGCTTTCAGCATCACAACAACCCACATGTTACCTCAGAACAGCAAACTGACTGACAAGTACTAAACTAATAAAAAGAATGATAAATGAGCAAGAATATAGATACTTAAGCTATAATTAGCAATATGTAGATCAGTCTCCCAACACAACACACTGACAGATGTTGTACCTTTAAACAGCAAGTCAGGCATGTGAATATCATGTTGCTGGATCCAGTTGAAGCCTGTGGCAGCATGGAAAAATGGAATCCCCGGTAGGTATTAAAGCATTCTAACTAAAACCTGTGGTAGGTATGACAGGATAACATCCCAGATGTAGCTATTAAGGTCACAGTGATGTCTCAATGTCATTGTCTCCAAGACCAAATGCATTGTTGTAGTGTGCTGTTGAGTTGGAATTAACTTAAACTTGACCCTCTAGGGTTTTCACACAGAAATAGATTGCTCGTCTTTTTCCCAAGGAGCAGTTGATAGATTTGAACCATTTGCCTTTAAGTTGGCAGTGTAACTCTTTATCCACTAGGCCACCAGAGTTTCCATGATTATTTTCAAAACCAGCTCTCTCCTTACGCAGATCAATAGCTTTCAAGTAGTCCTCTGCTGTCCATCATATTGGTGGTGGTTGTAGTGATCGTGTTGTTGTATGCCTTCGAGTCTACTATGACTCAACTCTCAACTCTACTATGAACAGTAGATCCGTGCTTTGCCCTACCCAGCACCGTCCTCACTGTCTCTGATACGCTGGAGCCCATTGTTACAGTCACTTTACCATCCCCTTTTGTTGAGAGTCTTTTTCTATGCCTCTAATTTTCCACTTTTCCCAGTGTGATGTCATTTTCCAAAGACTGGCCTCTCTTGATAAACATGTTCAAAATAAATGAGGTGGAATTTTATCATCTTTGCCTCTAAGGAGCACCCTGGCTTCACTTCCTCCAAGAAAGATTTGTTTGTTCTTTTGCCAGTCCATGGATATTCGGTATTCTTTCCCAACACTGCAATTCAGAGATACCAATTATTCTTCTGTCATCCTTATCCATTGCCCAATGTTCAGTTACATAGAAAGTGCTTAAAAATACCATGGCTTGAATCAGGCACACCTCATTCTAGAAAATGAAATTGTTGCCTTTTAGCAGTTTAAAGAGGTCTTTTACAGCAGATTTTCCAAATGTAACACACCTTTTGGGTTCTTGATTGCAACTACAGTTGATGTTGATTGTAGATCCAAGCAAAACGAAATTGTTGACAACTCCAATCTTTTCTGCATCTCTGTTGCCCTATTGGTCCAGTGGTGAGGTCATTTGTTTACTTGAGGTTGAGATGTACTCCGTATTAAAGGCTCTAGTCATTTATCCTCTTCAGTATGTTTCAAGTCCTTTTCACTTTCTGCAAGCGAGGCTCTAATCTGCAAGATATAGACTGTTCTAATCCTAATGCCACATTATTCCTCACGGAGTCCAGCTTCTAGCATTATTTGCTCTGCATACAGATTGATTGAGGTGTGGAGAAAGGATCCAACCCTAATACATATCTTTCCGGATTTGAAACCCTTGTTTCATTCAGACAAACCACTTCTTGGTCAACAAATAGGTTTCAAATGAACACAATTGGGTTTTCTAGGATTCCAATCCTTCACAATGTTAGCCATAATTTGTTATGATCCAGACAGTCTGATGCCTTTCCATAGTCAATAAAAGGACATCCATGGCTGATGTGTTATTTGAAACATGTCAACGATATTCTATTAATCCTTGC
>NW_006399769.1:8963676-8967919 GCF_000299155.1 Elephantulus edwardii
CATGCAGTGTTCCCTTTCTCTGTTCTGACAACTGCCTCCTGGTCCAAGTATCAGTTTCACATTAAGATGATCAAGTGTTCTGGGATTCCCATTCTCAGAGTCAGCCACAGTTTGTTATGATCCACACAGTCAAACGCCTTTGCATAGTCAATGAAACACAGATAGACATTTCTATGGTGCCTTTAGTGCAGTTAAAATTTCACCCTTCATTACTATTGGCTCTTGGTGTATGGTACTTTCTGAAATTTTTCTGTTTTTCATACAGTGACTCTATATATTCCTTCTATCTTCTTTTGATGTTTCCTGAGTCATTCAAGATTTTGCCCATAGCACCTCTCAGTCTTGTAACTTGAGACTTAGTTTATTTTTCAGTTTTTCCCTTTTTATTTTCTGACTCCAGCTCTTTGTATGTTTTATTATAATATTTTACTTTGTCTCGAGTTACTCTATGAAATCTTCTGTTTCGTTCTTTTACTTCAGCATCTCTTCCTTTTGCTTTGGCTTCTTGGAATTCTAATGCAATTTTCCTAATGTTTTCTGAGATCCTTTATTTTATCTTCTGTCTTTGTACAGTCTTTTTGCTCTTTTCATGGATGGTATCCTTGATGTCCTCCCACCACTCCTCTGGTCTTTGATCATGGGTGTTCAGTCCCTCTAACCTTCTTGAGATGATTCATAAATTCTGCTGAGATAGACTCAAGGTCGTATTTTGGTTTCTGTGAACTAGATTTAATGACAAGAAAGTTAGAAGGACTAGTATTAATTTAGTACTAGTTTTAATGCCAGGAAATTTGGAGGACAGCTACCTGGCAATATTTTTCTTGCATGTGATATTAATGATATTATTCAATAGTTTCCGTAGTCTTTTGGATCGCCTTTTTTAATAATGAGAACACATGTGAATCTCTTCCAGTCAGTTGACCAATTATTTTGGCATAGGCTAGTGAGCATTTCCAGGGCTTCATCTGTTTCCTGAAACACCTCCATTGCATCACTTCTTGGGGCCTTATTTTTTACTAATGCTTTCAGTGTAGCTTGGTTACTATTAGTTGTCAAATTATTACAACTCGAGGTTTGAATTTGCTCTTCAACTCGTCCAGTGAGAAAAATGGTTAGTATTTTCTTCCCTTTTGGTTTTCTAAACTCAGCTCTTTGCACATTTTATTATAATACTTTGCTTTCTTTTCTGGAGTCACCCCTTGAAATCCTCTGTTAATCTCTCTTACTTAAGCATTTCTCCCCTTTTGCTTTGGCCTCTCTGTTCTAGTACAAGTTTTACAGTATGCTTTAGCATTTATTTTGGCCTTTTCTTTCTTTTCACCATATATAAAGCCAAAGTTCATAGACCAAGTGACTTTTTTTTTCCACATAGTCCTTGATCCAATCTTCTCTACCATTCAAATGTGATTTCCCCACAGCCCCTTAAAAAACTCGAGATTCTATCAAACTATTCATAGTTCCCATTTTCATCCATGGGCCATTGTTTTGTGCTTCCTTGTACACTACTCCCCCTTCCAGAAAGGCTTTTTTCCCTTCAAGATCTGCAGGTCCAGGTCCAGCCTGTCCTCGCACTCAATCTAGAAGCCATTACCTCCTGGAATACTCTTTTCTCTCTTACTGGTGACTTCCCTCTTGTTTGTAGGTTTTTGTAAACCTGGCCTATAACCCCTTTAAGATTTTAAACTCTTGGATCTGTATTATATTAATAATTTACCTCTCACTAACCCTCCCCTTATGTCAGAATAGAACTATGGCTGATGGATTTTCCAAGGATAATTTTCCATTAAGTCTCTGGATGAACTTGAACCTGCAAACTTTTGTTTAGTCGTTAAGCATGTTAACCATTTGTATCACTCAGGGAGGTCTCCAGTCCTTATCCACTGACTGGGAAATGGTAGGTCCACTGATGGTGGAAAATATCAGACCCATCTTCATGCAACTGGGATATGGTGGTTGGGCTGTGAAGAGGCAGTTGGTGGTGGTGATTGGAACTGGCTGGCCAGTTGTCCTCTGGACGATTTTTCTCCTGGCTTTCATTGCGCAGCTCAACAACAACTCTGCTTTGGAAAAGAAATTAAGATGCGAGGCAGGTACAGACAGACAAATACCACAGCTCTGTTGAGTAAACTTTAGTCATCTAAGCCCTTTCTCCACCTTAACAACTGGAATGCTTTATGAGGAAACACGAAACACAGTCCCAGATACAAACACTGAAGACTCTGGCCAGGGAAGCTCTCTGGAGGGAACACAGTGTAGCCATAATTTATTGCGTTTGATATTTTCGTTTCCAATCTTATTTTTATAGACATTATTTCATGGGCTGCAGCTTAAACACAGATGGAAGAGATTCTGGCTTTGTAATAAGAGACAGTTTATGGTGGGCCAGCCTGCTGCTCTGTGTTTGTGTATGGGTAAATGCATATTATTATCACATCCTTAGGTGGAGCTGGGAGATGCTTTCATTATGTGTTTGGACTTTGATCCAGCAGGTCTGCCTTCAGAGCTACCCTGATTGTCCTTCTGATGCTCCCAGGGGGAGGAAGCGATAATCACAACAGTGAGATGAGGCTGTTGTTGATATGTGCCGTTGAGCCACCTACAACTCATAGCGAACCTATGCACAATAACTCTGAACCCTGCCCTATCTTGAAGCAATCTCACTGTCTTTGACACACTTGCCCTCATTGCCACAGTCACTGTATCAATTCATCTAAACCAGGGTCTTCCTCTACTGCACAGACCCTCCACCTTTCTGAGCATGATGTACTCGTCCCTCCCAGAAATATGTCCAAAGTATGTGAGACAGAACTTCAAAAATCCTTGCCACCAAGGAGCAACTTGGTCTCATGCTCTTCAGGACAGCCTGTTTGTTTTCTTGGCAGTTCATGGTATATTCAATACTTATCTCCAGCAACGTAACTCAAAGACATTGATTCTTCTGCCATCCTTAGTCATTATCCAGCTCTCTGATGCATAACAAATAATGGTGAAGACCATGGTCTTGATACCTTAGTCTCTACACTGACTTCGTTGCTCCTTAGCATTCTGGAGAGGTCCCTAAAAGCAGACTTTTTCAAAGCAACTAATCTTTTTATTTCCTGACTGCTGGTGCCAAGAGTTTTGATTGTAGGCCCAAGCAAGATGCAATTGTTAACAACTAAATACCTTCTCCATCTATCAAGATGCTACCAATTGGCCCAGTGGTTAGAATCTTTGTTTTCTTGATGTTGAACTGCAATCTATATTGAAGACTACAGTCCTTGACCTTTTGCAGCAAATGCTTCAAGTGCGCCTAAGTTTTAGTGAGCAAGGTTGTGTCATCTCACATAATGGTGGTTGCTGATTAATCTTCCTCCAATCCTGATGCCACATTCTTCTTCATAAAGTCCAGCCTCCTGAATGATCTGTTCTTCATATTGACTGTAAAGGTATGGAGAAAGGAAACATTTTCTTTCTTGATTTTAAACTATGCAGTTCTCCTTGCTCTGTTCTGATGGCTGTTTCCTGGTCAAAGTTTCACATGCACACAAATCAAGTGTTCTGGGATTCCCATTCTTCTCAAGGTTAGCCATAATTTGTGGTGAACCGTACAGTCAAATGCCTTTGCATAATCAATAAAATACAATTGGACATTCTTCTGGTACTCTCTACTTTTAGCCAAGACCAATCTAACATTGGGAATAATATTCCTAATGCCATGGCCTTTTCTAAACCCAACTTGTATTTCTGGCAGTTCTTTGTTGATGTCCTGATCCAGTAATTTTTGGATAGTCTTCCACAAGATTTTGCTTGCATGTGATAGTAGTGATATTGTTTATTAATTTCCACACTCTATTTGATGACCTTTTTGGGGAATGGGAATAAATCTGGTTGTCTTCCTGTCAATTGACCAGGAAATTTTCCTCTAGAATTTTTTGGCCAACCTGGTGAGCATGTCCAGGGCTGCATTTGTTTGTTGAAATATGTTAATTGGTATTCCATCAATTCCCAGAATTTCTTTTTTTGCCAGTTCTTTGATAGCAGCTTGGATTTCCTCCTTTATCACCATTGTTTCTTGATCATATGTTGTTTCATGACATTTTTCTGTGCCAATTGATTCTTTTTGGTACATAGTGACTCTGCATACTCCTTCCATCTTTTTGATCCTGGATCATTCAGTGTTCTGCCTACAGCATCTTTAAGTATTACATCTCGAGGCTTGAATTTGCTCTTCAGTTTCTTCCGCTTACGAAATGCAAGCAAG
>NW_006399769.1:8968774-8980808 GCF_000299155.1 Elephantulus edwardii
AACTATGAGATATCATCTCACTCCAATAAGAATAGCAAAATTCAACAGAGCAGCAAACAATAAATGCTGGAGAGGTTGTGGAGAAACTGGGGCCCCTTATCCACTGTTGGTATGAGTGTGAAATGGTACAAACACTCTGGAAGACAGTATGATGCTTTCTCAAAGAGTTGGAAAAGTTTGACCCAGCAATTCCACTACTGGGAATATACACTAAAGAAGTCAGAACTGCTACCCAAGCAGACATATACATCCATGTTTATTGCTGCTTTATATACAGTAGCAAAGAGTTGGAAACAACCCAAGTGCTCAACAACAAACGAATGGATAAAGCTGTGGTATGGTCACACAATGGAATATTATGCAGCACTGAAAAACAAAGAACTCATGAAATATACAAAATGGGTGACTATAGAGGACATTATCACAAAAAGACAAATCTGCATATGCCACTGTTATAAAATAGAACTGACATGGGGGTTGGGAAGAAACTAAGAAAAGAGGAGATAAGTAATATGTACTGCATTGAAACAGACGAGGGAGAGAACTGTATAAAAGGAATATATGATTATATATTAATATATTATTGGCATAACAAGAGTCCAGAATAAGAGCTGCATAGAAAAGTGGTCAGGGAGTGGAGGGACTGTATACCAATGAAAGAACTTTTCTTCGAGAGAAAAAAGCAATCTGGGGCGGGTAGGGGGGTGGAGGGGCAGGGAGGAAAATGTACAACAATGAATGAATGGAAATCCAAGTTCTTTATAAATTTATAATAAAGTCTCAATTTTAAGAAATCTTCTATTTCCTCCTCTCTAGGTCTTGCTGTTGGTGCATACATTTGAATGATAATGGTATTAACAGGTTTTCCTGAGGGGAAGAGCACAAGCCAGTTTCTAAAACGTGTTCTGGCTGATGTGTCATTGCTTGAATTCAGAAAGCGTTAACCTTCTGGACTTGGGCCTAGGAACTTGGGCCTGGACTCCAAAGGGCAGAAGTGAAAAGAGGTGGACACTCAGAGCCATATACACACGACCCTGTTTTGCATGACTTGCATCATCTTTGCAAAGAAGGAATGCTGATGGTGCGATCCATAGCGTGTGGCGCTGCTAACCCAAAGGTCTTGCAACTCCAGCAAATCCATCACTGGCTCCATGGGAGAACCATAGACAATCTCTTGATGCAATTTACAGCCTCAGAAACCTGGTGGAGGGTCACTCTGAATTGAAATCAACTCAATGGCAGTGAGTTTTGAGTTTGAGATTTTCAGGGAAAGAAGGAGTTAGAAAACTAACTACATGTTGCCTCTAATGGCTTGCAAGCTATTCTCTTCCCTCCATAATACATGTCAACACTGTTGGCATCAACAGCCAGGAACTCAAAAGACAAATTGGATTAGGAAAGTGTGCTGTCAGGGACCTCTCCAGAGTGTTAAAGAGCAAAGATGTCAGTCTAGAGACTAAGGTGCACCTGACTCAGGCCATGGTCTTCTTAGTTACTTGCTATGCACCAGAAACCTGGACAATAAGGGTGACAAAAGAAGAATCTATCTATGCATTTGAATTGTGGTAGTGGAGAATATTGAACCATCAACAGAATAAACAGGTCTGTCCTGGAGAGGATAAAACCAAGTTGCCCCTTGGAGGGTAGGATTTTGAAGGTCTATCTCGCATACTTTGAGCATGTTGCCAGGAGGAATGAATCCTTGGAGAACTTGGAAGTGCTTGGAAGGGTGGAGGGAAAGCACGGGAGGGGAGGAGCTTGGATGAGATAGATTAACAAAGTGACCGGGGTCTTAGGGGCAGGTGTGTCAGAGACAGTGAGACAGGCTCAGGCTAGATCAGGGTTCTGAGTTATTGTACATCGGGTTTCTATAAGTCTCAGGTGACTTGATGGCACATAACAACACGTTTCATCTTCAAAATCCTTCAAAATTTCATCTAGTTTGTGGGGTTTATAGTCTATATGTACCATGTTTGCTTAAAAACAAAGAAATCAAGCCCCTTACTCCTACTGACTCAATTCTAAGTCATTGAGACCCTGTAGGACAGAGCCAGTGGTCTCGCAGAGTTCCTAAGCTGTAATTCTTCATGACAGCAGACTGCCTCATCCTTCGGCGGCAGAGTTGCTGGTGGTTTGAAATGCTCATCAATCAGTTATTAGTTGAGCACTGACATGGCTCCTCCTTTTTTGTTTATGCCACCTCATTCAAGGTGGGGTAAGAGAGAAAAGAGAGGCAGAGAGAGAAATCCAGAACAAGTAGGAAAGGAACAGAGCTAGGGAGAGGGACCTTGGCCTTAGAGAGCCTGATGTATTTGACTGCTAATATCAGAGGGTCCAACCCACTGGTCACTGTGTAGAAGAAGGCGGTCTCTTTGGCTGTAAGTCAGACTCCAGGGCAGTCGGTTTGGTTTCAGGAGGAAAAGGTGGCAAGAGAAGACTGCATTATGCAGATCAGTCAGTGTTAACTGTCCACAGGAGAAGCCCAGGGCGGCCCACAGTATGACCTACACTCATCAGGAGACCAGGGTGGTGGAGGGCAGCCTCACTGCCTGGGGCAGCAAGCCTACGGGACCATGGACAAGGAGCCCTGAAGACAGGCTGCGCTTCTGCCTGTCCTCTCATGACTGGCTTCCAACAAGCCCTGAGCAGCTCTGTGAGCAGAAGGGACAGAAGCCACACTCAGCTAACTGGTTACGAAAAGTGAATGGAGGGAGGGCAGAAGTGGAGGGGACTCTGTGGGTTCCTAGAAGGACACTGGCCCGCCTGCCATGCTTCCAGGAGAACTCCGTGTGTGGAGTAAAATGCCTGTGGGAGTTGTCTGAAGGTCTCGCCCCTGAATGCCCTGTCCGAGCTCCGTGGGAGGAGAATGGCCGTCCTCACAGTTGGCAGAATTGGTGCCTTTGGTTTTTATTGTTGTTACGTGCCATCGAGTCGGAACTGAACCATAGCTGACCCTGCGGCAGGTTAATCGCAGGGAAGGAGACTGTTCATCCTTCTCCGGTGGAACCATGGCTTCAAAACATGTGCCTTAAGGATTGCAGTGCAGCTTCTTGCCACTAGGCCACCAGAACTTTTGGGTTTTATTGTACCAAAATGAAAAACCAAACCTGTAGCCAGGATTCCAGTTTACAACAACCCCATATTGAACAGAGGTGCATGAAAACATAAATTTTCACAATACTAAATTTTCACATGAACTATATCAGCTTTCCTTTTCGGTTCATGAGGCAGGGAGTGTCTGCTCTGGAAGTGAGACAAATAGAGGGCTTTAGTAACAGGGAGTGCACAGGAACGAGGAAGCTGGGCCCAACCAGTGCAGATGAGCGGTGGGCCTTTTCTTTCCTTGTTTGAGAGTAAAGGGAAATATGAGCTAGGTTAAAGTGACTAGGCAAGTCCTGATTAGCTAGTTTAGGTTTCCTTTGCAGAAGAATCAATGAATTGATTCTCTTGGAAGGCTAGGCATTTACAAGAAACAGAAACTTAGGTTTCAGTTTTATTGCTGTGAGTCTCAGCACAGAGGGCCCCATTTTGGGTCTAGTATAGACAGGTTGTTGTTGTTAAGTGTCATCCAGTCTCAGGCGACTCATAGTGAGAGTCGAGAGTCCTCGATGCTTGGGTGCCTTTCATCCTCTCTCCAGGTTCATAGGGTTTCCGGAGGCAAGCTATTACGGAAGTGGATGCCACTCCTCCTTCCAAGCTTGTTTTAATTGGGGAGCTCTACCCACTCTCTGTCCACACTGGGTAACCAGCCATTAATGCATTTGACACATCAGTGTCACAGTGTTCAGCCTCACAGCAACCACAAGTGACCATGGTACGGCAATTTGTACACCAGGGCTATACAACCTAGAGGAATGATAGACAGGTTAGCAATTGTAATATATGCATGTGTGTGATAATGAGTGAGTGATTTGAGTGAACTTCTACAAAACAAATTGCTTTTCCATTGAACCATTGATATACCTTTTTATGCATTAATTACAACGCTCACAATGTAACTCTTTCCACGTCCTGTGATTCTGGTTTTATTTAATCCACTAGCCTGCCCTTCCTGCTCTCTGAACTTTATCCCTGGCTAATTGTTGCTCTTTTTACCTTATATATAGTTGGTTATAATAATGAGTGAGCGCCTCCCTGGTGTTTCCATCCACCTTACAGACCTGTCTATTGTTTGGCTGAAAGTTGAGTTCCAGAGCTGAGTTTTGTTCTAGGTTTGAAGTGTAACCAGGAGTCAGGGTTCTACTAGTCTCTAGCAGACCAGTAAGCATAGCCATTCTTTTTTTCTTCCCCCCATAAGATAATTTCTGTTCTCATGATCCCTCAAAGGACTGTGGAGGTAAGTAAAGAGTTAAACAAAGAAGTGGTATGTTAGCAGGGGGTTTGGACCCTCTTGGCCCCATCAAATCTAGTGCTGAGGGCAGGGCCCTGGGTATCTTTACGCACACCCAGTCACACTCCAAGATCCCACACGGTGGACCTATTTTCTCTGGGCAAGAAGTTTTCCATCAACCTCACCCCTGGAGAATCAGAAACTTGACATTACCTTGAACAAAGCACTATTCTTTATGGAGACCAGGGGCCTGGGCGTGTCCTCTCTTCCTGCCTGCACCCTTCCAGCCACACAGTCTGCAGGTTCTGTCCTCTGACAAGCAGGAAGCATGGAGTTGGGATGACAGCCAAGCAATCTTCAATCCTGCGGGCAGAGGGTGTTCCCTGGGCGTCTGCAGGGAGTTGGGGGCTTGGAAGAAGGGGAAGGGTTAGAGCGTCCTCCGTCCGTTAGTCCTGATCAAGGAGAGGATATGCAAGTCCATTTTAAAGAACACTGGCCTCCAACCAGACTCCTCAGTGGTGCCAGTTCTACTCTCTGTCCTGGTGTCTCTCGAGCTCCCGGTTCCTTCCTTGGAAATCAACATCATGCTGGTCTTCGTTGTGAAGCAGGCCCCAGTGCCTCCTCCGTTTTCCCCGGACCGGTGTCTGTTCCTGGAGGAGCTCCCGCTGGCACCCACGCTGTAGAACTTGGCTTCAATGCCATGAAGACAGTCCTTCGGAGAGGAGATGAGAACGCGACAATGCCCATCATTGTCGACCTGGGACTGTTTGATAACAGCAATAGCTGTGAGCAGTGTCTCAATCACATCACTGTAATCCCCAGCACTGGCTCCCGAAGGCTGCACAGAGGAGTGCACTTGGGGGGAGGGATTGCATAACAATGAAAAAAATTTTCTTTTACTTTTCAAAGAGAAGAACAAGGGAAGGGGTGAGGATGAGAGAAAAGTGCAACAATAAATGAATGGAAACCCTAAGTCTCTGTAAATTTTCATTAAAATTAGTAATATTAAAAAGAAATAGCACTGCTGGAAATTGCTCTGTTTCACTTCATGCTCTCCTGAAATTCTGCTTCACTCACTCTAGTGGGCGGCTGCCATGATGGTTGTAGGGTGTAGAGGCTTTCACATTAGGTTTCTGGTGGAGGCCCCACAGAGGCATTTGGTGAGGGAAAGAAGGCTGGATTGAGGTGAAGGGCAGGTGGGATGTCCCCAGGGGGAGGTACAGTCAGATGAGGAGGTAATCGAGGAGGTGGGGCATGTGATACTGGTGGTGGATTCCAGGAGGAGGGGGAGGGACCCCAAAGCTTGAGGAGAGAGGTGGTGGAGGTGGGATTGGAGGTGGGGCAGACCCATCAGGGGGAGGGCAGAAGGAGGGTGACTGAAGGAGGGCAGCACAATGGGGGGCTTATCCACACTGAGGAGGGTACAAGGTTCTCAGAGGGTGTGGACCTTCCATCTGCAGAGTCACTGGAGTCTGGGGAATGGGTCCGTGGAGGTATTCCCCCTCTTGTGACTCAGACGCACTCACGTTCCTGAGCCTGAGCCTCAAACTGTGACAGATTTTTGCCTGGTGGCCGGCCTCAGGTCCACTTTTTCACCATTTAGAACTTTCGCTGGCAGGAGTGCCGGCAATTTGTGGACAGAATTCTCAGAGGTGACCACCACCCTTAGCAAATCCTTTAGACGGCCATTTGCTGGATTCTCTGCAGATTTAAATCCCACCACATCACAGGCTCCTATAGAGAGAATAACCTGGATCAGCAGCTGGTCTGTCGCTCACATGGGTTCGTCTGTCACGCAGCCCTCTCTATGGGTAGAGAATGGCAGGAGTCTTGTTGGGCTTGGGAGAAGGCTCATGGCGAACGGGGGCGGTGGCGGCTCAGTGCTGCTGCTGCTTCTGTCATCGGAGAGCCGGGAGCTGGCTGTCGGCCCATCATCAGACCCGTCAGTCTGATCTGTGTTGTTGAACTCCAGGTCCTGGTTGAACTCCTCGTCCGCATATATGTCAATCACGTCCACTCCTTCTGGCATGGCTCCAGAGGGAAGATGTCGAGCCCAGAGAAGGGGAGAGGTTAAGAAGAATGTCACGAGAATACGGGCAGCAAGTCCTGACCAGGCCCGAAGCGCGCAAACCGCTCCCCAAGCACAGCCATTCTTACAATTTTTAGTATTGTCCCACATTTCACTCGGACTGCAGCCTTCAGTATGGACTGAGGCTCAATGTCAAGAAGACAAAGATTCTCACCACTGGACCAATTGGCAGCGTCAGGATGGATGGCGAAGAGATTGAGATTGTTCACAGCTTCAGTTTGCTCGGCTCCACAGTCAACACTATTGGCACCAGCAGTCAGGAAATCAAAAAGCGTATCGCGATGGGAAAGTCTGCTGTTAGAGACCTCTCTAAAGTACTCAAGAGCAACGGTGTCTCTCTGGAGACTAAGGTGCACCTGAATCAGGCCATGGTCTTTGCAATCGCTTGCAAAGACATCATAGAGTTGGACAATGACTAGGGAGGACAGAAGGAGAGTTGATGCTTTTGAGCTGTGGTGCTGGAGAAGAGTACTGAATGTACCATGGACTGCCAGGAAAACAAACAGATTCATCTTGGAGAGGATTAAACCAAGCTACTCCTTGGAGGCAAGGATTCTGGGGCTTCGTCTGACATACTTTGGACATGTTGCCAGGAGGGACGGGTCCTTGGAGAGGGACATCATGCTTGGGAGGGTGGAGGGACAGCGCAGGAGGGGAAGACCCTCTGAGATGGATTGATTTGGTGACTGGGGTAATCGGGATGGGTCTTTCAGAGGAGGTGCAGTTGGCGCAGGATAGAGCAGGGTTTAGGGCTGTTGTACATAGGGTCACTATGAGTCGCAAACGACTCGATGGCACATAACAACAACAACAACATATCCACATCACAGTGATCGAGTTCACGCACCATCTAGTTCTTCTGGTCTCAGGACCATTGAGGTTGAAATTCACGTGGTCCTTTCATCCTAACAGCTACAGTCTTTATGGAATCGGGTAGCTCTGCTTCCACAGTGCTGCTGGAGAGGGACAAACTGCCAAGCTTTCATTCAGTACCTATTGCGCGCTGTGCCGCCCTGGGACCTTATGTATTTTGCAGACATTTGCAGATTCAGTGATGGTAGTGATAAGAGTCTGGGGGAGGTATCCTTGGGGAGATCCTTTAATATTCAAATAGATTTGAAAATAGTAATTTGCGCCCAGAAACCTTTATACCTTCACTTGACTCAAGGTATGTCCATCATTTCTGCACTCCGAGGAACATGCTTTGTACCCATGCCAGGGCCTCGGTAAGGGATGCTTTGAAAACGGTGTGGGTGTGGAATCTGCTTTGGGCAGCAGCAGACAGCTTCAAGAAGATAGTGCCCTCCACCTGGGCTGCTTGAGAAATCTAGACTAGGTGCCCACACAGCAGATTAGAAACTGAATTTCACAAAGCAGGAGTGGGAAGCATGTTGTTGTGTGCCTGTCTCTCTTTCAGGGCAGACCCACACTCCCCCATTCTGGGACTCCTAGAGGGACTGTCAATCACAGGGCACATCAACACTCACCTTGAAAACAATGTTGGCTGAGATCTCTGCCCTTGACATTCCCAGCTGTGTGAGCCAGTATATCTTCTTTTTGCTTAAGGCAGTTGAAGTTGGCATGCTGTCTCTTCAACCAATAACACCAGGCTAATAAGTGACTATGAAATATACTTCAAGCCCAAGAGCTAAGCCAGTGGCTCCAGTGGCACAATCAGCGAGCAGTGCTTACAGGGCTGTGTAAGTTAGAGAACTTCCCAGAGGCCAGACCAGGTACCTGCAGGAGAGGCAGGAGGATCCTTTGCTGGGTTTGACCAGGACAGCTTCAGCAGCAAGTCCCTTCCAAAAAGGGAAGCAAGGCTCTGAGCACTCTGAGGGCTCATCTCTCTCTCTTTCTTTCCTATTTACCTCTTTTCTCTTTCCTCCCTCTCTTAGTTTTCACACACAAACATGTACAAACATACACACAGAATTTAAAAATCCCTGGTTTACCTACATCACTCAGTGTTGACAACATATGATCTGTAATCCTGAACATCCACTCTCATGAGTAATGCTGTTCAGACCCAGGGAAATGCTTCTCTGCATGTTTCATGGTGTGTCCTTGCATCAAAAGAAGACAGTAATAAAAATAAATAAATAAAACCTAAGTCCAATCATAAACCAAAAAAAGGAGACAGCGTTTCTATGTGTGCGGAGATTAGTGAACTGAGCTGCCGCTGACATCACAGGTGGCCCCTGCTTTGGAGGGTAGGGAGGACTGAATGGTGGAAGCACTAAGAGAAAAGGCAAAGTAATTTGTTGTACCTTCTCAGATAGCTAGAATGCAATGTTGTTTGCCACCCAGCCCATTCTAACTCATAGTAATTGTATCTGACACTGTAGACCTGTCCTGTTAGCCGTCACAGGAGTAGAATTCCAGATCTTTAAGAATGCAAAAGAAAAAGAAAAAAAAGAATGCAAAAGAACAAACAACAGATGCTGGTGAGGTTGTGGAGAAACTGGAGCCCTTGTGGAGAAACTGGAGCCCTTATTCACTGTTGGTAGAAGTGTAAAATGGTACAGCCACTATGGAAGACTGTATGGTGCTTTCTCAAAAAGTTGCAAATATAAATACCAGTTGACCCAGCAATTCCACTACTGGGAATATACCCCAAAGAAATCATAACCACCACCCAAGCAGATACATGCACACCCATGTTTATCACGGCTTTGTTCACAATAGTAAAGAGTTGGAAACAACCTACGTGCCCATCAACAAACAAATGGATAGAGAAGCTGTGGTATATTCATACAGTGGAATACTATGCTGTATTGAAAAACAAGGAACTCATGTATTATCATTATTATTCAATATTATTCAAAATGGGTGACCCTGGAGGACATTATGCTGAGTGAAATATCTCAGTCACAAAAAAACAAATACTGCATAGTGCCACCGTCGTAAATTGGGACTGACATCGGAGTTGGGGGGAGACTAAGAAAGATGGGATAAATGATGTATACTGCATTGAAACAGATGAGGGAGAGAACTGGAGTCCAGAATGAAGACTGCATAGTGGAGTGGACTTGAGGGGAGGGATTATATAACAATGAAAGAATTTTTCTTTTACTCTTCAAAACGAAGGCTGAGTAGTGTAGTGGACTGAGTGTATAACAATTAAAGAATTTTACTTTTCAAAGAGAAGAGCGAACTGCGGTGGGGGGAGGTTGGACAGGGAGGAAAGTGCAACAATGAATAAATGGAAATCCAAAGTCTCTATAAACTTTTTTATTAAAATTGGTAACAATTTTAAAAGGGAGGAAGACTGCAAAAGAAGTAGCATAACCTTACAAAGGCAAGAATGCATTTTTCTTGCTTCTTTTTGTGTCTCGACACACAAATTACACAGTATCTGCTTTGATTGCACATGGCAGCTGATGAGCATTTTCTAGTATAAATAGCTCATGTTGTTGTTAGCTGCAGGGAGTCAACTATGACCCTATGAACAACAGGTCTGAACCTTATCCTACCCCGTGCCATTCCCACCCTCTCTGATATGCTCGAGTCCATTGTTATATTCATGTGTCAATCCATCTTGTTGAGACTGACGCTTCCTCTCCTGCTCCACCTGTCCAGCATGGTGTCTTTTCCAAGGATTGGTTCCCCCTGACAATACACTCAAAGTATGACTGACAAAGTTTCACCATCCTTGCTTCTAAGGAGCACTCTGGTTGCATTTCCTCAAAACTGACTTGCTTGTCCTTTTGGTCATCCATGGGATATTCACTACTCTTCTCCAGCACCACAACTCAAAGGCATCAGTTCTTCTTCTGTCATCCTTTCTCATTTTCCAACTTTCATATGCATAAAAAATAATTGAAAATAAACTGACCTCCTTGTTCTTTAGCACTTAGGAAAGGTACCTGACAGCAGATTTTCTCCATGCTATTTTTATTTTTTATTGCATGGATGTTGATTGTGGGTCCAAGCAAAATGAAATCATTGACAGTGTCAGTATTTTCTCTAGCATCTCATTTCCTATTGGCCTAATGGTGAAGATTCTTGTTTGTTGAGGTTCAGATGTGATCTATACGGCTGTAGTATTTGATCTTCTGCAGCAAGAATTTCAAGTCCTTTTTGCTTTCCACAAGCAAGATTGTATAATGCTGGCTGATGAGTCTTCGTCCAGTCCTGATGCAACATTCTTCTTCATATAGTCCAGCTTCTCAGATTATTTGCTCAGAATGTAGATTGAATAGATATAGAGAAAAGATAAAACTTGACACCTATCTTTCCTGATTTGAAACCATGCAGTGTTCCCTTGTTTTGTTCAGACAACAGTGTCTTACATGTATGGGTTTCTTGTTATTGTCATTGTTGTTGCTGTTGTTATTGTGTGCTGTCAAGTCAGACCCAGATCTGACTGGCACAAGAGGAGACTGCCCATCCTTCTCCAGCAGAGCATCTGGTGGATTCCCCTAGGTATTAATTTTTAATTACTCTGGAGAATCGTTTATTACCAAAGGGTTACCAAGGACATAGTATCATAACAACTCTCACTGTGAAAATAGCATTCTTTATAGGAATAGATTCTATATAGGACTACATTATTATGAAAATAATTCTGTATAGGATCAAGAATACAGAACTTATTAAATTTCCTTTTGAAAAGGCAGAGAGATCCAAGGAACAAAAAGGAGATGACTTGAAGATTTTCTTTACCATCTAACTTGATAATCCAGTCTCTGGCTCTCCCAAGCACCTGAAAGAAGGGTGGAGAGAGTGGGCATGCAAGAGGGTGAGAGGAGCTCTTAACTGGAGGCCCCATTTTTGTTCTAAGGTAACTCAGGATCCAGGGAAGAAGAACCTCGCTGAGGCTGTGATGACAATATGCCCCTGTTTCAGGGGAGAGGAGGCTTGAGGGAGGGCTAATCCATGGGCAACAGGGGACTCTCACGAGCTGGGGGACTGTTTTTGGCATCCAAGTCCTCACGTTTTTCGGCCAGGTTTGGTATCTCATAGTTCTGAGCTGGAAACATTCTAACAATGTTTCCAAAAATAAATCCAGGCAGGAACTGGAGCATGATGTCAGAGGGGACAAGAGCAGCCGCAGGTTTCTTATGAACACAAATAGGCTATCTGGGATTCTCATTCTTCTCAGCGGTACCCACAATTTGTCATAATCCACATGATAGTCAAACACCTTTGTATAGTCAATAAAACACAAATAAACATCTTTCTGGTATTCTCTACTTTCCGCCAAGATCCAGCATGATATTCCTCATGCCACCACCTGTTCTACATTCAGCTCCAATGACTCAGAATTTCCTGTAACATGAATAGAGTGTGATGCTGATTCTTTATGTTGACTACAAGATGGTACTTTATATTGGGATTGTGAATAATTTTGTTGTATGGTGATTTTAATTGAATTTTAGAAACAAATAAAAATTTCTCTTTTCAAAATACTTTGTTTAAAATTTAATTAAAATACACACTTAGAACTCACAACTAAGTTAGTTATATTTGCCTTTTATTTTTTATGTAGTTTTTATATCTTCAAGAAAAAAGAAATTTTGGTGTTGTTGCTAGTTACTTTAGACCATGGAGCTTTCTGTGGTATATCTGTAAGAAGGACATCTCTGAGTTTCTCCTGCAGTGCTGGTCTTGTT
>NW_006399769.1:8981483-9005433 GCF_000299155.1 Elephantulus edwardii
TCTCCTCTCTATTCATCATGACACTGCCTATTTGCCCGGTGGTAAGAATCTTTGTTTTCTTGATATTGAGACACAATCCATACTGAAGGTGGCATTCCTTGATTTTCTGTAACAAGTGCTTCAAATCTGCCTCACTTTCAGCAAGTAAGGTTGTGTCATGTGCATAACACAGGTTATTGATAAGTCTCCCTCCAATCTTGATGCCACATTCCTCTCCATAGAGGCCAACTTCTCAGATAATTTGCTTACCATAAAGACTGAACAGGTATAGAAATAGAATACATCCCTGACTCACTCCTTTCCCAATTCCAAACCATGCAGCGCTCCCCTGCTCCATTCGCACAAAAACCTCCTGCTCCAGGTATAGGTTTCTTATTAGCAAAACCAAGTGCTCTGGGATCCCCATTCTCCTCAAGGTCAGCCACAACTTGTCATGACCACACAGTCAAATGCCTTTGCATAGTTAATAAAGCACAAATAGACACTCTTCCTTACTTTCAGCCAGGACCCATCTGCCATCAGCAATGATATCCCTGGTGCCATGGCCTCTTCTAAATCCCACTTGAACTTCTGCCAATTCCCTATCCATGTACTGTTCCAGCCAATTTTGAATAATCTTCAGCAGTATTTTACTTGCATGTGATATCAATGATATTGTTTGATAATTTCCACATTCAGTTGGATCACCCTTCTTGGGAATAGCAATAAATATGGACCTCTTCCAATCCGTTGGTCTGTATATATTTAATTGAGCTTTTAGCTTCATTAAAAATATACATAAAGTAACATAAATTTTAACTTTTTAAAAAACTTTTCTATTTGTTTGCATACAAAATGTGTATATATTGTGTTTCACACTTTCTTGCATTCATACTGTATTTCATACACTCATTGTGTTTTATAAAATTAATCCCCATTGAATTATGCCCACCATTATCTTTTTAGGTCCCTGCTGGATCTTTTCCATTTCTTTTACCTCCTCCTTCCACCCATCAAATTGCGTGACCCCGTGATTTTCTCCCCTGCCCGCCCTCACCCATATCTCCGACCTTTTCCGACCTTGAATATGCACACACATCTTACTAGCTATCCTTCTATTTTTGCAATAATGGTCTTACGTAGTTATTTGTCCTTATGAGACTGAGTTCATTCATCCCACATAATGTTTCCAGTCCCTCTCAAGTTATGTAATGATTGTCAAAATCATTGCTTCTGAATGCTCTGTAGTACTCCATGGTGTGAATGTACCACAAATTCTGAATTCATTCCATTGTGATTGGACATTTGAGTTGTTTCCATGTTCTTGTGGTAGAGAATAACATTAGTGTACCAATCTCCATTTGTGTCTCAATTCTGATTTTTTTGGTATATATTCCTCGTAGTGGAATAGCCGGGTCATGGGGATTTTCTATGTTCAGCTTTTTTATGAAATGCCAACTGCCTTCCAAAGTGGTTGTACCATTTTACAATCCCACCAACAGTGTATGAAAGTTCCCACCACTCCACATCCTCTCCAACATTTATTGTTTACTGCTGTTAAACTTTGCCACTGCTGCTTGGCGGGAAGAGTTGAAACTGGAGAGAGAGCTGACATGTGAGAGAGCTGGAACTGGAGAATCCGAAGAATTCACTCTGCATTTCTCAAGCTGAAATAACTGAAAAACAAATTTAAGGCTTGGGTCGCAATATTGAAAAATACTATGAGCAATATATTGAATGACCCAGAAACATCAAAAGAAGATGGAGGGAATACACAGAATCACTGTACCAAAATGAACAACAATGAAGGAGGAAATTGAAGCTGCATTGAGGGCATTGGAAAAAAAAAATAAAATAAAATAAATAAATAAATAAAAATAAAATAAGGCCCCAGGAATTGATGGGATAATAATTGACTTGTTTCAATTAGCCGTGGATGCACTTACTAGTCTATGCCACGACATTCGGAGGACAGCTGTCAGGCCAAGGGATTGAAAGAGGTCTATATTTGTTCTAATTCCCAAGAAAGGTGATACAACAGAATGTGGAAACTATCGAACAATATCATTAATACCACATTGTCATCGCCGTTAAGTGCCGTCGAGTCATAGGCGACTCATAGCGACCCTATGAACGAAAGACCTGAATGCTTGTATAAGGTTCTTCCTTCCTCCAGGTTCATAGGGTTTCCAGAGGCAAGTTATATCGGAAGTGAATGCTACTCCTGCTTCCAAGCTTGTTTTAATTGGGAGATCCATCCAACACAGTCCATCATTGGTAATTATTATTGCATTTGACACATATTACTTGACATCAGTAATGATATCCCTTGTGCCTTGGCTTCTTCTAATTCCTGCCTGGTATCACATGCAAGCAAAATACTGCTTACGATCCTTCAAAAACAGTTAGAACATAGATAGGGAACTATCAGAAGTGCAAGCAGAATTTAGAAGAGGCCAAGGCAGAAGGGATATCATTGCTGATGTCAAGTAAAGAATATCAGAATAATGTTTATTTATACTTTATTGACTATGCAAAGGCTTTGAGTGTGTAAACCATAACAAGTTATGGCCAACATTGAGAAGAATGGGTATCTCAGGGCACTTAAGTGTGCTCAAGTGAAACCTATACCTAGACCAAGAAGTGGATGGCCAGCTCCTATATTTGTCTCCAATCATGGATGTGTAGATAAATAACCTGCATCTATCTATAGGCAGGTCCTGTGTGGGTGGATAAATAACCTGCATCTGAAGGTGGGTACTGTCTGGGGCCATGTAGTACTCTACTTGTGAATGCTGCTAATATGACCAATGTGGATGTCACTCTCAGGGCTTTGTCCAAGGGGGTCATGGGAAGTTCAGGCTCACAGCTCTCTTATGGAAAAAACATTGCTTGCTTGAGTTGTGCCATTACACTGCACCTTTCTTGAGTATATCAGGAAAGAGGCCTTGTCCATTTCTTGGTTTATCATGTGAGGATGGAGATTACTATGAAAGTGAAGGTGATAACGATGATGGCAGTGGTGGTGATGAGTCATCCTTGTTGAGTTGTCATGAGGATTATTGACAATTGCAGGTAAAATGCTAATGGCATCACACTGGGAGTGTCACCATAGGTGTTTGCAGACACAGAAGAGTTCAGGAAAAAGATGAAATTTGCTTTGTGTAGTTTTTGAGTGAAATTAGCACATTAAGGAGGAGTCAGTGGGGTTTGGAAAGCCCAGGAGTCTATACGCGACTCTAAGCCCACCAAGGACCCTGGTCAAGACCTCTCCTGTCCCAGTCCCCTTTGTCCCAGTTAATTCATACCCAGAACATTTTTAAAAGAATCTCTTTGGTATTCAAATTGGAAAAGAAAAGGTGAAAGTATCTTTATATGCAGATGAAATGATAGTATTCTTAGAAAACCCTGAAGACTCAGTGAGAAAACTACCAGACACAGTCAAACCATTCAGCCATTCAGCAAAGTGGCAGGATACGAGATCAACATACAAAAATCAAATGGACTTCTCTACAGTGACAAAGAGAATACAGAAATAGAGCTAAGAAAAACAATATCTATCACAATAGCTAACCTCAAGATTCAATACTTGAGAGTAAATTTAACTAGAAACACAAAAGACCTATTCAAAGAAAATTACAAAGCATTATTTACTACAAGAAACAAAAAAAGGAAATCTGGAGAAATGGAAGAATATACCATGTTCTTGGACAGGAAAACTCAATAGTGTGAAAAAGACAATCTTCAGTACAATTCCAATATACATATCAAATCCATTCTTCAACGAGATGGAAAAGGCAATTTCCAATTTCATTTGGAATGGAAAAATACCCTGAATAATCAAAGTACTCCTGAAAAAAAAAACAGCAAAAAGGTAAGAGGCATCTCACTCCTTGATTCAAATCCTACTACAATAGCCATGATAGTCAAGACAGCACGATACTGGTACAGTGACAAACACTTAGATCAGTGCAGTAGAATTGAGGACCCAGAAATCAGCTCATCTACCTAGGGTCAATTGATTTTTGACACGAAGACAAAATCAGTTAAGTGAGGAAATGAAAATCTCTTTAATAAATGGTGTTAGCAATACCATACACAAAAACCAACTCAAAGCGGATCAAGGACCTAGGAATAAAACCAAGGACTATAAACTTCATCAGAGAAAAACTTGGAAGAACTCTAGAAGCCCTAATCCACACCACAATATGAACAGTTTTCCAAGCATTTTGAACAATCTACAACCAGGAGAGTATAAAATACATGAATGGGGCCTTTTAAGAATCCAAAGTCTCTGTAAACTTTCATTACAAATAATAATAATTTTTAAAAGAGGAGGAGAAAACTTTTAAAAAATTATCAAATCCCTATGTACATTTAAAAAAATATCCCTTCCCCACCAGAGGAGAAAGGAAACCCATAGACTAGGGGGAAAAAATACACCGTAATGACATATCTGATAAGGGAATCATATTTAAAATTTCTAGAATACTCCAGCACCTCAACAAGCAAAAGTAAACAACCCAATGACAAAATGGACACAGGATATGAACAGACACCTCACCAAGAAGATATTCAGATGGCAAACAAACATATGAAGAAATGTTCAAAATTCCTAGCTCTAAGAGAGATACAAATCGAAACAACTATGACATTTCGTTTCACCCCAATAACAATAGCAACGTTGAACAAAGCAGCAAACAACAAAAGCTGGTGAGGAGAAATTGGAACTCTTACTCATTTCTGGTGAGAGTGTAAAATGATGCAACCACTATGGAAGGTGGTATGGTGCTTCTAAAAAAGTTGGAAATAGAAATACCATTTGATCCAGCAATTTCACTACTGGGAATACACTCTAAAGAAACCAGAGCCACACTCAAACTGATGTATGCACACCTGTGTTTATCACTTCATTATTCACAATAGCAAAGAGATGGAAGCAACCCACATGCCCATTAACAAATGAATGGATAGAAAAACTATAGTATATTCACACAGTGAAAGACTATGTAACACAAAACCCAAAATATTACCTAACATGAGCAACCCCGGAGGACATTATTCTGAGTGAAATATCTCAGTCACAAAAGGACAAATACTGCATAGTGCCACTGTTGTAAAACAGGACTGACATGGGCTTGGGAGAAAATGGAAAACTAGGGAATAGATAATGAAAACCGCATTGGAATGGATGAAAAAAAGAACTGTTTAAAAGGAATATATGATTAGGCATTATTTGTATGACAACAGTCCGGAATAAGAGGTGCATTGCAAAGTGGACTGGAGTGGGGTGGGGTGGGGGGAGGAAATTATGCAACAGTGAATGAATTTGTTTTTAAAAAGTAAACTGGGGATTAAGGAGGAAGATGTGCAAAAATGAATGAATGAATGAAAAATCCAACTTTTCTGTAAACTTTTGTTAAAATCACAGTAAAAAATATTTTTAAAAAAACAACTCTTTGGCCTAGATTCAAATTTGGGTCACCACCCTGGACCACCCTGGACAAACAGCTGTGTTTCTGGATGCCTGTTTCTGGCTTGTCCTGAATTTTCATAAAGCTGTGCACATCCAAGGATCCAAGGCCTCTGTCTTCCCATCCTCCCACTCCAGAGCTACACTGAGCGCTGGACTCGGAGAAAAACCTGAGGAACATTGCTGCCATCTCAGGGACTCAGTTCCCTCCCTTTCTACCTGAGGACATTGGGCTAGCCAAGCTCAAAACCACTCATTCTGATCCATCTCCTTCCTGCCACCCTCTGACAGAAGAAAAGCCCAACCCAGTGTCTACTCTGCCAGGGCCCTACTAGGACACCAGGGTGGCCCTTGGGCTTCGGGGCTGACTAAGCCTAGCTAGTTTCTCCTTGGTGTAGGAAGCCTCACCCAGCCCCTAGGGAGCCCAGAGACCTACATCAATGCCTCCATCTGGGCACCACCTGCTTCTGGCATGGAGGTAAAGCAGAAGAGTGAGATTTGGGCAAGCACAAAGAAATAGACGTGTTGCAATGAACACATCCTCTGTCCAGGCCCTCTTTAAAATGCTGAAGAGCAAGGATGTCAGCTTAAAGAGGAACATCTGCCTAGTCTAAGCCATCATCTTTTCAGCTGCTTCTGATGCATCTGGAAATTGAACTATGAATAAGGATGACCAAAGAAGAAGCGATGCCTTTGAATTGTTATGTTAGAGAAGAGTGTACCTGAGAGACAAGGGTGGTGAAACTTCATCTCACATATTTTTGAGTGTGTTGTCAGACCCTGGAAAAAAATATTGTGCTGGGAAAAAATAGAGGTTCATCGGAAGAAAGGCAGACCCTTAAGGAGATGGACTTAGATGATGGCTGCATCAAATGAGTTTAAGCATGGCTGAGGTTGTGAGGACAGCACAGGAGAGGCCCAGGCTTGGATCTGCTGCTCAGATGCTTGCTGGGAGCTGCAGCTGACTTAGCATCACTGAACAGCTCACAGCCCATCCAGAGAGCAAAAAGAGGAAAAGAGTGGTGGGTCCTGAAATCTTCACACCAGTCAATACTTGATTTAGCCACTGGAGATTAAAGTTAATCTAATTTCATCTCCAAATCCACACTGGGCTTCCCAGAGAGTTGGGGCTGTGAAACATTCACTGTTAGAGCAAGTTTAAGACTGAAGCTGTTAGAAAGCACACTTACCAAGGGCAAACTAGCCTGAAGGCTGGAGTCCCTGGGTTGCACAAATGGTTAAACCCTTGGCCACTAACCAAAAGGCTGGTGGTTCTAATCTACCTAGAGGTACCTCAGAATAAAGGACAGTGGTCTACTTTCGAAAGCTCCTCGGAGCACAGTTCTTCTCTGACATGCATGGGGTCATAATGAGCTAGAATCAGTTTGATGGCAACTGTTAATGCGAGGGCTAGGAAGGTCTGGCAAGTTTCAGAGCCACGTGGTCCACAATCAGGTGATGTGGGTTCCATGCTTGTCAGGTGGCTGTTAAAGAGCATCCGTTGGTTTGTATCCAGAAGGCTTTTTGGTATCTATGTGAAGGAGATCTTGGTGTCTGTGACTAAGATAGCAGATCAGCCAGTAACAGCACGTGCAGGCTTTGGGGCCAGGCTGCAGGGGTTTGGATGCCAGATTTGTCAATCCCCAGGTTCAGATCTTGAGCATGCGCATTTCTGTGTGACTCCACTCCCATCCTTTCCCTGTTCGTTGTTGCCATGGGGATCCCTAGCTTCAGATCTTGAGCACTCCCGTTTATTTCTGTGTGACTCCACTTATCCCGGCTGTTGTAGCCATCGAGTTGGCCAACCCCATGGTGACTACCATGAAAACGCTGCTTGGTCCCGTGTCCTCTCCACAGTCAGTGACAGATCACATCATTGTCATTGGTGAAGTTTGGGCAGTGGATCGTTGGGCCGTCCTTCCTAGTCTGTCTTAGGCTGGAAAGTCTGCTGAAGCCTGTCTAACACAATAGCAACACACAAGCTCCACCAACAGGCAGGAGCTGTGTCTCCAGCATGCAAGGCAAGAATCCACCTGCCCCATCCTCATCTGATAAATGGGTTAAGCAGCAATAAAAAACAAACAGATTCCTTGGAGGGGTCCATCATACTTGGAAAGGTGGAAGATCAGCTAAAGAGGGGAAGATCCTCAACCAGATGGATTGACACAGCGACTATAACAACGGGCTCGTATCAGAGGTGATGAGGATGGCGCGGGATAGGACAGGATTCAGATCTGTTGTTCATGGGGTTGCTATGAGTCATACTTGACAGCACCTAATAATAACAACTCATGAAGCCGTCGTAAGAATTCCATTTCTTAATTTCCTTGGATACTGTTAGAAACACATTACTGTAAGTTCCCAAAAGATGCTAACTAAAATGACACTACCTGAACTGTGTGTGTACATCTACAAGCGGCTATGGAAGGGTCTATGGAAAAGCACACAAGTGCCTTGGTGTCTTTGAGAAGGAATCCTGGTGAGCAGTTAGGCTCTTGGCTGTAAACTGAAACATGGGAGGTTCAGAGTCACCCCACAGCTGTGGAAGAGAAAGTCCTGCTCATTGGTAATCTGTACCTTATGAAAATTACAGCTTGAAAACCTGTGGTGCCAACTCTACTCTGTCACGTGGAGACATGATGAGTTGGAATCCACTCAAAGACATCCAATAGCAGTGTCTTTGAGCACAAGAATGTAGATACCTGGGTGGAACGTGCCCTAAGTCACTGGGAGACATCGTCTATGTATGCAGTGATAATAATAGTTCGTGTTTAGTGCAGGTTCACTGTGTGTCCTACACGACTCGGA
The DNA here is from genome assembly GCF_000299155.1 of Elephantulus edwardii. Classification (NCBI taxonomy): domain Eukaryota; kingdom Metazoa; phylum Chordata; class Mammalia; order Macroscelidea; family Macroscelididae; genus Elephantulus; species Elephantulus edwardii. The sequence goes on from NW_006399769.1 coordinate 8,989,744, forward strand.
GTTCCACGTATATTCACATGCAAGAAGACAGACAGACACACACACACACACACACACACACGTAAATGATTGAGCACTTGTGCCAGGGGGTGTGGCCCTCTGCCATCAGTTCTGTCCTGTGTGCCCTCTTCCTCCATGAGCTGAGAGTCACACCTCAAACTACCTGTCCTGCAGCAACAATGGGAGGCACACCTCCACCGCTTGCCCTTTCTCCAGGTTCTCTATTAGCTAGAATAGCCTGACACTTGCCATAATGACCCTGCAAGAAACAGCAGACTGGCCCCATGGGGTTTCTGAAGACATAAGTCTTCATGAGAACAGATTATCTTTCTTCAGTGAGGAGGCTGGTGGGTTTGAACCATCCACCTCTCAGTTAGCAGCCACTAACACCACCAGGGATCTTCCTTTTCTCCAACAGGAAAGAGTAAATGAGAAGCCTGGGCAGCCTTTCTTTCATCCTCTGAAAGGCATGGTCTTGCCTTACGAGAAGCCATTGATCATGACCTTCCAACTCACAGTGACCCTTTGAACAATAGAGCTAAAAACCCTGCTGGATCCTGCACCATCCCACCATCTCTGCTGTGCACAAGTCTATGACTAAGTCATTGCATCACTGCGTCAGTCCATCTCTTTGAGGATCCTCCCCTCCTCTGACCCTCCACATTTCCAAGCTGGGTGTCCTTTTCCAGAACTGGGCCTCCAGACAACATCCCCAAAGCATATGGGTGCCTTTGTGTCTTTGAGAAGGAACGCGAGTGAGCAGTTAGGCTCTTGGCTGTTAACCAAAGGATGGGAAGTTCAAAGTCACCCCACAGCTGCGGAAGAGAAACTCTGGCTGCACTTCTTCCAACATAGTTCTGTTTATTCTGCTGACAGTCCATATGTTGTTGTTGTTATGTGCCATCAAGTCATTTGCGACTCATAGCGACCCTATGTACAACAGCCCTAAACTCTGCTCTGTCCTGTGCCAATCACACTGTCTCCGACACACCCATCCTGATTACCCCAGTCACTGAATCAATCCACCTCATAGAGGGCCTTCCTTTCCTGCGCTGTCCCTCCACCCTCCCAAGCATGATGTCCCTCTCCAAGGACGTGTCCCTCCTTGCAACATGTCCAAAGTATGTTAGACGAAGCCCCAGAATCCTTGCCCCCAAGGAGCAGCCCAGTTTAACCCTTTCCAGGATGAATCTGTTTGTTTTCCTAGCAGTCCATGGTACCCTTAATACTCTTCTCCAGCACCACAGCTCAAAGGCATCAATTCTCCTTCTATCCTCCCTAGCCATTGTCCAACTCTCTGATGCATAACAAGTGATTGCAAAGACCATGGCCTGTATCAGATGCACCTTAGTCTCCAGAGAGACACCTTTACTCTTTAGTACTTTAGAGAGGTCCCTAACAGCAGACTTTCCCATCGTAATACGTCTTTTAATTTCCTGACTGCTGGTGCCAAGAGTGTTTACTGTGGAGCCAAGCAGATGAAAGCTGTGAACAATCTCAATCTCTTCACCATCCATCCTGATGCTTCCAAATGGTCCAGTGGTGAGAATCTTTGTCTATTCAATACTCTTTGCCAACACCCCAACTGAAAGGCATCAGATTCTTTGATCCTCCTTATTCACTGTCCAACTCTCATAAGCATAGAAACCAATTGAAAATACCACGGCTTAGGTCAGGCACACCTTAGTCTTAAACCAACACTTTTGCTCTTTAGCACTTAGTCCTCAGGAACATATTTTCCCAGTGGAACACCCCGTTTGATTTATGAACCAATGTCTCCATGAGTGTTGATCATAGATCCAGAGAACACAAAGGCCTGGACAAGTTCCCTCTTTTCCCTCTCTAAGTCGACCTTGTCGAGAGCCGCAGGCTCAGGGAAGGTCTGCACCGGGTCTCTGTATAGTTTGTGCCATTTTACTCTGAACGTGACCATTTCCTGTATATCCTTCCTGGAACAGGGAATGACTGACACCAGAAAGGGAGTGAATTCTCGTTGTGGACAAAGCCTCCAGGTTTTACCGGCTATGCTTCTTTTGGCTCAATTGTCCCAGTGTTTATAACATGTTCCTCATAAGAGGGTAATACTTGAAAAGTTACATGTTGTACTTGTCTTTTTTTTTTGCTTCTGTGAGCACACGACCTTCACCTTCCTTGGCCTGAAGCCTTCATCTCTCCTCAGAACAGACTGAGATTAAGGTTTGATATAGACATAATGCACAGGGGTGGGGGGAAATAAGGGTAATATTTGGCATCTGACATACAAAACAGGATCATACTGCAGGTTGAAAGTCTTCTTATCCAGACTGTTCTCTTGAGCGTCTAGTGGCCGTGTTCCTCTAGATCCCTCCTTAACTGTGGAGTTTTATGTAACAGACACTCAGGCAGAGGAGGAAGAGGGTTGGGCCCTTCATCTCTATCCAGAGGATTCTAGGAAGGGGACTGAGGAGAGCAAATAAAGAGGCCAAGTTGTCAGGTCCAGTCCACGTTCTCTCTCTTTGCTTCCAGGGCTGGAGCCCCAGCAGACAAGCAGGGGGAGCTTCAAAGAAACGGCCTCTCCACAAGACAGGGAGAGGTCCTCTGGGTCTGCGGCCAGAAGACCCCAGGAGTCAAGGGGACTGGGCAGTCAAAACCACAGTCAGGACTCTGGGGAGACCAGCAGGGACTGGACTGTGAGCTTCAGAAGCTCAGACTCAAGGGCAGTTGGTGTGGAGATGACAAGGGACATTGCATGGAGAGCAGAGATCCCAGCTCCTTCCTGGGACCAGAGCGTCACCTAAGTTGCCCTCCTGTGTCCATACATACTGACCTCATCTTGTTGGTAGAAGCTGGGGTGCTCTCACCCAGGGGAATCCAATTACACCACTTAACAAAGGTTAACAACTCTGGTCTCTCTGTGTCAGATCAAGTGAAACATTTCCTTGTGTTCCTCTCTCATCGTCTAGTAGGAATTAAGAGAAAGGCCAAATTATCAACAAAATAAGGACTTCTGCATAGACAATTGGAGCGCAAGTTAAATGTTCAGCCCTGTGTCACAGACACAAACATGAAGGACTCATCTACCCCAGGCTGGACTTTCTTACTGAAGACAATGACCCCAGTGAAGGCCAAGTCCCAGTGTCTGGGCCCCAAATGACCTCCATGGGGCCTAGAGCTGGTGAACTGGACACCATTGCCCTTCAGCCTGGGTGCTAACATCCACACACCCGGGCCCCTCACTCCTGGAGTTTTTGTGCTTTGAGAAGAGGAATAGGTTCAAAAGCTCTGTGTTCCAGGCCCTTTTTGTTCAGGGAACTTTGCATTTGGGACTGTGATCCCTGGCCAGTGAACAGACTGTTCAGATCACTCCTTCCCCGACGCCTTTCCTGTCCGGGGAGCAAGACTACAGGGGTGAGCCGCATGCAGAGGGTGCTGCTGCCACCTGCTGGCACTACAAGGAAAAACTACCCAAGCTCCATTACCCTTGGATGGCGGAATATCAAAATAAATGGAACCGGGATTTTTTTTTTTCTCTTTTCCAAACATCTCTAAGGCAGTTTCCCACATCTCTCTCATTTCTGTCATCTATTATCAAGATCCTTGTGTGCTGAAAAACAGTTTGCTCTCAACCGTAAACCGTAAAAGTTAATGGTTCAAACCCATCCAGAGGAAGAAAAAGTCTGTTTATCTGCTTCCACCACAGTTACGGCCAAGAATCCCTAATGGGGTGGTTCTACTTTACAGCCGGGAGTCGCTGCATTAGAAAGGATTGCACAGCTCCTTGAGCAGAAACGCAGTCACTGTGTCCACATTGCTGCACTGCAGCATTCTCAGCACCGTTTGCTGATGGCTGGCAGGGACCTTGACCCCTGCCTATCTGGCCTAACTGGCCTCCTCCAAATCTAGACTGCCTCCTTTTTCTCTCTGTTCAGAGTACACAGTCTGACACCTCACTGGCTTCCCAGCCCTCAGGCTCCGGGGCCTGGGCCCTAGCTCACCGTGCAGCCGCAGGGCAGGACTCCCCCAGTCACGTTCTCTGTGCACCAAACCCCTGCATCTCAGACCCAGCTGACCACCCTACCCTGTCTGGCCACCCACAACCTGTCTCTGCTATCAAGCCAGCTTTTCCCCAGGCTGTCTTTTCCTAACAGTCGCTTGACTGACAGAGATTGCAGATGACAGAGCCAAGGTTGGATGTCATGATGGATGGAGAGAAGATTGAAACTAATCTTGCCTGGATCCACAACTAACACCCTTGGTACGAGCAGTCAGGAAATAAAGAGACTCATTGCAATGGGAAAATCTGCAGTTAGGGACCTCTCCGAATTATTGAGGAGTAGTGATGTCAGTTCGAAGACTAAGGTACATCTGATTAAAGCTATGCATCTGAAATCTGGACAATGACAGAAAGAGAATTGATGCCTTTGAGCTGTGGTGTTGGAGAAGAGTATTGAACATTCCATGAATGGCTAAGAAAACGAATGGATATGTCTTGGAGAGGTTGTCCTTTGGAGACAAGAATGATGAGGCTTCTCCTAACATAATTTAGACATGTTGCTAGGAGGTGCTATTCCTTGGAGAGAGACATGATGTTGTGAAGGGTGGAGGGTCAGTGAAGGAGAGGAAGACCCTCAACCACATGGATTGACAAGGTGACCGCTGCAATCAGCTCCTATGTGTCAGGAATTGTGAGGATGGCATAAGACAGGACTGGGTTCAGATCTTTTGTTCGTAGGATCACTATGAGTCGTACTCGACTTGATGGCACCTAACAACAACAACAAGGGTCCAAACCCACCATCCAGAGGTAGTTATTCCTTAATCACACCACTGATAAAGCTTCTCTGAGGTGAATTAGAGAGCAAACTATCAAGCCATGAAAAAGCAGTTGAAGAAAAAGACCATGGAACTAATTGATTTCAAACAGTTAAAGTGACCTTCCCAGGAGAGACAAGTCCCAGGAGGTGAGACATAGCGGCTTTAACATGGGAACTTCTGTCCCTCACCGACACCCCAGCATGACACCCCGAGGGACGTGGCCTCTGTGAGCATGGATGGTGACATATGTGATACGTCCTTTCCCTAAGTTGTGTGCTAATGTCCTTAGCTGATTTACTGAAGAGCACTGAAGTTGTTATGCTTTGATCCTATTTAATGAAGGGATTATAAGAATATATCTATGATAAGAAAAGATTACTTTTGTTGAACTCTTTACATTTTGAACTTGTGAAAGAAAAAGGGTAGGTAGAAATGACTTGTGTTTGAAATAAAATCACACAAGCTAATTTCATTTATTCTAACTGAACAATTGAAAGAAAATTTAATGTGAAAAAGAAAGCATTTCAAAGGAGAACTTCTAACACGGCTTTGGCCCAGACTGGAGGGGAAAGCAGAATGGTAAAGCTGACAGTTTGTATTCCTCAGTGCCTAGCCCCTCTGCTTCCCCAAGCCACCCCAAGCACCCTTTTCCCAAAGTCCTCCTGTGCTCAACCTCCTACTCCTTCCTCACCAGCATCTGCTCTGGCTTTGATCAATCTATCCATCAGGGTGCTGGGGATGCCTTGGGGAGTCGACTGTTCTAGGCAGCTTGAAGGAGCAGGAACAAAGCTCCAGCCTTTGAGTTCTGCCACATTACTGTATTCTAACCCTACATGCCTGCCCCTGTTCACACTTAATACACAGCAGGTCAAGACTGGACAGCTTTGAAGGGACATTACGGTTTGATGGTGGTGGTCCTCAGTGAAAATCTAGAAGGGCTCAGTCCTAGGTTAGGGTCATAGGATGAGTCCTTGGACAAAAACAGACCACAGTGAGTCACTTCCCAGGGACTAGCATTGGGAAGTTATCTTTTCAAAGGACAGGGAGCATGGGAGTCAGACTTGAGAGCTTTTCTTAGGCTCTGGGAAAGATGCCCCGTGTGAGCCAGGATCCAGATAGCCGGCTGCAGGCTGTCGCTTCCCTGGCTTGGAACACCAGGATTCCTGGCTTTCTTTGCTCCAGGTTTGTCCAGCATCAAGCTTTCGCTTGCCACAACCGTCCACAGGACGTGAAAGGATAAGCCTCTATCTGCTCAGCCTCCCCTGGAAGCCACCGCGCGGCCCTGCTGAGCTCCTCTGCTGATCACACACAAGGTGATGACTTAGATTAAATGGCCAAAGACATTTTCTTCAGGGTGCCGCCACTGTCCCTCCATCAATACTACACGGTGGACACAGCTCTGCACTGGACTCTGCACAGAACCTCACCTCGGCTGCAGAAGTCGCTGCTTGTCCAGACAAACCACCATAGTCTTGTTCCCACCCTGCAAGCTGCCCTTTCCCCTCTCATTTTGACTTGGCAGGGGCCATGAAGGACCAAAAAAAGCTATGGGCAGGCTCAGTATCTAATTACAGACAGTAAAGGATGAGCTTTCTGTGCTTACTAACGTACTAAACACGGGGAAGCCTGTACTTCTCTTGATTATTTCGGAATCTGGCCGAGGAGACCCTGAAAGCTGAGAATGAAGCATGCCTGATGGTAGGCCCGGGACTTGACCGGCGCTTTCTCGTGCAGGGCCACAGCGCCACCTCGTGGTGGAGCGCCGCCTGAGCAACCAAGTTCTTTAGTTGCCATTGAGTCAAGGAGGACTTAAAGTGATCATTCCAACAGATCTGAACTTTGTGGTATCCCGCATCAGTCTCTCCATCATGCGCTGTTACAGTGTCAATCCATCTCGTTGAGGGTCTTTATTCTTCCCATTTATTTTTCCCCCATTCATTGCCGAACGTTTTCCTCCCTGCCCATCCCTTCTCCTTCCCAGTTCACTTTTCTCTTTGAAAAGAAAAAAAAAAATTTCATTGTTATACAGTCCTTCTCCCAAGTCCACAGTCCACTTTACTACATTTCTTTTTCTGGAATCTTGTCGTGAAAATAATGCCTAATCATATATTCCGTTTAAACAGTTATTTCCCTCATCTGTTTCCATTCAGTATACGTCATTTATCCCCTCTTTTTTTTAGGCTCCTATCAGCCCCATTTCACAACAGTGGCACCATATAGTATTTGTCCCTTTGTAACTAAGATATTTCACTCAGAATAATGTCCACCAGGATCACCCATTTTGTATAATATTTTATGAGTTTTTTGTTTTTCAATGTAGCATAGTATTCCATTGTGTGAATGTACCACAGCTTCTCTGTCCATTTGTTTATTGATGGGCACTTGGGTTGTTTCCAACTCTTTGCTATTGTGAACAAAGCTGCGATAAACATGGGTGTGCATATATCTCCTTGGGTGGCAGTTATGGTTTGTTTAGTGTATATTCCAGTGGTGCAATTGCTGGGTCAAATGGTATTTCTATTGGCAACTTTTTGAGAAAGGGCCATATTGGTTGCACCATTTTACACTCCCATCAGCAGTGAATAAGGGTTCCACTTTCTCCACAACCTTGCCAGCATTTGCTGTTTTCTACTTTGTTGAATTTTGCTCTTCTTACTGGGGTGAGATGATATCCAATAGTTGTTTTGCTGACTGGCTTTATCAAGAAGTCCTTGACTGCAAATTTCCCAGTGCAACATGTCTTTTGATTTCTTGACTATTGAACTAAGTATTGATTATGGATCCAAGAAAAATTAAATCCTTGACAACTTCAATTTTTTTTCTCTCCATCTATCAGTCCAGTGGTAAAGATCTAGTTTTTTATGTTGAGATGCAACCCATATTGAAAGCTTTAGCCTTTGATTCTCTTCAGTGTTTCAAATCTTCACTTTCTGCAAAGTCACCTGCATTATAAATGTTGTTGATACATTATTAATCCTGATGTCATATTCTTTGTTAGTCCAGCTTTTCTAATTATTTGCTCACCAAACACATTAAATCCACACCCTACTCAGCCCAAAGAAAGCTTCTGGTCTCGTCTTCATCCACTTCACCATTTAGTCACTATGATAGTCAGTCCTGACACTGAGCTGTAATTGTGATTCTGACACCCACGTCTCTAACTCCCACAGGCCTTGAGCTTTGGTGTCAGGTAAACCTTGATTTCCTCCAGTCTCCTCTGTTTAGCAAGTATCTGAACTTGGCCTTACTGAGCCTCAACATCCTAGTCTCTAAAATGGGAATAAGAAATAAGGCCGGAGAAAGAACATGTGTAATAAATGACTCAGATAAGCACTTTGAAGATGTTCAGTCAATAGTGATTGCCTAAAGGTCTCAGGAAACAGCTAAAAACAACATTTGATGAGACACTTCCAACCTCATACATCTGAGAAAGGTTCCCAGCTGCTTTGTCCAACCACAGTTTGCATCTCGGACACCCTTTATTTAGAGTGAAAAACCACCTTTGTTTACTGGGTGAACAAAAGAGCAGCCACATGAGGTCAGACATGTGCCCCACGCTCCCATACCTCTTGTACTCATCTCAACACCAATCTTACTGCTTTACTGCGTCCAAAATCAGATGTGATAGTTCACAGATCACACAGAACCACACTGGGGAAGTCAGAAGGTTATAATCCAGGTTAGGAGGAGAATATAGTAAGAACGGCTTCCAGACTGTGCTCGCAGGCACCACAGCTTGGTGGCTTTAGGCCAATGTTACAAAGTCCTCAGTCCTGCCATTACAGCCTCCCACCCATAGTTTTCTAACAAATTTTGGCAAAGGCTATTATAATAGTCCCAAGATTCCATCTCACATCAGGTCTCTGGTTTCCTATGCATGCTGCTGCCATAAGTGTAGCTAGAGCAAGAATTTCTGGGTCCTAAGAACATCCTACACTCTCTTGGTGCTTTTGCCTCTTCTCTTTCTTGCTGATGAGGGAGGTCTAATTCCTCTTTTACTGGTTACTCAGTTTAATAGGAAACTAGCCAATCCTCTTTGGATTGGTGAGACTAGCCAATCCCCTTGCCAATTGGTGGTGGTTGTTGTTGTTGTTATGTGCCATCGAGTCGCTTGCGACTCATAGCAACCCTGTGTACAAGAGCCCTAAACACCGTTCTACTCTGTGCCAAACTCGCTGTCTCAGACTCACTCATTCCCACCGCTCCACTCACAGAATCAATCCATCTCATCAAAGGTCTTCCTCTCCTGCGCTGTCCCTCCACTCTCCCAAACATGATGTCCCTCTCCAAGGACCAGTCCCTCCTTGCAACATGTCCAAAGTATGTCAGACGAAGCTTCAGAATCCTTGCCTCCAAGGAGCATTCTGGCTTCACCCTCTCCAGGACAAACCTGCTTGTTCTCCTAGCAGTCCATGGTATATTCAACACTCTTCTCCAGCACCACAGCTCAAAGGCATCAATTCTCCTTCTATCATCCCTATTCATTGTCCAATTCTCTGATGCATAGCACGTAATTGTGAAGACTATAGCCTGGATCAGGTGCACCTTAGTCTCCAGCCTGACATTGTTGTTCTTCAGTACTCTTGAGAGGTCCCTCACAGCTGACTTTCCCAATGCAATTCCTCTTTTGATTTCCTGGCTGCTACTACCAAGAGTGTTCATTGTGGAACTAAACAAACTAAAACTTTTAACTATCTCAATCTCTTCACCATCTATACTGTCCCAGTAGTGAGAATCTTTGTTTTCCTGACATTGAGCCTCAATCCATGTCGGAGGCTGCAGTCCTTGACCTTCTGCAGCAAGCGCTTCAGGTCCTTCTCAGTTCCAGCAAGGGTTGTGTCATCCGCATAACGCAGGCTGTTGATGATTCTTCCACCAATCCTGATGTCACATTCCTCCTCATACAGCCCAGTGTCTCAGATGATCTGTTCTGCATACAGATTGAAAAGGTCTGGAGACAAAATACATCCTTGACGGACCCTCTTCTTGATTTTTAACCATGTAGTGTCTCCTTGCTCTGTTGTGACGACTGCTTTTTGGTCCAAGTATAGGTTTCACATTAGCATAATCAAATGTTCTGGGATTCCCATTCTTTTCAGAGTCAGCCACAGCGTGTTGTGATCCACACAGTCAAAAGCCTTTGCATAGTCAATGAAGCACAAATAGACATTCTTCTGGTATTCTTTGCTTTCTGCCAAGATCCATCTAACATTAGCTATAATATTCCTAGTACCACAACCTCATCGAAATCCAGCCTGCACATCTGGCAGTTCTCTGTTGACATATTGCTCCAAACGTTTTTGGATAATTTTCAACAAAATCTTGCTTGCATGTGATATTAATAATATTGTTCGATAATTTCCGTACTCTGTTGGGTCACCTTTCTTTGAAAAGGAAACAAATATAGATCTTTTCCAGTCAGTTGGCCGGCTGACTGTGTCCCAAACCCTTGTGGATAGGCTTATTTGCATATTCCCACCCATCTACATGGCAAAGTCAAACAACAGTAGAGAAGCCATATTTAGAGATAAACTCCACATTGGGGAATAAAGATTTCCTGGAATGTGGGAATTTTAGTACTAAATCTGGGAAGTCAGGTAAACAGATGTGTTGGTCACTCCAGCCCTAATCTTCCCTTTTGGGGTGGCTCTCAGCTGGACTTAAATCACTGCCATTGAGTCTAGGCTGCCTGGTAACTGAGACCCTCCAGTGGTTTTCACAGGCTGTAAAACCCACAGAAAATTGTCCCAGAGCAGTTGGTGGATTTAATCCCCTGCCTCTGGTTCACTATCCACTATGCCTATCTCTAAGACTTGGTAAATAGAATCTTTTACTTCTACTTCATAAATAGAATCTCAACTCCTTGTCCACTATATCTAGTTATAGGACTTCGTGAGTTACAAGTTGCCTAGGTGATTCTTGAAAACGTCAACCTTTGAGAAGCACTATTCCTGCATTGTGTGGTTGAGTTTCCTAACTGGTTTCTAGTACAAGTAAGCACTGCTCCTCAGCTAGATAAGAAGCTATCCAGGCACCAGAAACTCTCAGTGAGAAGGTGACAGTAACTTGTAGCCTCACCAGGATTTGGGGAAGCTTATTTTGCCTTCTTTTTTTTTTTTGATTGAGATTTTAATGAAAGGTTCTAAAAAACTTGGGTTTCCAATCGTTCACTGTTGCATATTTTCCTCCCTGCTCCTCCTCCCCCCTCCCAGATCACTTTTTTCTTGGGGGATAAAATTCTTTCATTGTTATACAGTCCCCCACCCCAGACCACTTTACTATGCAGCTCTTATTCTGGACTCTTGTCATGCCAATAATACCAATCATATATTCCTTTTATACAGTTCTCTCCCTCTTCTGTTTCAATGCCGAGTAGATTATTTATCCCCTCTTAGTTTCCCCCAGCCTTCATATCAGTCCTGTTTTATAAGTGGCATTATGCAGTATTTGTCCTTTTGTGACTGAGATATTTCACTAAGCATAATGTTCTCCAGGCTCACCCATTTTGTATAATATTTCATGAGTTCCTTGTTTTTCAATGCTGCATAGTATTCCATTGTGTGGATATACCACAGCTTCTCTATCCATTTGTTTGTTGATGGGCACTTGGATTGATTCCAACTCATTGCTATTGTGAACAAAGCCACAATAAACATCGGTGTGCATATATCTTCTTGAGTGGTAGTTATGGTTTCTTTAGTGTATATTCCCAGTAGTGGAATTGCAATACCGCCTTCCATAGTGGTTGCACCATTTTACACTCCCACCAACAGTGAATAAGGGTTCCAGTTTCTCCACAACTCACCAGAATTTTTTGTTCACTGTTTTGTTAAATTTTGCTCTTCTTACTGGGGTGAGATGATATCTCATAGTTGTTTTGATTTGCATCTCTCTTAGAGCTAGGGATTTTGGACAATTCTTCATGTATTTGTTCACCATCTGAATGTCTTCTTTGGTGAAGTGTCTGTTCATATTCTGTGCTCATTTTTCAACTGTGTTGTTTACCTTTTTCTTCTTCTGGTGTATTTTGCCTTCCAAAAGGACTTTTCACTAACAACTTTAAAAAAAAACACACAACAAAAACACCCAACTCTGATTATCAGAGTAAATGACATTTTGTCTAATAAGCACTGCATTAGCTGAGATTGCCTTCAGTTACCATGTTTAACTAGCATGAGTGAAACTCATTTTAAATATCAAAGAGTCAAGTACCTTCCTAAACCTCTATCTTCTTTTCTGCTTCTCTCTGAACACAGCCTTCGTTCTCATGGGCCAAACAGCTCAACAAGGCTGTAAAAATGACAGCTGGAAGCTGCACAGAGCACTGAGTTCATATTGTTTCTAAATAGTAAGAAAAAAATAACTCTTCCAAGCCAATTCACAACAGAAAGATCCCACTGAGACTCTGAATTCTTTAGGAACTAAGACCATCTCTGAACCTAACAAGAGTTTGAGGGACCCAGACACTGCTCACAGTGTTCAGAAATGCACTGTATGTCCCCATTAGAAAGGGGAGAAGGATGCTAAACAAATGATAATGATATCTACTGCACACGGTCTCTTTCCTCCCATCCAAGAAGTTAACTATATCCAACCCTGCTCAGCTTCCATGATCAGACAAGACGGAATTTGTTCAGTAGGGTATGACCATAGACAATATCCCTTTCCTAAAAGCTTCAAGCCTGTTGTTCATAGAGTGGCTATGAGTCATGCTCAAGTCGAAGGCAATCAACAACAAAAGTAGCATGGAGATTTGCATCTCTCAAAGAAATCTTGTCTCACAACCTCCCATTCATAGCAAGACTCTCTCCTACAACATCCCAGATTTCATGTCATCACATTTCAAACTAAAAATAAAACTCCTTCTCCAGACAACTCATCCCATTTCTTTCTTTCTTTTTTTTTAATCCCATTTCTTAACATTTGTAAGAGGAACTTGTTCAAGGGATTAATGAACATGGTAACACCTCAGGCTCCACTCTTCTGAGATCAGAAGAACTAGATGGTGCCCAGCTATCACTGCCAACCACAATGACCAGGATCACAAGGTCCTGCACAGTGTAGGGGCAAAATGAGAAAGAAAATTTAAAAATAATAATTTTAAAATATTGCAGTTACTGATCTGAGAGACTCTAGTGGAAACCCCAATACTGTGTTCTTCTGACACATTCCAAGCCTTAGGTTGGACTGAATTCATCTTTGAGAAATCACTTCTTACCCAAACAATAGACAGGGCTTTATATTGAACCATAACACCAGAGAGATGCACACTCCTTAGAATAATTAACCATGGAGACCAAAAAGGCAGCATCTTCCCCCAACCCCAGAAAAAGTTCAGAAGGCATGAAGGGACAGAAAGAAAGACAAATGGAAAGAAAAAACACTGGGAGAACGCCATCATTGTGGGGATTGCAATCAGTATCACAAAATAAAATATGTACAAATTGTTAAGTAGAGTGTATAAATCTGTATAAAAGGGTTCAGATGTATAAATGAGTAGAGGGTATAAATGCATATAAATTGTTTTAAGTTGCTTTGTAAACTTATATCCAAACCACAATAAAAGGGTTTTTTTTCCTCCTGTTATTTTTACTCATTGACTCTAGCTTTAAGCTCATGTCTTTCCTGTAAATTGACATTGAATGTGTCTATTCCTCATTTCACAAATAATTGAAAAAAGCTTGAAAATCCTCTTCTATTCCCTTCCCAGAAATCTTGGCATTTCAATTGCAATCACTGTGGGTGGCTAATTGCTACAGGGAAGGACAGGAACATTATGTATCGTCAAGGCCAGGGGCTGTAGAACCAAAAACTTTGTGGGGAGAGATAGGGCCCAACTTAAAGAGGAAAACCTCTCCCTCTCTCAGGCTTTCCCAGAGTATAAACTCTAACCCAGGGTCTGTTCAAGCTGCCAAGGGGCGGGCTAAACAGCAGAGAGAGTGAAAACCTATTAAAGATAATTAGGCTTTACCATTTAAGTTAAGAATAAATAAATGAGGAGAAAATACATGAGGAAAAGCTAAAAGAAGTCTAAGCGAAAACAAGAGCAGAGAAAAAGGTGTAAAGAAAGTTGGGCTGTCTGGACGGAAGCATTCAATCCAGTGTTGCCAGCAAAGCCTAGTTAATACTTGGTCACAGCTGGCACCACGCAGAGGAAGGTGCCTGAGCTTGCTAGCCATCCAGGGTGAATGGAGCTCAGGTCACCCCTTGCATTTCTCGTCTTTGAGCACTTTGAGACCTCCTGCTCAAGTCCAAGGAGTGATGTGCAGTCAGCAAAGCTGGGAGCCTAGTGATGTGGCTGCTAGTCTGACCAGGAGGGAAGTGAGCCACTGGCCAAGACACCTCCATATCTGCCTCCAGGTTCAGCTCCTGTGTGGGATGGGGCATCAGAACATATCAAAGCAGAAAAAGGATCTGAAAAAACAGCTGCACAAACCAAAGAGCCAAAAAAAAGGAAAAGACATTTTCAAAGGGGAAAAACATGTTCATTCATTAACAAGGACTTTGTTGTTGTTTAAGAGAAAAACACTTATTTCTAAAAGCTGAGTGGGAAGGCATAGGCTGAGTCCTGGTTTACCAACAGAATTCTGAAGAAAATGTCAAATTGTTAGCAGAAAGTCCCATTCTATTATAACTTTTAAAAACAGTTCTCAAAGGAGATTAGACAGCTTTTCAAGTTTTGCTTCATTTAAGCTGTATATTTCTCATAGAATCTCTCTGTCTTCTTGTTGAATTTGGTATTCTATTCATTAATGTAGCTAGTGTCTACACCATGATTATAAGGAGGTCTCTGTGTTTGTCTCACTTTTAAATTTGGTTTTCCAGAACTATGCAACGACATCAGTCTAGATTCAAAGGTGTGCCTAATCCAGGCCATGGTCTTCGCAATTACTTCAGAGAGCTGGACAGTGACTAAGGATTGATGACAGAAGAAGAATCAGTGCCTTCGAGTTGTGGTGCTGGAGAAGAGTCTTGAACATACCATGGACTGCCAAGAAAACAAATAGGTCTGTCTTAGAAAGGGTGAAACCAAGTCTCTCCTTGGAGGCTAGGATTTTGAAGCTCGGTCTCACATTGGACACATGGCCAGGAAAAAGACATCATGCTTAGAAGGGTGGAGGGACAATGCAGGAGAGAGAGACCCCAGATGAGATGGAATGGCACAGTAACCGGGGCAATGGAGGTAGGTGCGGCAGAGTCAGTGAAACTGGATCAGGACAGGGCAGAGTTCAAAGCTGCTGCATATAGGATCACTATGGGTCGCAGGCGGCTAGATAGCACATAATAACAACAGCACGACTAGCCTATCAATTTCCTTTGTGGAAGGCACGTGTGTTCCATGAATGAGAGTGTTGGATGCGGGGGGGCAAACTCTTCTCCACGTTTTTCTCTCATTCTCTCATATGATTCCATGTCAGGTTTGATCTGTTTGGTCGATCAGGATTTTTCCTCTCCTCCTTCCTCTCCCATCTCACTGCCTCTTCTGCACAGATCTTCAGCAACTTCGCTTTCGCATAGTCTTCTGCCTTTGCTGCACATTTCTTTTTCTTTTCTTCTCTCCACAATTCCCATTCCAAACAGGCTTTTCGGGCTTCCCAATTTGCAGGTAACTTAAGTCATTTATCTTCTTCCGCAACTTCTCGGTGATTTGATTTTTGTGCTTCATTCAGTTTCAGGTGCAGCTCCCAGAAAGTGTGCGGTGTCTGTTCTGGCTTCTGAGTGGCCAGTTCCTGGGCCCCAGAGGGACTCCTCCTCCATGCAGTCCACTGGGCCGGCTCACAGTGAGTCACAGCTGCCATGACAACCCTTCCCTTAACAAAGGATTGTTTTAAGGAACAAAATAGCAAAGACAGAAGAAAATTAAAGAAAGAAAAGAAAACAATATTTTCTATATAA
>NW_006399769.1:9005633-9013148 GCF_000299155.1 Elephantulus edwardii
CCCCCCCGCCCCCGACACCTCTGCAAGCTGAGACTCCCAGCCGCCTTCCCTGTGTCAGTCCCTCTTCTGCAACAAACAGAGAAGGATACGCATGGTGCCTTCCCTGGAACTGAAGGACTTCAACGTCCCTCTAGCGCCAGGCAGCCCCACCCAGGCCCTTCAACTGCTCTGCCCCATATGTGTTTCATATAGATTGTAGTTGTGCTGCAATTTCAAAGGCACATGGTTCAAATCCACTAGCTGCTCCTCAGGAGAAGGATGGGCCATCTCCTCCCATCCTATGTACTGCCTCTGAAAACCCACTGAAGAGTCAGCTGTGGGTCAGTTCCAACTTGTCAACAGTAAAGAACAACAGTGTGTGTGTATGTGTGTATGTATACACATATATGCAAATATAAAATTGCTGCCAAGTTGAAGCCAACTCATAATTGACACTCCAGTTGTGCCTCAGATTATATATCTCCTAGGAGAAGACTGTCCATCTTTCTGCCATGGAGTCACCAGTGCATTCAAACTGCCAGAGAGGCATGGCCCTTGGGTTGCAATACAACTCCCTACAGACTATGTCACTAGATAGAGAGATATAGATATATTGCCAACAACCAACAACTCTGTTTCTCAAATATATTCCGAAGATCCAAAATATTCAAAATGGCATATGAATAAAGATCTTCGTCACAGCACTAAATGCTAAGTAATAGAAAAGTTTAGAGGACTGGGTGAATAAACGGTGGTACATTCATATGCATGGAGTAGTATTCAACTAAAACAAGCTGAATCCAATGGCATTTACTGCATGTCAAGTTGGCAACATTGCCATATAGAGGAAAATATTTTTACATTAAAATACAGTATTTTGAAGGGAACTCTGGTGGCCTAGTGGCAGGAAGCTGTGCTGCAATCCAAAAATACAGTATTTTGTGAGTATTTTATGTTGGGGCTTTTTCCTAATAGAATGTTTTAAACATAAACTGTGGATAATACAAAGGCTCTTTAATAATTTGTTCTAATTTATATTAAATTTTGTAAATAAACTAGTGAAAAAAGTCAGCTTGGGGAAGGGGAAGGGAGGGAAAAGGGGGTAAAATGTGCAACAATGAATGAATGAAAATCTAACTTTCCTGTAAACTTTGTTAAAATGACAAAATAAAAAATTTTATTTAAAAAGAGAAAAAAGGCTCTTTAATGGCACTCAACAATCTCGTTGTTAGAATCTTTGAAACTGTTATGTGACTCTGTGTCTGACTGCATGTATATATAGATATGTATATTGGAAGTAGGAGTGGCATCCACTTCCTAAACAACATGCCTCTGGAAACGCTGTGAAATTTGATAAACAACGATAATTATAGAAAAGCTTCAGGCCTTTTGTTCATGAGGTCGCTATGAGTTGTGCTCAATTCAATGGCAATCAACAACAAATATATGTTGTTGTTGTTGTTGTTGTTGTTGTTGTTATGTGCTGCCGAGTCACCTGCAACTCATATCAACCCCATGTACAACAGCCCTAAATCCTGCTCTATCCCTTGCCAATCTTATTGTCTCTGACACACTTACCCCCATTACCCCAGTCACTGAATCAATTCACCATCTTCTCCTGTGCTATTCCTCCACCCTCCCAAGCATGACATCCTTCTCCAAGGACTGATCCTTCCTTGTAACATGCCAAAGTATGTCAGAAGAAGCTTCAGAGTCCTTGTCTCCAAGGAGCAGCCTGGCTTCACCTTCTCCAGAATGAACTTGTTTGTCCTTCTAGCAGTCCATGGTATATTCAGTACTCTTCTCCAGCACCACAGCTCAAAGGCATCAGTTTTCTTTCTTTCATTCCTAGTCATTGTCCAGCTTTCTAATGCATAGCAAGTAATTACAAAGACCATGGTCTGTGTCAGGCACACCCTAGTCCCACATTGACATCACTGTCAGAGGTCTCTGACAGCTGACTTTCCCAATACAATTCATTTTTTAATTTCCTGGATGCTGATATCAAGAGTGTATACATCTATACATGTGTGTGTGTGTGTGTTGTAGGGCAAGCAAATAAGTAATTTTGTAGAAATTAAGGAAGTTATATTATCAGGACAAGTGATCCCAATATAAAATTAAGGGGCATAAATTTTATCATGCTAAATTGGAGTTGGAAATGTCACTACAAATTAAGGCTTCATTTTGCATTTTACAAAAAATACAATTTTCTCAATTTTACCCATTGAAAAGATTTAGAAAATATGGCAACCAACGAATAACAATAAGCAATTATAACTCAGAGATCATGGTTTCTAAATAAGATTTCTCAACTAGAGGAATAAATGTCCAGAGAAAAGGTTAATTCCAAATTTAAAGAAAGAAATGTATAACACACACTTGGAATATCCTGTGCCAAAACTCAAAGAACCTATCAGTGATCTGAAATCATTTAAAAAAAAAGACCTGGGAGCCACCTTGATGGGACATTTATCAGACAAATATGGAACAAATTAAGCATCAGTAATGACAGGGGGGTCAACTAATCAAGAGAACATAGCAATCCTAAACACTTATGAACTCAATAACAGAGTTCCAAACTACATGAAGAAAAAAAAAAAAAGGTGGAAAAACAAAATAAATAGATAAATCATCATAGTATTTCATCAATTTCATACTCTGATGGTTAATGGAGGAAGAATTTAGCAGTTCCCCGCCCCCCAAGCCTGACTCTGCCTTGAAGAGGCCTAACAATATCTTGATAAGATCAGATCCAGATAAGGCCCTGGGCCTGATCACATCCTGACAGGATGCCTGCCCCCAATCTTCCACCCTCTCTCAATCTCCTTAACAGCCCCTATAAAATGAAGCTACTTTTATCTGCTTGCATTTCATTCTGATCTTCTCTGCTCAGGGTCACCTGGCATACCTCTCATGTCTCCTTAATAAAGGCCTGTTTGTTATTTGGTACCAATTTCTTCTTTTTTCTCTCTTTCAGCTCTCTTTCTAACATGGTATCACAAAGACCCAGGACAAAAACCCCAGTCATAAGCCCAAAAGATCTTTTACACTTTCCTGCAACTGGCCAAAGAGGAGAGCAAGCCCACACTCCAAGCACATGGACAGCTAAATGGCTTCAGGTAAGTGATCCAGACCTTAGCTGCCCTCTAAGAGGGAGCGGCTTTCTGCAGCCTCTTTGCTATGAGGGAAGAGCAGGAGCCTGCCTGGGCTCCTCATTGTTGTGGCTTGTAGCCTTCAACACAGACCAAACTTCAATCTCTCTCTCCTTCTGGTCCCAAATGTTGAAGGCCATTTGCCATTTGAATTTGACAGCACCCAACATCAGTCTCAAGTCTCAGTTGCCTAAGGCTATCCCTTCAATTGAGGTAAGAGCCCAGAGTCTCTCCCTGAGGTGTGCAGGGACTGATCACTTCCCTTTCTCTATTACCCCTTTCCCTCTGCTTAGGTCGGGGAACCCTTCTGATACCCAACAAGAAGACACTCAGTCGGCTGTCAGAAGTATCCACATGGTAAACCTCTGTTCTCAATGTCTCCTTTACCTGAATATGGGGGCCAGACCTTCTGTCACAAAGAATAGTCCTTTGTTCTGTCTCCTCTAAAACTTGTGCGGAAGCCTTATGCTTATACTTTTGAAGAATAAAAGACTTGTCCACTTGCAGACTCAATTTTGTAACCTAGTTTTGGCACATTCAATCCATCCGTCAGGACATAGACATTGAAATAGCAAATTGTCAGATGTTTCCTATACTCAAATTTTCTCTTCTCCCCACCCCTTGTTGTGTGTACCATCCAGTTGGCAGAGGAAGAGATTGCCTCTCCTCCAGTGGAGAATCTGGTGGATTCAAACGGTGCACCTTCGGGATCACAGTGCAACTTCTTGCCACTAGGCCACCAGAGCTCCCTTAAACTCAAGCTCCCTTTACTCTCTGCTCTTGTCTCTTTCTCTGCTCATCCTGCTCAGCCTTTTAGCCCCTCATAACTAACCTCTCAATCAAAAGAAAATCTAAGGAGAAATTCCCTGTAACTAAAATTTCACTCTCCTACTTCTGTGGCCCTGACCTTGCAGATGACCTCTTGCACCATCCTCCCTCAAAAGCCACCCCCTAATGCTCTAGACCAAACCCCACCTACAAGTCCACCAGGCCCCCTGCTCTTCCTCTCCCACCAGAACCCATTCCCCTTAACCCTGTTCCCTCCCTGCCCACTACCTGCTCTGAAAATTGAGCCAACCAAACCCAAAGAATGTATAAATTAAACAAAGTAAAGTCAGGAATGTCTTAAACCATAAAACAGCAAATAAATCTCTAGCACAAAAAAACAAGTATTGCCATTTCTGCTGCTTCTCTACCTCTCTATACAGACAACCTGATACTTCCTCTCAGTGGGTCATTTAATCCTGTCACTTTACGGCCTAAGCAATCAGTTTTACTTTTATTTCTTTTTTTCACATTTTCAAATTTCCTGTTAAACATATACAATAAGATTGCAAGTATTTTTAATGCTAGGGGTTTTTTAATTTAATTAATTTTGTTAATTCCTTTTGTAAATACTAGTTGTTAATATAAAGTAAGATTTGCTGATGTTTCTTCTCTCTATGGTGCAGATTAGCTACATGGTAGTAAAAATATTTGTGTAATTTTTTTGCTTGTATGTGTTTTTTTAACAAAACATCATCTTTATTTAGAAATTTTGCTACTATCTAGGTACTTACACTTGTAATCAATTGCTAAGTTATATATAAATGGTAAAAATCATCATTAGGTAATCTTTTAACTCTATTATGTAAAATGTAAACATTCAAAAGTTCCAGTTTAAACTTTCAATCCTTTCCAAAGGGCAATCGAGATTTCTCATCACTCCTTAATCTAAGCCCTTCCTTTTTTAAAAAATTTATTTTTATTTCCATGCATTCATTGTTGCACTTTTATCCCTGCCCACCCCTCCACTCCAGTTCGTTCTTCTCTTTGAAAAGTAAAAGAAAAATTCTTTCATCGTTATACAATCCCTACCCCCAGGTCCACTCCACTATGCAGCCTTCACTCTGGACTCCTGTCATGACAGTAATACCTAATCACATATCCCTTTTAAAACAGTTCTCTCTCATCTGTTTCAATGCAGTATACATTATTTATCCCATCTTTCTCAGTCTCCCCACCAACCCCTATGTCAGTCCTGTTTTACAACAGTGGCACTATAATCTAAGCCCTCTGAGTTGACACTATCAACAAGTAATACACCCAGGCAGTAGTTTTTAGTGTTTTTCTCTGTTAAAGGCTAATCCGTTTGAGGCTGAGTTAATGATTTTAGTAGCTAACTTCCCACAAACCAGTAGTTTAAAAAAAAAAAGGTCATGTTCTAGTCACCACTGGTTTAGCTCTCCTGCAGGCTCATTCCCTGCCCTCCCTCAAACTGCAGCCTCTGCAGGTGGTGGCAGCAATGACTAGAGAAGAAAAAATTTAAAAGAGACGCCTAAGCGTGTTTTGGATTTTTTTAATTTTTATTGAAATAAGTTTAAGAATTTTGTTTTGTATTGTTTTCCTTTTTCTTACAATACTTTCCACCCACCATAGACTTTCAGCCAGCGTATGGAGCTGAAAATAATTGTCCAAATTTATCTTTTTCTCCTTTTTGTTTTATGTTCAATATAGCAGTAGTTTCAGGCTCATATACTCTGATGATTCCTGTAAAAATGCCTCATAAGAAACACCATAAGAGTCCATGTTTCCTTTAGTATAAGAAATTTTAAAAGTTATTAATACAGACTAAAAAGTTTTTCTCAAGATCCTGAAAAATGTATAGAAGAAACTTATAACATTACTACTACAGTGTTGCTGTCTTTCTGCTGTTCTTCTAATAAGAAGCACAAAATTCTTAGTAATATTAGACACAGCTAACAATATACATGCTATTAACTCATATCTAACAAATAAAGCTGAAGCAGCTCTTAGATTAAACCCTCTTTAAAACTATCAATTAATAAAGGGGGGGGGAACCCTAGAGATAAGAGACAAGCTGCTAGAGATTGCATACAAACTTATTGCATAAAAAAAAAGATATTCAGAGAAACCAATAAACTGCTATAACTTAACAGAAATAACACAAATTAAAAAAAAAAACAACCACACTATAGCTTTTAAAAATAAACTGGCAGAAATTTACTAACTTAAACCCTAAGTCTCATGAAGAATGAATAGTGATGAATTCCCATTTCATCAATCAGTCTGCCCCTAACATTTAAAAACAAAACCAAACAAAAAACTTTAGAAAAAGGTTTTAGGCCCCCAGTGTTGTAAAAATGAATTCTTGACTCCTGCTATTTCAGTGTTCAACAATAAAGACTTGGAGAAGGAAAGAAGGATCAGCTAAAAGCCAAATTTCTTGAGGCTGCTATCTCAGTCCTTGGAATTTTAAAACTCTTGTATGACCCATCTCAGATGAGAGTCTCATAACAAAAGTTTACAAGTACTCCTGGGCCTCCACAAGAAAAAGGCTGATAATCCAGTTGCAAAATGGGCAAAAGAAATGGAAATAATTTATACAGAGGAAGACAATTTGGATGGCCTACAGACACATGAATAAATGTTCTAAATCACTGGCAATAAGAGAGATGCAAATCAGAACCACAATGAGATTCCATCTAACCCCAGTAGCAGTGGCAAAGTTTAACAGGGCAGCAAACAATAAATGTTGGAGAGGATGTGGAGAGATAGGAACTCTCATACACTCTTGGTGGGATTACAAAATGGTACAACCACTCTGGAAGGCAATTTGGAATTTCCTCAAAAAAGTTGAACATAGAAACTCTGCATGATGCAGGTATTCTACTACTAAGAATATATTCCAAGGAAACTAGAACTGAGAAACAAATGGACATTTGTACACCAATGTTCATAGCAGTATTATTCACCATCATAAGAAAATATGGAAACAGCCCAAATATCCAACCATGACTGAATGGATTAAGAATATATGGCACATTCACACAATGGAATACTATACAGCAGTCAGGAGCAACAATTTCAAATAAATACTACATAACTTGAAAGAGGCTGGAGAGCATTATAGTGAGTCAACTACCTCAGACTCATAAGAACATGTACTACATAAGACCATTGTTGTAAATACAGAAAGATAACTAGTAAAACTTGCATGGGGACCCGGGAGGGGAAGAAGTGAGAGTAAAAGGGTGAGGATGGGTGGGACAAAATCACAGGATTATACAATTTGGTGGATGGAGGGAGGAAGTAAAGGAAATGGGGAAGATGCAGCAGGAATAAAAAAAAAAAAACAGGGCGATGATCGACAATCTAATGATGATGAATTCTATAAAACATAATGGAAGTCGTCTGGAGCAGCTGGATCCTACAGAGATTTGTTTTCTGGTTCTAGTGAGGATTAGGGTGGAATTTTTACGTGCCATTGGGCGTGAATTGATTTTTATTTGGAAGCCAAGAAAGCTTAAGATACAAGCTGTCAGATCATGGGTTGGACAATGGAAGATATTTTCTGAAGGGACTTGGCAGATGGGAAGGG
>NW_006399769.1:9022593-9031668 GCF_000299155.1 Elephantulus edwardii
ACAACAACAACAACAACAACAACTTAGAAAGGCACTGGGTCACCAATATGGGCTTCAAATCCAGGTTGGGAAGTTGTCTGGAGCATCGAGATTCTATAGAGGTTTGTTTTCTGGTTCTGGTGAGGATTAGGTTGGAATGTTTACTCATCATTTGGTGTGAGCTGATATTATTTGACCTCATATTTAAAAAGCCATTTGGGGCCTTCGGCCAGTGGTTCTTGGGCCTTGTTTTAATTGTTTTGGGTCAAACATTCTTCTAAGTGGTATAGCACTGGTCTGTACATTTGCTGTGCAGAGGTTGCTGTGATGCTAAATGGTTACTCATGGTGGACTGTGTTTGGTGGAGCTCCCCAACAAAAACAAGCTTGGAAGCAGGAGTGGCATCCATGTCCAAAATAGCTTGCCTTTGGAAACCCTATGAACTTGGGGAAATGATGAAAGTTAGACAAGTGTTTAGGTCTTTCGTTCACAGGGTCGTGATGAGTCATTTATAACACAATGCCGCTAAACAACAACAAAAATGCATGGGAGTGATTATATGAAACACAATATGAATGAAGAAGAGTATGAAACACAATGTATACAAACTTTGTAAGCAAACCAGTATAAAATAAAAATTAAAGAAAACCCAAAACAAATCCCAGTCCTTTTCATCCAGCAGACGTGCCCAAAAAAACCTTGATTCCAAAGCTCTTGCTTCCAGTGTAGAGAGCCTGCCATGTAAGCCATGAGTGTCAAAAGATGCTGCAAGAAGGTAAAGGGACAAAAAAGAAACCCCCTGCTACATGCTTCCAACGCAGGTCCCATGAGCAGCTGGCTCAAGAATACTCCAATCGTGTCTTGGTGGCAGAAGAGCAATCGGACTGATGAGGCCCTGGGTTCCTCAGGGCCACTACAAGTGACCAGCATAGCATCACTATATGCCTGGAGGACCCTTGAGGATACATGAACATTGCTGGTGAAATAATTCACTTTCTTCTCAACACAAGTGCGAGTTATTCAGTCTTAGAATTTTTTAATAGCCTCCTTCCTCCTGCCAATTTACTATTGTGGGCATTGAGGACAGGCCTGTAAATAGATATCAAACTCCCCTGTTAAATTATACATAAAATAGAACATTTGTTTTTTTCCCGCCAATTTCTGGTTATATCTGAAACCCCTGTACTTTTATTGGAAAAGGATTTGTTATCAAAAGTAAAAGCTACTCACAGTTCGAATCCACCAGATGCTCTGCCGGGGAAGGAGGGACAATCTCCTCCTGTACCAGTCAGATCTGATTTGACAGTACACGCACACAAAAATTATAAAATAAAAATAAATAAAAAAAAAAGTAAAAGCTAAAGTTCTCTTCATTCTAATACTGCAGATGGCATTAATGCCCATGAGCTTCAATATGCCCTCAGAGTTATAGAGCTAGCTATTTAAGATGATGGTTGACCTTCGATAGCTAAGGAGTGTCACTAATAAAAATAGCTATAAAACCAGGTGCAGGATAGCTTTTAAAAAGCCAGTATGGTATTTCCCCTGAAAAAAATACAAGCCTAGTACCTATCATTAAACAATTTTAAAAAGCAAGAATGATTTTTGAGAAATCTTCTTATAAACACTCCCATCTCAGCAGTCCAGAAGCCAAATAGTAAATAGAGATTAGGTGAAGACTTTAGAGCTATCAATAAAATTGTATTTCCTCTACATCCAGTAGTACCAAATCCCTATATCTAATAACCCAAGTGCATCCAGAATCTATTTTCCAGCATTAAGCCTGAAAGATATATTCTTCAAATCAGCTATGGATTGGTTCCAACTCTATGATACACAACAACGATCACTCTTATTGTCCTTCTGATTATATTATATTATATTATATTATATTATATTATATTATATTATATTATATTATATTATATTATATTAACTGGTTTTTATAGTCTCTGGGTCAATCCACTCTAAAGCAAGCAAAGACTGAGAGTAGAGGCATAGTATGCCAAAATCTTTAACCCAGTCTAGCATCACTAAACCTAGCCTAGATTCATTCTCCCTTCTACTCAGGAAGAACCCCACATCATTCAGTTCCATTACTAAATGTAAACTCCCTGCAATAACAAAACTAGTACTGTGTTCTGTTACAAACTACCCTGTCTGTTCATCTCTTTTTACATCACCCAGTTAAAATACTTGCCTTACAAAAACCAATACCTTCTCCCATGAACATCTCTCTTCAACCCCTCACCCTAGTGTACTTAGCTACCTCTTTCACATCATACAAACAGGAAGTCAACACAGACCAGTTTCACCTTCTCTTCAGAACTGACTTCTGTGGATGCCTAAAACCAGGGAGCAGTCTCTTCTTTGCCCATGGGCAGCATCTACTCCTGCCTGCTGACCAATTAGACATGGGCCTACACTGTAGCCTTCCTACTTCCCCTGTATCATATACTACCAACTCTCAACTGATACCTATGCCCCTGACCCAGGACCTCACACACAAATAGGCCATCATAAGATTCATCCCTTTAGTGTAAGGCTTAGTATTAATAACAGGAGCTGTTACTGGAACTGCAAGCCTAGGCATCTTCCTAGAAAAATTCCAATATCTCTCAAAAACTCTCCAAGAGTCATTAGACGATATTGTAGCTCAGCTATAAACTGAATCCAAGACCAGATAGACTCCCTAGAAGCAGTTGTGTTACAAAACAAAAAGGGACTTAATCTGTTGGCCACAGAAAAAGACAGACTCTTCTTGTTCCTTAAAAAAAGACTGTTGCTTTTATATCCATAAAGCAGGAGTAGTTAGATAGGAACTGAGAACCGAGTGGAAACTAGAAATTCTCCCCTGGCTACTTCCCATCCTAACTCCTTTTCTAGTTGTCCTCCTCCATTTAACTCTTGCTCCCTGTTTTATAAATCTCTTTCAGATTTTCTTCTTTTTTTTAAGATTTTTTTTTTAATACAACACTTCATGCAAAGCATTCGCCCAGGAACATGTGGAAATGATGCTCATCCTTCAGACCTTACAGGGAACCAACTCCAGCTCTCCCAACATCACCCCTTTCCAGCTGGAAGTCACTAGAGAGAACTCTGGCCCTGCTCCCTATACCCTTCAAGGTCTGGATTATAGGAAGAATGTCCTAGTTCCCCCAGGGTGACCCATGACTTGAAGAGGCCTAACAATGTCTTGATAAGGTCTGGCCAGATCCTGACTGGGCAACTAGATGCCCAGATCCAGATAAGGCCCTGGTCCTGATCACATCCTGACAGGACCTCTGCCCCCAACTTCCCAAGCAAACTACCATCTCTTCTCAATCTCCTGAACAGCCTCTATTAAAGGAAACTGGTTTTATCTGACTACATGCCCGTTCTGATCTTTTCTGTGTGTGTGGAGAGGGGGGGGGGTCACCTGGCATCCTCAGGTTTATTTAATAAAGGTCTGTTCATGCCTTGGGACCAGTTTCTTAGTCTTTTTTCCCCTCTCTCTCAGCTCTTTCCAGTTAACAGTTAATATTGTGCGTCAATGTAGCCATGATCCTCAGTTTAACTATGCATTATTTTGTAAATTCTAATCTCTATGAGAGGGAATCTCTGGTGATCTACTGGTAAGAAGCTGTGCTGCAATCTCAATAGCACACCGTTCAAACCTCTGAAAAGAGACTGGAGGGTCAGCTGTGGTATCTGTTCTGACTCGACAGTAAATAAGAACAACATGATATGAAAAGGGCAGAATTACAAGCAGATCTGTAGAGATTATTGTTGTTGTTGTTGTTGTGTGCCATTGAGTCACTTGTGATTCATAACAACCTTATGCACAATAGCTCTGAACTCTGCTCTATCCTGAGCCAATTTCATTGTCTCTGACATGTCTACCCCATTACTGTGACATTACTGTGTCAATCCATCTCATCTGGGCTCTTCCTCTGCTGTGCTGTACTTCTACCATTCCAAGCATGATGTCCTTCTCCAAGGACTGGTATCTCCTTGACATATCCCCAAAGTATATGAGACAAAGCTTCAAAATCCTTGCCTCCAAGGAGCAACCTGCTTTCACCTTTTCCAGGACAGATCTGCTTTTTTCTCAGAGCAGCCCAGCAGCCCATAGTATGTTTAATACTCTTCTAGCAAACCCACAACTCGAAGGCATCTCTTTTTCTTCTATCTTCCTTATTAATTTTTCAGCTCTCTAATGTATAACAAGTAACTGTGAAGACTGTGGCCTGGATCGGGTGCACCTTAATCTGTAGACTGACATCATTGCTCTTCAGTATTCTGGAGAGGTCCCTGACAGCAGACTTTCTCAGTGCAATTCATCTTTTGATTTCCTGGCTATTGCTACCAAAAGTGCTGATTGTGGAGCCAAGCAAGCTGAATCTATTAACAATTTCAGTCTTTTCTCCACATATCATGATGATGCCAATTGGCATAGTGGTGCGAATCTTTGCTTTCTTGATGTTGAACATCAATCCATATTTAAGACTACAGTCCTTGACCTTCTGCAGCAAATGGTTTAGGTCCTTCTCTGTTTCAGCAAGCATGGTTTTATCATCTGCATACCGTAGGTTGTTGATGAGTCTTCCTCAAATCCTGATGCCACATTGCACCTCATAAAGTCGACCCTCCCAAAGATCTATTCCACCTATACATTGAAAATATATGGAGGTGGAGATGCATCCCCGACGTACACCTTTTCTGATTTTGAACCATGCAGTGTTCCCTTACTCTGTTCTGACAACTACTTCTTCATTGAAGTATGTTGTTGTTGTTGTTATGTGCCGTCGAGTCGCCTGCAACTCATAGTGACCCTATGTACAACAGTCTTAAACTCTGCTCTGTCCTGTGTCAATCGCACTGTCTCTGACACTCCCATCCCAATTATCCCAGTCACTGAATCAATCCACCTCATAGAGGGCCTTCCCCTCCTGCGCTGTCCCTCCACCCTCCCAAGCATGACGTCCTTCTCCAAGGACCGCTTTCTCCTCACAACATGTCCAAAGTATGTTAGACGGAGCCTGAGAATCTTTGCCTTCAAGGAGCCACCCGGTTTAACCCTTTCAAGGACAAATCTGTTTGTTTTCCTAGCAGTTCATGGTATTCTCAATACTCTTCTCCAGCACCACAGCTCAAAGGCATCAATTCTCCTTCTATCCTCCTTGGTCATTGTCCAACTCTCTGATGCATAACAAGTGATTGCGAAGACCATGGCCTGTATCAGACACACCTTAGTCTCCAGAAAGACACCATTGCTCTTCAGTACTCTGGAGAGGTCCCTAACAGCAGACTTTCCCATGGCAATGCACCTTTTAATTTCCTGGCTGCTGGTGCCAAGAGTGTTGACTATGGAGCCAAGCAAACTAAAGGTGTGTACAATCTCAATCTCTTCACCATCCATCCTGATGCTGCCAATTGGTCCAGTGGTGAGAATCTTTGTCTTCTTGACATTGAACCTCAATCCATATTGGAGGCTGCAGTCCTTGACCCTCTGCAGCAGGTGCTTCAGGTTCTTCAGTTTCAGCAAGCAGGGTTGTGTCATCTGCATAACGCAGATTGTTGATAAATCGTCCACCAATCTTGACCCCACATTTCTCCTCATAGAGCCCAGCCTCCCGGATAATCTGCTCTGCATACAGGTTGAAAAGGTATGGAGATAGGATGCATTCCTGGCGTACACCCTTCCCAATTTTGAACCATGCAGTGTTCCCTTGCTCTGTTCTGACGACTGTCTCCTGGTCCAAGTATAGGTTTCGCATTAGAACGATCATAATACGAATAACTTCCAGTCAGTTGGCCAGGTGGTTGTCCTCCAGATTTCTTGGTACAACCTAGTGAATGTATCCAGGGCTGCATCCGTTTATTGAAATACATCAATTTAAAAGGAGTCCTGTGCATGGCCTTAGTGTAGTCTTCTGGCCATTTTGAAAATTATCTTCAGCAGGATTTTGCTGTCAGAGAAATACAAAAGATGGCCAACCTGAGAGTCTTGTGCAGCTCTCCACCTCATCGCTGGCCTTCAGATAACCTTGATTTGAGTCTTTGTTCTACTGCCTTTATTATTTTTCCAACCTTGAGTGGGTCTGTTCACCACTCTGGAAGCCCTTTTTCTATTTCTGGAAGGGGAAAGTAATAATACCTATTTTGAGTTACAACTAGACCACTTGGCAGAGGGAAAGGGGGCAATGATGGCAGTGCTAGAGCCAGAAGTATGGTCCCTGGCCACAGTCCCTGGTAGGATGAAAGGTCTGGACCTCTGAAGAGCTTTAGCTGAGGTGAGAGGGTGGAGGGGAGAGCTGCCTGGTCCCTGGGGAGAGCTACCTGGTGTGTATGAGGCACTTTATCTAAGTCAGTTTTCTCCATTTTCTCCTTCAGTAGACCTGTAAGTAACACCTCCAAAGCCCTTTTATTTGTAACTCACAAGTTTGTTCTTTCTAGGTTTGCTCACTTTCCTATAGGTAACCTGAACACTGACTCTTGTTCCAGAACCTCAACCCTGAGCCCAGTTCCAGAGACAAAATGGAAATATAACTGCCAGCTAAGGAAGCGAAGGTGGATTGAGGCTCAAGGTTCAGCCAGCCACTCCCACTGGACTCACCTATGCAAACACCTTGTAGTGCAGCAGGCAGAAAACATCATGAAAACATATTCTAACTGAACAAGAAGGAATGCAGCTTCAACACAAGACCATGAGTAAAATGTTAAAGTGGGCTTCCCTTCCCCTTCATCTCAACAACCTATTCAGCATAAAGTAGCCAGAGTCTGCACCCCTGTTGCAAAGTGGGAAACCCACAAATAAATTTAAAAAATTATTCACCATTGGTCTATGCCCACCATTACTCTGTCTTTTCTTGTCACCACCTGATCTTTCTCATTTCCTTTACTCACTCCCTCCACCCATCAAATAGTGCAACCCTGTGACTTCATCCCCACCCATCTTCACCCTTCTGCTCCCAACTCATACCCCCTTGAGTCCCCATACATGTATTTTACAATTTAAAAAAATGGAAAAAATAAATAAATTCTCATCAGTAAAAAAAAAGGTAATCAATATTCAGAATTGTATTTATATGAACATATTTTTTATTTTTTTTGAACATATTTTTTTTGTTTAAAGCAGTGTAAAACATACAATTTAAAAGTTTTCAAAAGAAAAAAAAGAATTATGTCAATTGGGATTCCATCAATTCCCAGGGCCTTGTTTTGCCAATTCCTTCAGAGCAGCTTGAACTTCCTCCTTCATCACCAATACCTCTTGATCGTGTGGTTTTTCTTGAAATTCTTCTGTGTCAGCCAATTCTTTTTGGTACAGTGACTCTGTGTATTCTATCTTCTTTTAATGCTTCCTAGATCATTCAACATTCTGCCAATAGCATTCTTAAACATTATCCAAACAAAAATAAAGTGTCCTCAGAAGTGTGACCAGTGCTTATATTAACTCTGACAAAAAATGCTAAAGAGCTGTTTGTCAGCCCTACATAGCTTAATGTTGAGATATAAGCCACTTGAAGGCTGTAGTCTTTGATCTTCTACAGTAAATGTGTATAGTCTTCTTCACTTTCTGCAAGCAGAGTTGTGTCATCTGCACAGTACAATTTGTTGATGGCTCTTTCTCCAATCCTGACACCACATTCTTCTTATATAGTCCAGCTCCTCTAATTATTTGCGTAGCATAGAGACTGAATAGGTGTAGAGAATGAATATAACCCTGACACATACCTTTTCTGATTTTAAGTCACACAATATCCTCTTACTCTGTTCCGACAACTGCTTCTTGGTCTATATGTAAGATTCTCATGAGCATGATGAAATGTTCTGGGATTTCCACTATTCTCAAAGTTAGCCATAATTTATTATAATCCACACAGTCAGGTGCCTCTACATAGTCAATAAAACACAAGTAAAAAAAAATCTTTGTATTATTCTGTGCTTTTAGCCAAGATCTATCTGAGACCAGCACTGAACATCCTTTATAGCATGGCTTTCTCCAAATTCAGAGTGAATTTCTGAAAATTCCTTGTTCCAGTCATTTTTTTAGTACTCTTCAGCAAGATTTTTGTAGCTTGGAGAAGGTCATCATGCTTGGAAAGTTGGAGGAGGGTCAGCAAAAGAGAAGACCTTGGACAGACAGATTGACATAGTGGCTGGAGCAATGGGCACAAGTGTGTCATAGATGATGAAGGTGGTACAAAATAAGACAGGGTTCAGATCTGTTGTTCATAGGACTGCTATTAGTCATACTCGACTCAACAGAGCCTAACAACAACAACAAACTAGGTATGTGAGTTCAAAAAACTCGGGATGTTAAGAATATGCTTCTCCAAGATGACCCTACTCCAAGATGACCCTAACATTTATATGAAAATGCAAAGAACAATAGCCAAAATCATGTTGAAAAAAATAACAAAGTTGGAGGATTTACATCTATTTGTGTTTTATTAACTATCAAAAAGCATTTGACTATGTGAATCATAACAAATTACATATAACATTGAGAAGAATGGAAATCCCAGAACACTTGCTTATGCTCATAAGAAACCTACTCCAAGAAGCTGTTGTCCTAACAAAGTATGAGGTCGCTTGTTATTGTTGTATGGCATTGAGTTGAGTACGATTCAATGAGCAACAAATCTGAACCCTGTCCTATCCTGCACAATTCTCATCACCTCTGACATACTCAAGTCCACTACTATAGTCACTGTGTCAATCCTTCTCATTGAGGTTCTTCCTCTCTTTTGCTGACCTTTCCCAGTATGATATCCCTTTCCAAGGAATATCCCCTTCTAGCAACATGCCAAAAGTATGCAAGTTGAAGCTTCATCATCCTTGCCTCTAAAGAGTTCTCTAACTGCACCTTCTCTGAGACACAACCGTTTGCTCTTTTGACAATAGGATATTCAGTATTCTTCTCCAACACCACAACTCAAAGACACCAATTTTCTTCTGTTATTCTTATTCATTGTCCAGCTCTCAGATGCAAAACAAGTGATTGAAAAGACCATGGCCTGGCTTTCTCAAAAAGTTGCAAATAGAGATACCATTTGACCCAGCAATTCCACTACTGGGAATATACCCTGAAGAGACCATAGCTGACAT
>NW_006399769.1:9032583-9034393 GCF_000299155.1 Elephantulus edwardii
AAAAAAAAAAGAAAAGAAAAGACCATGGCCTGGATCAGGCACACCTTAGTCTTCAAATTAACATCATTACTCCTCAGTATTTTGGAGATGTCTTTTAACAGCAGAGTTTCCCAATGTAATATGTCTTTTGATTTCTTGACTGCTGGTACCAAGAGTGTTGACTGTGGATCCAGGTAAGATGAAGTCATTGACAGTTTCAATCTTTTCTCTATCATGATGCTGTCTATTGACCCAGTGGTAACGATTTTTGTTTTCTTCATGTTGAGATGTAATCCATATTGAAGTCTTTGATCTTCTTCAGCAAGTATTTCATGTCTTCCTCACTTTTAGCAAGCAAAGCTGTGTCATCTGCATAATGCAGGTTGTTGATAAATCTTCTTCTGATCCTGATGCCTCATTTTTCTGCAAAGAATGCATCTCCTCAAAGTATTTGTTCAGCATACAGATTGAATAAGTATGAGAAAAGGATACAACCCTGACGCACACCTCTCTTGATTTTAAACCATGCAGTGTTCTACTGCTCTCTTCACACAGCAGCTTCTTTGTCTAGATCTAGGTTTCATATGAGCATGATTATATATTCCGGTATTCTAATAAGATCCACACAGTCATGTGTCTTTGCATAGTTAATAAACACAAACAGAATTCTTCTGGTATCCTCTACTTTCAGCCAGGACCCACTTGACATCAGCAGTGACATCCCTGGTGCCACAGCCTCTTCTAAACTTAGTGTGAATTTCTGGCAGTTCTCTGTCTATATACTGGTCTAGCCATTTTTGGAAGACCTTCAACAATATTTTGCTTTCATGTTATTTTAATAATATTGTCCTGTAACGTTCACATTTTGTTGGATCACCTTTTTTGGAAATGAGAACAAATATAGACCTCTTCCAGTCAGTTGGCCAGGCAGTTCTCTTACAAATTTTTTTAACACAGATGAGTGAGCATGTCCAAGGCTTTGTCTATTAGTTAAAGTATGTCAATTAATATTCTATTGATTCCTGGGACCTTACTTTTTTGTCAGTGTCTTCAGTTCGGCTTGAATGTCTTCCTTTATTACAACTGAATCTTGTACTTCCTGAAATATTTCAGTATTGACCAATTCTTTTGGATACAATAATTCTGTATATTCCTTCTATCTTCTTTTGATGCTTTCTAGGTCATTTGCAGTTTCCCCTAAAGCATCTCTCAGTATTCCAACTCAAGGCTTGAATTTGTTTTGCAGTCCTCTCAGCTTAAAAAATGCCAAGCGAGTTCTTCCTATTTCATTCTGTAACTCCAGCTTTTTTCACATTCTGTTGAAATATTTTGTCTTCTCAAGCTGCCCTTTGAAATTTTGTTTCTCTCTTTCACCTTTACATCCTTTCCCTTTGCTTTGGTTTCTCAATATTCTAGCGCAATTCTTAGCATCTCACCCGACATTCATTTTGGTTATTTTTCCCTCTCCATCTATTTCATGTCCTTTTTCCCCCCTGTAATGTCCTTTTGCTCTTTTCATGGACAATATACCTGATGTCGTCCACACCTCATAACAAGCTTTAGAAAACTGTATGGCCAACAGAGCACAGTTACACAGCTAGACAATTAGATATAGCAATGGAGGTTGTTGTTGTTGTTGTTGTTGTTGTTGTTGTTGTTGTTGTTGTTATGTGCTGTCGAGTCATTTGCGACTCATAGCGACCCTATGTACAACAGCCCTAAACCCTGCTCTATTCTACGCCAGTCTCATTGCCTCTGACACACCCATCCTGATTACCCCAGTCACTGAATCAATCCACCTCATAGAGGGTCTTCCCCTCCTGCGCTGTCC
>NW_006399769.1:9035283-9071867 GCF_000299155.1 Elephantulus edwardii
AGCCACAGTTTGTTATGATCCACGCAGTCAAATGCCTTTGCATAATCAATGAAACACAGATAGACATTCTTCTGGTATTCTCTGCTTTCAGCTAGTCCCCTCAAATTAGAAGACACTAAAAAATGAGGAATAACAGGTGCAAACACTTACTGATAATTAGAACATGGAATGTATAAAGTATGAAAACAGGAAAACTGAATATTTTTAAAAATTGAATGGAACATATAAAGATTAGCACGCTAAGTATTAATGGGCTGAGACGGACTAGCATTGACCACTTAGAATCAGACAATCATATGATTTCGTATTCCATGAATGAAAAATTGAGAAAGAATGGTATTGTATTCATAGTTAAAAGACCATTTCTAGACCTATCCTACTTTATAAAGCTGTGAGCAATGGGATACTATCTATGAGCTTACAATGAAGACCTGTTAATACCAATGTTATTCAAATATATGCACCAACACCTAAAGCCAGAGAGGAGGAAATAGAGGATTTCTACCAACATTTTGCAGAAATAGACCAAACATGCAATTGAGATATACTAATAATAATTGGTGACTGGAATGCTAAGGTTGGAAATAATGAAGAAGGGATGGTAGTTGGAAAATGCAGACTTGGCGACAGAAACAACACTGGAAATGAATGATTGGATTTTGTACATTCAGTGATGTATTCATCATATATACCTTTTTTTGGCATGGTTTGTTTTCATTTTTTTAAATGAAAATTTACAGGGACTTTGGATTTCCATTCAATCATTATTGCACACTTTCCTTCCTACCCACCCCTCCCCATAGTTCACTTTTCTCTTTGAAAAGTAAAAATAAGGCGAGCTCTGGTGGCCTAGTGGCAGGAAGCTGCACTGCAATCCCAGAGATGTGAGGTTCAAATCCACCAGGTGCTCTGCTGGAGACACAGGGACAATCTCCTCCTGTACCAGTCAGATCTGATTTGACGGTACACACACACACGCACGCACACACACACACACAGTAAAAATAAATAAACAAATAAATACGTACATACATAAATAAATCTAGCTAGCTAGCTAGCTTTCATTGTTATACAATCTCCCCGCCCCCAAGTCTGCTCCACTACGCAGCTTTCATTCTGGACTTTTGTCATGACAATAATACCTAATCATATATTCCTCCTAAACAGTTCTCTCTCTCATCTGTTTCAATGCAGTATACATTATTTATGCCCTCTTAAGTATTCCCCCAACCCCGATGTCAGTCCTGTTTTACAATAGCAGCACCATGCAGTATTTGTCCCTTTGTGACTGAAATATTTCTCTCAGCATAATGTCCTCCAGGGTCACCCATTTTGTATAATATTTCATGAGTTCCTTGTTTTTCAATGCATCATAGTGTTCCATTGTGTGAATATACTAGTTTCTCTATCCATTCGTTTGTTGATGGGCACTTTGGTTGTTTCCAACTCTTTGCTATTGTGCAGCAATAAACATGGGTGTGCATATATCTGCTTGGGTGGCAGTTCTAGTTTCTTTAGGGTATGTTCCCAGTAGTGTAATTGCTGGGTCCAATGGTATTTCTATTTGCAACTTTTTGAGAAAGCGCCATACCGCCTTCCATAGTGGTTGCATCATTTTATGTGTCCACCAACAGTGAATAAGTTCCAGTTTCTCCACAACCTCACCAGCATTTGTTTGCTGTTCTGTTAAATTTTGCTATTCTTACTGGGGTAAGATGATATCTCTTTGTTGTTTTGGTTTGCATCTCTCTTAGAGCTAGGGATTTTGAACATTTCTTTGTGTGTTTGTTGGACATCTGAATGTCTTCTTTGTTGAAGTGTCTGTGTGAAGTGAAGTGTTGGATTATTTACCTTCATCTTGTTATGGTGCATATATACCTTTTTTACGAAACACAAATATTGACTAT
The DNA here is from genome assembly GCF_000299155.1 of Elephantulus edwardii. Lineage (NCBI taxonomy): Eukaryota > Metazoa > Chordata > Mammalia > Macroscelidea > Macroscelididae > Elephantulus > Elephantulus edwardii. The sequence goes on from NW_006399769.1 coordinate 9,037,191, forward strand.
ACACATAGACTTTACCTGATAGACGGCACAGAAATTAGGCTGACTATATTTGTGGAAAGAAATATTGGAGAAGCTCAATATCATTAGTCAAAATTAGGCCAGGTGGTAACTGTGGAACATACCATCAATTGTTATTGTTATTGCTGTGTACCGTACAGTAGGAACTGACCCATAGCTGACCCCCTCTGGAGGGTTTTCAGAAGCAGTTAATCATATGGGAGGAGATTGCCCATCTTTCTCCTGACCATCAATTACTCATGTGCAAGTTCAAACTGAAACTGAAGAAGATTAAAGGAATCCCATGAGAACCAAAGTACAACCTTGAGTTTATCCCACCTGAAGGAAGTACTTTTGTTCTTGTCATGTGCCATCGAGTCACCTGTGACTCAAAGTGACCCTATGTACAAGCTCTGAACTGTGCCCTATTCTGAGCCAATATAACTTTCTCTCACACAGCTACTCCCATTACTCCTGTTACTGTGTCAATCCATCTCATCTGGAGCCTACTTTTCCTGTGCTGTTCCTCCACCCTTCCAACGATGATGTTCTTCTCCAAGGACTGGTCCCTCCTCCTGGCCACATGCCAAATGTGTGAGACAGAGTTTCAAAATGTTTGCCTCCAAGAAGCAGCCTGGTTTCACCCTCTCCAAGATAGATATGTTTGTTCTTTTGGCAGTCCATGGTATGTTCAATATTCTACTCCAGCACCACAATTCAAAGGCATTGATTTCCTTAGTAATTTTCCAGTTCTCTGATGCCTAGCAAGTAATAGTGAAGACTATGGTCTGAATCAGGCACACCTTAATCTCTTGCTCAACATCACTGCTCTTAAGCACTTTGGAGAGATCCCTGACAGGAGAGCACTATAGAAGGAAACACTACATGGTTTAAAATGAAGAAAGGAGAAAGGTGGTATCCTTTTTCCAAATTTATTGAACTTGTATGTTGAGCAAATCTTTTGAGAAGCAGGACCTTATGAAGAAGAATCATTAACAACCTCTGTCATGCAAATGATACAACATTCCTCACTGAAAGTGTGGAGGACATGAAGACCATGCAGACGATTTCATCTCACTTTCATCAATAATGAACACTCTTGGTACCAGCAGTCAAGAAATCAAAAGGCCTATTGCATTTGGAGAAATCTGCTGTCAAGGACATTTCTAGAGTATTAGAGAGGAACTACATCAGTCTAATTACTAAGATGCACCTGGTCCAAATCATAGTCCTTTTAATTACTACCCTATGTCTCTGAAAGCTGGATGACTGAAGAACCGATGCCTTTGAGTTGTGATGTTGGAAAAGACTGCTGAATATCCCATGGCTTTCCAAAGGAACACAAAGTCTGTCTTGGAGAATGTGCAACTAGGGTACTCTTTAGAGGCAAGAATGGTGAAACTGGGTCTCACATGCTTTAAGCATATTGTTAGAAGGAGCCTGTCGTTGGAAAAAGTTTCCAAATCTCTGCATAGATGCCCTTACTTAGTCCAAAGGTAATAAGTTCTAATAAAGACTTTAAAGATACATCTAGCAAATGTAATGAGTGGAGTTTGTTTAGATTTTGAGACAAACAAACCAACTGTAAAATGTCTTTCTGAAATTAATGTGAAAATTTGAGCAAACTGTTACTGTGGAGTCAATGCCCTGGCAGCCTCCCCTCGTCCAGTCAAAGAATTAAACCAGGTGGGAGAGACTGACAGGGAAGCCTGGTGCCCAGGCTATGAAGATAGCAATGCGCACAGCAATTTCAGTGGCTCTTGGGACAGCGATTTCCGTGTACAGAGCACCAGGCTGTGGAGGCCGAGGCCCAGCTGGAGCTCTAGGCAAGAAGAAAGACAAGGGGGTAAAAGTGAAGACACATCTCTCAGAACAGGACAGCTCTTATGTTCTGGAGAGAAAGCAGAGGAGGAGGCAGTGTGCCTCTGAGGTGAGATCTTCTTATGGCTTCCTCCTCCAGGCATGTATTGGGAACCAGTGAAAAGATGGTATGGAGAATTCAAAGTTTGTGAAGTGATTCTTAGTCCTGTCAGTCAAGTGCCTAAAACACTAATTCTATGGATGTCAATATCTGCTTCCTGGTTTTAATGTCTCAGGTAAGTTCTGGCTCCCCTATCTCGCTGGTTCTAATCCTATCAAGACTAAGTACTAAATGGAATTTGGTGATATATTCCATAGTGTATCATTTTGCTAAGAAGGCCCTGCTGATGGTTCATATCTACCCATGGCTCCACAGGAAAAAGACAGGCAGTTAAGATCTACAGCTCTGGAAGCCAGATTGCTGTAATGAGAAAAGAATGATACTGTAGTTAAGCTTTTTAAAAAAAAAAAAAAAGTTGCCTGTTGGTTATACATACTGAAGTAATTATAAAAGTAAACTAAATGTCTTAGATTTCTTTTCATACAATACAGTGTCAGTGTCAAGAATGGAGAGGGGTCTCTTTCTGTCTTTTTTGTGAGTTAGTTATCAGTCTTTTTCTTGTGGAGGCCCTGTTCGATTCTGTAAACTTTAATTTTGAGACCCTTGTCTGAAATGCCTTTGCCAAATGTTTTTTTCCAAATTTGTGAGATCTTTTTACTCTACTAGAGAAAGTTTTGGATGCACACAGGGAGTTGATTTTAAGAAGGTCTCATTCATAGACTGTATCTTCTCCAGGGTGAACATTTTTGGCTACGTTTGCAAGCCTAGATGTGCTGTAGGCGAGGGCTTCTAATTTTGTTCCCATTTTGACTCTTACTATCTTTATGGTTTTGGACATGCAAATCAGAAAATGTTCAAAACCACTAGCGAGATGTAAATCAAAACAACAATGAGATACCATCTCACTCCAACAGCTGTGGCAAAGTTGACCAACGCAACAAACAATAAATGTTAAAGAGGATCCAAAGAGACTGGAACTCTTCTTCACTTCTGCTGGAATTGTAGGAGGGGGTTTGACATTTCCTCCAAAAGCTCAACATAAAAAATCCCATATGACCCAGCTAGTTCACTGCTAGGAATATATCTCAAGGAAATCAGAACTGAGACACAAATGGAGATATGTACATCCATGTTCACAGAAGCCTTATTCACAATGGTAAGAAAATGGAACAAGCCCAAAAGTCCATCAACAAATGAACGGATGGAGAAATTCAGGCACATTCACACAATAAAAGACTATGCAACACTAAAAAACAACAAGTGCATAAAATACTATATAACTTGGGAGAGACTAAAGAGCATTGTGTTAAATGAAATATCTCACTCGCATCAGGACAAATATTGCATAAGATCATTATTGGATAATGAGAGGATAAATGAGCAAAATATGTTTAAATGGTCAAAAGGAGAAGGGCAGAAGAAGGAGCAGAAAAAAGGGAAAGGGGGCAAATTACAAAAACAGCAGAGGTTGATGGGTTGGGGTTTGTGAAGAACTGGTAAATATTCAATGTGGGTTTGAAAAGACAGGGGAATAATAGGCATAGAGCAATGGTAATTAATAACAAAATATAATTCATATGAATGATTTCATAAAACACAAGATACATGAATGAAACACAAAAGTATATGAATGATTGTATAAAACACAAAGTACGTGTATAAAACACAATGTATATGAGTGATTATATGCAAACCAAGTAAAACATTTTAGAAAAGGTCCAGGGGGACTTGAAAAAGTGGGAGTAATGATGGGCATGGGTCAAAGGTGATTAATTTTATAAAACATAATGTGTTTGGAAGCAGGAGTGGCATCCACTCTGAACTTTGATAAATGTCGATAGTTATAGAAATGCTTCAGGCCTTTTGTTGATAGGGTCACTATGAGTTGTGCTCGACTTGAAAGCAATCAACAACACAACAACAATGAAAATTACACTATAAAACATAATGTGAGTGGAGGAATGTGTTAAGCACAATGTATATAAACAAAACATAAGGTATATGAATTTTGTATGTAAACCAGTACAAAAGAAAAGTAATTTGAAATAATGGAGGAGAGTGTTGTGGGTTGGAGACAGATGAAACAAAACTCATCCTTTTTAAATTCCTGATGGGTCAATGCAAGTAATGTATACAATTCTCTCTACTTCTGGGTTTGTTGAAAAATATTCCACAACAAAGAGCTGAGACTTCTTTGCTTTGTGAGGTTCTAAACAGGCTGCCTCACACAGATCACAGCCCTTTAGCTGTGTCTATTGAACTTTCAGTAGAGAGTTCAGCAGGAATATATGTTCTCTTTATTCAAACAGAGGCCACACACTTAGTGTTTGGAGGATGCAAATGAGTGAAATGAGCCAGGCTTAAAGCACACAGCAAAGCAAGTGGAGGAATCAGCGGCAGCTGGCATGCACTGCAGCCAATGTGACTCTGTGAGAATAAAGCTTCCGGAAGGGCAGGTCTTTTTTCTATATTGGACACTGGCTATCAGGGTACTTATGTGAAATTTCCCAGTATGTGAGCAAATGACTACAAACGTGTAAACACTTGGCAAGGCAGAAGTGGGAGCCAAACAAAACCTGTCTGCAGGCTGGACTTGTTCCACACACTGCTGTTCCTTGACCTCTGACACCACACCACGTTCCTAGTAACGCATTAGTGATTGGCTGGCACGCTGAGTGCTTGGGTTACCAGCCAGCACAACGGAGGTTTGAACACTCACGTGAAATCTCAGCTTTTTTGCATACACACAGCTGTCAAGCCAGGCATCCTGCAGTTAACTTTGAACTAAACATGGACTTATAATTATCTCTATTGAATTGCATCTTATTTATCAGAAACACTGGACTTTGAATTGGCCCTTCCCTTCCTTCAAATTCTATCAACCTTGCACTCCTTTCCAGCCTTGTATAGCGCAAAGGCTTTGATAAATCTGTTTTCATCAAAGCTAATTCCAGCCAGTAGCAATAAGGCTTACCTCCTGCTGGGAGATAGAGATAAAGGGCAGGGAGGGCAGAGGGGTGTTTGTGAACATTCAGCTACAAGGTTAACCCACTTCCAAGTCTGTCTACCTCATAGTTAACCATCTTTCTCCTTGAAACCACCTCACACTGTATTCAGGCCTAATCTACTAGTCTCTACGATCCCTGGAGACGCTCTAGTCCAGGAGATAGAAGCGCCTCTGAGTTCGCCCACCCGCCCCACTTGCCTGTGCCTAGATGCCCCCCCCCCCAAGCCACAGCGTGGCCCCACCCACCCTCACCTGCACAGCCCTCGGCCCAGGACCCAGCCCCTGTGGCTTCGGGCCAGCCAGGTCTCATGGCCCAGATGGAGTCCACTGCCGCCGGGGTGGCCGTGGTCTCGGCCTTGGGACACGTGTTGGCCAGTGCCCTGACCGGAGCCTTCAGCAGGGGCAGCTCGGAGCCTGCCCAGCCTACCACCCAGCAGGTCCCCAACAGCTGGGGCCTTGTGCCTATGAGATCAGACAGTTCTTGGACTGCTCAACCACGCAGAGTGACGTGTCCTTGTGTGAGGGATTCAGCAAGGCCCTGAAGTAGTGCAAATACAACCATGGTCTGAACGCCCTCACCTGAGAAGGCTACATCCCTTCTCTGTCCACCCTCTCACCGACAATGGACCATGATGCCAGATTGTAACCAAGTATTGGGGACTCAAGTGAAGAGGGGGTTCTCCCCCCTACAGAGGACCTGAGACACATGTGCAAGTAAAAGATCTGATCATAGAAGAAGAAAAAAAGAGTAATGCTAATACCTTATGTTTGCATGATTGTTGTTATGTGATGTCGAGTTGCCTGTGACTTTATGTACAATAGCCTAAAACCTGTACAATAGTACAAAACCCTGCTCTATCATGTGCCAATCTTATTATCTCTGACACACCTGCCCCCATTATCCCAGTCACTAAATCAATCTATCTCATCGAGGGTCTTCCTCTCTTGTGTTGTCCCTCCACCCTCCCAAGCATGACGTCCCTCTCCAAGGACTGTTCCCTCCTTGCAACGTGTCCAAAGTATGTCAGACTAACCTTCAGAATCCTTGCCTCCAAGGAGCAGCCTGGTTTCACACTCTTGCATTGGAAAAGTCTGCTGTTAGAGATCTCTCCAAAGTACTGAAGATCAATGATGTCAGTCTGGAGACTACAGTGTATCTTACAGAAGCCATGGTCTTTGCAATTACTTGCTATGCATCAGAGAGCTGGACAATGACGAGGAATGGTAGAAGAAGAATTGATGCCTTTGAGTGTGGTGCTGGAGAAGAGTTTGTATGGTATTTTATAAAATTTTTGTTTTTATTGTTTCTGTTTCTTTCCTTGTGAGCAGTGCTGCCAACCCAAAGGCTCACAGTTGGAATCCACCAGCTACTCTGTGGGAGAAAAATGGGCAATCTTCTGTGCCATTTACAGTTTCTGACAACCTGCTTGAAGGTCAGCTGTAAGTAGTTTGACTCAATGGTAGATAACAACAACATATGTATTCATATGTATTTATCAATTTTCTGACCTGATCTCAATATCCATCACTACCCTAAAAATCCTTATCAACACCTTAAGATATTAAACTACAAACCTGCCAGTAATCTATCTTTAATTTATTCATAAATAGCTCTGGTGGCCTACTGAAAGCAGCTGCTCTGCAATATAGAAGGCACATGGTTCGAGGCCACCAGCTGCTCCACTGGAGCAAGACGGGCAGTCTCTTCCTCTGTGATTATCTGCTTCTGAAAGCTCACCTGAGGGTCAGCTCTGAGTTCTTACCCTATGGTACATAAGAACAACAACTGGGATTTCTAGTCTAAGTAGAAAAGGCAGCTTGTTTAGCCTCCTTCCTTCCTACTCTATCATGTAACCAGAAAAAAATGTTCAAGAGCTTTCCAACAGAATAGAAATAACAGTAGAGGGGAAGAATGTTCTATCCCTGATAGTGTTAGAAATGGACTGGGCTGCCTTGTGAAGAAGTGAGATCCAAACGCTGAAAAACTGCAAATAGGAGCAGAGGTTTTGTGGAAGGCACACGTCCTTGGATGAAGGTGGGCAAAGTGATTTTTCATGCAATTACTTAGCTCTATGTGTGAACTTGTTCTGCACTTCAGTTCTGAGAAGCACTGGGTCATACATATAGGTGTGTAGCCCTATAGTAAATAACCCTGGATGGTCAGAAACTTGCACTTGTCAGATCTAACCACTTTATGCTTGTACATGATGCATTTATTCCATCCAAAACAACATTTTAAAATTAGTTGGTTTTTATTGTAGAAGGAATGGGAGGGGACAGGGAGGGGACAGAGGTCCGTGAAGAGGTGGGGTAAAGGGAAAGGGAGAATACTGGGAGGATTCCACAAGACGTTGTAAATAATGACATTGTGCAAGTGTAATTAATGCTCTAAAACAAAATATAACTGAATGGATATAATTGATGGATAACTGAATGAAAACCAATTCACAAAACATTCGCTTTCAAAATGCAGTTTCCATTTAAAAAAATATCTCACTAAAATAAATACCAATCTTTTCTCCATTGCTAAAAATGTATATTGTTCCTCTTGCTAGGTGTTATGTTGTTGGGCAGCGACTCAGCGACCCTCAGAAACCTGGCCGGATCCTTGCAAGTTCTGTGGCACTGCAACCCATTGCTGCGGCTAGAGATTCTGTTTCTTTAGACTCAGAAGGGGCCATGTTGAGGATTCTGGGAGCCAAAGGCCACTTTCCTCCAGCCTGGTAGGGGCCACTGGCTGCAGGTCAGGTCAGGACAGGACAGCCTTGTTCCCATTTCCATTGGCTGCAGGTCTCCCATTGGGAATCTGGGGCTAGGATGGATTCGAGCAGCCACAGTGTGGGTCGGTACCCAAGGAGATACAGAAGAAGCTCCACTCTCCATCGTCTTTCTCTGATCTTTCTAGCTTTGCTTCTCATCATAGTTCCTGCCTAGAATTTAACAACTAGAACGTGCCTAAACACAGGAGGAAACCACCCTTTGGGGAGAGAATTCCTCTGCAGTTCCACTCCCCACTAAATTTGCTTCAGACTTTGCCCTCGCCGCCTGGGAACGTGGCATGGAACCCACCTACTCAGGACTGACCACACCCCATACCTCGCTCTCTGTAGAGAAGAAACCTCTAACATCAGCGGGCCACACAAGGAAGTCTGATTTCTATGCCTCTCCACGTAGTCCCCCGGATTTGTGACATGTATGAAAGGGCACACACCACTCGACATCTCCTGTAGAGTCTGCCAGAGAATTCACCATGCCAGCTTCAGTGGGGTGGCTGGCACAGGGGGAAGGGGGCACCCTCTGGGAAAAGGGAAGGTCACAATCTGCTGCTCTGCTCTGGGCGCCTGGGTGCCGAGACCGGAAGGAGAAGGTACTGCAGTTTATGATTAAAGTGGAAAGGTGGCCCCTGATCGCCCCTGCCCCCGGCCTACACAAGCTCGCCCACGTCCGCACGTCCCCGGACCCCCCGATCCCCGAAGCTGCCAGCCCAGCTCCGGCCGCCCTGGCACACGCCTCGGGCCAGGGCAGCGGCCATGATCCCAGCTTCAACCAACCATGGGAACAGGGAGCTTCCTGCCATCCCGGGCGCCCTCGGATTTAAAACTCTGATGCCTCTAATCCAACATCATGATACTGAGTGTTTTCACAGACCTCCTGAAACCAAAAGTTGGAGCAAACAGTATAAGTCCAGGTTGCAGGCGCTGAGCGGCGAGCGTCAGGACCAAGTAGCACGGAATGTGGGTTTGAATTGCGAGCTGCTTCCTGCGTGCAGCTGACTGAAAACATCCGGAGAGGAAATGAACTAAAGAGGTTAAAGAATCTAACATCTTCCTTCATACCTGGACATAAAATGAAATGCGAGCATCCAAAAGGATCGTGCTCCAGGTGAGGCTCGAACTCACAACCTCGGCATTGCTCTGCATGTACTGCTGTATAAGTACCGCGCGCTAACCGATTGCGCCACTGGAGCTCCGCTTAGCCGGCCTCGCGATTGCTCTATCAGTGTTCACTCAGGCCCGGTGTAGGCCTCCGCAGAGCATGCGCATCTACGGCTCAGGGCCCGGCGGAGATGAAACCCTCCCTGAAGCGTCTGGAATTTCAGACAGAGCAATTACTACTTTTGGCCGATGATTCTCAGCCAAAGAGCCAGGGAATCCTGCCAGGGTCTCCCTCAGGGACGGAGGTGCCACTCAGTAAAGCCAAGACAGGCGGGCCACCAGAACCCTTAAAAGGGTGCAGCCCACAGCTCGGACAGAGAGAAGCCCAGCCCCTGCGGCAGAATCCGACCCTCATTTGTGGGTCTTTTCCTTCTGGAACCCGGCGAGACGAGGGGCTGGCCGGGACTAGACCCCAGGGAACTGGCCTTGGCCCCGGGAGGCGGGGCTTGCCGACGTATGCGGAGAGCTGGCAGCCGCGCACCTGGCTGCGGACCCCAAGTCTTGTGCCGGCCGACCTGCCACACGACCTCCCTCACCGCAAACCACCCCACCCCGGGAGACTCCGTGTATGTATGGCCCCGGGTTGTGCCATTTCCATGGGGAGACGGCACGGGCCGGGAGAAGCCGAGGGCGGCCCCTATCGGCGAGACGGACCCTGAGCCTCGGGCCGACGGGACCCCGAACCTCGGGCCTGCCGGCCTTTAGCACCGCACCCCACCCCATCCTGGAAACTCCGTGTGCGGCCGCGGAGTCGCGCCATCTCCATGGGAAAGCGGCTGGCGCCAGGGACAGACCGAGGGCGGCCCCTAGAGGCGAGACGCCGCCACCCAGGCTGTGCCCGAGCCATCCCGGAGCCCCTAGGTGTCCCGCCGCCGCTTCCTTTTCCGTTCAGAGCGGACTGCTGAAGACCCTCCCAGGCCGAAATGTTCCCTTAAAAAACAAACAAACAAACAAAAAACCCAAAAACAAGAACGACAAAACTGATCTCTTGTTTTTGAAATCAAGATATCTCACTCAATTATCAGTTTCTTCTTTGGAAACCACTAAACCTAAACGCGACCTCCACACAGAAGCCACATTGCAACTTTGCTGGGCCCTAGGCTCTTTTGCTTTCATCGGCCCCTTCCTCTCTAGTAACGATTTGTTAAAATAATGTTTTACTGTTACGTTGGTTATGTTTTATGTTATGATGCTATCTGTAATGTTGGTTGCCCAATGGTAAAAAGCCGTGCTTCAATCGCAAATGCCGGCGGTTCGAATCCACCACTTACTTTGTGCAAGAGGGATGGGCAGTCTCCTCACGTGAGATTTACTGCCTCTGAAACACTGCACACCCCCCACCAGGGTCAGCTATGGGTCTGTTCCGATTTGAAGGCTCACAACAACTATGATGGTAGCATAAAGACGAAAATAATCCGGACTAGATTTATTTATTTATATGATCTGGTTGACGTGTCCCATTTTTTTCCCCTTCTGATTTCAGAAGAAATTAAAACCTAAACATTGCCGTCCGCCGGGCCCCGCAAGGTTGGAATCAGAACAAATGATTCCTCACAGACTCTAGTATACGAACCATGAAGAGCTAGTCATCTTTTGCTGAACACAGGGTGACCAAGACTCCGAGTGGCCCGGCCAGTACCTTGGGACAACAGACACCATACTGTACCTAATTATTAACTGGCACCTGCATCATCCTTGAAGCAGGACACCGCTGGGAAATGCCCGCAATCCCCCATGCCCTTTCAGGCCTGCCTCACCCATCTTTGTTGTTTCCAAAGTCCCTTTTGGTTACCTTCTTTGGGGACTTCTCTCCTGGAGGAGCCAGAAGAGAAAAGGTATAGCACATCACCGGCATGAGCAAGTGATGGGACAGAATGAAGGCCATGCGTGTGGTCACCTGAAAAATGACAGCCACACTAACGGTTTGTGCAGGGGTGACAAGTGTGGAACAGTAGGACGGAACCAGCTGGCAGAAGGCCTTGAAATTCAACCACAAGAGTTTGTGTGATCAGGCAAATAACAAGAAGACAGCAACAGATTCTGTGTTAAGTCAGGGACTTCCTGAAGGTATTATATTTAGAAAGCTCAATGCCAGGTATAGACCAAGTTATTCATTCAGAGAAGGAAGTTTGTGATGCTGTCATACAGAATCTGGCAACCCCACAGCCAGATCCCACCAGGCTCCTAACAGGTGGTGGGATATATTGTTCAGGAAGTACCAGCATTACAACTCCTTGAGGCATGAGCGGACAAGTACAAGGAAAATCTAAGGCAGCAGAGTGAACTTTTCCAGTAAGTTTTTTCTGAAAACTAGACAAGAAAGTAAATGTGTGGTTGTCCAACTCTCATGGATTGAATTGTAACCCCCTGAAATATGTGTCCTTCAGTATAATGTAATTATCTTATGTGTTATAAATTCTAGCTTTTGTGATGTTAAAGGGAGCTATAATGGTTTACTGATCAGAAGCTGCCCTTCAATCCCAAAGCATGTGGTTCGAATTCACCAGCTCCCCTCCCATGCAATTTACTGCCTCTGAAAACCAACTGGAGGGTCAACAACGGGTGGGTTCCAACTCAAGGGCATACAAGAAGAAGATGTTAATGCCACCACTTGTCTGTCACTTTGCCTTACTGAGATGACTTGTGTCCTGGTGTGATGCTGGAAGCTGTGCTTCTACCCACATACCAGCAGGGTTACCATCTGTGATGGACAGGTTTCAGCAGAGCTACTAGACTAAGCTGGACTATGAAGTAGAAATAGCCATCCACTTCTGAAGTAATAGTCCTTCAAAAGCCCTGTCAATAACAGGAGAACATAGTTGTGTTGGAATATGAGCCACTCAGGCTGGAAGGCACTCAAAATGTAACTGAAGAAGAGCTGCCCATGCAAAGTAGACTCTAATGACTTGGATGGAATAAAGCTTTCATCCAATTAATACCACACTCAAAATGAGGAGAACCAACTCGAGCATTCATTAATAATGGTCATGTGGAATGCATAAAGTATGAATCGAGAATTGGAAGTTGTCAAAAATGAAATAGAATGCATAAGTATCAATATTGAGGCATTAGTGAGCTAAGATAGACTGGTATTGGCTAATTGAATCAGACAATCACGTAATCTACTGTGCTGGAAATGACTAAAGAGGAATGGTGTGATACTTATTGTTAAAAAGAGCATTTTAAAATCTAAAGTACATTGCTGTGAGTGATAAGATATTACAGACACTCAAGAAAGATTATCAATATAACTATTCTTCAAATGTACATTCCAGCCATTAAAGTCCAAGGTAAAAGTGAAGGTTTCTACCAACTTTTGCAGTCTGAAATTGATCAAATATGCAAACAAGATGCATTAATATTAACTGATGACGGGAATGCAAAAGTTGGAAACAAAGAAGAAGGACTGGTAATTGAAAATATGGCCTTAGAGACAGAAATGAGGCTGGAGATTAAACTTAGGTTGTTCCCAACTCCTTGCTATGGTCAACAAACCATGATAAACATGGGTGTGCATATATCTGCTTGGATGTCAGTTACGGTCTCTTTGGGATATACTCCCAATAGTGGAATTGCTGGGACAAATGGTATCTCTATTTGCAACTTTTTTGAGAAAGTGCCACAACGCCTTCCACAGTGGTTGCACCATTTTACACTCCCACTAATAACAGTGAATAAGGGTTCCAGTTTCTCCACAACCTCGCCAACATTTGTTGCTTGCTATTCTGTTAAATTTTGCTATTCTTACTGGTGTGAGATGATATCTCATGGTTGTTTTTAAAAAATAGAATGTTTTACAAGGAATGATTTATTCATTGCAAATACATAAAAAAATTAAATAAATAGACCTCATCTGATGGACTCCACAGGAATCAGACTGACTCACAAACTTCAGGTATGTTGTCAGATGAGGCCAGACTTTGGCAAGAGATAACACACTGAGAAGGGCAGAAGGTCAGCAAAGCAGAGGAAGCCCCTCAGTGAGATGGTTTGACACAATATCTACAACAAAGGGCTCAAATGTGTCCATGATCATGAGGGTGCTGCAGGATACAGCACAGTTCTGATGTGTTGTTGATAAGGTCTTGATGAGTCATAGTCTACTTGATGGCAGACAGCATGATGTTAATAAGGAAAGGTTAGAGGTGATTATGTAATGATACAATCACTCCCCATGTTGTGATAAGAGCTGTGGTGAGCCTATCAGTTGTAAGGAGATTATCATAGGATGCAACAACTTTAGTGGCAGCTCTGATCTGATGGAGGTGAAATTTCCATAGAGTGTGGCCCGCATCACCTTTGTTTTATAAGAGATAAAAAGAGAGAAAGGCAAGCAGAGAGAAAGAGGACCTCTGTATAGCCAAAAGCAGAAGATCCAGGAGTGGATGTGTCCTTTAGACCCACGTTCCTGCACTGGGAAACTCAAGGACATGGTAAGGGCTGATCCTATGAGGAGATCTCCAGGGAATTCTGGGCCTAAAGGTGCTGAAGGAGACAGGGACCTTCTTCTAGAACCAAAGAGAAAGAAAACTGTCCCCTAGAGCTGGCAACTTGAATTCAGACATCTGGCCTCCTGAACTGTGAGGGAATAATATGTGTTTGTTAAAGCCACCCACATGCAGTATCTGTATTACAGCAACTCTTGATAACTAAGACATCTGGGGACTGGAGTTAGAATTTCTCTTTACATTGAAAGGAGTTCATTTAGAGATTAAACAAGAAATTAAAGTATGGGCCCGTACATACTTAGTATCTTCTCTGAATCAGACCTTCTTTCCTCAGTCTCTCAAGCACAACCCACTGTTGAACTTTGAGCAATAGAGTTGGCCATTTGGTGGTTCAGTTTCCTTTCTTTGTCATCCCTCTTCATGAACTCACCCATGAATGAATTAGCAGATATTGGTTCAGCAGATTTTGACTGACTCCTGACTTATTTGCAAAGGAAAAACAATAACTCCTAGACATTTTTACTGCAGCTATTAGGAACTAATGGGCTGGAGCCCTCTTGTTTAGGTCAATCAGGATCTGGTAGACAGACAATTGTATTTTAAACTCAGCTGGGCCCTGACTAAGTCTCCAGTTTGGAGGCTTACATGTGAAGCAGTTGGATTCTGGAGGTTAGGTTCTCTTGATTTAGTTGAAAGTCTGGTGTAAACTGTTTGGTCATTTTTTATTTCATTTACAATTAAGGTCACCTGGATTTACTTCACTATCAACTGTGGGCTGGAAGCCTCTTGTTTAAGTCAATCAAGACCTCGTGGACAGGCCTTTGTATTTAAAAATACAAAGTGTTTGGGGAGAACATTGTTCTAAGTGGTACAGCAATATAGCACTGGCAATAAGAGAGATGCAAATCAAAGCCACAATGAGATAACCTCTCACTCCAGTAGCAGTGGCAAAGTTTAACAGGACAACAGATAATAAATGTTGGAGAGAATGTGGTGAGATAGGAACTCTTCTACATTGTTAGTGGGATTGTAAATTGATAAAACACTCTGAAAGGCAGTTTGGCACTTCCTCAAAAAGCTGAACAGACACCAAACAAGATAAAGGTAAATAACCCAGTTGAAAAATGAACACAGGATATAAACAGACACTTCAACAAAGAAGATATTCAGATGGCAAACAAGCACATGAAGAAATCCCTAGCTCTAAGAGAGATGCAGATCAAAACAACTATGAGATATCATCTCACCCCAGTAAAAAGAGCAAAATTCAACAGAGCAGCAAACAAAAAATGCTGACGAGGTCGTGGAGAAACTGGAACCCTTATTCACTGTTGGTGGGAGTGTAAAATGGTGCAACCACTGTGGAAGGCAGTATGGTGCTTTCTCAAAAAGTTGCTAATAGACAAACCATTTGATGCAGCAATCCCTCTACTGGGAATATACCCTAAAGAAACTATAACTGCCACCCAAGCAGGTATATGTACACCCATGTTCATTGCAGCTTTGTTCACAATAGCAAAGAGTTGGAGACAACCTAAGTGTCCATCAAGAAACAAATTGATAGAGAAGCTCTGGTATATTCACAACAATGGAAAACTATGCTGCAGTGAAAAACAAAGAACTCATGAAATATTATTCAAAGTTAATGACCATGACCCTGGAGGACATTAAGCTGAGTGAAATATCTCAGTCACCAAAGGACAAATGTTGCATAATGCCACTGTTGTTAAACGGGACTAACTTCGGGGTTGAGGGGAGACTGAGAAAGAGGGAACAAATAATGTATACTGCATAGAAACAGATAATTCAGAGAACTATTTAAAAACAATATATGAGTAGGTATTATTATCATGACAGGAGTCCAGAAAAAGGCTACATAGTGGAGTGTACTTGGGGGGAAGGATTGTATAACAATGAAGGAATTTTTCTTTTACTTTTCAAACAGAAGAGCTAATTGGGGGGGCGGGGGGCAGGGAGAAAAATGCAATAATGAATGAATGAATGGAAATCCAAAGTCTCTGTAAATGTTCATTAAAATTAATTTAAAAGAAAAAGAAAGAAGTTGAACATAGAAATTCCATATGACCCAACTATTCCACTGCTTGGAATATACTCTGAGAGAATGAACTGAGGCTCATATAGAAACTTGTACACCAATGTTCATAGCAGCATTATTCACCATTGCAAGAACAAGGAAACAGCCCAAATGTCCAACCACAAATGAATGAATTGAGAAGTTGTGGTATATTCATACAATGGACTACTATGCAGCACACGGGAGCAATGATTTTGTAAATTACTTGGAAGGGACTGGAGAGCCTTATGCTGAGTTAATTAACAAGAACAAAAATTGTATAAAACCATTATTTTGGAATGAATATGAGGATCCAAGGGAGGGGAGGGTGGAAGCATTCGAGATGATGGACTGTATGAGGAGGAATGTGGCATCAGGATTGGTGGAAGAATCATCAACAACCTGCGTTATGCAGATGGCACAACCCTGCTTGCTGAAACTGAGGAGGACCTGAAGCGCTTGCTGCAGAAGGTCAAGGACTGCAGCCTTCAATATGGATTGAGGCTCAACATCAAGAAAAAGACTCTCATCACCAGGCCAATTGGCAGCATCAGGATGGATGGTGAAGAGATTGAGATAGTTTACAGTTTTTGTGTACTTGGTTCCACAGTCAACACTCTTGGGAACAGCAGCCAGGGAATCAGGAGACCAATTGCTTTGGGGAAAGTCAGCTGTCAGGGACCTTTCAAGAGTACTGAAGAGCAATGGTGTCACTCTGGAGACTAAGGTGCACCTGATCCAGGCTATTGTCTTCGCAATTACGTGCTATGCATCGGAGGGTGGAGCCAGAATACTCCTTGGAGTCAAGGATTCTGAAGCTTCATCTGACATACTATGGGCTTGTTGCAAGGAGGGACTGGTCATTGGAGAGGGACATCATGTTTGGGAGAGTGGAGATACGGCGCAGGAGAGGAAGACCCTCGATGAGATGGATCTATTCTGTGAATGGGGTGGTAGGAATGAGTGTGTTTGAGACAGCGAGGTTGGCGCAGGATAGAACGGCGTTTAGGGCCCTTGTACATAGGGTTGCTATGAGTCGCAAGTGACTCAATGGCACATAACAACAACAAAACAAATTAAAAATGTTTTACATTACTTGGTAAGTAATGGTTTAAATTCTCTTATATCTATTATTGGTAGTCATGGACTGAACCATGTCCCCCAGACACAATGTCAGGTTGGCTAGGCTGTGATGCCAGTTTTTAATAGGGGAGCTCCACCAAACACATGGGTAACCATTATTGCCTTTGACACACAGTGTCACAGTGTTCGGCTTCACAGCAACCAGGAGTTACCTCTGTACAGCAAGTGGACCAGGAAGCAGTGCTTTATTGTGCTTATATGAAACCTGTATTTGAACTGGGAAGCAGTCCTCTGAACAGAGCAGGGAAACACTGCATGGTTCAAAATCAGGAAAGGAGTGTGTCAGGGATACATACTGTCTCCATATCTTTTCAATCTATATGCAGAACAGATCATTCCGCAGGGCTTTTTGAAAAGGAATGTGGCATCAGGATTGGAGGCAGACTCATCAACAACACACGTTATGCAGATGACACAACCCTGCTTGCCAAAACCGAGGAGGACCTGAAGTGCTTGCTGCAGAGGGTCAAGGACCGCAGCCTTCAATATGGACTGAGGCTCAACATCAAGAAGACAAAGATTCTCACCACTGCGTTGATTGGCAGCACCATGATGGATGAAGAAGTTATTGAGGTTGTTAGCAATTACCGCTTACTTGGATCCACAATCAACAATCTTTTAACACCAGCAGTAAGAAATCAAAAGACTAAAAGCACTGAGAAAATCTGCTGTCAGGGACCTCTCCAGGATGCTGAAAAGCAACAATATCAGTCTACCAATAAGGTGCACCTAATCCACGCCATGGTCTTCATAATTACTTCCTATACATCAGAGAGCCGAACAATGACTAAGGATGACAGAAGAATTGATGCCTTCTAATTATGGTTCTGGAGAAGAGTATTGATCATACAACGGACTGTCAAGAAAACAAATAGGTTCACCTCGGAGAAGGTGAAACCAAGTCTCTCCTTGGAGGAGAGGATTCTGAAGCTTTGTCTCACATACTTTGGGCACATGGCCAGAAAAGATCAGTCCTTAGAGAAGGACATCATGCTGGGAAGGGTGGATGGACAGCACAGGAGTGGAAGACCCCTGATGAGATGGATTGATACAGTGACTAGGGCAATGGAGTAGATGTGTTAGAGTCAGTGAGACTGGCTCAGGACAGGGCAGGCTTCAGAGCTACTGTACATGGGGTCACTATAGGTTGCAGGCAACTCAATGGAACATAAGAACAACAATAACAACATGCAAATAGTATTCCGTCAAAAGTATGAAGCTGGTATGATTGGCTTTTATTTCTAATCATGAAAGGTCAAACTGGCCATAGTGGTCACTGTATTTTATCTTAAAACTGGGCATAATGATTACTATATTTTTTCTTTAAACTGAAAATTTGTTGTTGATATTTGACATTTGGGGAAAATGTATATTAAGATATATGAAAGTTAATGATTCATTAACACATCAAAAATAGAAGATTATTGCTTTCCTGAATGAATGTTTAGAATTTATACTTTCACACTTTTTTTATAAAGCTGGTTTATTTTTATTATTTTCATGAGTTTGCTCTAAATTATAAGATAAAGCAGAAAGATTAAGACTGCTGTCCGCAATTATTATTCTGTCAAAGCATGAAATGGGTATATTGATGGCCTTTATTTCTGATAGGCCAAACTTGGCATAGTGATCACTATATTTTTTTCTTAAAACTGTAATGGTCACTATATTTTACCTTGAAACTGAGCAAAGTGGTCCTATATTTTGTCTTTAATCTAGCCATTGTTGTGTGCTGTTGAGTCAGTACCAACCCATAGCTGACCTCTCAGCGGGCGTTTTAGAGGCAGTAAATCTCATGGGAGGAGATTGCCCATCCTTCCCTTGAAGAGTCACTGGTGGATTCGACCCACTTGTCTTTGGAACTGCAGTATTACTTCTTACCAGGAGGCCTCTAGAGCTCCCTAAACTAGACCTAGTGGTCACTCTATTTTGTCTTTATGACTTTGGTTTCTGACTTGCAGGAGACATCGTGATGAGCCATGTAAACATTTTAGTTAGCTGAATGAAGATCATCTTGATCCAAATTTGTAGAATCTTAAGAGCCTCATTTACTCTGTTTCAGTAAACTGTTTTTTATATTTCATCTCCTAGCCGGTGTTCCATTATGGATATATTTTAAGCAGCATATGGGGGGTGGGGGAAGTAGCCACAGAGCATCTTCAGCCTGCATGATGAGCCACCTGCATAAGTGAGTCACAAGCACACTCTCTTGTCCGGGGGTGCTGAATGGGAAAGGGGGCTACACTTCAGAGGCTCCCAAAGTGGTTCCATTTTAATGAGGGGAGCGGAGGATGTCTGAGGGATTCTTTCCATGATACTTTTTTAAACTAAAATTATTTTAAAATGCTACTGCCACTTTTAATCAGTATGGACCATCCTGAAGGATGCTCTCTCAGCACACCAGCACCAGAGAGAGGGCAGAAGCTAGATGTACTAGAGACACAGTCCATGGCAGGTCCGCAGGCAGCAGACAAGACGAGCAGACATGGGCCGGTGGAAATTACTACACTCATGACCGTACACAGACCTGGCAAACACTATTTCTAGATTTATGTTGCCACTCATGCTGTCAATACATCCATGTCTACGTAGCAGAGCCGATAGAGTATAGTACTTTGTAAGCTTCTTAATCATAACCAAACACCATCAGGGAATAAATTGCTGGTCTGGGGCCATGGGGCTATGGTCTTTGGAGTCACCCAGGTCAATGGTGTGATATAGTCTTTAAAGACAATATCATGTAGTCCAAAAGAAATTAAGAAAATGCTCCAATTTTAACGAGAAGACCATTTTCATACAACTTAAAATTTTTATTTAAAAAAAACCCAACCACATTCACAGTAGTTGCACTGCCAACCCCAAGGACAGGCAGTTTGAATCCACAGGCTGCTCTGAGGAAGAAAGATGGGCAATCTTCTCTCCTGTGATTTTCAGCCTCTGAAAACTCAGAGGTCAGTTCTCATTTGATGGCAATGAGTTTGAGTTTACTTATTGAAAAAACTGTCTCAGGTAGTGTCATAGATTGAATCGTGTCCTGTGAAATGATCCCCATGAGCTGATAAACCAAATAGCAATACAAGGATAAAGGGTGGAATGCAACACTACTAATCCCATTAAAGGGATCAGAGGCAAGGCCTGTAATTCTAGAGATGAAATCAAAAGAAAGCCATTTGAGGAGGGCAGGGGGGTATCACCAAGAAATACCTGGCAGGAGTGGAATGCATCTCTTGATTCCTGTTTCCTGCACAGTGAAGTTCCCCAGGAAAGGTCAGAACTCACAGAAGTCTCCAGGGAATGCCAGGCCAACAGGTCTGAGGGAAACGAGGACTTTTCTCTACAATCAACAAGTGCCTTCCCCTAGAACTGGCACTTCTTGGACTTTTAGCCTCCTAAACTTAAGTGCTCCCTAGTCTAGATCAAGACATTTATTTGGAAGACAGCAACCTGGGTAGCCAGCAGGAAGATATCCATATTTGTTCCCATTCAATGAAGAAAGGTGATCTAACAGAATGTGAAATTATCAAAGAATATCATTAATATGACATGTAAATAAAGTCTTGCTGAAGATTACTTTTAAATGGCAAGAATAGCACATCTAACTGGCACCTAACAAGAACAGTGTAAGAGAGTCAATTTCTGTTTGTTAAAGCCTTCCATTTGTGTTATATCCCCGGCAAATGCCTCTTACTACGGAACAGAATTCAATTAACTAAGACAGATGTGAGCCTGTTTGGTTTTTTAATTATTATGTATAACTCTTGAGAGCTACTTCTTTCTGCCTTGGCATTTCAATCTCTTAGACTCTTCCACCTAAAATCCAACAAGCTCTTCTAAAAAGCAACCAGGGGTTGGGTTGGGTGGGAACTACATAGTTGCTCTCACCTCAGTGCATTCCTCTTTGAAATCTTGACCCCTCGTATTCCAGACTATTTCGGCATCTCTTTGTCGCCTTCAAATATATATATTCACAGAATTTCTGGCCCTTCTCAGTTGAAGGATGCATTTGCTGAAAGCTGATATAGCTAGCAATAGCTAGTATGAGGAAAATCTTCTCCAAACAGAGATGTTCCTAAGTGAAAGGGGACCCTATTATAGACTGGATCAACGGGCATGAATTACGAATGCCCCAACAATCTGGAACATATGGTCACCTTAATCGCAGCTCCCTTTTGTATGGCTATAAATACATAAAACATAAGCAGGGAAAATTTTCTGCAAAGTCTTTTAAATTACAAGAACATAAATGGGATATACGCCAGCAATCAATTCACTGCTTTTCTGCTCCAAAAACGCTCTTCTTTGCTTTGCCTTGTGATCCTGGAGCTGGGCCCTCTGAAAATGCTTCCTTTGTGCCAATTGGTGCCAATGGTAGACCTCGTCAGGAGAAAGTTCTCAGGAGGTGCCCAAAGCTGAAGAAACAGAACTGCTATCACAGCGGGCCCTGAGGGTGGGCCTGAAGCCTGGGGCCCAGGCACATCTATCCAGAGTCCAGCCAGCATGGCACCGTCACAGAGAATGAGTTCAGGACCAGGCCCAGACAGTCTGAGGGAGCAAGAAATTCTTCCCAGGGTTAATGCAGTTTGTTTTACTGTGTTTGGACTTTTTGAGCACCTGTCTCTTATTTCCTTTCAATTTCTCCTGTTTGTAATGAAGATGTCTACTTGTGCTTGTACTTCTGAAACAAATTTCTTATATTCTAGATTTTAAAGATTCACAGATAAAAAGATTCTTTTTCCTCCAGGATGGGATATTCTGAAAATCTCATCCATATTTGATTTTGATGATTCAGAAGATGAGATATTTTCACTTGGAGCCGATGTAATATGCTTAGAATAATGAGATGAGTTAAATGTGTTTCACATGTGCTAGAGAATGAATTATTTGGGAACCCACAGAGTGGAATGTTACAGATTGAATTGTTGCTTCCACACACAAAAAAGTATAGATCCTAGCTCTTATATCTATGATTATGCAGGACTTCAAACCGTTTCAAAAGTGTTCAGACATGGTCAATGGAAATAAAGGAAGTAGATGCATTGCATAGCAAGTCTCTTTCTGGTTTTGACCTGAATGGGAAACAGGCCGCAGACTCCTGCTCAAAGATGGCGGCCGCCACCATGACTGGGGTCGGCTGTCCTCTCTCAACAGGGAACCTTTACCTCTTTCTTGCTCGGTTCAAAATCTTCCACACAAGAGACCGGGTTGCTATGCAAGGTGTATGCTGCCCATACTGCTATCGGCCAAGAGAGAGCCACCCCAGGTTACATTCTACTTGGAGAACAAGATTGTCTTCATTACATTAAGGAAGCATTTCAGAGTAGCTGTTTTGGGAATCATTGCATCAAACGGACCCTGTGGGCCGTGGTGAAGCACACTGCCCAGCCCGACCTGTCCTCCTTATCTATGCCTGAGCGCTTTGCTGCAACCTTTGTCAGTCCACTTCTTCAAAGTCTCCCTCTAACTAACTCTCTACTATAGCAAACGAGATGTCCTCCTCCAGAAACTGCCCCCACTGATAACAGATTTCCCCAAGGGATGTGAGAGGGACCTCACCATCCTCCGTTTAAGGTACACCTCCTCATCTAAATGATGTTGTTGTTATGTGCTGTCAAATCGTTTGCAACGCAGAGCAATCCTATGAACAGCAGCCCTGAGATCTGCTCTATCCTGTGCCAACCTTACTGTCTCTGACACCTCTACCCCCATTACCCCAGTCACTGAGTCAATCCATCTCATTGAGGGTCTTCCTCTCCTGCTCTGTCCCTCCATCCTCCCAAGTGTGTCCCTCTTTAAGGACTGGTCCCTCCTTGCAACATGCCCAAAGTATGTCAGATGAAGCTTCAGAATCCTTGCCTCCAGGGAGCAGCCCAGGTTCACCCTCTCTAGGACAAACCTGTTTGTTCTCCTCGCAGTCCATGGTATATTCAACACTCTTCTCCAGGACTTCTATTATCTTACATAACAAAGATAGGAAAATTTCCATGTCAGTTAATTTTAATTGAATGACATCATAGACTTTGCTTCTCTAAATAGTCCAGAAACAGAAAAAGAAATTTCTCTATTTCCTGTGTTCTCACAAGAGTAACAAAACCCCTTCCCTAAAGCAGTTTACTATCCTTCTCTCAAGGATTGTTGGCCATGGGAGGGAGCTCAGGAGTGTGCAGTTCAGAGGTAGTTGCTCTGCTCACGAGGACTTCCTCGTTCCCTCAGACGATCTGGGCCTGCCCCAGTCCTCAGTCTCAGTGAAAGTGCCACAGTGCCACGCTGGCTGGACTCTGGGTAGATGTGTCTTGGCCCTGGGCGTCAGTCCGACCCTAGGGTCCACTGGGATAGCAGCTCTGTACCTTCAGCTTTGGGCACCTCCTGAGTACTTTTTCCTGATGAAGTCTACCATTGACACCAACTGGCCCAAGAGAAGCATTTTCAGAGGACCAAGCTCCAGTATCACAAAGCAAAGCAAAGAAGAGCATTTTTGAAGCAGAAAAGCAGTAAATTGATTGCTGGTACATATCCCATTTAAGTTTTTGTAATTTAAAAGTGGCAAGCACCAGACTTTCACCTAGGCCCGTTCTCTTTCTCTGAGTGTGTGGGTGTGTGTGTGGGGGGGAGGGGGTGTGTGGGGGGGTGTCCAAACAAAACAATAAAAACAACACCAAAACACAACAAACCCAAAGGATAAGGTAGAAATTTGTTATTGTTGTAGTTGTTATGTACCATCGAGTTGCCTGCAACTCATTAGCAACCCTATGTACAACAGCCCTAAACCCTGCTCTATACTGTGCCAGTCTTACTGTCACTGACACACCTACCCCATTACCCGAGTCACTGAATCAATCCATCTCATAGAGGGTCTTCCTCTCTTATGCTGTTCCTCCACCCTCTCAAGCATGATGTCTTTCTCCAAGGACTAGTTCCTCCTTGCAACATGTCCAAAGTATATCAGATGAAGCTTCAGAATCCTTGCCACCAAGGAGCAGCCTGATCTCACTCTCTCTAGGACAAACCTGTTTGTTCTCATGGCAGTCCATGGTATATTCAATACTCTTCTCCAGCATCACAGCTCAAAGGCATCAATTCTCTTTCTATGATCCCTAGTCATTGTCCATCTCTCTGATACATAGCACGTAATGGCAAAGACTATGGCCTGGATCAGGCACACCTTAGTCTCCAGGCTGACAGCGTTGCTTTTCAGTACTTTGGAGAGGTCTCTGACACAGTCATTCCGATGCAATTAGTCTTTTAATTTCCTGTTTGCTGATACCAAGAGTGTTGTTTGTGGAGCCAAGCTGTTAACAATCTCAATCTCTTTACCATCTATCATGATACTTTCAGTTGGCCCAGTGGTGAGAATCTTTGTTTTCTTGAATGGAGAAATAGAAGCTGAAAAGAGAAAAGGAACTTTCCGGAGATGACACAGGGGGCTTTCCCCTTGAACTCAGACTTCTGGCAACTAAACAATGAGAATATACATTTCTGTGTAGTAAAGGAGCCCATGTAAGATATTTCTATTAGAACTGTGCTCAGAACACTCAAACTCACTCCCATCAAGTTGGTTCCCATTCACAGCAAGCCTGCTTTGGGTTTTGTGACAGGAGACAGGCCATCTTTCTCATGTAGACTGGTAAGTGGATTCAGGCAATTAGGGCCTTTTGGTTAGCTGTGCCGCCAAAGTTCCTTTCTTTTCATAAATACCTGAAATAGTCACAAAAATAGACTATCCAGTAAGCTGCAAAGAAAAGTCTTAGTACCCAGCTCCATATCCACCTCAAAAAGCAAGTCATCATCACTTATCACAACGCAAAAAAATTAGAGATAAAAAGACCAAAAAAGAAAAAAACTTCTATACACTTAGAACTTCTTAAACAACTTTCTTGTAAACACTCAAACTCTCAGGTAAAATGGAGATTATCAGGTTTGTAAACATTTGGATTCAAACTCTCAAGTTAAAAAAACTGCTGGGCCAGAATCCAGATTTTCAAATAACTGAAAAACAGTTCAGGATCTATGCCTTTTATTCAAGTAAGGCTATTTGTACTTACGTATGTGTGGGGTTATATGAGATATAGAGAGCTCTGGTGCCCTAGTGGTAAGGAGCTGCACTGCCAACACAAAGACAGTTTCGGATCCACAAGCTGCTCCATGGGAGAAAAATGCACAATCTCCTATATGCAGAACAGATTATCTGGGATGCTGGGCTCTATGAGGAGAAATGTGGTGTCAGGATTGGTGGAAGATTCTCAACAAAATGTGTTATGCAGATGACACAATCCTGCTTGCTGAAACTGAGGAGAATCTGAAGCGCTTGCTGCAGAAAGTCAAGACCTGCAGCCTAAAATATGGATTGAGGCTCAATATTAAGAAGACAAAGATTCTCACTCTGGGCCAACTGGCAGCATCAGAATGGATGGTGAAGAGATTAAGATTGTAAATAGCTTTAGTTTGCTTGACTCCACAGTCAAGACTCTTGGCACCAGTGGCCAGGAAATCAAAAGACAATATTGTAAAAGGATAGTCTGCTGTTAGGGACCTCTCCAAAGTACTGAAGAGCAATGATGTCACTCTGGAGACTAAGGTGCACATGATGGTCTTTGCAATCACTTGTTATGCATCAGAGAGCTGGACAATGACTAGGAAGGGTAGAGGGAGAATTGATGCCTTTGAGCTGTGCTGCTGGAAAAGAGTATTGAATGTACCATGGACTGCTAAGAAAACAAACAGGTCTGTCCTAGAGAGGGTAAACCTGGGCTACTCCCTGGAGACAAGGATTCTGAGGCTTCGTCTGACATACTTTGGACATGTTGCAAGGAGGGACCAGTCCCTGGAGAAGGACATCATGCTTGGGACGGTGAAGGTACAGAGAAGGAGGGGAAGACCCTCTATGAGGTGGATTGATTCAGTAACTGGGCAGAGCAGGGTTTAAGGCTGTTGTGCATAGGGTCGCTATAAGATGGCACATAACAACAACAACAACAACAACAACAACAACAAATAACCTCTTGTGCGATTTACTGCCTCTGAAGACCTGCTAGAGGCTTGGCTGTGAATCAAGTGGACTCCACAGTACACAACAACAGCAATATATAGATAGGAGAGCTAATGAAACAGGGAGGTAGAGCTTTTATAGGAGCTGATCCAGACAGGCTAGAGTGGAGAGACTTGTCAGACTGGATCAAGGCAGGACTAGTCCCCTGACAATCATTGCCCCTCAAGTTCACCTATGGACTTAGACGCATCTGTGAATGTTAATGGGCAGGGTAAATAAAAGTTGGAGACCTGAGCAAGGCTTTAGCAAAATAACGGGCCCTGAAGGTGTTTGTTGCGGATGCTGTTTGCTTCTGATTCTGAGGTGCAAGTGGTTTACTCGGTGTGTGTCTAGACAGGCGTGGCTACTGAGAGTAGGTGGTATCTAGAAGCTAGAAGAGGCCCAAAGGTCAATATCCAGAAATATTCCAGATGGCTGTGACTATGCTGGCATGCACAGGTAAGATGAGAATGTTAATTGGTTTGACATTGAATTCAAATGGTACCCAGCATCTGAACTGTGTGCCAGTAAAGTGGGTATGGGGTTTTGTCTATACGTCACAAATTACAGACACATTGTATATTAGCTTAAACTATATAGAAAGTTTATTTCAGACCACAGAATTCTACTAGGGACCTCAAATTTTTCACATTATTTCATTGTTGTTGTTAGGTGTCGTCGAGGCAAATATGACTCGCGGTGATCCTATCAACAAAAGATCTGAACCCTGTTTTATCCTGTGCCATTCTCACTCTTCCTGATACACAAGAAGAGCCTACCGTGGCAGTCACCGTGTCAATCTCCCTGGTTGGGAGTCTTTCTCTCCTTTGCCAAGCCTCCACCCTTCCCAGCATCATATCCTTCTCTAAGGAAAGCCCTTTCTAACAACATGCCTGAAGTATGAGGCAAAACCTCATCATTCTTGCCCCTACAGAGCACTCCGGCTGCTCTCCTTCTCCAAAACATAAGTGTTCTCTTGGCTGCCTATGGGATGTTCATGCTCCTCTCCAACACCACAGCTCAAAGGTGTCAATTATTTTTCTGTCATTTTTATTCATTGTCAAACTCTCAGATGCATAGCAAGTGATTGGAAAGACTATGGACTAAATCAAACATACCTTAGTCCTCAGACATCACTACTCCTCAGTAATTTGGAGAGGTCCCTATTGCAGATTTTCCCAGTGCAATGCATCTCCTATTTCCTGATTGCTGGTACCAAGGGTGTTAATTGTGGATCCAAGCAAGATCAAGCTGTTGACAGTCTCAATCTCTTCTCTATCCATCATAATGTGGGCTATTGGTTCAGTGGTAAGAATCTTTCCTTTCTTGACATTGAGACACAATCCATACTGAAAGCTGCATTCCTTGATCTTCTGCAACATGGGCTTCAAGCTCTGCTCAGTTTCAGAAGCAAGGTGTGTCATCTGCATAACTCAGGTTATTGAAGCATCTCCCTCCAATCCTGATGCCTGCCACACTCCTCTTCATAGAGTCCAGCTTCTCGGATAATTTGCTCAGCATAACAGATTGGATAGGTATGCACAGAGAATACCACCCTGATGCATTCCCTTCTCAGTTTTAAACCATTCAGTGTTTCTTTGCTCTGTTCACACAACAGCCTCCTGGTCCAGGTATAGGTTTCTCATGAGCACAATTAAGTGCTCTGGGATTCCTATTCTCCTCAACGTCAGCCACAACTTGTTATGATCCACACAGTCAAATGCCTTTGCATTGTCAATAAAGCATAAATAGATAATTATTTCACTACTTTGATTAAAATGCAGGCTAATTATCCTGCATTCCTTTGTAGTTTGTGACAGGACATGTGTTGGGCTGAAATCAATTTTCCTCCCCTTTCATGTGAATTCGTTCGTGTCATCATCCACCCACTCGCCCATCCATCGTTTAACAAGAATCCAAGGGCACAGCATAGATCTTGGTGTCTCTCGTGTCTTTGTTTACATCTCCCCTGATTACTTGTAGATGAGAAAGATGAATGCAGCTGGAGTTATTCTGGTGCCAGAAAGAAATGCTCCAACTAAAGTGTTCTAAATAAATCACTATAAAGAAAAAGGGAGAGAAATGGAAAGGGACAGAAGCGTCCAGGAGGAGCACATAGGAATTCTTTTATGCACTTATGTGGCTTTGACTTCCACTGGGGCAGTCTGTATGGGTGAGGGCGCTCCCCAGTCAAGTCCACCCCAGGCAGCACACAGCGGGCAAGATGGGCAGATTGAACAGGGGTCGGAGGAGTTTAAAATGTTTTAGGCTCAATATTCTGGACTCTGGTGTCAGAGACCTGAGCTGTTTGCCTTCTCTTTCACCTTCCGTCTTCCCATTCCACCCTCAGTATACTGACACATTTTTCCATAGAATCCAGAGTTTTGATGGGGGAGGGAAACAAACAAAAAAGAGAGGGAGGGAGGGAAGGAGGGAGGGAGGGAGGGAAGGAAAGAGGAAGGGGAAGAGAGAGAGGGAGAGAATCAACTACTGTCTTCCTTCCTCTGCAGACCCATACACCCACACCTCTAGGTCCCTGGTTTTCCTGGGGTAACTGTACTAGGATCTCTCATGTTTTTATTGTTGTTATGTGTCCTCAAGTCAAGTATAACTCCTATTGACTCTATGAGCAAACAACAAAGCTGAACCTTGTCTGATCCTGCGCCAGTCTCGTCATCTGTGACCATTGGTGCAGTCTCTGTGTCAGTCTATCCCATTGAAGGTCTTTCTCTCTTTCTTTGACCTTCCACCGTTCCAAGCATGATATCCCTTCCCAAGAAATAGCCTCTCTTACCAACATGACCAAAGTATGTAAGATGAAGACGTGCCCCTAAGCATTCTGCCTTCATTTTCTCCAAGACTTACCTGTTTGTTCTTTGGGCAGTCCACAGGATAGTCAGTACTCTTTTCTAACACCACAATTCAATGGCATGGATCCTTCTTCTAGAAGCCATCCTTAAATTACCAAGTGATTTAAAGACAGTGGCCTGAATCAGGCACACCTTAGTCTTCAAACTGATACCTTTGCTCCTCAGTACTTTGGAGAGTTCCTTCACAGCAGATTTGCCCATAGCAATGCACCTCCTGATCTCCTGACTATTAGTACCAAGGATGTGGATTGTGGGTCCAAGCAAGATGAAACCACCGACAATTTCAGTCTTTTCTCCATCTATCATGATGTTGCCTATGGGCCCAGTTGTGAAGTTTTTGTCTTCTTCATGTTGAGACATAACCCATATTGAAGCTATAGTCTTTACTTTCAGCAAGCAAGGTATTGTCATCTGCATAATGCAGGTTGTTGATGAGTCTTCCTCCAATTCTGATGTACCTTTTTCTTCATAAGGCCCAGCTTCTTGGATAAATTCCTCATCTTACAACTTGAATAGGTTTGGAGAACAGATACAGCCCTGATGTAAAGATTTCCTGATTACAAACCATACAGGATTCCCTTGTTCTGTTTACATAACAGCTTCTTTGTCTAGGTATAGGTTTTGTATGTTGTTGTTGTTGTTATGCACTGTCAGTCGCCTGTGACTCATAGTGACCCTATGTACAACAGCCCTAAACCCTGCTCTATCCTGTGCCAATCTTATTGTCTCTGACACACTTATCCCATTACCTAAGCCACTGAATCAATCCATCTCATCGAGGGTCTTCCTCTCTTGTGCTGTCCCTCTACCCTCCCAAGCAAGACGTCCCTCTCCAAGGACTGGTCTCTCCTTGCAATATGTCCAAAGTATGCCAAATGAAGCCTTAGAATCCTTGCCTCTAAGGAGCAGCTTGGTTTAAACCTCTTTAGGATGAACCTGTTCATTCTCTTAGTTCATGGTATATTCAATAGCCTTCTTCAACATCACAGCTCAAAGGCATCAATTCTGCTTACCTCTCTAGTCATTGTCCAGCTCTCTGACACATAGTAAGTGATTGCAAAGACCATGGCCTGTATCAGGGGCACCTTAGTCTCCAGAGTGACATCATTGCTCTTCAGTACTTTGGAGAGGTCTCTGACAGCAGATTTTTCCATTGCAAACCATCTTTTAATTTCCTGGTTGTTGGTACCAAGAGTGTTGACTGTGGAGCCAAGCAAACTAAAGCTCTTTACAATCTTAATCTCGTCACCATCTATCATAATGCTGCCAATTGGCCCAGCAGTAAGAATCTTTGTTTTCTTGATATTGAGCTTCAATCCATATTGAAGGCTGCAGTCCTTGACCCTTTGTAGCAAGTGCTTCAGGTCCTCCTCAGTTTCAGCAAGCAGGGTTGTCATCAGCATAAAGCAGATTGTTGATGAGTCTTACACCAATCCTGATGCCACATTTCTCCTCATAGAGTCCAGCCTCCCAGATAACCTGTCATGCATATAGACTGAAAAGGTATGGAGATAGGACACATCCTTGGTGTACACCGTTCCCAATTTTGAACCAGGACGTGTTTCCTTGCTTTGTTCTGAAGACCGTCTCCTGGTCCAAGTACCAGTTTCTCATAAGCACAATCAAATGTTCTGGGATTCTCATTTCACAGTGTGTGATATTAGTATTGTTCAATAATTCCTACATTTATTGGATCACCTTTCTTGGGACTAGAAACAAATATGGATGTTTTCCACTCAGTTGGCCAAGACAAGTAACTGTCTTCCAAATTTTTTAACGTAGACTGGTGAGTACATCCAGGGCTGCATCTGTTAATAAAAAATGTCAATTTGTGCCCTATAGAAGAAAGTTATATCCCATTTATTCCTGGGACCTTATTTTTTTGTCAACTCCTTCAGTACAGCTTGAATATCTTCCTTCATTGCTATTGGCTCTTGATTAAATGCTACTTCCTGAAATATTTACATATCAACAAACTATTTTTGGTAAAGTGACTCTGTGTAATCCCTCCCTCTCCCCCACCTCCCCATCTTTTGATGCTTCCTAGGTCATTCAAGATGTTGCCCATAGCATCTCTCAAGATTGCAATTATAGACTTGAATTTGTTTTCAGTTCTTTCAGTTTGAGAATTGCCAAGTGAGTTCTTCCCTCTTTATTCTCTGACCCTGCACCTTTCATTATAATATTTGTCTTCTAGAGCTTCCCTTTGAAATTGTCTGTTCATCTCTTTGACCCTGGCATCTCTTCCCTTTGTTTTGACTTCTCAAAGCTCTCATGCTATTTCCAGAGTCTCTTCTGACATCTGTTTTAGTCTTTTCTTTCTCATTTGTCCTTATAATGATCTTTTGCTGTCTTCAGGATAATGCCCTGAATGTCATCCTACAGCTCATCTGGTCTTCAATCATCAATGTTCTACGCCTCAAAACTATTCTTTCTTTTCTTTTTTTTTTTTTAACTTGTGTGCAGTTAAATTAGATCTGACTGAGATTGCACCTCCTTTTCTAACGAAGCATCTGGTGGATTCAAACCACATGTCTTATGGATTACAATACAGCTTCTTGTCACTAGGCTACAAGAGCACCCTCAAAACTATTCTTGAAAAACAACTATGAGATATCATCTCACCCCAGTAAGAATAACAAAATTTTACAGAACAGCAAGCAATAAATGCTGGCGAGGTTATGGAGAAACTGGAACCCTTATTCACTGTTGGTGGGAGTGTAAAATGGTACAATCACTGTGAAAGGCGTTCTGGTGCTTTCTCAAAAAGTTGCAAATAGAGATACCATTTGACCCAGCAATTCCACTACTGGGAATATACCCTGAAGAGCCCATAACTGACACCCAAGCAGATATATGCACACCCATGTTTATTGCAGCTTTGTTCACAATAGCAAGGAGTTGGAAACAACCTAAGTGGCCATCAACAAACAAATGGATAGAGAAACTGTGGTATATTCACACAATGGGATACTACGCTGCACTGAAAAACAAGGAACTCATGCAATATTATTAAAAATGGGTGACCCTGGAGGACATTATGCTGAGAGAAGTATCTCAGTCACAAAAGGACAAATACTGCATGGTACCACTGTTATAAAACAGGACTGACATCAGGGTTGAGGGGAGACTGAGAAAGATGGGTTAAATATGCATACTGCATTGAAACAGATGAGGGAGAAAAACTGTTTAAAAGAGATATGTGATTCGGTATTTTTGTCATGATGGGAGTCCAGAGCGAAGGCTGCATAGTGGAGTGGACCTAGGGGGGAGGCATCATAAAACAATGAAAGAATTTTTCTTTGACTTTTCAAAGAGGGGAGTGTACTGTGTGGGAGGGATGGGCGGGGAGAAAAGTGCAACAATGAATGAATGGAAATCCAAAGTGTAAATTTTCACTGAAATGAATAAAAAAAACTATAAAAAACTATTCTTGAGGGGAACTCTGGTGGCCTACTGACAAGAAGCTGCACTGCAATCCCAGAGGCGCATTGTTCGAATCCACCAGATACTCTGCCAGGAAAAGAGGGACAATCTCCTCCTATACCAGTCAGATCTGATTTGACGGTACACAGACACATAAAATAATAAAATTTTAAAAAAA
Organism: Elephantulus edwardii; assembly: GCF_000299155.1. NCBI lineage: Eukaryota > Metazoa > Chordata > Mammalia > Macroscelidea > Macroscelididae > Elephantulus > Elephantulus edwardii. The sequence continues at coordinate 9,069,212 of NW_006399769.1, forward strand.
CAACAACAACAAACTATTCTTGAGATGATTTTTAAATTTAGGTGAGATGGACTCAAGATAATATATTTTACTTGTTTATATTTTCTTAAGCTTCATTTGGAACTCGCACATGATTAATTGATGGTCTATTCCATAGCCAGCACCTGGCCTCATTTTGACTGCTAATGTTGAGTTTCCCCAAGGATTCATTCCACAAAGGTAGTCAGTCTGATTCTTGTGCAGGCCATCAGGCGAGGTCCACGTGTATAGTCGCAGTTCTTGTCTCTTATAAAAGGTATTTGCGATGAATAAGAACATTTAATATACATTATTCAATCATACGTTTTCCAGCCTCATTTCTGTCAACAAACCCATATTTTCCAACGACCATTCTTTCTTCACTGTTTTCAACTTTTGCGTTCCAGTCTCTAATACCATTATTGCGTCTTAACTGCATATTTGGTTCCTTTTCCGCTTGCAAATTTGGTAGAAATCTTCCATTTCCTCTTCTTTGGCTCTAGCTGTTGGTGTGCATATTTGAATAATAGTGGTATTAACAGCACAGGCTCCTCTGCCCCTACCCCCATTCTGACATTCCCAGGGCTAGGACGTCAGTCCCGTTTCCTCATTGGTAGAATACCGTGCATTGGTTTTGACTTGCAGGCGCAGGAGGCGGGGCAGTGGGCCCTGGGTTCAGGCTCCAACCCTGAGGGCGCGCGTGGAGCCTGGGGGCGCAGCTCATTCATGCTCCTCGCCTTCACCTCTCTGCCCAAGGGCTTCCTTCACCCACTGAAGGCGGAATGGAGCGCGGACCTGATCCCTCTCCCCAGGAGATAACTGAGGACTCCTGCGACTGCTCCTCATTTTCTTTCAACTCTGTGTGCACAACTATCATATGAGATGGTTTTGTAGTCATTCCAGTTCTTCAGATGCCAACACTGAGGCGGCCAGAGTTATTTCTCTGGAGACCTGGAGGAAAATCTGGCCATAAGCGGGCCTGTGTCTCAAGTCGAGTTATCGGTTATCGGGGTCTGAGCTCGAGCACAAGGTGCCAGGAGCCTCCGGTGGTGAGGCGGGAACGGGGCGAGGGGGGAGGGGGAATCAGCCCAAAACTGATCCCCTGCTGGGGGAGAAGCGGGAATAAAGTGACCCCTGTGGGCCGTGTCCACACACCACTGGGCAGCGCTGAGGGTCAGGGTGCTTCACACCAAAGCTTGCACCCCAACCTTGGCACTGGTGTCTGGCAAGGCGGCGCTCCGCCCTTTGACTCCCAGGACGCTGATTAGCCAGGCGGCCACAGGCGGCTGCGCGCCCCGAGCTCTCGGCGAGGACTCGCTCTGAGAAGACCGCGGCTCGCTCTCCGCAAGACCATGGAGCGTCCAGTCAAAGTGAAGACTTGGGTGGAAGAGAACCGGAGCTCCTTCCTGCCCCCAGTCTGCAACAAGCTCCTGTGAGTCCGCAGCATCCCACCCCACCTCACCTTCCAGCCTTTCTGCTCTCCCTAGGCCTCCGCTCGCTGCACCCTCACCCTCATTCTCCAGCGCACAGATGCGCACCCCAGAAGTCTGCGGGAAGGGGGCTTTCATTCTGAGGGTCCCTTCCTAGTGCGAAGATGAGCCTGTTCCGGTTCCGCCACTTTCCGCCTGTTCCTCTTTCTGGTGACTGCACACTTCTGGTGAGAACTGGGACCTTTTGTGCAACAGATTCCTGCAGGTCCCACCTCGTCCCCTCGGAACATTTCCCCTTCCTAGATGGCTTTGACAAAGTTTCAGACGATTCATTTTCCAAACCAAACCAGACTTGCGGTGGGTGGATTCGTGGAGGCTTTATCAGGCAAACTGAGACTGCCCCAGGGAGTCTCCAGCACCAAGAGTTCTTTCTTCCACAGGGTACCTGTTAAACTCCACATGTTGGCGTTAGCAATCAAGTGCTTAACTTCTTTACTGTCAGAACTTGTGAGGGTCGCTTTAAACGCTCCAAATCACAATAGAACCCAGGTCTGCAGGCCAAAGAGTGAGGTCTGTGGACCAGGTCCTTCGGTCACACTCACACCAGCACCAGGCCTCCCCTAAGCCACCTCTGCCCAAAGCTCCCAGCACCCGCCCCCCCCCCCAAGCCCTGCGCTGTCCCCCTTCTCCCTCGCTCTGTGAAGGGGCATGGTGAACCCTAAGATGGTGCTTCGCTGTGTCTGCAGAGCAGCTCCTGCGGGTGACAGCTCAAGCCAGTCACCATTTCTACCATATCTTTAGGTCAGCCTGTGCCAGCCCCTCATTTAGTTCTCACAGTAACCCCAGGAGGGGAGAATTTAATAAATAACTTGCACAACATCACAGAGCTATCGTGGGGTAAGTCCATGCAACGGTTTGACTCCAAAGTCCACAGTCTTGGTCATTATGCAATTCCTCCATTATGACTAATGGTCAGTGTCTCCCCTCAAAAGCCTCACTCTATGGCTGTTTCTATTTCTTCCCCTCCTGCCTTCCCCACCATGTCTGGTCCTCAGTCCTCTAATTGCTCCTTTGCTGTGAGAACTCTCACCTCTATCTGCTCTCCTCTAGCTCTCAGTACACGATTCTGCTGCCACCATGGTCACCTCAGACAGGGCGGCATGGGGGACACTGCCCTGCTGCCACCGCGGTCACTTCAGACAGGGCGGCATGGGGGACACTGCCCTGCT
>NW_006399769.1:9071967-9162984 GCF_000299155.1 Elephantulus edwardii
CCACCGCGGTCACTTCAGACAGGGCGGCATGGGGGACACTGCCCTGCTGCCACCGTGGTCACCTCAGACAGGGCGGTACTGGCTGCCTCCACCCCTCCAGGACTGCTCCAGCCCCACCACAGTGCTAATAATCACAAAACCAAGGGCCTCTCCGACATTCATTCCATTGATGTCCACTGAGCACCTACTGTGAGGTAGCACTGACGTGGACACTGGGTCACAGGAGGGGACAAAATTGAGAAAAATCCCTTCTTCGATAAGCCAATGTTTTAGTGGGAAGAGGCAGCTAATACAAACAGGCAAGGCAGGTGGGCACAGGGCAGGACCATAAACAGGCAATACTGCAAGTGTGTGATGCTGCTGGAGGATTGCAACTCACTAGAGTTGGGCTGTAATAGTTCTAGAGTGGGCTTACTCAAGAACTTTCTGTAGGAGCCTACATTGTAGCTCCACCAAGTTCATTAAATAAGAGAGAGGGAAGGAGGAAAGAGGAAGAAGCAAAACTTCCAGACTCTGAATCTTTTCAGGTCAAGACCAAACTCCAGGCTTTGATTGACTTGTCCCACCTCCTACTCCAAACCTCCTCCCACCACTTTCACTCCCCTCTTCACGAGAGCCCCTGCACACACGTCAAAACCAGGGCCTCTGAGTCCAGCTTTTCACTCCCCTCCCTTCCCCTCCCCTCCCCTCTCCAGCTGCTCCTCAGCTTCTCTCCATTCTTCAAATTCTATGCAGCTTTCTTTACACTGCAGCCATCTCCTGCCTCAATGACCTCTTATCCTTCCACACTCTGACCAGGAGAGAGGAGAGAGAGAGAGAGAGAGAGTGTCCCTGTCTCCCAAAGGGAAGAGAAAGCAAAGCATTTCTCATACCATCTTCTCTAAGCACGTTTCCTCTTCTGTATAATAAGAAAGTTGCACTAAGTTTATTATTTTCTCAAACACTTAAATAGGGCCTCCTCTGTGCCAGGCACTGTTCTGAGCACTTACTGATATGAATTCATGTAACCTATATAAATCCATGAAAAACTGTCTCTCCATTTTATAGATGAAGAAACTGAGGCACAACAAGGTTAAGCAATGTGCCCAAAGTCAGTGTCAAAGCCAAAAGCCAGATCCCAGAAGACTGGTTCCTGAGCTGGTTTTAATCACCATCCTACAATCCCATGAGCCCACAGAGGAAGGCCTGGTCAGTTTTCGGAGACTAGAGGTTCTCATAACCAGACAACTCTAGCAATAAAGGTCCCCCAGCTCTGAAGTGGGGTCTCCAGTTTGCTTTCTGTAATTGGAGATCTTGAGCACATTCCAGGATTCCTGGATGGGTTGCTGGAGAGAGTTCCCCACCAAGATGTTGGCCAGCTGGATGAGAATTCAGAGCTGTGCAGGCAGATAACGTGGAACTTGTGCATACAGATGGAACACACACACACACAGACACACAAAGACACACACAAAGACAAATACACCCTCTTGCTCGTTGCAGGCACCGGGAGCAGCTCAAGGTCATGTTCGTTGGAGGCCCCAACACCAGGAAGGACTACCACATCGAGGAGGGTGAGGAGGTAGGTCTTGACACAGCCTTGGGTAGGACCGCCTGTCTGCAAGTGGGGGGCTGCCTAGTTCAGTGAGTTAGGCCGGAGCTGATGGACGAAAGAGGGACGGCTGGGCAAAGCACTGATGTGGAGGTAGCAAAGGGGCATGGCCAAGGTCACAGGAGCGTCTGCTGCCTGGAAGGAAGGAGGATGTGGCACAGTGGTGCTGAGCCATCCCCTCCTTTGGGAGCTCAGCATCTGTGTGAGAGTGTGAGACTCCAGCTGTGTCATGGATTGTCCATGCTCCACGTAAGACCACCTCATTGCATCTAGAATGGAGAAAGTTGGTCTCCAAGGTGAGACACAGCCAATCCCTCGAGGGCTCCCCCTCAGGCCCTAGGTTCTTCTGAGGCAGGGCCAAGTCCACAGAAATAGTGATGGGGTGAGCCGAGCTGAGGGATAGATAGGGTGGATGAGTGGGGTAGGGACAGAAGGCCTTCCAACCAGATACTTGGGTCCCCAGGAGCTATATGGGGAGGGAGGCAGGTGGGAAGGTTATTTTCAGTTGCTTCCTATTCATCTGAAAGCTGAACAGAAAGTAAGGAAGACAAAGGAAGGATCACTTCCTTTGAATTATGATGTTGGCAGAGTACTGAATAATCACATAGACTGCAAAAAGAACAAACAATCTGTCCTGGAGGAAGTGTAGTCAAGATGCTTCCTAGAGGCAAGGCGGGGAACTTTGTCTCATTTATTTTGGGCATGTTGTCAGAAAAGGACTGTTGTCGTGTACCATCGTGTCAGAACTGACCCATAGCTGACCCTCCAGCGAGTTTTCAGAGGCAGTTAACTACACTGGAGGAGATTGCCTATCCTTCTCCCATGGAGCAGCTGGTGGCCTCGAACACTTGCCTTCGGGATTGCAGCACAGTTTCTTGCCACTAGGCCACCAGAGCTCCCTAGGAGGGAGCTAGTCCTTGAAAAAAGATACGCTGGGGAAAATCAGCAAAGGAGAGGAAGACACCAAGTTAGAAGGATTAACACAGTGGCTGCAACACTGGGCTCGAGCCTGTCAGAGGTCATGAGAACGGCACAGGCTAGAGCAAGGGTCCTCTCTGTTGTTCATCGCATGGTTATGAGTTGTTTCAACGGCACCTAACAAAACCTTGAATTTTGAACTGTGTTTCTTTATCAACTACCCACAAGTAAAGTATGATTATAAGAAAAACATGTGCCTCTGTAAGGAGTGTTACATGCACCGAATGCCCTGATTCGGCCTCTTGCCTGAACAAAGGATTGACCAAGTAAAAGGAGGACCTGCCACGGATGGATCTCCGGTTCCCCTGGTTTTGACTGTCAAAGGCTGAGCCTTTGCTAGAGCACGGAGTTGAGACGAAAGGAGAAGAGATAAGAATGAAGGTGAAAGTAAAGACAATTCTTTTAGAAAAGATTCATTCCAGAGAGCATGACAAGTCATTTCTCTAAAAATAAAATGGAGAGGAAAGATCTTGTGTCACGTGTGTTAATATAGCTGGTTGGGGCAATATAGCTTCTGGACTTTGAGTCAGAGGCAAAGGGATGATGTCTTGGAGCGTTCAGAACTTGGAGGGTGGTTCCAGTCCTTTGTTCTTTATGTCATTCGTGTGCCTAAAACACATATCGGGCTACTTTGGGGACAGCCTCCACTGTGCACACCAGGCACGTGGGCCTAATGTTATTGGCTCCCTGGTTTTAACTGGATCGCTGAAACCTTTGCCTCCGGTTGACTTTGAACATGACTTTTGAGGCTTTCCTTATCTCACTGGCATCTGTTTTCCCATTCCCTCCACTCAGCAGTGTTTTCGGTGTGAACTCACCCAGTTCTGACTCTGACAAGGAGAGGGAGCTTGGGTGGCATGGCCTGCAGCCTGGTGCGCTGCTGACCAAGAGGCTGTGAGGGTCAGGTGAAGACATCAGGGCTTCCGAGTCAGAAAGATGGGCTGTAGAGATGGGTTGTCTCCTCCCCTTAAGATTTACAGCCTTAGAAACCAATAGCTGGTCACTTTTTTACTTTCCTAAAGGTCACTTCCTTATATAAGGTCAGAAGGTTTTAAAATTATGTTAAAAGTAGCGAACTGAAACTCTCAGAAAAGGATTTCAACCTGATAAGGAGGTTGTCCTCAAAATTGTCCTGAAATGAGGACAGCTCTTCCAGACGAAACAGGACTCCTCTCTCTTTTAAAATATCGTTGAAAAACTGTTGGTTTCCTATTCCTTTCTTTCCTGTTGTGAGGGGATGCCTCTTATTGTAGGGGTTACCTTGTGCCTCTTATTGTAGGGGTTACCTTGTGCTGGAGTCTGAGTTCTGGAGTCAGCTTGGTCACAGCCTCTGTCCTCACTGCTGGTGTCTCAGCCTGTCAAGGACTGGAGGAGCCCTGAGCAGTCAGGACATATTCTCCTGGTGCCCACTGTGTGCACTGGGAGCTTCTAGCCAGTGTGGTGAGAGGCAGGCCAGTAGGTCCCTGTCTCACGCTGCTGCTTCAAGGGGCTGCACTCTTCTCCTGGGCACCTCTTGCCCACAACTTACCTCACTGAAAACTACCGTCCTCTAAGGAAAACAAAAGTTAGCAGGAGAAGAACTATATTAGGAGTAGCCCACCACTGGGGCCACTGGCAACATCGTGATAGATGGAGAAGAGATTGAGGTTGTTAACAGCTGCAGTTTGCTCGGTTCCACAATCAACACTCTTGGCACCAGCAGCCAGGAAATCAAAAGACAAATTGCATTAGGAATATCTGCTGTCAGGGACCCCTCTAGAGTGCTAACGAGCAATGATATTAGTCTAGAGATTAAGGTGCGGTGCACTTCATTCAGGCCATGGTCTTCGCAATTACTTGCTATGAATCACAGAGCTACACAATGACCAAAGACGACAGAAGAATTGATGCCTTTGAGTTGTGGTGCTGGAGAAGAGTATTGAGCATACCATGGACCACCCAGAAAACAAATAGGTCTGTCTTGGAGAGGGCTGTTTCCATACATACTTTGGACGTGTGGCCAGAAGGGACCAGTCCTTGAAGAAGGACATCATTTTTGAAAGAATGGAGGGACAGCACAAGAGAGGAAGACCCCGAATGAGAAGGGCTGACACAATAACTGCGGTAATGAGGGTAGGTGTGTCAGGAACAGTAAGATTGGCTCAGGATAGAGCGGGAGTTCAGGGCTATTGTGCATAGAGTCATTAAGAGTTGTGGTTGACTCAATGGCACATAACAAAAAGGAGTGAGTTTAGAGACTAAGACGTGACTGATTCAAGTAATGATATTCTCAGTTGCTTGCTATTGATTGAAAGTTGGACACTGACTAAGGATAACAGAAGAATCCAAGAATTGTAAGGTTGTTTGGGCAGAATTAGGTAAATGAGACTGGGTGGAAAGAAAGTTAAAGTAGATAGCAATGAGATAAGGAAGCCTGAGAAGTCCTGTTAAGAGCCAATGGAAGACAAAGATCATAGAAAGATGCCCAGGAAACCCGTAACATTAGACCCAAGTGCCTGGCAGGTGCAGTACAGGCTGCCCCACTCCCAAGCAGTCAGAATATTGTTTTAGACACATGAGTGACATCAAGAACAAAGGACTGGGACCACCCACCAGAGTTTGAACTCTCACCATTCTGTCGGCTCAGACTCAAGCCCAGAAGCACACCCAAAGCAGCTACATTAACCAGTGACACACGTGGCATGCGGTCTTTTCTCCATTTTACTTTTGGAGAAATGACTCGTCTCACACTCTGGGACATATCTTTTCTAATAAAATTTACTTTGCTTTGACCTTCATTCCTGTCTCCTTGCCTTTCCCTCGCAACCAGGTTCGCTAACAAAGTCTCTGCCCACACCAGGATTCTTTTTTGAGCAGGTCATAGCCAAGCCAAAATCACTAGATTTGTTTATAGCTGATTTTTCTGTTGTCTCCTACCTGGTTCAATTCTTAGTCCAGGCAAGGAAGACAGAATCAGGGCATTTGCCACATGTAACAATGGTGACAAATAATAGATGTCCAAGATCAAGAAGTTGTCCAAGCCGAGCAAGGGAACACTGTATGATTTGAAATCAGGGAGGGTGTGCATTGGAGCCATATCCTTTCTCCCTATTACTAAATCTGTATGCTGAGCAAATAATCCATGAAGATGGATTCTGTGAAGAGGAATGTGGCACAAGGATCAGAGGAAGATTCCTCAACAACTTGCTTTATGCAGATGACACAACCTTGCCTGCTGAAAATGAGGAGGACTTAAAGCACTTCACTTACTGAAGAAGATCCCAGACTTCAGCCTTCATTTTGTAGTGAATACATCTTAACATAAAAAACAACAACAAAAACAACACACAAATCCTCATCACTGGAACAATATGCAATGTCATGATAGATGGAGAAAAGATTGAAGTTGTGAATTATTTCATTTGACTTGGGTCTACAATCAACATCCACAGTAACAGCAATCAAGATAAGATAAGTTGCACTGGGAAAATCTGTTGTCAAGGACGTACCTACCCAAAGTGCTAAAGAGTAATGATGTCATTTTTAAGACTAAGGTGCACCTGATCCACACCATAGTATTTTCAGTTGCTTCCTATGCATCTGAGAGTAGAGCATTGACTAAGGAGAGAGAAGAAAAATCAATGACCTTGAGTTGTGGGGTTGGAGGAGAGTATTGAATATCTCATGGACTGTCAAAAGAACAAACAAACCTGTCTTGGAGGAAATACAACCAAGGTGCTCCTTAGAGGTGAAGATGGTGGAACTTCTCACATACTTCGGGCATGTTGTCAGAAGGGGCCAGTCCTTGGGAAAAGACATCCTTCTCGGAAAAGGGGGGTTGGAGTCAGAGAAAGAGAAGATCGTCAAAAAAGATGTATTGATTCAGTGACTGTAACAGTGGGCTCAGACTTTAGAGGTCTTGAGATGGCACAAGATACGGGGCGGTTCTGATCTGTTGTTCGTAGCGTTGCTATGATTTTAACAACGATGCATGTGACAGACGTAGCGGGAAACACAGTTGTCCGCTTTGTGTTTTCTGGTCTTTTTTTCTGTCAGCTTTAGACAAGAGGTGTCCACTCTCGGTTAATTCTTCATATTAGAGAGATCAGAGATGCAGCAAATCAGAGAATGTGAGGATGACACAGGATGGAGCGAAGTTCAGAACTGTTATTTACAGCATTGCCATGAGTCAAAAATCAATTTGACAACACCAACAACAGCTTCAAATCACGCCTCTGGTTTTTACCATTTGAAGCCATATTTTCCTCTTCTCTGAGTTCTGTTCTCTGCAGCCGAGCCAGGCCCTAACTGTTCAGTGCCACCGCCCACCCACTCAGTCTCTCGCACTCTTTCCTGTGGGCTGGGAGTCAGACCCGGCTCAGAGTCTGTGCCTCTTTGTAGCTGTGTGATCTCAGGTCAGACATGTCCTGTCACCTCTGTGAACCTATTCGCTCTGGGGCCGGGCTGGCTGGAAGGACTGCATGGAGTGTGTGTACAGCCTTCGAGCTATGCTTTATACACTCCTTCTGTCCCGAAACATGCTCTTAAGGCCTCTCAGGAAAGCCAGACTCAGTTCACCATCTGCCAGAGTCAGTGCAGCTAATCTTCCAGGTAGCCCTAGGCCTCCAAACATTATTTACTTTTAAACGGACCACAGTTCCTTTTGGACTGCCCATGGCTGTTTGGCATGGTGCTTGGTGATGTGCACCTCTGCTCCTGGTCAGACCTGTCACTCCTCATGAAGAGTCCTAGGAGGAGTGACAAGATTGAAGAAAACTCTGCTTTGACATGTGCTGTTACATTTAGCCCGAAAATGGCTCAGGCCAGTGACTCAGACACACTCCATACCCCTCTCCATTCACTTCCACTGTGCTTGCAGGGCCTAAAGGCTGCAGCCCCTGCTCAGGACTCTGAGGGTCCCTCTTACCCTCATCCACCCAGGTGGCACCTCCATTCACCACTGCCCACATACATACAGGAACCTCACAGTTGGGAGTGGAGGACACATGCTAAATTGCTTCTTCAGGAAGCCTGGTGGTTGTGGTTTACCATCAAGTTGACTTCTAGTCATTGAGACCCTATGAACAATAGCCCTGAACTCTGCACTTTCCTGAGCCAAGCACACCATTTCTGATGCACCTGACCCCATTGCCACAGTCACTGACTGAGTCAATCCATCTCATTGAGGGTCTTCTTGTCCTGTGCTGACCCTCCACCCTCCCAAGCATGATATCCTTCTCCAAGGACTAGCCCCTCCTGACAATATGCCCCAAAGTATGTGAGACGGTGTTTCAAAACCCTTGCCTCTCCAGGACAGACCTGTTTGTTTGCTTAGCAGTGCATGGTGTGTAAAATACTCTTCCCCAGAACCACAGCTCAAAGGCATTGTCTTGTTTCTGTTAAATAATGTTTATGTTGTTATTATGAACTGTTGAGGCAAAACTGACTCAACTGTCCCTCCAGCAGCTTCTCAGAGGCTGTAAACGTCACGGGCCTTCGGTTTGGGGAGCACATCTCTGTATCACTAGGACACAAGAGCTCCCTTAAATAAGGTTTATGGGGAGAGATCGATACTAAAACTGTTTCTCAGAGTAAAGAAACCTAACATGTTACTCTCTCACCCTCTTACTGCTATTAATCAGAACTGATTCACAGCTGACCTCCTGCAGGTTTTCAGGGCTGTAAATTACAAGGGAAGAAATTGCCCATCTTTCTCCTGTGGAATTTCTGGTAGACTGGAACCAAGACTGGGTTAACCACTGGGTTAGCCGTGCAGCTCCTTACTGACTAAGCCACTGATGCTGAAACACAGGCATAGATTACATGTAACACACACAGACACAGACACACACACACACACACACACACACACACACACACATACACACAGAGTACCTCATCCACCAGGTGCTTCTTAGAGGCAAGAATGGTAAAACTTTGTGTCACACACCTAGGCCATGCTGTCAGTAAAGGATGGTCCTTTGGAAAAGACATGCGAGGAAAGAGGAAAGTAAAGAAAAGACGACCCTCAATGAGATGGCTTAACACAGTGACTATAGCAATGAATTTGAGTATGGTGGAGATCTTGAGGATTACACAGAATAGAGCAAGTTTCGATCTGTTGTTGTAGGGTTACTATGGGTCATAATGGACTGTCACTGTTGTTGTTATGTGCCGTCGACACACTTGTGACTCATTGCAACCCTATATTCAACAGCTTTAAAGCCTGATCTATCCTGAGCCAACTTCACTGTCTTTGACACACACCTACCCCCATTACCCCAGTCACTGAGTCATCCAATCTATCTCATCCAGAGTCTTCCTCTCCTGCGCTGTCCCTCCACCCTTTCAAGCATGATGCCCTTCTCCAAGGACTGGTCCCTCCTGGTCATATGCTCAAAGTATGTCAGACGGAATTTCAAAATACTGGCCTCCAAGGAGCACCCTGGTTTCACCCTTTCTATGATAGATGTTTGTTCTCTTAGCAGTCCATGGTATGTTCAAGACTCTTCTCCAGCACCACAACTCAAAGGCATCAGTTTTCCTTCTATCATCCTTAGTCATTGTCCAGCTCACTGATGCATAGCAAGTAATTGTAAAGGCCACAGCCTGCATCAGGCACACCTTAGTCTTTACACTGGCATTATTGCTCTTTGTAATAGTACCTAACACTTATCCACAGTCCCACTACTGAGGGTGGGAGGGGAGCAATTGTTAACACTGCCTCGTTTATTTATGAATAGCTACATAATTGGAATCCAGCTAGGATAGTTTGGAATCTTTAACATCATACCTTCAGCTATTCTTGTTATATTAACAGTTGTTAAATATAGTGCTTAATGTTACATAATATTTCATATTTTGGATCAATTGAAAAATGTATACAGTTCCCAATAGTTTTGTTTTGTGTTTTTGTTGTTTGTTTTTACTATCACTAATAGTAACAGGGGAAAACCCTGATTATCTGAGGCCATGATCCTAAAGTGTGATCAGCTGCCCTGGTCTGCCCAGGACTTCCCTGGTTTTAGTGCTTAATGTCTCTGTCCCAGGTATCTTGCCAACCCCAATCGTGCATGTGGTCACCTACAGGCAAGGGAACTGAGAGGACTCTTCCTTCCCTGGTCAAAGGGTTTGTGTTGTGTTGTGTTCTACCTCTGTTTGCTGGTGCTCAAGCTGACTTCTTTTAGTGGATACTGTGACAACAAACTCTATCTCTGTTAATACTTTAAAGGATAACAGTAATTATTCCTAATGATAACATCCCTTCAGCTGTTTGGCTGGGGCTTTTCACACTCATGCACTGTGTGGCATGGAGGACAGAGTAAGCCTGCTCCCCCCTCCCAGGTCCCTGGCGAGCTCGCAGAAAGCCCTGTCTGAGGGACTTAGCAGGGGAAATGCAGCAGGTGTTCTTGGGGGAAGGCAGGCAGGGAATGCTCCCATTCCACGGCCCTGACCCACCCTGGGCTCCCAGCAACACTGAGTCAGCCATGCTTACACCCTGAGTCCTGAAGGATTTGAGAAAGTTCACTCCAGCCCATACCACAGCATCATCCGGGCCAGTCACAAAGAAAGACTCCAGAGTCACACAAAGACGCGGGTCCCAACTTCGGTTCCAGCACTAACTACTTTACTCTCTAAGCCACAGTATCCTTGTTTTATTTTCTGCTAAATGAGGCTAATGCTTCTCTGGAGGTGATTGTAAAGAACATCAGTATTTAAGCACGTTTGCCCAAGTCTTGGCACCCGTAGGCCTAACAGCCCATCGGCCCTTGGAAAATAAGTGGTCCGGGTGTTGGCTGTTGCACTGGGCACTTGGCACTTGGCATAGCTTTCGTGTTGGAGTCATGCTGTCCTGTGTCTCAGCACTGCTACTGTGTTGGAAGACTTTCTGGAAGTTTCTGGTCCCTCCTCGGCAGAGCCCAGGGCTTGGGGAATAGTGGAGAACCTGTGTTGTTCCACAGGTGTTCTACCAGTTGGAAGGTGACATGGTTCTCCAAATCCTGGAAAAAGGGAAACACCGGGATGTGGTCATTCGACAGGGAGAGGTGAGGCCTGGCCCTGGGCAGGGGTGAGGGGTGCCAGAACTTGGAATCTTCCCTTCCCCCCTCTCCTGCCCTGGCTGAGGGCACACTCTCCCGCCTTTTCCTGCCTCCTGACCTGTCATACCCACGTTCTCCAGCGCCCCTCCCCTAGGTGCCCTGTCCTCTGCACAGCAGTGACCTCCCCGCCCCCCTGTGGGCAGCTCAGGGCCCTGGGGGCTGGGAGGTCTCGGGGAGAAGGGCTGACAGTCCTCTCCCTCCCACCGCAGATATTCCTTCTGCCGGCTTGTGTCCCCCACTCACCGCAGAGGTTTGCCAACACCGTGGGGCTGGTGATTGAACGGCGGCGGCTGCCCACCGAGCTGGATGGGCTCAGGTAGTTGGTCCCTGTCTGGAGGGCTGGTACAGAGGGGCGGCAATCAGCAGAGCTGGGAGGTTGGCTCCCAGACAGACTCCCAGAATCACTGTCTGGCTACTGAGAGGATTTGGGGGCTTTATGGTTGAGGAAACTTGTTTTTGTAGTGTGCCATCGAATCAGAACGGACGCATAGCCGACCCTCCAGCGGGTTGTCAAAGGCAGTAATCACAGGGCAGGAGATGCCCCAGCTTTCTCCCTTGGGGCATCTGGATTCTGCTGGGGGTGGGGGGGGCGGGGCAGGCGGGAGGTAGGGGTCGGGGGAGAAGGATGTTTTCTGTGACCCCCCCTCCCCCCTGGAGCCAGGTCAACCTGATGACCTCCTGGCTAGGAGAAGCTATGCTTTCTGTACTGGGGCCACCTGGGAGGGAGAGAATGCAGATAGCGGGGACGGGGGTGCCACGGTCAGGCTCACCCGACCCCAGTGCAGTGGGGACCCTGCCCAGTGTTGCCTCGGCCTCAGAAAGGCCCCCAGAGCACCCTCCACGTCTCCACCCCGTTTATCGCACCAACTCAGGTGAGGTCGCACCAGTTCCCACTGGGCACACCACGTGCGTCAGCACAACTTTGGCACACAATTGCCAGGGGCTGATGTTTGGGCTGGAAGCCGAGTCTCAGACCAGCCTTAAAGGTGCTTCTGGATTGGGCTTGATCCCTTAGCCTCTTGTTATCACTTTTGTGGCTGATGCTACAGTGGACACCGGTGCGCAGGAATCCGTTTGAGTTCTTGTTTTCAGTTCTTTCGGATATATACTTAGGAGTGGAATTGGTGGCTCCGAGGAATCCCCATGCTGTTTCCCACATGACTCCACCATTTTTCAGTCCCACTAGCAGTGGTGAAAAGAGGTCTGGTGACACAGTTCGTAACGTGTTAGACTGAGGAGGAAAAGATCCGAAATTCTAATCCACCAGCTGCTCCTGGAGAGAAGCTGGGTTGGTCCATCCCATAAAGATTGACAGTCCTGGAAACCAATGGAGAACGCGCCAAGTCGGCGTCAGCGGACGGGCAGTGAGTTAGTGAGAGCGCCAACCAGGATGCTACTTCCTCCACATTGTCTCTAATTCGGATCGTTTTCTCCTGATAGCCATCCTAATGGGGGTAGAGTGGTGTGTCATTGTGGAATTTTACCTTTTCACTTACAAAAAAAAAATTCAAGTATTTCTCAAGAGTGCTTTTACAATTGTTAATGGTTGCATAATAATCTCCTGCACGGCCCCGTGTTGTGAGTACAGACCCCCCTGCTGAGAATTTCCCACATGGGGCTTTATATCGACAGTCCTGAGTGATGGAGAGGACGGTGCTTCAATATCACTGTACAGCAAATTCAATAACGGGTTTCATCTGGCTGCGTCTGACATTTAATAAAAACCAGGGACTTGACATTAAAATGTCACCCCATAGGCAATTCCTAGAGGGCGTCTCAGTCCAGTTCTAAAGCCCTCTGGAGCCTAGGATAGACTGTAAGGCAGATGCACCATGTCTCCAAACCACCTCCCAAAAGCAGGACCGCCTCTTTGTGGGGGTAGGAGTTGCAGAGCAGACAGAGTTGGCTGGGAACTTAAGCCCATCCAGTCAACAGACGCTGGAGCATCTACTTGTCCTGCACAAGGGATCTAGGACGCCACAGCCCTCACTTCCCAGACCCTCCCCAGGGCCCTGGAGGAGCCATGCTGAGTGCAGAGGGAGCGGCAGGGGTGTACACCAGGCTCTGTGCGGGTATGTGGGCTTTCCTCTAGAGAAGAGGCGCTGAGCCTTACACCAGTTCTCCACAGCATCCATGACTCTGAAAAGAGAATGCCTCTCCTCTGGGGAAGTCCTTTGAATGTTAGTTACTCTATCCTACTCCTTAGGCCAGCATTCAAGCAGGGCAATCAGTCTTTGAAAGGCTCAGCCTCAGCCTCATTGGGGAAAACGGGACACTTGGATTAGATGTTCTCTCAATGTTAACCTCTCATGTGGAAACCTGGAGTTTTGGGTGCTGTAAATCATGTGGCAGGAGACTGTCCACCTGAATGCTTCAGGCAGGGGAAATTCAGTGGTAGAATTCTTGTCCTCTGGGCAGGAACTCCCAGGTCCATTGCGAGCCAGTGCACCTCAGCAGGTACTCACCTTGGTGCCAGGGGGAACATGTGTTGCTATGACGCTTAACAGGTTTTAGGAGAAAACTAAGAAGGACTAGAAAGCAATTCTGACCTCCAGATACCACCCAAAGAAAATGTATCACACTGGCTGGGTCCCCAGCGCATGGAGGGGACACTAAATTGTGTTCCACTGCTTTTTGAGGTCACCATGTGTGAAAGCCAATGCCAAAGCAGCTAACACCAAAGGCCCAAGGCAGGCTTGAGTCTGGCCTTGTTCTATCACCTGCAGGCTGTGGGATCCCTGCCCACTTGCCAAGCTGCCCTGAATTGCAGAGTCCTATCTGCTTCACAAACGGGAATAATGTTAAAGTTGTCAATAACACACCTGCACATACCCACTTTGGGGCACATATGTCACCAGCAAGAAGAGGCTGTAGGTGAGAGGCAATGGCTGGAGATGCAGATCACAGGGGAAGCAGGTGGCATCATTATGCATGAGCTGAGCCATGCCCGCGGGAGGCAGACCGGCTGCCCAGGTGAAGAGATAGCTGGGTTGACACCCCCCCCCCATGTTCTGGCAGGTACTATGTGGGAGATACCACGGACGTCTTGTTTGAGAAGTGGTTCTACTGCGAGGACCTTGGCACACAGCTGGCTCCCATCATCCAGGAGTGAGACCACAGCCTCCCTCGGTGCACCCCCAGCCCTCCTCCTCCTCATGGAGCACGCAGACTCCTCCAAGCTGTTCTCCCAGGAGCCCAGGGTCACCACACCTTAGAAATTAGAGAAAGGATGGGAGGGCCTAGACTGAGGACCCCAGAGAGAGGGGAGAGGGGGTTGCTTCATGGGGCTGGAGGGATGTTGGCTCCTGGTCCCGAGGCGGAGAATGCATGCTCGTGTGTGCGCCTCAGTCAATACAAGCTGGCATTTGGCCTCCTCCTCACCCATCCCGCAGGTTCTTCAACTCTGAGCAGCACAGAACAGGAAGGCCCATCCTTGGTGAGCTCCTGCGAACCCTTTTTCTCTCTTCTCCCTCCTCTCCATAGCCAGGTATTCCTCAACCCAGGATATCAGAGACCTTGTTTTGGGTTGTTGTGTGCCGTCGAGTCAGAGACAACCTATAGCTGATCCTCCAGAGGATTTTCAAAGACAGTAAATCCCATGAGAGAAGCTCTCCTGGCATAACTCCTTCCCCCTAGGCCACCAGAGCTCCCCGCACACTGACAAGAGCCCCCCACTGACCACGGTCCTACTGTGTTGCAGACCAGCTGCTCAAGGAGCCACCATTTCCCCTGAGCACACGGACAGTCATGGAGCCCATGTCCCTGCAGGCATGGCTGGACAGCCATCAAAAACACCTACAGGCTGGCACACCTCTCAGCCTGTTCGGGGACACATATGAGACACAGGTAATGCATGGGGACAAGGTCTTTGCCCTCGGAGGACGGTCTGCCCCATCCCCTGACAGTCTCCTGAAGGTATCAGAATTCTGGGGCATTTGGCCAGTTACAGCCTGTGTTTGTGTTACAGCTGTGTTTGAAGGTGAGGGGTGGGTGGAGGGGTGCAAGGAGAGAGAAAACTAAACAAAGCTGACCTTTCATCAACAAACACTTGTCAAGTGGCTGTTTCAGGTGCCCATGGGAGAATTAGATAGTTATTGCCTCAAAGAATGCATTTTCTGGTAAAGGAGTCAGACAAGTGTTGAGTGTTGACAAGTCAACAGTGTTGAGTGACAAGTTACTAAGCGGGTGTTAAGTTATTTGGTGGAGACATTACAGGTAGACACAGGAGGGGGAAAGGAGTAACTAGGCAGGAAGGGGAATCAGGGAAGACTTCCTGGAGGAGGTAGTGTGGAGTCTGAGTTTTAACTCTAGTCTAAAAAGAAATGAGAGTAAAGAATAAAAATAAAGAAGAATCAGGAGGTGAAGTGTGCACACTAAGTGAAGAAAAGCCTATGCCGAGGTCTGGCCCTGCTAGACACTGAGGTTGGCCAGAGCGAGGAGGAGGCAGCATGTGAGAGGCCCACTGTGCGAGCAGCTGCAAGGTCCAGGGCTCAGGGGCTGGGCAAGGCCTAAGGGCTTGTCTTGGGGGCAATAGGACTTCATTCAAGAATTGAAGCTTAAGAGTAACTCAACAGAGTGGTGTTTCACAAAGACTGTTTGCCTGACCTGGAGAGAGGTCAGGAGAGCAAGAGAAGCAATGAGCTGACCTGCTCGGGGGGGCTTGTGTGCGTGCTGTTCTTGAAACACCCACCTCCCCACCTTGGCAAACCCGCAGCCATGTGAGTTAGACACCCAGTGGAGGCACGCTCATTGATGCAGACAATCCCACAGGGCCAGCTGCTTGGAGGAGGCCAGGCACCAAATTCCTTCCCACCCCTCTTGGTAATGACAATCAGCCCTGAGATGCTTCTTGGGCTGCTATTCCCACCTGCCTCAGTTTACACAATGCATAACCACGTGCAGGACTCCCACTCGGCATCTGTTGTCTCGGGACCCAGAAGGGTCACACGGGCCTCTGACCACACTCACAGTGGGGAGATTGCAGGGACTTCTGGGGAGTCAGCGCGTGTGTTTCGTGTGTCTGCACATATGACAGGCTCATGTGTATATGTGTCCTGGCAAGTGCTGGTCAGCATCAGCACCTGCAGGTGTGCCTAGAGGCCACACTGTCCCTGAGCAGCCACGCATGGGCAGCACCTGTGGTAACAGGAGGCCGGCCCTGCATGAGGCCGCCTCCTGTGTGAGGCAGGAAGCACCGGAAAGATCTGTGCCACTCCCACCAGGTTGTTGCCCATGGACAAGGCAGCAGCAAAGGACAGAGAAAAGATGTGGACATATGGCTATGGCAGTTGGTGAGCATGGCCCTGGGAGAAGGGGTGCCCCACACCCTCCTACCCACCAGAACTGAGTGAGCAGGGCCCCTGGGTAGGGGGGGGTCCCAGGTCCCCCGTCCACCAGGCCCGGGCCTCAGCTCAGCACGGAGGCCAACAGCATGTTTGATTCTCCTGCTTCTCTCTCCCAGGAGGGCTCCTCAGTGGTGACGATGGGAGGACAACGCCTCAGCCTGGACCCCGACGACAGCCTCCTGGTGCCAGCTGGGACTTCGTGAGCACCCCCTGGAGCCCATCCACACACCCAGAGTGGACATATCCAACCTTGGGGCTCGTGGGATGCAGCTTCGCCTGAGCCCTGCCCATGTGTCTCCACAGGTATTCATGGGAGCGTGCAAAAGGTTCGGTGACCTTGTCTGTGACCCAGGATCCCGCTTGCAAGAAGCCTTGCAGGGACCCCAAGTAGCTGTGGTGTGTGTGAGCATCACTTCGACCCTGCTGGGTAACTCTCCCAGGCCCCACTCTCTGCAAGGAGATCCTGTGCTGCTGATCAGAGGCGAGGCCCTCCACACCACCGCCACCCACCTGGCTGCTGTTCTCTAGGGGGTTCCGTGCCCCCTACACCACCAGCAGCTTTCAGCATGACACTGCCAGCCCTCTGCCCCCACAGCCCTGCACAGCATTTAGTGGCTACCAAAAAGGGCCATAATAAAGGCTTCCCTGTGGTCTGGCTCCGAGAGGTTGCCGTCGTCTGCGGACCTGTGCACGACCCTGTGTGTTTCCCCGGGACTGTTTGTGTGGGAGCACTGTGTGATCATGAGCCTGTCAGGACCTTTGGCCAGGTGGCATTCACTGTGCGTGACCTCTGAGCTGTGTGTGTGTGTGTATGGGAGCTGACAGCATCTCTGCTTCTTTCTCTGTTCCCATTTATTCTTTTTTACATAACTTTTTCAAAAATAGCATCTACGGAGGTTTTTCCAAATAACAGAAGTGAGGTGCTAATTGTAGAAAATGCAGAAATGCAGAAAACCACAAGATGCCCCCACCCAGAGTGTAACCACTGCAAAAGCCTGAAGACTATCACTGGCCTAGAGACATGCTTTACCAGGCCTCAAGCCCTCCCTCCGCCTCCCAGCTATGCACAGTGTCCTACAATTCAGGGGGGCTACCCGGAGGGCAGGACCCCTGAGAGGTCAGAGTGCACGCAGCCTGCAGCGGGTGCTCTGGGCTGGGTTGTGACAATTCAAGAGCAGCTGAAGAGTAACTGAATCTAGGTCAGATGGGGCAGCTCACTGCTTGAAGGTAAAACTACCTAGGGGGAGGGGGGAAACAAGGGTCCGAATCCTCTGCCCAAGTGGCTCCCCAATGCGAC
The DNA here is from genome assembly GCF_000299155.1 of Elephantulus edwardii. Lineage (NCBI taxonomy): Eukaryota > Metazoa > Chordata > Mammalia > Macroscelidea > Macroscelididae > Elephantulus > Elephantulus edwardii. The sequence goes on from NW_006399769.1 coordinate 9,089,257, forward strand.
AAGCTCCCTTGGGCAAAGGATATCCTCATGGTGCAAAATGGGTTTCCAGCCATGAGAAATGTTCTCTTCCCTACGGACTTCAAGTCTCACCAGCAAATGAAAACAGCCCTAGTCTGTAAGATTCACAGGAGGCAGGAAAACTGAGGGCAGAGGTGGGGGCTGTTCACTGTGAGGTTCAGGGAAGGAGCTGAGAACATAGATGGCAGGGGACCCCGTGGTGAGGATTCTAGTGGTGGAAGAAAAGGAGTTTGTCCACAGCCAAAGGCAGGCCCAATGCCAGATAGAAAGTAAGGAAAATCAGACTTTGCATGCATTTTCTTGAAAACCATAAACTTTTATGTAACTTACAACTGCAGAAGGTCAAGGATTGCAGCCTTCAATACGGACTGAAGCTCAACATCAAGAAAACAAAAGATTTTCATTACTGGGCTGATTGGCAGCATTATGATAGATGGTGAAGAGACTGAAATGGTTGACAGCTTTAGTTTGTTTGGCTTCCACAATCAACACTCTTGGTACCAGCAGCCAGGAAATCAAAAGACAAATTGCATTGGGAAAGTCTGCTGTTAGTGACCTCTCCAAAGTATTGAAGAGCAACGAAGTCAGTCTGGGGAGACTAAGGTGCACCAAATCCAGGCCTTAGTCTTCACAATTGCTTGCTATGCATCAGAATGCTGGACAGTGACTAGGGATAACAGGAGAGTTGATGCCTTTGAGCTGTGGTGCTGGAGAAGAGTATTGAGGGTACCATGGACTGCTAGGAGAACAAACATCTGTCCTAGAGAGGGTGAGACCAGGCTACTACTTGGAGGCAAGGATTTTGAAGTTCCGTCTGACATACTTTGGACTTCCAGGAGAACAAACAGGTTCATCCTGGAGAGGTGAAACCAGGCTGCTCCTTGGAGGAGCTCCTTGAGGCTTTTTCTGACATACTTTGGGCATTTTGTAAGGAGGGACCTTGGAGAGGGACATAATGTTTGAAAAGGTGGAGGGATCACAAAAGAGAGGAAGACCATTGATGAGATGGACTGATTCAGTGACTGGGGTAATGAGGGTGGGTGTGTCAGAGACAGTAAAGCTGGCACAGGATAGAGTAGGTTTCAGGGCTGTTGTATATAGAATCACTATGAGTCACAAGTGACTTGATGGCACATAACAACATCATCATCTAACACAACTCTCCAAGAAGGTAGAGATGCCCATTTCACAGGTGGTAAGAGGTTTGATGAGAAGCAGACAACCCCACTTGTCTTTGTTTGCTGCTTCCCATGCTGGTTCTCCTGTGGCCGCCTGTCCACCTTCAGCCGTGCCCAGCTGGAGAGTCCAGGAGGGGGGTGAGTCGGGGGCATCTGGGTGGGAAGCCTGAAGACCTGGACAGAGTTGGCAGCACTTGGTGGTGCAGACCAGCTGGTGATGGAAAGAGAGGGCAGAACATAGCCTGGCCTGGGAGATCAGACCACAGCTTCCTTTGGCCCTGCTGATGCGGTCATGAGGAGCCTGAGTCCCTGAAACCTCATCTGCCCACAGGCCCGGCTGTGCGGGCTCGTGACAGCGCCACCCAGTGGTGGAGCCGGACCAGGGAAGGTGACTGGGCTGAAGTCACCCAGTGCTCCCATTCTGCTCTGCAATGAATCCTGGATGGGGAGTGAGTGAGGTGGACCAGAAGCCATGGGGAGGAAACTGGAGGAATCTCAAGGATAGTCTCTCTGCGGGAAGAAGTCTCCAGTCTCCTAGGTAGTGGCAAGAAAATGCTGACAAGAGAGCCCTCTCTGCCTGTGGAATGAAGTTTATCATGGACTTGGGAACCACGACCAGCTTTGAAATTACCTGCAATCTGGGAACAGTGAAAAATGGACATAGGCCCCTTGTGTGTAGTTGAGTCAATACCAACCCCTGGTGGCCCTGACTGTACAAAACTACTACCTCACAGGCTCCCAAGCTTGATGGCTTACTAGGTCAGATCCACCAGGTGGGTTCAAACCACCAATGTTTTGGTTGGCAGTGGAATGCTTAACCACTGTGCCACACCCTCCACCCCTGGCCAAAGCCTTGAGGGGTCCTGTTGACTGAATTCTGCCTCTGTGAAGCAAGTTGGTGGGGCAGTGGGGAGGCCAGGGACCTGCACATCTGCTGTGGGTTGGGGTGCACAGAGAGGTCTGCATAATCCAAAGAACGTCTGGTGGCTACCAAGTCCAAGTGTGGGAGCACCCAAGGCTGTTCAAACTCTCTCCTGCATCCTCCACCACTCACCCCCTCCCACACAGGACCTCCAGCTCAGCCCTGCTTCCCCTTTTGCAGGTCAGGGTGAATTCCAGCCCCATGCTGGGCTCAGGGACCTGTGTGGCAGTCACTCCAGCACCAGAGAGGGAAGGGCAGGAGAGGTGGGGGCACAGGCTTCCCCTTCGCCTGTCAACAGGAACACTGATGCTGATAAAAACCCCAGGATGTTGCATCACTGCAGCTGGCCAATTGATAGCGTTTGCCCTACACTCGGTTCCAGACACCCAGCAGGAGAAGCCTCCAGAGACTTCATCCCCAAGGCCAAGACAGGGGCAGCCCATGGGATCCAACAACCTGAGTTCGCCTGTTCGCAGGCCCTCACCGCCTGCCTTCCTCTCGCCCTCTGCCTTCCCCACCGTGCGGGAGTCACAAGTGGAGGGCTGCACCCTGATTCCCTCCTCTACCCTGACGGCCTTCATGGCCTCCTTCCTTTGCATAGAGTTTGTGCTGGGTCTGGTAGGGAACACACTGGCCTTCCTCATCTTCTGCTTCTACACGCGGCCCTGGACCTCCAACACGGTGCTGCTGGTCTGCCTGGTCCTTGCAGACTTCCTCCTGGTCATCAACCTGCCCCTGCGGGTGGACTACTATTTGTTCCAGGAGGAGTGGCGCTTCGGGACCGCCGCCTGCCAAGTCAACCTCTTCATGATCTCCAGCAACCGCACGGCCAGCGTGGTCTTCCTGGCGGCCATCGCGCTCAACCGCTACCTGAAGGTGGTGTGGCCCCACCACGTGCTGAGCCGGGCCTCGGTGGGCGCGGCCGCCTTGGGGGCTGGTGGGCTCTGGGGGGTCATCCTGCTCCTCAACGTGCACCTGCTGCAGGGCATGAGCTCCAGTAGTGTCTGCCTCAGCTACCAGCTGGGCACGAACTCGTCGGCCTGGCACCGTTGGCACGAGGCACTGTTCGTGCTAGAGTTCTCGGTGACGCTGGCCCTCATCCTCTTCTCCACGGTGAGCATCTGGCGGACCATCCGCCGGCAGGGCCTGGAGGGCCAGGCGGGCCTGCGGAGGGCCATGCACGTGCTGCTGCTGGTGGTGGCCGGCTACACCATCTGCTTCCTGCCCAGCTTCGTCTTTGGCATCATGACGGTCGTGGCCTTCGAGCTGCACGCCTGCCACGCCTTCAACACCTACTCGCGGCTGTTCCACAGCTCACTGGCCTTCACCTACCTCAACAGCGTGCTGGACCCCGTGCTCTACTGCTTCTCCAGCCCTAACTTCCTGCACCAGATGCGCTTGCTCCTGGGCATGTCCAGCAGCTCACAAGGCTCCTCCAGCAACGAGAACTCCTACGTGGCCCCTGCCCGGCGTCTGGACGCCCCTCGGCAGGCGAAGGAGTGGAGGTCTGCTGTAGGGGAGCAGTGACAATGCCACTCTCTGGCCTGTGACCGCACGTGGTGCCCTAACCAATCTGGCAGGAGGCAGCTCTAGGCCAGTGCCAGGTCACTGCAGCAGCAGAACGCAGGGGACAGCAGGGAGAAGGGTGCTGGCCTTGCACAGGAGCACGCACAGCGTGGGGGCAGGGAGGAAGGAGCAGGACGCCAGGGGAGACAGGCAGGGAGCCCCCAGAACTCCTCAAGGGCCCCAGCTGCCCCATCCTGGGAGTTGAGGACATAATTACTGCAAGAGCTGAAAGCTATTTTAGAAAGCAGATAGCTGTACTTACTGGGATGATCTCCAGTTTGTTCTAATAAACTTCCTTTCTGAAAATTTAAGCCAAATTAGTATTTCTCAGTCCAGCCTGCGAGTGGGGTCAGTAGGATTCCAGGTGAGTGCCCTGAGGCAAAGGGTCATCTGGGGACAGAGTGGGGCACTCAGCAACCTTCCCCACAAAGGACACCATCTTCCACAGAGCGAGAAGCCCTCACTCTCAACTCTGCCACTGAATCAATTCTGACTCCCAGTGACCCTCTGTTGGGTTTCCGAGGCTGTGAATTTTAAGAGACTGCCCATCTTTCTTCCACATTGCTGCTGGAGGACTTGAACCACCAGACGCATGGCCTTTTGGGTAGCGCTTAACTTGCTGCAGATAACCCCTCCACTGGACGCCCCTGAAAGGTAGAGCTGCTTTCCTGTGGGAGGGGATGGGTGGGGAGAGGAGGGAAGGGGATGAGAGGGGAGTAAAAGGAAGTGGGGGAGGGGAGTAAAGGGAAGGTAGGGTGGGGAGCCTACCTCCTTCTCTCCTCCTCTCTGGCCTGTGAATCCTGACTGTCCACCTGAGGTCCAGCAGTTCAGTCTCCAATGCCTCCCTAGGACGGTGCTGCTGGTGGAGGTAGTGCTGCCCCACCGAACAGACCCCATGTGAGGGAAGGGGGTCCTGGAGCCACGAGGGCTTGGCTACCACCCCCAGCACCAAGGTTACCTTTCCCACCTCTCCCCCTTTCTGTGCTCTTCAGTGTGCCCATGGTCAGTATCTGAGGCCACAGCGCTGCCCTATTTCCCCAGATGCAAAAGGTGTGTATCTGACAGGCATCTATTTTGGGGAGAAAGGTTGGATTTACCGTCCACAGGGGAAATCACTCTTTGGCTGGTAACTCCTTTTATGACTTGGCCTGCAATTTCTACTCCAACCTTCCCCTCCGAGAGAATCTTAAGTTCCAGGGCCAGGGGGTGGGGGGAGTGGGGTGTACAGGGAGGGCCAGGGGCAAAGGGCTACTTCAGGCAGCAAAACCCCAAAGCCACATTTTCCAAGTCTCTTCTCTAGTCACCTCAGATGAATAAACTCCCCTCTCCCAGCTGAGGAAGACAGAGGCCTGGGCCTGATAAAGGGGAGCGAATCCCCTCTGCCCAAGACCCCCTGGAGTTGATGCCACTTAGGGTAGCCTTCTCATATGAGGACAGAGATGCCCATCTACACGTGAAAATGGATGCTTACCTTGTTTATGGGCATTCCATTCCTGCCAGGGACGGTACATTTGAAAACAAGAAGGTACACTTTAGGAAGCTACTGTGGGATTGGGACGGAGCCAGGTACCAGCCACATGGAGGTGTGGACAAAACATGCAATTGCTCACTGCAGATTCTAAGCACCAGGAAGCCTGAGCTGACCTCGCTGATTAGGTAATTCAATACCACACACACTCTGCTCTCTCTAGACTCAAGTTTTTCCTCTGTGAAATAAGAACAGTGATCCTGGCCCTTACCTACTTTGAGGATTGGAGACGGAAATAACTTAAGACGCCAGAGCACTTGGTCAGCAGAGCATTTGAGGTGCATGGGAGCTGGGGAGGGAAGGAAGAGAGATGAACAGCGAGGAGAAGGAAGCCCAGGAGGAAGAGGAGAACATGATCTTATTTATGCTCAAGTTTGAGGTCTTGGGGAGTATAAACTGTTCATGCATTCTGCTACTAGACTCTACTGGCCTCATGGTAAGAAGCTGCATTGCCAACCCAAAAGCTTATAGTTCAAATCCACCAGCTGCTCTGCAGAAGAAAAATGGGCAGTCTCCTCCCATGCAATTAATTGCCTCCGAAAACCCACTGGAGGGTCAGCTATGGGTCAGTTCTGACTCAATGGTATATAACAACAACATTAACCAAAAAAGTTCACACAAACATGTTTCAGCAGAAATAGATGGTGACTTGGGGGAAAAATCACCCCACAACAACGCCCCCACCCCAAACCTGGCCACTGAAAACCTTTGGGGTCCAGTTCTACTCTGACACAACTGGAGTCACCCTGTGTATGCAGTGACTCCCCAGTAACTAGGTGTTTTTTTTAAAGATGGGAGGACAGCATCCAGGTAGCTGGAGGTGGGGTGAGTAAAGACCCCATCTCGTACTTTCCGGTACAGAACCACATCTGGTTCCTGAGGCCAGCTGCACCTACTTAGTTAGTGGAAATCCCGGCAGTGACTGCTCCTTTTTCTTTGTCTCTTTTCTTTCCCCTATTTAACCTCTGACATCCTGAGGAAAAAATCAAAAGGTACTTTTCTTTTACTTGCAGAGACTCCTTTGTAAGGGAACAAGCATGTGGGACTTAGCTGAAGACTGAGTGTCATTAACGTAGCCAGTGTCCCCTGGGCACCCACCATAGGTCAGACACTGAGCTGAAAGGCAGCAACTGTTACCCTGCCCCAGACAGGCCCGAAAGAGACAGACCTGCTAAGAGGTCATATGCAACCCAGTGCTACCCAAGTTGCCTCAAGCACTGGTGCACCACAGAGAGCCAGAGAGCTCACTCAACTCAAGAGTATCTGCGAAGGGGTCAGGTGACCCGAGTCTTAGAGGATGAGGGAAACAGAGGAGACACACAGGGAAAAGAAAGAACCAGAGTTGTGAGAAGACTCTGTTCTGGGGAACAATGAATTCAAGGAGGCAACAGGAGGAGGTTGAGATGCACAATCAGGAGGGGGCAAGAGAGATGGGCTGGGACCAGACTGTGAAAGGTCTTGCTGCCAAGCCCAAGAGGCTTAAAAGAAGGTGTTTAAGAAGTTGATTGGGCAAACAACAGAGGCTGGCGAGGTTGCAGAGAGACTGGAACTCTTATTCACAGCTGGTGGGAATGTAAAATGATATAGCCACTATGGAAGGCTGTCTGGTGCTTTATCAAAAAGTTGGAAATAGACATATCATTTGACGCAGCAATTCCACTACTAGGACTATTCCCTAAAGAGCCACAACTCAAGCAGATGCATGTACACCCATGTTTATTGCTGTGTTACTCACAACAGCAAAGAGAAGAAAGCAACCCAAGTGCTCATCAATAAATGAATGAAGAACTATGGCACATTCACACAATGGAATATTATACAGCACTGAAAAACAATGAACTCATAAAGCATTATACAACATGGGTGAGCCCAAAGGACATTAAGCTGAGTGAAATATCTCAGTCACAAAAGGACAAATACTACATAACACCGTTTTTATAAAATAGGACAGACGGAGGTGGGGTGGACAGAGAATGAGAAAAGAGCAGATAGATAACGAACACTGCAGTAGAACAGATGATAGGAATAACTGTCCAAAAGGAATATATGAGTAGGCATTATATGTATGACAACAATCTGAAACAAAGGGTGCACTGATAGGTGAGCTGGTGGAGAGGGAAGGGGGGAAGAAAATGTGCAACAAAAGGAAAATTATAAATAAAAAAAAGTTAACGGAGGGAGGGGGAAGGGAGAAAGAGGAGGGAACCAACTTTCCTGCAAACTTTTGTTTAAATCACAATAAAACAAAGTTTCAAAAAAGTTGATTGGGATGATCATTTTTGTGTCTTGAGCTTACTCTGGCCATGTGGGTGCAGGAGTAGTGAGGTGACGAGACAGAGGAGGTGACTTGGTTAGAAGCGAGGGCCTAGAAAAAGGCAGCATCAGAGAGAATGGCAGGTCAGAAGAGAGATGCACATCTGAGAGGCATGGCTGAGGTGAACGACCAACAGTGGACAAGGCTGTGGATGGTGGACAGACGGTGACACAGTTAAGGGCACAGGTGTTGGAACTGAGCAGGAGAAGATAAAATGCTCTTTCTGTTTTAGACAAGTTAGGACAAGTTGGAGGGCCTCCAGGCAAATACATACAATCTTTCCAAGGCTGGGGACTCGTGCTCAGAAGCTTCCATTATGGGATGGGAGGAGATCACCAGGAAGAAAGTGAAGGGGGAAGAGGTCAAGAATCATTCTTAGAAATCTTTTATCAGACCCAGTGAAATGACAGGAAGAAGCCTTTAAGAAGGAAGACCAATAGGAGGAGGGCTGGGTAAAGAAGGGCAGATAAAAAAGTAAAGGCAATCACTATGCCTTCTAAAGAATAAAGAGACTGTCCATTAAAAACAAAACAAACCAGATAAAGTCCTCCTCCTTATCAATGTAAAAGCTAACTGCCAATTATCACGACAAACTGCGAAGTACCTCCTAGCAGAGCATTTTCAGAAGGGTTTCCTAATTGCTGAAGAAAGCTGATCTGAAAACTACAGTGCGTGTCCGACACCATCTGGTCAGGCTTTCAGATGGACCCCCTGAACTAACATTGTATTTGTATTTCACAGACTGCCAAGTGAACAAACACATCTGTCTTGGAAGCTGTGCGGTCGGAACTCCCAGAAGCAAAGGTGGTAAGTCTTTGTCTCACATAAACCAGGCTTGTTGTCACAAGAAGCCAATCTCTGGAGGAGGATATCAGGCTTGGCAAAGAGAAGGTCACTGGACAAGAGGAAGGCCCTCACTGAGTGGGTGGATGCATGGCTGTAACCAGGTGCTCGAGCCCGTGGCTTCGAGGAGGATGCGGCTCAGGAACCTTCATTCTGTTCACAGGAACCTAGGTTGCCATTTGTATAAAGTTTAATAATATGTAAAGCATCTTCTAAATTAGTTATAGATCCATACATGTGTCTTAATTGTACAAAGCATGCCTTAGGATTTTAGCATCAAAGTCAAGCGAGGGCTTACTTTCGGTAAGAAGGAAAGTTGGAAAGAGGCACACATGTGGCTATCATTCTAAATGAATGTTAAAAAATCCCAACAAGCCTCTGAAGGAAAACTGTAAATAACACCTGAACATGACTTAGCCCCACACTGGAGAATTTAGAGGTCACTGTAATTTTTTTTTTAAAAGGTAATACAATGATAACAGTTTTAAGTGTGCAAGAAAGCTGAAATAGAATGACTAAAAATAGTGCTGGATTTTGCAATTAGGTCATTAGTAACTTTGCTGACAGTAATTTCAGCGAGTGGTTGAGGGCAGAGGCTGACTGGAAGCCACAGAGTACTAGCATGCACTAAGAAATTAATGAGATTTGAAGTAATGGAGACAACTCTCCCCTCTTCCAATTTTGCCAGTAAAAGGAGATAATAGCTTTGAGTGAAACTAACAGGAGAGGTTTTTCTGTAGTGTGATTGTTGTGCTGTTTTGTTGATGAATTGTTAGGTACTGTTGTTGAATCCTTCTCACAGGCCCTCTGTACAACAAGACAGAACCGCCCTCACACCAGCTGCTGCTAGCATGTCACTCAGTCTCGTGGGGAGGCCTCTTATTGTCCACTGACCCTCTGTCCTAGCAAGCATGATATCCTTCTCCAAGGTTCAGCCCCTCCTGTTAACATTCCCGGGACAGTGATTGAATGGAGAGATCGACACAGAGGAGCGGAAAGGAGAGAAGGTGAATATTCACAAGTGAGAGAGAATATGATGATGCAGCAACCATACACACAGTGTGCCCAGCCCTATTGCAAGCATTTTGCACACACACATTTATTAAGTTCTGGTGGTTTAGAGGTAAGGAATTACGCTGCCAACCCAAAGGTATATGGATTGAATCTGCTCAGTGGGGAGGAAAAAAAGCAATCTCCTCCCATGCAATTTACCTGCTGGAGGGTCAGCTAGGTGTTGGTTCAAACTCAAAGACACACAACAACAACATGAAGAAGATGTGACAATAAACCCCATTTGACAGATGAGGACACTGAGGTACTGACCCTAGCCAGGGCACACTGCTCCAAGGCCTTGATCGGAGTAAGGGTTGATGGATTGAGCATAGATGTCACTGCCTTAAACGAGAGATATGGGACAATTACAGTGGGTACTGGGCCAGGGGTGGGGGTGGGGGTGTGTAGAACGCTGAAGAGACCAGCCTGTTACTTCTTAAAGCCCTGCAGGAGAAATGGGCCACTTGACACTGAAGGTGGGGTGCATGGGCAATGGGTCTTATAGCTGAGCCACAGTACTCAGTAAGGACAGAAAGAAAAAAAATAGGTATAATTTCCAGAAATTTATTGGAAACACAATACAAACGGATTAGCAGATGGTACTACTTGACAGTCCACACTGTAACATCACGCTCCAAATGAATTACCCTGGGGAGATGCTCGTCACCACTGATGTGTGGTCTGGGCTGGTGTCTCCAGCAGGGAAACCAGAGATCATGTGGAGAAGGGATGGGGTGGCCAGCAAACCAGGACATGGCTTTCCTGAGGGGAAGGGAGGAGGGGTGCAGGAGGTTCTAGACGGGTAAGTTCCCCCAAAGGAAAACAAGGACTACAGTAAGAATAAAGGCTTTGCTCTCCCTCCCCAAAGCACTTTCAACTCTAGTCAGAGTAAAACAATACACAAAACCCAAGGGGCAGCTCCAGTCTCCCCCGGAGCCTCAGGACAGCCGCTGATGGACCCTGAGCAGATGCTGAGCCTGGACTTGCGGGCCCTCAGCTGGGTTCCTTTCCCTCCCCTGCACTCCTTTGGGCCAGGCCCCCTGTGGTTAGCAGTGTCCAGTGGGCTTAGCTAACTTGAGGCATCAGCAAGAGGCCGAGAGGGGGAGAATTCAGGTTACCTCATCCCCTCTAGGCCACAGCAGGTGTGTCTGACAGTGGAGATGTCTCTGCTCCCACTGGGTCCTGTGTGGTTCCACCCAGAGGCCTGGACTCTGAGGACTCTCTTGCCTGGGTTCCCAGAGTTCTGGCTGCTCCCCACTGCATCCCACTTCTGGGCTGTTCCCTGTTTTCTGGCTGGTCTCTCAGATCTACCATCACTTGTTCTCTGTATTAAAATTCCTCTGTGTTACATAGTTAAGACTGGTTTCTCTTCCAGGTTGGACTCTGACAGATGAGAATTCTAAAAGATACTGGGTTAAGGACAAGGCATAATCTAAGGAGAACACTCACAACACTGAACTGCTCTCTCCTGGCCACTGTCCAATCTCTCACCCCTGGTGGGAGATCAGGGCTGGCCAGGTACTGACCGCTGTCCACTCTCGCACCCCTGGTGGGAGATGAGGGTTGGCCAGGTACTGACCACTGTCCACTCTTGCATCCCTTGTGGGCTATCAGGGCAGGGCAGGAACTGACCCCGGCAGTGGCAGGGCGAATGAAGAGCTGGCATCCCATCCACAGAGCCCAGCACATCTCAGTGTCCCCACGTTTGCTGTAGGCTGTGTAGACAGGGTCTGCCTGTGCACCCCACTACTGACTCACAGCAGTGGGCCATGGTCTCAGAAGAAGGGTGGCTGAGAACTCCGCATCAGCTGTTCAGACTGGTAAAGGCAAATAACAGAGGGGCTCTGCTGTTCAGTCAGAACACTTCTGAAACTACCCGGGAGCAGCAAATCTTGTCAGCATCATCTTTGTAGTGTATGGGAGAGCAGAACCAGGATCTTAGACTGGTGAAGGAAGATGGTGAAGGTGAAGGAAGAGCTTTCTTGATATCTGGAGCTCAAAAGGAGCTGGAATTTTCTCAAAGCTAAATGTGTGCCTGGGTGGGCCTCCAGGCAGGCGTGGTCTGGTCCCAGGCCCCAAGTCCCTGGGTCTGGGAGAGAGGGCCTCTGGAAGCAGAGAATGAGTGGGCAGCTGTTTCAACAATTAGCAGTCATTGTTTAACTGGGCCAGGAGAGGACAGGGTAAAGAAAAAGCAAGGGCTTTGTTTCAACCCATATATCTGTGCGGCGCACAGTAAAGCCAGGACAAGGTCACAGAAAAGCTCAGAGTCTTTTCTGTGGGGGAGAAACACATCAGATGATGTGGGATGCAGAGGATCTGATGTCTTCTCTCCTGGGGCTTTGCTGCGGGGCCTCTGTGTGGCCTCAGAGGGGACTCGGTGGGAATGCCCACCCCTCCACTGCCTAGTCCCACCCTCAGGGGTGCAAGCCAAGCCCCAGAACATCTCGGAGAGCAGGCAGTGATGCGAATGGCCTCCGGGCACACTGTGCTGAAACCCAATATGAGAACTGACTGCTCAGAGAAGCCATGATGACCACAGAAAAACAGGACTCAGAGCCCTGCCCTAAGCCATCACACATCCGTTGTCTTTGCAGGGCTGAGCCCAGCCTCAGGGGAGGAGGGCATCTAGAGTGTCACAGTCGTTTTCATGATGACTCTTCCTCCCTGAGGTGCAGGTTCACTGCAGCAAACATGTCCTAATGTTCCTGACTCTGTCAGGGGCACCTGCTATCAGCCACCCACCTGCTTCCTCTTTGCAGACTCCCAAGAGCGCAAGGAGCCCCTGCTCCAGCTGTGGTCATGGTGCCATGACCCTGCTCTGCCACCTGACCCTGCACACAGGGTGTGGAGTGGCCAGATCCATATGTGCCCGGGAGTCACCAGACACTGAGTTTTTCTCATTCTTGCAGCTGCATGAACAGAGTACAGAGCAGTGGCTGCTACACCATCCAGCACAGGAGCCAGGAAGGCAGGCGAGCCCGACCAAGCCAGAGCAGAGGGGCAGGCAGGGCTCCGAGGCCCAGGCACGTATGCTCACAGAAGTGCTGGACCAGAAGGGTGGGCCAACTCACGGTGTCACAGACACGGAACCACGCCTACACACCTTCCTGGGACAAATAGATGCCAACTACATAAAATAAAACTGAGTGATTGGTGACCGTCCCTCGGCAGGGCCCACCTGGCTGCAGTTCTGGACAGCTGGCTGGGCTAGAAGGGAGCAGAGCAGGAAGCAACGACTCATCACAGTGATGCACACGCTCGGCAAAGCCCAATCACCTGCTATGGTGGGAGTCGTCTGGGACCACAGAACCCCAGCCTCTCAGATGACAACATACAGATGAACCGTTTACAGGCTTACAAAGACCATTCTATCGGAACCTGGGGCTCTGACACCTGGGCACAGGGGGAGGGAGATCAAAGACAGGAGGCAGCAGGGAGTGCAGAGTCAAACTTCCCCTTGAAGACACCAAAACCCTGATGAAGCCTACTGAGGAAGAGTCAAGGATGGGTCGATACCATGGATTGCATGAACAAGGGCACGTTTCTTAAGAAAAACCCATTCAGAAAATGCCATGTCCCTCCTGTACACACACACACAGAGCTTAGGACAGATGGGAGCTGACGCATGCAGGGAGGGCAGCCCAGCTGGGCACTCTGAGCACAGCAGCTGCCCCAGGAGCGAGGAGGCAGAGGGGAGGCCCCCTCCCCTCGGTTCTCAAGCGTGTCCTGCTCTGGGACAGCAAGGCTGCTGAGAGGGAACCAGTGGGACACTGAGTCACACATGAAGATGCAGCTTTTGGAACATGCATCCTACAGTCTTCCCCTGACCCATCGAGTCTCCGTGGGTGCACGTGGAGGTCTCCCACCGAAATGTACCAGGAATGGGGCTGCCTCCTTCCCAGGCACAGCTGTGAACATCAGCAGGACAGTGTAGCAAGTCTTGGATTATAGGATAGGACAGGGACAGCTCAGTCTGACACACAGCACGTGAGTTCTGGAAAAGGGAAGAAACAGGATGAAAGTTAAAAGGGTTCCTATGTTGGAGGGGCCGCCACCTGTCTTGTCAGTTTGTCCTGCTATGCTGGCTTGTATGTTGCTCTGACACTGGGAGCTACAGTACTTGTATTTCAAATATTAGCAGTCACTCACAGACAGGTTTTAGCAGAACCGCCGGACTTAAAAAGACTAGGAAGGAAAGCCTGGCAACTCCTAAAAATCAGCCAGTGCAAATCCTATGTTCACTGAGCAGAACACTGTCCCATATAGTTTTGGAAGGGAAGTCCTCCAGGTCAAAAAGCACTCAAAATGAGCAATGGCCACAACAGAAAATCAGAGCACACAGAGATCTTGAACATGGCTCAGTGTCAGGCACTGTTTTGTTCTGTTACATATGAGAGTTGAGTCAATAGCAACTAACAACAGTAACACGTTGAAGGGAAAAACGAGAGGAAGGAGAGGCTCAACTCTCCCACCAACATTACTATCTTTGGGAAAGAAAAGGCCAGGCTTTAACTCAAGTACAAGTTCAGGATGCAAATCAAGGCGAGATCAAAGGCCAAGTTTAATTGAGGCTGAGGGGATATACAAACGATTCTCAAGTATCTTCAAAGCTGGATGTACAAAGGCAAGCTCACTGTTCATGGCCGGCAGTGCTAGCAAGTGTGGACAGGCTCATCAGACAGACATCATGGAACTTCTTCGACCTGGCACTGAGGACACAGAAAGACAACGGGCTTTGGGAAGGCAGTCTTGTTGGAAAGAATCATAATTACTCATAAGGATGTGGGCACTCAGAGGCTATGAACACATTTCTGTAGGGGAGGTCTGAAAACACCCACAGTATCAGCCTCTCACATCAGGGAGGACTGTTACTATCCCTCATCTCCACGCCCTCCACTTCCTCAATGATCTGCTACTCTCCTGTCCCAGGGCTAACAGAGATTAAAAAAAAATGAGGTCATGAAAAGCAGAAGTGGCCCGCCAGCTACATCATCACCACGTTCTATTACTCAGCAGGCGGCAAGCCCTTTAACTTGGTTATTAGGGAACGGCCAGGTGGGCAGTGGGACGGGATACAATGCCCTGGTCAAAGATGGTACACAGAGCAGCAGGTCCACCCTCCCACTTCTCCCAGTGCAGGATACTGTACACCCAGGGGAGGACACAGCAGCGCTAACCCTCAAGTCCTGCAGCATATGCCCAGAGCAAGTCATCTACCAACATATGCTCAAGAAACATGATAGAGAAGGGAAAGAAATGCAATTTAGGACAAGCAGACCCTGACTTAAGATGTTTTTTAGTTCCAATAACTACATTTATAATTACCTGGTTTTAACATGTTATTGTTAATAACATGTATTCCCTAATAATGTTTTAACATAAAATTTGCTAATGCCATCATTCTCAAATATTCACTACTCACAGACATACAAAAGCAAAGAACAGACTGGCTGTATAAAGTTACTGATAATGAATAGCAAAATTTGACTCACGTAAGAAGTGATTTGAGGGGGCGTGGTCTGAATGGGACTCCATTATAAATTGGGGACTACCTGTAATTTGGCTAACTTTTGCTTTACTGAACCTGCTGGAGATTATATACATTTATATACATTATATACATTTAACCTTCACCTGGTGATGCAGAAAAGTTAAAGAAGCTGAGAAGTCAGTTGAACTGGTTGAACTGCTCCTCCTACCACACAACTTGTCACTATCTGGGCCATCCCACGCCCACTCTGGTACTGTGTTGGCTCCTGTGCCCTAGGAGACCACCAGAGAGACAACAAATGCTCCACTGCCTCTGTGTCAAGACCTCTCAGAAGCATCCCTCAATCTCTGGTTGGAGAGGGTGTGGCTGGATCATTGCTTTCTCTGTCCAAGCCCCCATGGAATTAAACTATCTACCCAAAGAGCCACTTACGGAAGTTAGTTCTCTCAGCCTCTGATACACCTTGTTCACCTGTGCTTCCTTTGAGCTGGCCTACACTTACCTGCTCAGGTATCAAAAGTAACACTCCCTATCTAGCAGTTCATGAGCTCATATCAGGTTCGCATCTGTCTTCTCCACAAGAGCTACAGTTTACTCTGCCTTCTGGTTAAAGAATTCCAAAACTTACCAAGAACTTCATGCTGGCCCAGATCCAGAGATGGAGCACAGGCACTCACGCAGAGCTGTTGTTGTTGTTATGTGCTGTCGAGTCGCTTGCAACTCATAGCGACCCTATGTATAACAGCCCTAAACTCTGCTCTGTCCGGTGCCAATCGCACTGTTTCCAATGCACCCATCCCAATTACCCCAGTCACTGAATCAATCCACCTCCTAGAGGGCCTTCCCCTCCTGCACTGTCCCTCCACCCTCCAAAGCATGATGTCCTTCTCCAAGGACCGGTCCCTCCTTACAACAAGTCCAAAGTATGTCAGATGAAGCCTCAGAATCTTTGCCTCCAAGGAGTTGCCCGGTTTAACCCTCTCCAGGATAAATGTTCGTTTTCCTAGCAGTCCATGGTACCCTCAATACTCTTCTCCAGCACCACAGCTCAAAGGCATCAACTCTCCTTCTATCCTCCCTAGTTATTGTCCAACTCTCTGATGCATAACAAGTGATTGCAAAGACCATGGCCTGTATCAGACGCACCTTAGTCTTCAGAGACACACCATCACTCTTGAGTACTTTAGAAAGGTCTCTAACAGCAGACTATCTCATCGCAATACGTCTTTTCATTTCCTGGCTGCTGGTGCCAGGAGTGTTGACTGTGGAGCCAAGAAAACTAAAGTTGTGTACAATCTCAATCTCTTCACCATTCATCCTGATGCTGCCAATTGGTCCATTGGTGAGAATCATTGTCTTCTTGCCATTGAGCTTCAGTCCATATTGAAGGCCACAGTCCTTGACCGTCTGCAGCAAGCGCTTCAGGTCCTCCTCAGTTTCAGAAAGCAGGGTTGTGTCATCTGCATAACGCAGATTGTTGATAGATCTTCCACCAATCCTGACCCACATTTCTCCTCATAGAGCCCAGCCTCTCGGATAATCTGTTCTGCATACAGGGTGAAAAGGTATGGAGACAGGAGGACCTTTAGATTCCTGAGTCTCCTTCCTAGACCATAATATTATTCAAATAATTTCCCTTCCAGTAGGTGATTTGTGGCACATTGGTTAGGTCAGCTATTAAGCAGGCCACCAACTGCTGTGTGGGAGGAAAGAATTGACAATCTCTTCTCATAAAGATAGCAAACCCAATGCTGGTTGATATCCCACGAAGATACACAGTGTGGACCTGGAATATAGGCAAGGTTTTGATTTGTTGTTCGTTGGGTCACTACATGTCATTGTCAACTTGATGGCACCTAACAACCACAACATAATGGAAAAACTTAGAAGTATCATCCCTTTAGGAAGGCACTGCAGGCCACACCGATACATACACAGCTTTTGTGTTGATATTTAGTTTTCCATTCTTGAATATTAGAATTTTTTTTCAAAGTAATCAGGAAAAATTCTCTAGCATAAAAGTTGGAGACCATAATCTGTAGGGTACATAAAAGGCTTGCTTATGTATGTATGTATGTATGTATGTATGTATGTATGTATGTATGTATGTATGTATTGACTATTTCTTTATGGTCAAGAAAATTTAAGCAGCCAAAGATACTATCATCAACATCCTCAAAGAAAAAGGACCACCAATAAAATGTATACAGTATGTGATAAAAACAGAACAACAACATGGGAACCAAGGAGAGAGAGAGGAAAAACATTTACTAATGGCATTCTAACCTACACTGAATGTATCTCTAGCCAATGACACTTAACAACTCTGGACAATAAAAATTATATTTGTTTGGTGCAACCACTGTGGAAGGTGGTATGGCGCTTTCTCAAAAAGTTGCAAATAGAGATACCATTTGACCCAGCAATTCCACTACTAGGAATATACCCCAAAGAGACCATATCTGCCACCCAAGCAGATATATGCACACCCATGTTTATTGTGGCTTTGTTCACGGTAGTAAGGAGTTGAAAACAACCTAAGTGCCCATCAACAAACAAATGGATAGAGAAGCTGTGCTATATTCATACAATGGAGTACTACGCTGCACTGAAAAACAAGGAACTCATGTTATTCAGAATGGGTGACCCTGGAGGACATTATGCTGAGTGAATTATCTCAGTCACAAAAGGACAAATACTGCATGGTGCCACTATTGTAAAACAGGACTGACCTTGGGGTTGGGGGGAGACTGAGAAGGATGGGTTCAATAATGTATACTGCACTGAAACAGATGAGGGAGAAAACTGTTTAAAAGGGATATGTGATTAGGTATTTTTGTCATGACAGGAGTCTAGAGGGAAGGCTACATGGTGGAGTGGACCTGGGGGAAGGTTTGTAAAACAATGACAGAATTCGTCTTTTACTTTTTCAAGAGGGTAGTGTGCTAGGGGTGGAGGGTTGGGAGGGGAGAAAGTTGCAACAATGAATGAATGGAAATTCAAAGTCTCTGTAAAGTTTTACTGAAATTAATAATAAATTTAAATTTTTTAAAAGAGCCAAAAAAGAATATTTGTTATATATTTATTATTATTGTGTGTCATCAAGTCAGAACCAAATCATAGCTGACCCTCCAGGGGGTTTTCAGAGGTAGTAAATCACTTGAGAAGAGACTGCCCATCTTTATACTGCTGAGTAGCTTCTGGATTTGAACTGTGGGCCTTCATGTTGGAAGTGCAAGTTCTTACCACTAGGCCACCAGAACGCTCTCTTTCCCTTTTTTATACATACATTCAAACATAACAAATCCACAATGGTAGATTTGTTAAGTAGAGAACAACCAAAAGCAAGCAAAAAGTGGATGGGCTATGTCCCTTGAAAACACAAAAGTAGACTAGGTGAGATTCATACCAAAATGGCTTTCCCTTCAGAGCAAAGGGAATAAAAAAAGCAGAAAGCTTTCATCTGATTCGGCCGGGGAGATAAGGGTCAGAGACTGCCTGAGTGGCTGGAAATTGAGAGGGAAATTCTAATAAAAGGAGGAAACATGACAAGGAGATTCCTTCAAATCTCTGCACAAATTCCTGATCCCTGAACTGCAAAGGTAGGGTAAGATTCCAGGGAGCCCAGAGGGAAATGCTAGCTGGAAAGCTGGAGAGACTTGGGGAGACTTAAGAGGGTGGGGAAGCAGAATGTAGAGATCAAGTTCTGCCAAGTTCCCTAGACTTACTAAACACTGCGGTCTTCCTGTTGGAATTTCAGAAACACTAAGACCCTCAATGAGATGGACTGATGCAGTGACTGCAGCAATGGGCTCAAGTGTGTCAGAGATGATGAGGATGGCACAGGTGAGGACAGAGACGACGATGGCACAGCTAAGGACAGGTTCATGTCTGTTGTTCAAAGGGTCACTATGAGTCATACTCAACAGCACCTAACAACATTTCCTTAGGAGTAAGGATCACATTACAGGACTAAGTGCTTCACTATAGGACCAATAGGAAACAGAAACCCCTCAGTCCTTATAAAATCTTAAACTTTTCATGGCAGACTGATTTTTCTGCTTCGAATTTTTTATTGATACCATTTATTTTCCATAATGGAAGCATGATGAAATCCAGGGGGAAATTTTTATAACAAACTTGACTGGAAGGATGGCTTCCTAGGCTGATACATGTACAACTTACCAGTCATACACTCGAATATGTATAGTTTATTAAATGCCAACTATATTGTAATAAATTATTAATTAAAAAAGAAATCATCAAGAGGACTTTTTTAAAAAAAGGACTTTACAGGGTTTTGTAAAGGAACAAAATGTGCTACCTCAGAGATAGGGCAAAAACCATTCTATTGCAAGCTTAACAAAGCAAGGAGAAAATGACAAGAAAGGTAATTGGTCATATTAATAATATAAGACAACATAGGCGTGACATGAAGGGGTGTTAACATACAGAGTTAGCTGTGTGTGTCGTCAAGCAGGAAGCATCTCACAGCTGACCCTCCAGTGGCTTTTCAGAGGCAGTCACTTACACAGGGACTCTCCATCTTCCACACAATCAGGACTAGCCGTCTAATTTTTTTGTTTCTCTCTAGTTTCCCATCCTTTTGCCTCTTTATTTATTTTCTGAGAGACTGTGTCTGATTTATCTTCCAGCCTCTTACAACAGTAGCCTTCTCTATTTCTCTCTTTAGTTCTGTCACTTTCATCTTTGCTACCATTATGAAATAGGGCTCGTTATCTCTGGTGCTCTGATGGCTTACTGGTAAGGTGCTGCACTGTCAACCCAAAGACATTGGATTCAAATCCACCAGCAGCTCTGCAGGAGAAAGATAACTTGAAGCACTTACTACAGAAGATCAAAGACTACAGCCTTTAATATGGGTCAGCCTCAAGAAAATAAAAATCCTCACCAGTGGATCAAAAGGCAACATCATGATAGATGGAGAGAAAACTAAAGTTGCCAAAGACTTCATTTTACTTGGATCTACCATAAACACTCATGTTAACAGCAAGGAATCAAAAGATGTGTTGCACTGAGGAAATCTATGGTCAAGGACCTCTTTAAAATGCTAAAAAACAAGGATAACAGTTTAAAAACTAAGGTGTGCCTGATCCAAGCCACAGTATTTTCAATTGCTGGGTTTACATCTGAGAGTTGGACAATGAATAACAAAGAAACAGCGATGCCTTTGAATTGCAGTGTTGGAGAAGACTATCAAATATACCATAGACTGTCAAAAGAACAAACAAATCTGTCAAGTGCAACCAAAGTACTCCTTAGAGACAAGGATGGTGAGACTTCCTCTACTTACTTTGTGCTTGTTTTCCAGAGGAACCAGCCCGTGGAGAGAACTATGCTGGAAAGGTAGCGGGCCAGTGTGAGAGAGAGGAGGACCCTCAATGAAATGAACTGGCAAAGTGACTGCTTAAACAGGACAGAAATCAGGAGGGGGTGCATGTGTGCAGGATCCGTGAGATGCAGCTCTGTCGCATCTAAGTCAACTTCGAAGACGCAGCTTCCAACTCTTAGAAAAGATTTTTTTCTGCTGAATGGCCAGCATCGGAAGCCTTTTGCTGTGTTCTTCCCTTCCCTAACCGTCTACAGCCCTGAAAGAAAAATAGCTGAGTGCCCAGCTCTCAAGTGAAAGGTTCACTTTCTTAGAGAACCAGCCCACTCCTTCCTGTGACTGGGCGGGGTCAGGGCTCTCGAGAATGGCCGCTGGAGGTCACGCAGGCACGTATGGGGCCAGAGCTGCTTCTCACAGCTGGGCAACCTAGAATAATGACCATGACATTCTGGTCACTCTTCCATGACCTCTGTATTGCTCAGCTCACAAGTCTAAACCTCTTACCAGCTTACACACTAGTATCTTCCTTGGGGACAGAGTGGAGTGGGAAACGATGTTAGTAAACTCAAACCCACTGCCACCTAGCTATTGTGACTCACAGTAACCCACAGTGGCGCAGAGGGTCGAGCAAAACCACTCCACAGGGTTTGTGAGGCATTAAATCTTCCAGGCAGCCTCTTCCTTCTCCCTTGAAGCAGCTGGCAGGTTTGGAGCAGCTGGTGAGTTTACACCGCTAGCCGTCAGATGCTGAATTATGGGGTCTCCTGGTAATGGTTGCAGGGATGATCAATTTGTCATCCTCCCAAAATATCCCCTAACACCAAGATGCTGACTACTATTTATCATTGTTTCTGTCTTCCTCCACTTCCTGGCTATACAGGCTCAGGAGAAAAAAAAATACTGCCCTCGGATGACATTTGAATAGTCCAGAAACCCCTAGATAGATCAGATACCCGGCTACATTGCGTCACCTTCAATCCAGCGTGGAGACGTAATGGCTTATTATAAAGCTGTAAGACACTCGCATGTGTTAGTATATATTTAACCAATTTACTATACCTTGAGACAGGACACCAGAGGTTGAGTCTCAGGGGTATGTGCTGTTCTTCCAAACATAATGTTTTAGAAGATTTTTTTTTTTAAATTTCTACTTTTCTAAAATGTATAAAAGCTTTGACAGAAGGTAGACTGAGCCTGGGAATGTCTAGGACTCCCCTCAGCTGTACCTGGAGGTCTATTTTTATTGGGATTTTGTAACGACTGCAGATAAATATCCAAGGCATGAGTTTGCTCACTGGTACAATGCCCCAATGCACCACCCAGTTCCCAAGGCCAGGATGCCAACGACCAGAGCCATTAAATCACTGCATTCACAAACAAGTCCTCAAGGGGACAGACTGCACCTCCTATATCATAACACTGTGCTCACAGAGGAACCCACCTTAAAAATCCTCCTTCAGGGGAGATTTAGAGAAATGATCCTATTGAATGTAGCTAATAAATATGAAAAATAACTAGATCTACAGTTGATTTACATGCCCCAGGGGAAATAAGCTAGAGCAGAACAGATTGAGAAAGAGCTTATTAGATGATCCATCACGTTTCCTCGGCTCAGATGCCCTAAGCATGTCCTCATCTGAGTCTGTTGCCCTGGTTTTCCTGACTCATTGAATATTCTTTTGGTACCTTTGGGCCAAGGGCTATACTACTTGAAAAATGGTTAAGAGCATCTTGAGTGGATCTTCCTTGGTCTGTATCACTACACAACAGAAGCCTTCATCACAAGTCCTCACTAGATGAGGACTGACACAGCAGGCAGGTCCCCATCCCTGCCCAGATGACGGACACGTCCCAAGTGTCTGACCCCGAGGAATGCAGGCACCTTCACGGGGCACAGGGAGGAGCAGCAGCTGCATGGCCTCCTCTCAGTTCGTCAGACTCTTCCAGTCTTCATTCTGAAACAGAGACTTTGCATCCTCAGGATTACAGGCTGGTCCATTCCCTCTTCAGGTATTTATTACAAGAGCTCACAAGAAGCTAAACAAGCCCACTTGACAAACTTAGTTTCCTGTTCCTTATAAATAGCAGGTCTTGATAACACACAGATATAACTGAAACATCATCATTTACCTTCAAGGAAACCCATGAAAGACTTTTTGAGAATCAGTCTTGAGAAAGAAATGTAGCTATAAGGAAGGAACTGACATTTATATACAATCCACATATGGCTTAAAGGACTTCAGTTGATATCTTCAAAATCTCCCAAGTAGCACTTCAGTAATAATAACTGCCTGGCTGCCTGTTAAAATACTAGAAATTAAAGGACATCCTCAAGGTGCATTAGAAGGAAAGTCTGGTGATCTACTTCTGAAAAGTTATCTTCTGAAACTCTCTGTATGAAGCACAGCATTACCAGACACACATGTGGTCAGCATGAGCTGAAGAAGTCAGCTTCTGAAACCCTCTGTATGAAGCAGTGTTGTCAGACACACACACGGGGTCAGCATGAGCTGAGGTCAACAGCAGAGCGACTGGTTTATGCCTGAAGAAAAATACCAGCCAGAGGCTATGCCATTAGTCAGAGACTATGCTGCTCTTGTTAGGAGCCGTCGAGTCAATCATGACTCAGTAACCCTAAGGACAGAGGATCTGAAACCTGCCCTCTCCAGTGCTGTCCTCACCCTCTCTGATAGATGGAGCCCGTTGTTACAGTCACTGTGTCAACCCACCTTGCTGAGGGTCTTCTTCACTTTCGCTAACCCTCCTCCCTTCTCAGAATATTGTCTTTTCCAGGACTGACAACATACCCTAAGTATGTGAGATGGTGCTTCACCATCCTAAGGAGCACCCTGGTTGCACGTCCTCCAAGAAATACTTGTTTGTTCTTTTGACAGTGCATGGGATATTCACTACTCTTCCCTAACACTACAGTCAGACACTGTATTATAGAATTTAATTTAAACATATTTCACCTTTAGGCAATTCCATGAATTTTCTCTTCTTATTTCTCTCATCTCTCTGTCTGCCTCACACACCTGTGCCCCAAGTTCCAGAAAGAGGAGAACTCTGACATAGACAAGGAGGATGGGTGGCTCAGTATTTAAGCTTTCGGTTGCTAACCAAAAGGCTGGCAGTTTGAACCCAGCACTAGCTCTGCAGAAGAAGGATGTGGCCCTCGGCTTCCATGAAGATTACAGCCCAGGAGACCCTAGGAGGCAGTTCTACTCCGGCCTACTGGGTTGCCATGAACTGGAATTGATTTGACGGCAATAGGTTTAGCTGCTTTATGAGACAGGCAGGGAGGGGAGGCCCAAGGGAGAAGGAAATGAAGGGAGACCGAGAGCTCTTTAAACTTAGACCATGATGGCTTATATTTGGTAGTCAAAGCAAACAAAAATCCCCACTATATTCCTCTGCTTATTCACATACTGTCATCCATTATCCACAGAAAATACAAGCATCTGTGTGCATACTGCATTCAATTAAAAACAAACAAACAAACAAACCTGGGTCCTTAGTTATCTGGTGGGAGAAATCCTAGATTTGATGGTAAATCCTTCGCCTGTAATTCACTAGCAGTGTGACACTGAAAAAATTTTTAGCCTCTCCAAGTAAGTAGGTATTTTATTACTAAAATATGGATAGTAACACCTACCTCATAACGTATCTTTAAAAGAAGGTAATATAAAAAGATATGAAATAATTTTTTAAATAATTTTAACAACTCTGGAAGGCAAATGAAATTTTTACTTTATAGGGCGGAAAACAGGCTCAAAGGAGCCGAGTGATTCACCCGAGGCCAGATAGGCGATAATGGGAGAGGCCAGCCATGAATCACATCTGACTCCAAGCACTTGCATATCCTTTTTTCCGCGGCAGAGATAAATTCCATGTCCCCTGCCGCCATCTCTGACAGGCTCTCGCCAGTGGAAAGGTTTTCTAGTAATGATTTTTTTCTATCTCCGCTGACTTCAGGGCTTGCCCTGCTCAGTCTCTGGAGTTAACTAACTAGGCCAACAGTGGTTGGTATTTGCTTTCCTGGCAAGAAAAATGTCACCAAAGCATCTGTGAGTCTGAAATGGAGATAATAAGATTTGGAAGCCTCATACCTGCATTTGACACTCCACTGGAAAAAGGCAGAGGCGTAGGCTGGACCCACAAGGCTCTCTCTGTGGGTTTGAACCTCTGCTATTCCTATCATGACTGACTCCTTCCACAGAGGATTTTAACCATTCAGACCTAGTCTTCACTCAATTTAGTTGCACCTGGGGCAGCCACAGAAGTCTGTGTGTGACCCAGCACAGAGCATGGCTTAATATAGCATATGGAGCGCTGACCCCTGTGACTTGTCCACTCAGTGCCTTCACGGGGTGTGCAGAAGCCAGTGCCTTCAGGCTATGTGTACGACAGTGATTTTCAAGAAGGCACTAAAAGGTTAACCATCATATCAACCATCTAAATCCCTTTCTGCCAGGGACTACTTCCCTCCTCCCCCCATCAACCAGAACCTCAAAGGCAAAAGTGGAGGGTGAAGGAAGGAGGAGAGTCATTGAGAAGGTGGCACAAGTTAAGGCTGGCAGACTTTAATATTTCAGTAGAACCAGGTTTCATTTCCAGTTCAATTAGTTCCATCCATTAATATCCTGTTTGGTGTGCTCATCGGTCTGATACGCTGATTAATTAAGTAGCAGGGCTAATTGATTTTATTGGATCACTCAGGATGGAAATTTCCCATGAGCCTGTCTCTATCAATTCAATTTCAATATATAATGGTATTAACTAGTTCATGAGCACTTACTATTTGCCTGGTTCCCCCCCCCCCCATGTTTTCTGCTCATTTTAGAAATTCAGGTATTACTTCCTTAAGGAAAGTTTGAGACAAACCATTCATTACCCCAAAAAAAAGGTTCACTAATGATAAGAGTAGATAAATGTAGTTCAGAAACACTTTTGTCTGTCAGCTCCACAACACTCCTTCTAAATTCAGCTTCTGATGTTGTGGGTGGGATTCTCTAGATCTATTTCTCCTTGTCTAACCAAAAGGTCAGCAGTTCAAACTGCCCAGTGCTTCCACAGGGGAAAGATATGACAGTTCATGCGCATGACTTCTGAGACTTGAAAACCCTGTGGGCAGTTCTTCTTCGTCCTACAGGGTCACTTTGAGTTGGATCAGCTGGAGGTCTGTGAGGTTTTGCTTTATATGATGCCTGATATGCATGTGGAAGTTGGACAATGAATCAGAAAGACTGGAGACTCACAGCATGGTAAAGAATATGGAATTAGACTGCCAAAAGAACAAACAGAACTGTCTTGAAAGAAGTGCCAGGATGCTCTTTAGAAACAAGAATGGTAAAAGCTGCACTGCAATCCCAGAGGTGTGTGGTTCAAATCCACCAGATGCTCTGCTGGAGAAGGAGGAGCAATCTCCTCCTGTACCAGTCAAATCCAATTTGATGGCACACACACACACACATATAAAATACAATATTAAAAAAAGAAATAAAGAAACAAGAATGGTGATATTGGTTCACACATCTTGGGCAGGCTTTCAGCAGGAGCTGGTCCCTGGAGAAAGACATCATGTTTGGAAAAGTAGAGAGTCAGAAAAGGAGGAAGATCCTTGATGGGAGGGACTGACCCCATGGGGGCGGCGCTGGGGAGGGTAGTGCAGGGGCGGGCAGGGTTTCACTCTGTTGTACATCAGGTTGCTTGGAAGCAAAATGGACTCAGCAGCAACCACCACCACCACCACCACCACTTATTAGGCATGGCTAGTGGAAGGATGTTAGAGGGGCATGTGAGCTGTAGGTGGAAGGATGGACTTCGTCCCTACTTTTCCTGTCAGGGTCACCCCAACTAGCAGCAGCAGCAGCTGATTTCATTTCCAGCTTTCTCTCATACTACTGGACGAGACTCAGGAGAGCTCCTGAGAAATGTTAGCACTCACAGGAGAGTGCCGTCCTTACGCAGGGGCTCCCGGTACTCAGGCCCTCCTGCGAGTTAGGCCAGGAAAGACTCACTGTCTTCTGTCAAGCCCTGTGCTTCTCGTTCACCTATTCTGTCCAATAACTGCTATACCAACATCTTGCATTAAATTATAATTCTCAGTAGGTTCTATTTTTCTGACTGGAACCTAATCCAACATGCTCAAAAACTAGAACTCCATTTATAATAGTGATTAAAAGATATTAATCACAGCTGAGTTGAAAGCTCAATTCTGCTAGCTTGTATTTAGTAGTTCTGGATTTAGCTTGTATTTCGTAGTTCTCACCTCTCTTAGGTCTCATTTTCCTCAATCACTGTCACTTGTCCAGTTAACATTTCTTACTCACTGTTGTTGAGAACCAAGTAATAGCTGATTTTTCAGTGGGTTTTGGAGGTTGTAAATCTCACAAGAGGCAACTGCTCACCTTTCTCCTATGGAGCCGCTGGATTTGAACCACCAGAGAGGCTAGGAATTCAACTGCCTATGGATTATGATGGTGCTTATGTGAAACCTATACTTGGACCAAGAGGCAGTCGTCAGTACAGAGCAAGGAGACACTACATGTTTCAAAATTGTGAATAGTGTCCACCAGGGATGTAGCCTGTCTCCATACCTTTTCAATCTATTTGCAGAACAGATCATCTGGGAGACTGGGCTGTATGAGGAGGAATGAGGCATCCAGAATTGGAGGAAGACTCATCAACAACCTGTGTTATGCAGATGACACAACCCTGCTTGCTGAAACTGAGGAGGACTTGAAGTGTTAGCTGCAGAAGGTCAAGGACTGCAGCCTTCAATATGGATTGAAGCTCAACATCAAGAAAACAAAGATTCTCATACTGGGCCCAGTGGCAGCATTATGATAGAGGGTGAGGAGATTGAGACTGTTAACAGCTTTAGTTTGGTTGGCTCCACAATCAACACTCTTGGTACCAGTAGCCAAGATATCAAGAAACAAACTGTATTGGTAAAGTCAGCTGTCACGGTCCTCTCCAGAGTACTAAAGTGTAACAACATCAGTCTGGAGACTAAGGTGACCTGATATAAGGCCATAGTCTTTGCAATTGCTTGCTATGCATCAGAGAACTGGACAATAACAAGGGATGATAGAAAGAGAACTTATGCCTTTGAGCTATGGTGCTGGAGAAGATACAATGGACTGTTAAGAGAATGAACAGGTTTGTCCTAGAGAGGGTGAAACCAGGCTGCTCCTTAGAGGCAAGGATTCTGAGGCTTCGTCTGACATACTTTGGGCATGTTGCAAACAGGGACCAATCCTTGAAAAGGAAGGGTGGAGGGACAGTGAAAGAGAGGAGATGAGATGGATTGATTCAGTGACTGGGGTAATGAGAGTAGGTGTGTCAGAAGCAGTAAATTTGGCACAGGAGAGAGCATGTTTCAGGGCTATGAGTGGCAAGTGACTCATCAGCACATAATAACAACAACAATGGGCTATGATATCAGAGCTCCCTAACATGTACTGAGATGCTTCTAAATGCCAGGCCTTCTGATCAGCAACTCTATGAACAGTATACAAACAATTCAGTTCCCTGAGCTACATGGGCTGACTGCTATGCAAATTCAGTGGCATATGGACTATGAGGGAGTTACTAACCTGTCCAGCTTGTCAGCGGCCCCCTGTCTACACCATGACAGCAAAATATAGATGAATGGCTATTAAAGAAAAAAGTGTTTCAACAGTTAGGGTGCTTGAGGCGAGGTCTGGTGGCCTAGTTGCAAGAAGTTGCATGGCAATCCCAGAGGTGCACGGTTTGAATCCACCAGATGCTCTGCTGGAGAAGGAGGAACAATCTCCTCCTGTACCAGTCAGATCTGATTTGACTGTCCACACAAAAGAATAATAATATTAAAAAAAAATGGGTGCTTCAAAAATGAGACTTCTTTTAAATCCCCCCGCCAAGAAGGTCAAAGTCTTAGTTGCCCCACTCCAAGTATTTACTGTTTAACCCAGAAGCAACGGCTTTTGCTGTAGCATTTTTTTCGAAATGAAGTGGGACAAACTGGCCCTACAGAGGGAACACTACAAGGTTGCAATTTTTAGAAATTTCGAGAAAACTGTTAAGTGTGACACTGAGCTAAGAACAATAGGAGCTGCAAATCAGGGTAGGAGGCAGTGAACATGGGAGAAGCTGCTCCTCCAGCATCAGTCATGAGCAACTATTTGTCCTAAGGAAGATATACGCTGTGTATGTACACATGAGGACATACGTACATACACCCACGTGCAGCCATGGAACCCATGAGGGCCAGAACCCAACAGGACCGCCTTGTTTCCCAGTGTCTCTCCAGTGTTGCAATTTCCCATTTTTTTTATTGCTCTCTATTAAGAATCCTACCTCATGAATACACAGAAAGTGTCTCTCTTTTATTTTACAGGTCTGGAAAAGACACTAAGCCATTATTAATGATTTGCATGTTTATTCAAATTATTTACAGATTATGTGTATATACTATTCAAATGGGTCAAGTTCACTTTTTAATAAAAACATCTAATGTCAATTTTTTAGTTTGTTTCGATTTTTGGATGAAATTATTGAAACAAATTTCCAACTCCTTAGCCTTATAAAAGAACTCCTGGTCTCCTTTAACTTTTCCAAAATCCTTCAAAGCCTTTATATAGTTGAAAACTTGTGTCTGACTTAAAGGTTCAGGCTCTTCTGGTGGCAAGTCTTCATCGTCTTCATCATCCTCATCTTTAGACTGTAAGTCCACAATATCTTGCAGGTTCATGTCCTCCATTTCGGTGGCAGCATCTTTGTCAATATCAATGTAACATGCAGCACTGACCCTGTGTTCTGAAACATCACTGTAAATGTCGTTTATTGCATCCTGAAGCTGCCTGATGTTATCGGGTTCAAGAACTGTTTCATTTTGTACACTATCACCACTGCCAAATAAGAAGCCACAGTTCTTAAAGCATTTTCTTACCGTTTCTTCCTTAATCATTTTGATTGATCGCTTAAGAAATGAAATTGCATCTAGGATATCGATTTTCCCCCAAGTCTCCGATGCCATCTTGCACATCTCAATGCCAGCAATCACCTTCTGAAGCAAGAGCTTCCTGTAGTTTACTTTAATGTTTTGGATAATGCCATTATCCAATGGTTGTAGGACTACTGTTGTGGACGGTGGGAAAAAAATTAACTTAATATTGGACAGGGGCAATGACCGATGGCAGCTAGCATTGTCAACAAACAACAGAATGCTTCGATTTTGCTTCTTCATGTTATTGTTGAGTTTATTTAAAAACTCTTCATAAATTGCTCCCGTCATCCAGGCTTTTTTATTCCATTTCCACTCTACTGAGAGCTGACTAATCTCAATATTCCTGAAGCATTGTGGCTTCTCGCTCTTTCCGATTATCCACGGTTTCTCAAATGTCCCATCTGCAAACGTGGTCAGGAGGACAGTAAGCCGCTCTTTGGAAAACCGGCCCCGTGAGCACTCTTCCCCCTTCATTTTCAGGGTCCTGTGAGGCATCGCCCTGTAAAACAGAGCAGTCTCGTCAGCATTTGCAATGTCTTTAGGATCGTATCCCCTTATGATCTCTTTCAATTTTGTGAACCAACTCTGAATATCTTTCTCAAACTCATTTGACTGCTCACAAGCTACGCTGGAAGTGATTCCATGCTTCTTTTTGAAGCTCTGAAGCCACCCGTTAGAGGCTGAGAATCCATCTACTTTTAAAAACTTTGCCATTTCCTTTGCCTTTGCTTGCAGGATTGGCCCTGAAATGGGAATGTTTCTGGCAGATGCTTGAAGAAACCACTCAAAAACTGATCTGTTGATTTCAGCATAATTTCCATCCCTCTCTTTTTTGACATTGACATTTGTGCTGCTCATGTATTTTTCAATGATTTTCTCTTTTTCTTTCATGATTGTGTAAATTTGTGTTTTGCCACACTTGAACTTAACCACAGCTTCTTTGACGGTCTTTTTCTCTTCAGTTATCATTTTGACAACGTCAAACTTTTCTTGCAGAGATAAATTTCTTACTCTCTTTTCCATGGCTGTGAAAGAATAAGGTTGTTTTTTTTAAAAAAAAATATGAATACAAAAAGGGGCATAAGTTCTTATAAAAATTAAAGAACGCTTATGATCTTTCCTTTTTGAAATGTTGAGGCTCTCACACAAAAGGAAAGCTATCAACCTCATTACAGAATGAAGTTAAAGTAATATATTTAAGGAATAAAAACCTGTAAGAGCTATTTTAATTTTTATTTTATTTTATTAATTTGTGTGTGTACCGTCAAATCAGATCTGACTGGTATAGGAGGAGACTGTCTCTCCTTCTCCAGCAGAGCATCTGGTGGATTAGAACCACACGTCTCTGTTCCAGCAGTGCAGCTTCTTGTCACTTGGCCATCAATTTTAATTTTGTACACAGACTAAATGTTTTAAGTGAGAAAAAAGCTTCTCCATTTGGGTGGTTAAACAAAAAAATCTGAAGGTAAGAATTTCAAGGAAATGAAGTTGTAGATTTTTTAAACTGTAGTAATATCATAAACATTGCAAATAGTTACAATGAAAATTGAAAACATAAAGCCTCCCAAGGCAAGTGGGGCAGGGGGGAAAGGTATGTTTTACTAGTTTTAACGAAAATAAAAAAATTATCACAGGCAAACCTGTACGAGCTAGAACTTGACAGGACTACATTGTTTTTCTGGATATCGCCACTTTTCTGCCTTTGACAAAGTGCAGTCTTACCACTTTTCTACATTCATTTTAGTGGAAGATATTTGAGTTTTCCAACTCTGACAAGTTTCTGCCTTACAAAAAAGGATTCCGACTTCTGTGGGTTTCACTGTCGTATCTCTACCTTCCAAACTAATGGACATTATTCTTCACCGGAAAAACTTCTACAGGCAAAAATATAAAGGACAGTCACATTCAGAGAATCACTGCGATGCACGATGTACATTCACACACAGTAACAATGCATAAAGAAGTGGAAAATGGCACTTTCAGCTCTGTCTTTGCACTTCTTGAAACTATTTCCTGCTTTCGCATTTGTACTTCCTGGTATTCACAGTGCACTATCAATGGATTTCTGATTCCATCCATCTCTCATAAATTTCAGCTTTCAGAGAATATTTATAAGGTCTGAAGTAATCATTTTAGTGGAAAACATTTGCATTTTACTTCTCTGACAAGTTTCCACCTTACACAGGCACTGGCTTTTGCAGATAAATATGTCCGCTTATGTAAGAGTGTGTATGTTTGTGTGTGTATGTGTGTGTGCAATCTCTAATGAATTTAGTGCATGCTTTCTGCAGAAAAATACATTCTTAGAGAGACGAAAGAAGCATTCATATAGAAAATGATCCCGATTCTATCAACTCCTGAATTTGCTATGGGCAAGGAAAGCTAGAAAGAATTTCCGTCTAAACACTATAGTAAGTTCCATCCTTGGTGGTTGGCTGGGCAGACACTGAGCATGTGTGGCAGAATGGCCAACATTCTCATGAGCAAGGGTGTATTTCTGCAAGACTGTAGCTAATTCTCCAAAACCATTTCTACAAATGCAAGCTAAATCCTTCATGCTGCTTTTTATTCATTTTGACATCACCATGACCTTCATAACTCACAGTGAAGGAAAATCACTACGGGAAATTATCATTAGAAGGGTTATCCCACATCCTTGCTCTAGGGCCTTGTTACCATTTCCTCTCACTGGAGGAATTTTGCATTCCACAGGCATGAAAAGCCTAAAGAGAGTTTATTCATAAATAAATGCCAACACTTCAACAATCAAGACAGCGCCAACCTCCAGGACTACTGAAATGAACAGTATATATTGCCTGGATGGTTAATTATGATTGTGTGTACCAAACGGGGAGGTAATTAATTTCCACTTCATGAGTCCTTCTATGACCAAGTCCATGAAAGAGACTTTGGAAAAGTGGTGATGTTTCTCAGTTTTTTCATGTGAAACAAATTATTATTTCCACATTTAGGACATCACTCAGGTAATTCCTTTCATGACTTGTGAGCAATTAAATAACTAGTTATGAATGACTGAAGAAGGGACAAAGGCAAACTCAAGATGACCCAGGAACACTGAAGAGCCTCTGAGAGCCCCGATGCCTCAGACAGAAGGCAAATGTGATCCCTCTGCTTGAGAAAATGCAAATGAGCAGTAAGCATGCATCACAGCAAGAGCATCATTTCCCAGGAGAGGCAACTTGCTAAATATAGACTTCACCTCCCAATAACCCTTCTCAATGGAGGCATGAGCAGAAAAGGACCTCCCAGGGAGATGCAGAAACATCACTCAGCAAAATGTCTTCACTGTGGCGGATATCAGTGTTCTCCCCCATACCCTGGTCACACATTCAGGTCAATCAGGGAGTACAAAAGTCTGTTTGTAATTCGCTGTTTGGTTTGTGAGATTACTCGTCAGAGCTGATGAGCACAGAGGGACCCTGGCCCCTCAGGTCAGCCCCCGACCCTGGGCTTACGTACCATCCAGGCCATTGTGGTGACTGTAGTTTCTTTTCCCCAGAATGCTCAGGGCCATGTGATTCGGGGTGGTAAGCATTCGCTTGGTAGTTGGGGTTTGCAGGCTTGGTGTAGATCGAATTACATTAGGTTTTTTCGCAGGATGAATCTCTAATGGGGGAAGAAAGATTTTTTTAACTCAGAGCACATTATTTAAAAGAGAAAAAAATCTTTGTGTGTACTTACATTTGCTAATATACACAGTCTTATTTCTTAATGAGCTGAATCAATTCCTTATGAGCTGACATGTTTTCTCAAGGCCTTGCATAATGAATCAGCTTGGAGTGGTGTTACCATGGTTTTACTTATCAAAAATGAGCTAGTTCTCCTGCTGCCTCAAGCCTGGAGTGTCTTGTACTGAGTACAAGTTAAAAAAGTACCTTCAGAAAGTCACTTACAACGTGAGTTTAAATAAGGCATTAAGGGATGTAACTCTTCATGGTATTAGAAATCAAAACATTATCTGGAAAGGTAGCCTCAGAAAAAAACCACCAACATGCAACGTGTGCAAGTTTTCTAAAAAACAGGATTTCTTCTCTGGCTCTGCAGCCAGGGTAGAGACCAGGGTGAATCACTCTCAATTCATAAATTCTGCTATAGACAAAACCCAAAACTGAAGTTCAAAGGCAATAGTTAGAGGTAACAGCAGAAAAGGTTGGATGCATCACAAAAATGTAACATTCTATAGGCATGGGTTTAAGAGAAGGCTATTACTATCAGGTGTATAACCCAAGAACTACCTACACCTATTGGATAAAGAAGACAAAATCTTAATACTGTAAGAACTGGATGTATTTAAGCTCCCCAGAGGTAGCGAGCTGCCTGGTTAACATACTAGCTAGACTTCTCCAGTGGCTTGATTCTACCAGTGACTCATATGGAAAAAGACGGGCCATCTTATCCCACTCAGAATATAGGCTTGGAAATGTGACAGAAGGTTGTGTGAGGTGGTAGCAATCAGGTGCCAGTGAAGGGAGCTATGACCTTGAACAAATTCTTCTCCAAAGCTTACCCCACTCGCCGTTTCTCAGCATCGTCACCCACGACCCAACTGAGGGCAGGCCTCCTCGTCTGTCTCCTTACCCTCCAGCCCAAGCAAGGTGAAGCCAGGGCAGCAGCCCAGTTTGGTTATACTCTGGGTAAAAGTTTTAGGTCTCCATCATAATCTGGTCAAAATCCTTTGCTGGTCAACACTTAGAAATGACTCAAGTATGACATGCTCACAAAAGTCCTGGTTTATTTAACATGGTATGAAATGTTTCCAAAATTATCCTTCACTACGACCTTCACATGCCAGGCTCCAGCCAAATCAGACAACCTGTGTGAGCTTTGTCAGGTCCATGGAGTTGCCAGAGGCTTTGTTCACTGGACACCCTTACTCATCTGTAGGAAGAAAAGACCCTTTTCCTACTTCTCCATCTATTCAAATGATCATCTTTCAGGACTGAGCTTAAATATTACTCTCTTTGGGTAAGCTTGCCAACTGCACTCATCAGAAGTAACTAACTATTCCTTACTCTATGTGCCCAGTGTATATCTATTCTTACAGGGGATTTAAAATGTCCTTGTAATCCTTACATAGGCTCTCCCTATTGACACTGTAAGATATGTAAGGGCCAGGTTCAGAATACAATGTCTTGCACACAGCAAATACTTGGGTGTGCGGTGTATGGGTGTGGTCCTGCTAGTAAGAAGGGCACAGCACTGGCCTTCCTAGCTGATGACCAGATGAATATCAGATTACAAATCTGCTGAGAGCAGATTAAATTCCTCACAGAAAGAGCAGGTAATTACTCATGGAAAGGCTGACTAACATGCAGTGTTATATTCTATCTTTTCATGATCAAAACCTTTCCTTTCATATTGGGAAGGTGCTACTAGGATAACATCCTGGAAGGGAATAGACAACAATCCTTAAGGATTTTACCACCATGACCTATAGAATACCTAGAATAATCCTCTAAGAATATTTAGCCTTTCATAATTGGTGATTACAATAAATTACTTTTATTTTCCTGTTCGTTTAAGCTGTATTTATTTTCATAAATACGCATTATATACACTTTCTAGTTCTATAATTTTAGGTGAAAAAGTAAACGTACCTAAGAGTTTGTATGTATGAGTGTGTGTTAATAAAACTAAGTTTCCAAACCAAACTGGAATATAATTGTAGCTAACCAAAAGACTTGGGTTTAGTTTAAGCATGTCCATTCAGGTGGTCAAATGCCCACAGCATACAGCAATACAGTTGTTGCCTTTTTAGAAAGTACCTACCTAAATATCCAATGATACATGCCAAAGGCTTCCTGGTGCTTTTGCTTTTTAGTGGATTTCCAGATAGTTCAGCATGTCTGTCTGCATCTGAGGAGAGAAAGAAATATGAAGACAAGCAATGAGGCTGATTTTTCTACCTCTACTATATACACTGCAGAAATAAAAGGTACAAGTGGAAAACGATGCAAAATATCTGCTCGATTCATCCTTTCCCTTTGGGTTTTGCTATTTCTGGTTCCAAATTGCTCAAGGAGTGCTTTACCTGGAAAAGCCCAATTTTAAAGCCCTCATGTGGGTAGGTAATATATAACTGACATGCATATATTTTCTTTTACTGTGCATGCCCATCTGAAAAGCAGTGGAAATGTTTCTTTTTAGTCACTGAATTTCTACATAGTGGCACATTTTCCATGAACGTTAAGTGGAATCTGTCCTAGTTAAAGACGGTTCCAACAAAGGCAACACACTTGTCCAGCACTGACCTAGGTGGCAGGTCACCGAGGAGAAGTCTCAGCTCATCTTGGTAAGACTCCATTTCATTAGATTCAAGCCTCACAAAAGATATAAGGGGCCTTTTGGTTTTATCATTTGACTTCTAGCCTCATATACTATTATGATATCATTAATGTTGAGATCTAAATGGTTACCTGTTTCCAGGCAGTTTTTAATCCATTGGTCAGAATAGGAAGATTCTGTGAGGATGGATATTAGCTCATAAAAGTTGTCATCACGCTGCCCACACATGATCATTAGATATCTCAGGAGAAACTTAAGTGCACAAAACAAATACTCTTTGCGCTTGGATAGAACACAATGGATGTGGAACACAGCTACCTCTCATATCGAGGCTACATTCAAAGAATAGTTTGCAGGGATAAACAAAATTGTGATTGCTTAAGATTTGCAGATATTGCCATAAGGCTTGTAACTTTAGCAGGCATGATGCTACTACACTTATGCCTTTTCCCCACCTTCATATATTGGACAGAAATGCCTACAAGTTTTCATCCTACCAGAGGAGACTCCTAGGCACTCAATTTCTCCCTCTGCTGGTTGAAATCATGTGTCTAAGCACACAAAGAGCTTTCCTAGGTTTTCTCTGAGCTTTGAATAGAACCTCAGATAAAATAAAGCTTTTTTAACGAGTCTTAGCCACTCTTTTACAGAACTCTTTTTAATAATTATTAAAGAGTAGGTAGGCATATTAGTGTTTTTTAAAAAATATATAGTGTGGAGAGCCTCAAATAACAGTAATGTGAACATGTACATGTTAGTTATTATGCAACCATCAATGGGTATAAGTTATTACATTGCTTTCCCTCCCATTCAGCTGATAATACTTTCTCTTTGCTGATATCTTTATCTTTGATAAAGTGCTAAACTAAGAAGCTTTTCACATTTGTTGAACTATAATGAAGTAGAACCCTAATAAGCATATTTTTGGAGAAGAAATCTAAGTAAACATTCAGAAGGTATACAACACTTGCAAGGGTCAAGCATCTGTCAAGCACTGGGAGTTAATACTAATCAATGCCCTAACATTATTAAGTCACCTCCAAGTCAAGTGATACTCGGGATGAAAAGAAGAGAAAAATGTTCTTTCTTTATTATTAAAGTTTGGATGAATCATCTTGGTCATTTCTTCACCATCTTGAACAAAGACAAAGCTGTATTACTAGTAACAAGATCAATCTACAAGGCCCAGAGGAAAACCGTCAAAGTAGTGGCTACTGATGGGCTTCCACTGATGACAACATCAGTAAATAAACAAAACAGTCAACACAGTACCTAAAGACATTTCATTCATTTCCCCAAAGATATTTTATTTGAATTATACTAATTTCCTTCCAATTAATTTCTCATTAGCAATATTAATTTCACAATGATCCAAATGACAATTCCCATTACCTAGCATCTCTGAATAGAAGATCAATGATCTCTAGGAGCCACATTTAACTAATCCTCTTTCTCAGAGAGGAAAATCTGTGAAAGCTGGAACCTGTGTGAGGCTGAAATTTATCAGAAAATACAAATTCAAGAATTCTATCCCAAAGGAGGGCAAGAGTCAGAAAAACAAGGCCGTTGTGTTGCATTACAGCTTCCATAGTTTCACAGTACTTTAAAGAACATAGTTGATGGCAAGGGTTAGCGTCTCATCTATGACCAATGTGGGAGGAAAGGTGCTCGCCCGCCTCGTGGCCATGGAGCTGATGCTGGCCCATGGCTAGCCGCACAGGGTTCACCTAACAGGAAAAGCCTGCTCCTCTCCCACGAAGCAAACGAACAGACCTACACAATCTAAACCACCAGAGCTCCTTTCAGGCCTACCTCGTCATTGTTCAATTCAAGAACAATTACAACCATTCAGTGACACATACACTGAAGGCCAATGAGAAAAATCCATTCTGCCCTGAGAGAATTACAAGCATGAGATTATGAAACCCACACATGGTCTAATAAAAAAAATACTGGTCTGCACTGCAGGCCAGGCCAATGTGTGAATTGTTGGTCTTAACTCACAAATTGCTCACCTAACTTTAAAAAGAGATAATTAATACAGATTTATTAACATGTACACTGGATAGAGAAATGCAGGAAATTCACAAAGAGTTCAGAAGGATCAATGTCTGTCCAGAGCATACTGACGCCTCATGTAGGTCACAGGACTGAACACGAGGACCATTTCTGTGGCCTTCGAGAGGAGGACCTTGGTATAAACATGGAAACAGGCTGCTACTTTGCTTATACCTCATGGACATTCTTTTGTAGTGTTTTGGAAATACTCAGGGGAGGGGCGAATGGAATAGAAAAACTGTAAGCACACCACACTGAATAAAAACTCACAAGAACTAATCACATGGAATTTCAAGGTCATGATCATAATAAAGCCATTCATATGCCTGCCAGGAATTGTGAAAGCATTCGTAAGTAAATATACAAATGCCAGGTGCCATAAAAGACTATCTATTAGGAAGGTAACACCATACATTTGAAGACAAAACTGGGTAAATATTTGTATCACATATCACAGATGAGGACTCTGGTGGCTTAGAGGTTAATTCAGCTGCTGATAGACTAGCGGATCAAACCCACTAACCATGCCAAGTGTTAAAGATGAGGCAGTTTTCCTTTGTAAAGATTTATAGCCTTGGAAACCTTATGGGGCTGTTCTACACTGTCCAAGAGTTGGAACTGGTTTGACAGCAGTGGGTTAGTGGGTTTCAGGGACGGAGAGAATGACTAACAAAGTTCTGTAGCATGGAGGGTAAACAATTTTTCTAGGGGGCAGGTAGGTAACGACTAACAAAATTCAAAACCTCTATTCCTTGACCTGTCATTTTTACTTCAGGCATCTGTCCTATAATATAGTCACATCCCCACATTTATATTAAATGCCACCTGTATACTTGTTTTGAGTTTATTTTTAATGGAAAATAGGACAATACCTTGATATTTAAGAGATGATTGGTTATGGATGTATGCAAATTATGCGGCTAATAAAAAGATGGTAACTTTCTATGTACTGATACTGAATGGCCACCAGGATATATTAAATAAGCAGCAGAGTGCAGAACAATATAGTAAGTGTGCTTAAATCTGAGTGAAATTAAAACAATACT
Organism: Elephantulus edwardii; assembly: GCF_000299155.1. NCBI lineage: Eukaryota > Metazoa > Chordata > Mammalia > Macroscelidea > Macroscelididae > Elephantulus > Elephantulus edwardii. The sequence goes on from NW_006399769.1 coordinate 9,127,922, forward strand.
AAGACATCTAGTTAGAGTCTTTTTTTTTTCTCTTTTAATCTAGTTAGATTCTTAAGAGACAGAACACTTGTGGACAAAGAGACATGGATGACAAGATGAATTCTGAAATGGATTAAAAAAAAAGGAGTAATGGAAATAAAATTCATAGTCACTTATGTACCTCCAGAAAAAGATAAATATCGATCCAATTTAAGACTTTATTTTTAAAAATCTCTTATAGAAAAGTCTAAAATAAGCAAAATACATTCTTAGATCTTAAAATTTCACATAAGTATATGCAACTACTAACAATAACCTTTACTGATATACTAGAAACTGCTAACAAATCCCTCAAAAAGATGGAGTACTGGACTTCCAAAGTTGGCTTAGCATCTGTGAACACAGAAGACAGGCTTCGGGGTCTTTTCTGAAGAACGTGATACAGGGAACTACTGCTGTTACTAATTAATTAAGGTGGCTTCTTGAATGGAATACATTCACATTTACTTCCACCTCACGCTCAGTTTGAGTTTCCTAAATGTCAAATAGTGATATTCCTTTGTTCAAGAGGTGAGAGATGGTTTCATCATGTGGTAACTTACTGGTAAGTTATCTGATAAGACAGAAGGTACCAATGATTAACAAAGGAAAGACAATTATCATAGCTATAGTTTTTTCATGTAGAAAGATCCCTAGAGGGAGACAGGATAACTGAAATCTGTAGTGTTGGAATCATGCTGTCAATCTGCAAGTCTTCTATTTTTTATTTTAGAATTATCTAGTCAGTAGAGCGGGCTTGGATATTCTGATGGTAGCAATTTTTTGTCATCGACTTCTTTATAGATACATAAAGCTGTATTATGTATTATGAAACTAAACACTTGGGGAAATTAATGTTAAGTATTTTCCTTTTTATATATCTAAAGTATAAATATTTTTAAACATTTGCTGGCCACACTAGTTTTTCTCACTGTTAAATTATTTTTCATAACAGGAAATATATCCTTCATCATTTAAACGGAAAAGGATGGAGAGTAATTAAGTCTCCACCCAACAACTGCCCTCAACATCCCAGCAGCCTTTTTCACAGTTGTTATTATCTGTGTAGAAGCAAAAATTCCCCTTTTCTACAGGGTAGCCTTTAATAAGTTTCCTAACAAATAAAGGGAGCTCTGGCGGCCTAGTGGCAAGAAGCTGCGCTGCAATTCCAAAGGCACAAGCGGCTGGAGGCCACCTGCTGCCTGGGGGAGAAGGATGGGCAATCTCCTCCCATGTGATTAACTGCTTCTGAAAACCCACTGGACGAATTTGTTATGGGTCAGTTCTGACTCTATGGTACACAACCACAACAACAAAAATAAAGACCATAGGAGGTCCTGCTTAAAAAAATTCCTCTAAACAGGGATTAATTTAACAGCAAAAAATAAGTCAAGATTTCATGGGAGCTGAGAGATCATCTCTTTATTTCCCACCTCTCCATTCCTACACAGTCTCTTGTCCCATACAGATTCTGACTATGACAGTGTGGTCATGGTGTCGCCAATATCAGAGGCATAGCAGGGGTTCACTTCTATCAAACATGGGAGGAAGCCTCCACTTCCTTTCTACCATTACAAAGAATCCATCTCAAATGCATTAGAGTCCTTGATCCAGTAATATTTTCAGAATTTTACTTTGCATGGTGGTGATTCTTTTTTTTTTTTTTGAGGGAGCAGAATTTAAAGGCAGAAGCAAGAGAAAAAGTGATCACTGAGAAAGCTTTTAGAGCTGCCACTAGAGTTGGGACACACACACACTCACATTTTCTCAGGGAACTAAAGACACAGTTTTCTATAAACATCACAAATAAGCCAAGGCCCCCCCCCCAAAAAAATAAACTAAAGAAGAAAAAACAAGGTACATGTAAAAGGGGGAAGATGACAGAATCAATTAGACACTAGGAAAAGTTCATTAATGCTTTGAAAAAGAACCAACAAATGAAAAACTAAGTGGAAAAATTCTAATTTTAAATCCCAAGAATAAAATTCATTCTTGAAAGAATCTGATTCTACATAAAACCTGATGATCAACAAAGAAAATGCAAAACAACGCAAAAAGCTCTTTGAATCTTATATAACACACAACCAATGTTCCCTTATTTTAAAAATAAATGATAAGTAATTTAGTCTGATTTTTACAAAAAGACAATAATGGCCCTTCTATTTGGGAAAAAATATGAGAATCAAGCAACAGAAAAACACAGTTTACTGAAAAATGACCCAAGCAGACAACGTACAGACTAAAGACGAACAGAGGAGCCACAGGAAAGCTTCCTCAGCAGCCAAAACAGATGCTTCCTTAGAAATCCATTTTTTTGGTTGGTTATGGTTTCTTTTTAATGTATTTATAAGAACAAAGAAGACACTAGATTCCAGCCAGTTTTAATAAAATTTCATTCATTTTCCTTAGCAAATATTTTATTAATTTTTGTTTCAAAATTATATATAAATGAATGTAGTTTAAAGCTGTTGAATAGTTTGTTGTTGTTGTTTGATGCCGTTGAGTCGTAGAAGACTCATAGTGACCCTATGAACGAACGGCCTGAGCACTATTGAATAGTTTAGGTAACTATAAAATCTGGCTTTCAAGTCCTTACATGGATAAAGGAACTAATGACATAAGCCCTTACAGTCGGAATAACAGCTGAAAGCCATCTAAGCTGCAGCTCTCAATTATACATGTCTAACAGGGTCATTTATTTTTTCTACCTGAGTCTCTGAGATTACCACCAATTTTTACTTTTTATGAAGCACTTTTCTTCTTCTATACAGCTTTTATCTCAAAGTTTTTTAGCCAGCCTTTTAACTTTTCTGTTGAAAATTACCTTTAGAAACTCAAGTTTTCCCCCCAATTATTATTCTTATGGATACTCCCTTTAAATCAAAGCAGATCGTATTTCATAATAAATTTTAAATTTACAGATAAAGAAAAAGCAGCTAGCGGAGTTCTTCCTAAGCCAGAAAGCACAAGCACGTTTTCTCAGGCCGTGAGGAAGAAAGCTGCTGGGTCTAATGTGCTAGCCAGGGATGTGACTAAGAGAACGAGACCAGCAACTGAAGTAACACACAAATTATGGACACATTTCTCAACACAATGGTAAAATACCCACAATTTGTTGGCATGTATGACCTTTGTTTAACAAAAAAAAAGAAACATAAGATTGCATATGTTGAATATTATAGTGAAAGTCATGTGAATGTTATGTGGACTATGAGATACATGATTATGAAATGGAACCAAAGTGGACAAACGAATGTATGCTCAACCACAAATCCAGGTTTAAGCATCTAAAACCAAAACCAGGTTTTCATGAAACTCACCCCAAAACACATTTATACTAATTTGTAATGTGCCAAATACTCCAGTAAATGTAGCATTTGTTATGAAGCACTGTAAAGTGTAACAATGCTGGATGAGAGCAGTAAATAGTTCATGGGGAACCGAGAGGTTCATAAAGATATGAAATTTTTTATTAGTGTTAATTGTCAAATTTTACCCAAACATAGTGAATCTGCTTCAGTCTGGACTGTACCCATTCAATGATGAAGCCTCAGTATAACCCCATCTTTAGTGACTCTATTATGCTAGTCCTTCAGAAGTAAATGTGTTTCAACATGGACCCTTTCTGTAATTCCATCATGAAATCTCACTGGATAGTTTTATCTGAGACCAGTCTTTGCTAAACTCTACTCTACAAAAGATTAGAGGCTTTAAGGTTGAATGAGTCTCCTCCCCGTCCCCTTTTTCAGGTTGGCATGATATAAATGGCAGCAGACAAAAATAATGTTAAAAAAAAAAAACCAAATAAAAGGCTGTACACAAGAACTTATGTTTATTGCAAACAAAAAAAAAATGAGAGAGAAAGAGAAAGGAAGGACAGAAATGGTCAGAAGCACAACACGTAAGGTTAAGAATTTAAAAGCATCTTACATTCTGCCCTAATGGCAGCATAATTAATAGGAACAAACGGCCGTCTTGCTGCCTGCCGCAGCCGGAGGGTATTTTTGCAGACCTGACGAGCAAATTTTGTGAAATATGTGGTGTGAAGGAAGAAAGCTTGGCGGGTCTTCACTGCAGACTTTGGACTCCCAGTGTTTCGCACCGGCATCCCCTGTGTGGCCTGGCGGGACATATGACTCCTAACACGGGCATCCTGCAAAATCAGAACCCAACAAAAATTTAAGGACCAGAACCTGACAAAACACAACACCACTCACACCATGCTCACAGAAAAGGGTGACTTTAAAATCCTTTACTGAAGATGCAGTACCCTGCCCTGAAAAAGTGAGAATTACACAAAGATGGGGGTTAGAAGGGGAGGAGTTGGTTGGGGTTTGTAATCATATATTCTGTTTCCACTTGAACATTCTCCTAAGTGGTACAGCACTGTCCTGTCCTTTCTCTGTACTGAGGTAACTTTGGATTGCTATGATACCGAATGGTGTGTCATAATGGTGTGCCATAATGGTTACACATGATTGACAATGTTTGGTAGAGTTCAATGATTAAAACAGACTTGGAAGCAGGAGTGGCATCCACTTCCTAAACATACCTGTGGAAATGCTATGAACTCAGAGGAAGAACAACAGTTCTTTTGTTTATAAGGTTGGTACTAGATGGCACTTAACAACAACAAAACATAGTACACCAAAGTCCTTGTCTCCATTCTGGAGTTGGATGAAGTGGCTGGAGTCTGTAATATGGTGCTCTTGTTTTGGTTGAGGATGTGTGGATTGTTTGGTTGTTCTTATGTAAGCCTCTTGTTCTGAAGTCAACAAGACCTCCTGGAGGGCCCTTATAAGTTGGGCCTGAGCGATTATATTTTAATCCTTTGTTACTGTATTTTGGAGGAATATTCTTCTAAGTCATACAGCACTCTGGTCAATTTGCTGTGATGAGGTAAATTGGGTTTTCTGTGACACTAAATATTGTGCCATTTGGATCTCAAATGCCATAATACAACAACTGTGCCATATGTATGCCAAATACCATAATGGCTACCTATCGTGGTCAGTGTTTGGTGGAGCTCCCAGACTGATTCAAGTTTGGAAGGAGGAGTGGCATAAACTTCTTAAAGCACATGTCTCTGGAAACTCTATCAACTTGGAGAAATGATGATAACTATGGAAAGGCTTCAGATCTTTTGTTCACAGGGTCACTATGAGTCGTGCTCTACTTGATGGCAATAAACAACAACTAGACAGTAACAATACAAAATTACATTAAAAACAATAAAGAAAAACTTGCCAAGGGGGTTAATAGCATTATTTTATTTTAATGTTTGCATATTAACAGTCCTGAAAGAAAGTCTCTTTCTGGTGGACATAGGTGCTTGACTTCTTCAATGAGAATTTCACCAAAATCCCATTTTAACTGTCATTTCTCTCAAGGCTGTGTCAATACTTTCTTATCCCTCCTACAATATAGTAGCCCTCAATATATAATATAGTAACTCAATATAGTAACTCCTCAGTTTATAGCTAGTATTTGATGTAATGAACCACATTCTCCACATTATCTAAAGGTTGTAAACTATTTTCAAACAAGCAATTAAAATAAATGATAGGATCCTTATGCTAGCACTTCCCACAGAGGGAAGGCTTCTTTTGTCTGAGTAATCACACAAGACCTGACAAGCTTTCATTTGTCTCTGCCTCCCCTCCCCACACCCACCCTGGACAATGAAGTTACTACACTTAGCCATGGAAACAGCTTCCTTTGATTTAACTGCCATATACTGTACTTGGCTTCTCCATGATCCAGTCACTGAAAATATAGCATTAAAATACAAAACACGGAAAAAAGACTGTTATTTATATACCTCTGCAGTTGGGCTGGGAGACAATTTCTCTTCTTCTGACTGGGTGGGCATTTTTAGGCCTCCATATTTTTTCCAATATAGCCAACAAGTTGCACATAATCTACACTGCATATTAGGTGGACCCCAAGAATACCACTGGTGAGACTGTGTAGCTAAATAGGGAGAAACAGGGGAAAAGAGAAGAATGCTTTATCGTTAATTTCTAACAACAGTTACAACAAAAATACATTTCAAAGTAATCTTTAGTTATTTGTTCTTCACTGCCTTGTCAATTAAGAAAGTATAGTATAGACATCAACATTCATGTCCTATTTCATATCACGGCCCAGTGATAACTGGAACTCCACAGTTACCTTCCTCAGGTTTCCAAGGATAGAAATGTAAACAAATTGTCCTTCCTTCTCCTTTGGAGCAGCAGTGGATTCAAACCGTCTACCTTTTGATTAGCATAATACACTGCACTATACTACCAGGGTTCCTCACAGAACCAATTTGAGAAACTATTATGTGAAGCATCTTACGGATTTTTATGCTACAGAGTTGTTTTGTTTTTTTAATTAAAAATGGTTTTCACTGTGTATATTCTGGAAATAAGTCCTCATAGATAGGTGTTTTTCATTAATTGTTAAGCCTATATCAAAGTTCTGAAAACTTTGATTCACGAAGTTACTCAGAGGGGCCCCACTGATACATGTATTAGCAATATTGACTTTCATTTTATAATCAAGAAGCAAATAAAGTATTTAAATACTTCTGTGTTAATAACTGAGCTTGCTTCTTTCAAGACTATAACTCTGTGTTAAGTAAGCAAGTGCAGCTGAGATTACAGCACACTTAAAACCTAATAAATCCAGTGATTTCTCAACAGTTTACCTAAATATGATAGGCCTGGGACAATTAGAAGTTTCAAATCAAAACTTTGATGCTGAAATAGAAATAAATGAGGTGCACACAAATAATATTCTGCCTTATAATATTCTTCTTTTCTAGTAAATTATGTTCTAGTAAATATAGACCAAAACATTCAGACAGTACATCTAGGTGTCAAATACCATTTCACAAGCCAAGGTCAACAAGAGAAAACAGGGTGACCTTTGTACTCAAACTGCCTTATCACTTATTGGAAATAATCTTTTATAGACACCATGAATGGAAGAGCCCTTGCAAACAGCAGTCTAAAATCTTACCCCTTCACAATTTAAAAACAATAAATAAGTTGATTTACTTAAAAATTAATTTTATTAATTCTAATGTTAGATTCGAGATTTATTTTAAATTCTCATTATAGTACTTCACTCCTATTTCTAGATACATTTTTACCCAAACTAATCAAGATATATCACTTTAATATTTACCAATACAGGTTTTCTCTTACAAAATTAACCCAAATTCCACTCAAGATAGATTTTAAGCAACTGTTATTTGTTTAAAGTATTCGTTTTTCTTTAAACATAAGTAAGTTTGAAAAAAATTTAAGAATACTCAATCCAAAGAACATTTATGACACCATCCATGTAAAAACCTTGTTTTGCCCACAGGTGGTCTCGCGTTGTGCACCTATGGTTCAGAAAAATGCTACACATCTGGGTGTACCATTTCTAGGAAGGCTGTAATTTATCTGGCTCACACAGCTTCCCTTAGCTCAGGAGGGATAATCACATGGCTTGATTTTAAAGTTTTCTAATGCTGAAGCCTGTTGTGTAGTATAGAGTAGCAAATGCCCCCACTCCTGTGCCTTAAGCCAGGAGACTGCGTCTATCCCTCAAATCGATGCTGGGAAGCAAAAACCTGGCACCACATAAACCTTTACTAAGTATTAGCCTCCTTGCCTCTCCTCTCTCAAGTGAGTTTGTTCAAAGCTAAATAAAATGGATGACAATGATAATAGTACCAATGCCTCGTTAAGAGGTTACTGCCTGAGCTTTAAGTAAACAGACTGTTCTTATTAGGTGCTCTTGAGTCAACCACACCTCCTGGTAACTCTATGAAAACAGATCTGAACCCTCCCCTATCTTGCACCATCCTACTGGTCTCTAACATGCTCTACTCCGTCACTACGGTCACTGTGTCAACTCACCTTGTTGAGAACCTTCCTGTCTTTTTTCTAATCCTCTACCATTCCCAGAACTATGTCCTTTTCCAAGGACTGGTGTTTCCTGACAATATGCCCCAAGAATGTGAGATGAAGTTTCACCATCCTTGGCATTAAGGAACACCTGATTAAACTTCCTCCAAGACAGACTTGTTTGCTCTCTTGACAGTCCATGAGATATTCACTAATCTTCTCCAACACACACTTCAAAGGCATTGGTTCTCCGTTTATCATCCTTATTTGCCACCCTTTTCAGACACATCAGAAGTAACTGAAAAGACCATGACTCCTTAGTCTTTAAACCATAGACATCCTTGCTCTTTAGCACTTTGGAGAGGTTCTTGATAGCAGACTTCCCCAAAGCAATATGTATTTTGATTTCTTGACTGTTGCTACCTAAAGTGTTGATTGTAGATCCAAAAAAATGAAGTCATTGACAACTTCAGGCTTTTCTCCATATATTATGATATCGTCTATGGGTCCAGTGATGAGGATTTTCGTTTTCTTGATGCTGAGATGTAAATCCATATTGAAGCCTCTAATTGTTGAACTTCAGTAAGTGCTTCAAGTCCTCTTCACTCTCTGCAAGCAAGGTTGTGTCATATGCATAATATAGGTCATTGATGAGTTTTCCTCCTATCCTGATGCCACATTCTTCTTCATATTATAGTCCAATTCTCCAATGATTTGCTCACGATACAGAATGAACAGATATGGAGAAAAGATACAACCTTGATGGATACCTTTACTAATTTTAAACCATACAGTTTCCCTTGCTCTATTCAGACAACTGCTTCTTGGTCTAGGTATAGGTTTTGCATGAGCACAATTAAGTGTTCTGGGATTCCCATCTTTTCCAGTGCTCTCCATAATTTGCTATGATCCATATTAAATGCTTTTTCATAGTCAATAAAAGTCAAGTAAATATCTTTCTGGTATTCTCCGTTTTCAGCCAAGATCCATCTGACATCAGTAATGACATAATCAGTAATGAGTAATCTCTCTGGCCATAGGCTCTTTCGAATCTAGCTAGTTTGTATTTCTGGCAGTTCTCTGTAGTTTTTGAATAGTCTTCAAAGACTGTGTGCTTGAATAAACTTCAAATTTGTGCTTACTTGTTTTATGAGTTTCTCTTCTGGGTACAGCATTGATCTGTCAGTTTGTTGAACTGAGGGGAGGGATTGACTTGCCTACTGTTATTAATTTTATATAGTTCACGTATAGTTGCTTCTTTATCATTTGCTCTTTTGGGTAACAACACTAGTCTGTCAGTTTACCATCTTTGGTGGTTTGCATGTTGCTGTAAAGTTGGAAGCCATGTTAGCAGTATTTCAAACACCAGCATGGTTACCCACAGGGCAGTGGAGTTTCCAGACTAAGAAAGACTAAGAAGCAGTCTGGGCACCCACTTCTGAAAGAACAGGCATCTGAATAAAAATATAAAGTGTATCAAATCCCTAACAGTCCATCTCACCAACCTCATTTAACACCCAAGGCAAGTACAATATCATACTAGCAGCCTTTGGCAGGTTTCTGAGAAGGACAAAGTGAGGTACTGAGACCAAAAGGAAATGTCACAGAATAACATCTCCCAACTAGTCTTCAGAGGGAGACTAGTCTGAGAATTGTAAGTAAAAGATCTACATGCAGCTTTTCATTCGCCAAAGCATACCAAGAAATTCCATGAGGGGTACTGGTATCTATCACAATATTACAGCTTGTGCAAAGCTAATAACAACTCTGAATGAATTTTAGGAAATACTGCTGTAGAATATGCAACAAATAAGAGACTTCCAAGAGGCAAACAAAAGGTAAGTAAATGCTTACGTTTACTGTCTGGAACATAATCCATGCTGAATGAACTGCCTTCTGTCCCAGGTAGAAGTCAGCGATGGACATCGGTCCTCCTCGGTAGACACACAACACTGCTCTCCACCCAGTACTGACCACACTCACCCCTCAGTTAGTCAACACAGCAAAGTCCCTTATGCAGACAGGCTTGTTGGAAGAAAATCTAGCCAGGGCTGGGGAGACTTACCAAAGCAGCTCTCGCAAGCTCGTCCTAAAACGTTATTCTGGGGCTGGAATGTGGTTCCTACTGTTCCGTTCACAGTGCCAGGCTTTCCATTGCTGGTGGATATTTGGTTGGGATTTGGTTTGCTGCTTTCAATAAAATGTAAAGGGAGGTGGTAAAAATGATTTGTGCAACAAAGCAAAGGCTCTAGATCTCATTACCAATTTATCTGATTAACACATAAATAGTAGCTTTAAAATGTCAGGTGAGGAGAAATAAATTCATAGAAACAAGGTGATAAAATTAGTCCAACTCACTAATCTACACCACACAACTTGCTGCTGTAGCCTCAATCCTGACTCCTAGCGGCCTCATGGGAACAGAGAACGGCACCACAAAGTCTCCAGGGTTCACCGTCTTCACAGAAGACGATGAGGAGCCAGGTCCTTTATCTTCTGTGTCACCAGGACGCCTCTTAAAACCCCTAGCTATATAAAGCCAAATACTGAAATCTGACACGAAATAAACAAAGATACATTTCTTGTCCATCCAAATCTAATTTCTCAAGAATATAGTACACTCTGGTGTCTTTCAAAGATACAGCTATTAAGTTTTATAACTTATCATCATAAATTTGACCAAGAAGTAATTTTTTTTTTCTTTTTAACCACATGAATTAAGCCCAATGCAGGGCCCTTCACACTTTACTATCCCTGGGCCTGGTCCCCACTGCCTTCAAGCTGGTTCCAATTCAGAGTGAACCTCAATCAGGCTTCATTCAAGTTCTAAAGACTTATAGGTGGAACCTGCCCATTATCTTCTCTCACAGTGGGTGGTGGAATGGAACTGCCAACCTTTCAGTTAGCAGTCTGACACATTATGTACTGCAGCACAACACCCCAGGGCTCCTTCTGGGACTGGTGGTTTAGTGGAAGCTACTGCTGTTGGTGGTGTGGCAATGGATACCCCACACAATGCCTCTAGACGACACTGTCAATGAATGGGCTTCAGACACAGCTGCAGGGGCAGTCAGCACTTCTGGGGGGTTTCTGAATGCCTATGATAAGATAAATGCCTGTCTATTGTGCTTGAAAGATTATGGTGGATTTATACTTAGAAAAGTCAATATAGGTATTTTGATATTGTTTCATTTTTCAAGAACCTTTTGGACGAGAGGGAAGAAAAAGGAGACATTTATCAGATGTGAAATTTAACTCGGCCACAAAGTCTTAGAAACACATAGCCCCTGTTATTGTGAAGTTACCTACTGCATAAACAAAACTGTCTCCCACACACCTACCCTCCACATTTTACACATGCTATGAGAACATGCAGTTCTCACTAAATTCACAATTCATTTAACATCTATGTATTCAGGGCTCTGTACAAAACAATGGCTTAAAAGAGCTTTCATGCTAAAAGAAGGCCGAAAATAAGTAAAATAATAAAATTATTTTTAGGAATGAAATGTTGAACGATTTAATGCATACTGTAGTCTCACTTCCTGGCTAAGGAAGTAATAAGAGCTATCACAACACATGGAAGAGAAACTGTGCACTCACGGGATTCCTCTTAGCTCTGCTGCCTGTGCCCAGGTTCCACTTACTAGTCCAAGTGCAGGGTGGAAACCTGGCCTGTGAAATAGGATGGCTGAGCTGCGGGCATAGACTCTACCTGAGATTTCTTTCGGTGCTGTTACTATACCTCCTGGTGACACCTCCTCCCCTGGTCCACAGGAAATCATTTAACCTCTGTGTGCACTGAGCTCCATGTTCTACAAACAGGGCTATTATTTACAGTTATAATATGTGTCAGCAATGGCATTAAAAAAAGTTTTAAAAAACACCTTTTAAAAAATGTATTTTCCTTCTTACATTTTTCAGGTGGAAACATAAAAAGTTAAAAGTGATGATTTAGAATGACTAAATTTCTCAATGATATGTAGTAGTATTTTTAACTAAAACAAACCAACAAAACAGTAATGAAATCTACACTGTATGAGGAGAAATGACCATGCCTAGAAGTCAGAAAAGAAAAATCCTGGCCTTTTTTTCAGAGTTAAGTATGTTGTTGTATACTGTTGAGTCAGAACTGACCCAAAGCTGACCCTCCATGGGGTTTTCAGAGGCAAGTGGAGATATTTCCCCCAGAGCTTAACATATGTGTTTTTAAAAAGCTAATTTGGGGGAGCTCTCGTGGCCTAGTGGTAAAAGTGTGTGCTGCAATCCTGAAGGAACACAGTTCGAATCTGCCAGCTGCTCTGCAGGAGAAGGTTGGGTATTCTCCTCCCATGCAATTAATCGCCCCTGAAAACCCACAGGAGGGTCAACTTTGGGTTGGTTCCTACTCATTTGGGTTGGTTCCTACTTGATGGTAAACGATAACAACACAAAGTTACAGATGAGCAGAACGGAAAAAAAAGACAACACATACAAATTTAGTCATTCAAATGACTCTGGAATGTTGACTGAATAAATCATTGGCCTGAATTACAATAATTACAAAATAAAAATAAGCATGCAAAGACTGAATAGAGTCAGGTAAATAATTTAATATGTGTTCTGCAGAAATCAAGGTGCTGATAAACTAATCCTCAGGTGACAAATGACTGATGCCATTGTCTGACAATCTCAAGAAATCTTTTAGAAACACATTTTTTAAAGTTTAGCTGTAAAAGATACAGTATATGAAATTTCCCTTTTGTCTAAAGCATAAGCCACTCATTCCCTCATCTGTGCTTCTGATTGTACGCTTTTGCTTTCTGGGGAGTACTCACTGCCGGCTTCATCCAAATGCCCCTGTATCTTCCATATTACCAATTATAAATCTATCTCATTTAAAAACTCTAACATTATCCTTAAATCCAAGAGCTATTTATCTCAAAAGTCCTTTCAACCAGTTCTTGAGAGCTGCCACTCTTCAGCCTGCATTTCCTCAGCTCATATGTAATTCTAACCACTCCATTAACGATCACCAATGATAGTTAGACTCACTGGGTCTTTTTCAGCAGCATCTGTTACTGTTAATTTCTCTTCCTCATTGAAACACAGTTCTCCTTCGCCTTCTGCTACACTAGACTCATTCTATTTCCTCTTAGAGCTTGAGCCACTTCAATTCATTCTCCCATTCTAGCTCATCTATAAATATTAAAATACGGCTTGGTTTAAGTTCCTTTTCCCTTATGCCTTTCTAGCAAATCTCCTTCATGGCTAGTCTAGACCCTTCCTCAAAATTTAAGATTAATATACATGACACAATGTGTTGTGTTGTTGTGTACTACAGAGTCAGAAACGACCTATAGCTGACCCTCTGGTGGGTTTTCAGAGGCAGTTAATCACACAGTAGGAGACTGCCTATCCTTCTCCCATGGAGCAGCTGATGGGTTCAACCCACATGCCTTCAAGATTGCAGAACAGGTTCTTGTCACTAAAGCTGTCGTTGTTGTTGTTGTTATGTGCTGTCGAGTCGCTTGCGACTCATAGCGACCCTATGGACAACAGCCCTTAAACTCTGCTCTGAGCTACCTTGACAAAATACTTTTGAATACAACAAATGCAAATATCTTTAGTTTGTTCTTTACCAGCATTCTGTAGTTAGTTGTGCTAGCCAGAAACCTGGGCTCATCTTACCTCTTTCATTGCTATAACCAGCCAATCACCTCAAAATCATGCATTTCCACAGCCACTACTGTATTATCTTTCTTTCTTTTTTCTGATAACTGGTCTGCTTTATTTCCTGCCCTACATAGTTTTTCCAAATTACAGCCAGTTAAAATTTTTTTAAATTTTCTACTGCTTTACTTACAAAGAGTCTATATACTGTTTTTTCACACTAGATCTTTCCCCTTTCCTTTACCCACCCCTTCCTCCACCGATAAAAGCGCCCCTACCACCTTCAACCCTCCTCCCCACCCACCCTCACCCCTATGTTCCCCATTCTTCCTCTTAGATCTTTGTACTCATTCTATAAGAATGGCTTTATACAGTATTTGTCCTACGGAACTAAGTGCACTCAGCATAATGCTCTCCAGTCCCTCCCAAGTTAGGTAATAATTTACAAAATTATTGCTCCTGTGTGCTGCGTAGTATTCCATTGAGTGAATATACCATAATTTCTCAATGCATACCATTGTGTTTGGATGTGTGAGCTGTTTCCGTGTTCCTGTGATAGTGAATAACGCTGCTATTAACATTGGTGTCCAAGTCTCCGTGCCTCGGTTCTTATTTTCTCAGGGTAAACTCTAAGCAGTGGAATAGCTGGGTCATATGGAATTTCTATGTCCAGCTTTTCCTTAAAGTACAAATTTGATCAAGGTATGTCCCTGTTTAAAATCCATCTTCACTGTTTTTCAGACAGTTTAGATCACCAGTCTGTGCCTTCAACATCTGCTCCCTCATGGCCCACCACACTCTTTTTATCTCAGCCATGCTGTCTTTCTCTGTCACTCGGGTATGTCCTACGCCTGTTCACCTCAGGATCAAACTGGCTTTTGAGAGAGTACTCAAACTCTTTTCTCAAGAAAGCTTTTCTGGTGGTACAGACTGAGATGTGCTCACTTAGTATAAACTCAGACACTACTCTTTTCCATCACAGTACTCATCACACTAAGGACTAGCTAACTGCATTCTGTCTCCTCCAAACTGGAAGGTAAGCCCTGAGCGAAAGCCTGACCTCTTAAACTTTCTATGTCTAGAAGTGAACAAAGTGCTTTACAGATAGGCTACAGCACTTGTGGAGTTTATTTAAAATGTTTTTCCTAGCCAATGAACTTGACTTTGCCAAGTTAAAGGGAAAAAAATATGTGAACAGGACGTGTTAGCCTATCCACAAGGGGACTGACTGTCTACCAATCCAAAAGTGTATTGGCTAGTCTCACCAATCCACTAGGCCTAGCCATTAAATTGACCAGTCCAATAGTAGAAGTGATGTTCCCCACCAGCAAAGAAAAAGAAAAAGGAATATCTTGTACTATGTCCTTCAGGGCCAGAAATCCTTGCTCCACTTCAACCTATGGCATCAAGCGCCAGAGAACAACATGAGATGGAGCTACCTTGGGACTGCTAATTACACAGACCCAGAGCTAAGTTAAGAGTCTTGGCTCAAGTCTGCTGAACAACTGTGTAAGGATGCAGTGGGGTGGTAGGGAAGTGGAGGACTCAATACTGGCAGGACCAAGAACTTTTTTAAAAATTAATTTTAATGAAAGTTTACTGAGACTTAGGGTTTCCATTATTCATTGTAGGACTGAGAACTTTTGAAACTTTGCCTAAAGTAGTGAGGCTCAAGGCTCAGATGGCCGAGAGGACATTTTGTAAGCTGTCCTGATTGAGTCACTGTATTCAGCTATTAGTTGGAAATATAGCCTCTTTTGACTTCCCCAATATGAGTCCATGTGGTCTGTGAGCTATTGATTAGGATTTTGGACCCAGTAAAGGAGTAAGATTGGTATTGAGGTAAATATAAAGAGGTGTGGAGGGTGGGGGACATGTCTGACCTCATGAAAATTATTTTTGCGTTACAGATGGTGTTGATGGGGACAGTTTGCCTTTGTGAAACTGTTAAAGTCAAATATGGTTGTCCCACAGTGGCCCTTGCCCTTTTTGCAGGGCTCCACAGAATGACTGAATAAAAGAAATTTTTAATCTATTATTTGTTTAAAAGTATTTTGGAGTTAATTGGAAAATGTATCAAAGCACTCAGTTACTTACTAAGTAAAGTAGCTATATATCTTCTATTTGTGCATATGATACAGCGAACTCTCGTGGCACAATCCATGGATAGCTGTAATGCTTAACTCAAAGGCTCAATCTCTGGTGCTTTTAAACCACCAACCAAACTGACCAGTGGAAACTTAGGAGGAAGGTGAGCAGTTTTCTCTTATTGTGATTTATATCCTCTTCACCTGAGAGAGGGCTGTTACAAGTTAGAACAGACTCAATGGCAATGTTTAAGTGAGTACATGACGTTATTGTTGTTGTGTACTGGCGAGTTGGATAGTAAATGATATTAGTAAGATTTTTTTAATGTATCATTAAAAATTCTATCCTGAGAACCAAAATTCATTCAGAGATTGGCAAAGCTTATTTGTAGTCAGGTAAGTAACAAATAATCAAGTCTTTGTGAGAAATAGAATTCCTGTTGCGATCACTCAACTATGCTCTTATAGAGTGAAAGCAAACACAGACAATATGTAACTGAATAATTCTTTTCAATAAAAATTTATTTTTTAAATAAAAGTTTTATTTTATACTAGTTTGCTTACCAAGTTCATATACGTTGCTTTTCACACCAGATCTTCTCCATTTCTTTGACCCACCCCTTTCTCTCTACCCTTCAAATTGTGCGACCCTGTTATTTCTTCCCTGTCCATCCTCTCTTTAATTACCAAAAGACCTCAACTCAAAACTCAATTCATTGCCAAGACTCACAGCTGTTCCTGCCCTGGCCTTAGAGGAGAGTGCCCATCACTCAGATCTGCTGGTGGATTCGGACCTCAGAAAAGTGTGGCCTCTGAGTGAGCAGTGCAACTCCCCAGGGTCAGTATTAATAAAATACATGAGAATCAAAGAAGACTTGTCCATCAGTGTGCACCATAGTACAACTCACAACAGCTAAAGAATTAATACCGTCTAACTGCCCATCAACTCATGACTGGATAAAGAAAACATGGCACAAACACACGATGGACTACTACCTAGCCAGGAGGAAATGAGGTTTTCACACATGCTCCAAATATAAACCTGGCTGGAAGATACACTGAGTGAAAGTGAGTCAACTACAAAAGGAGGAATATAGTATAATTTCACATGTAAAAAGACAAAGTGAAAAATGTACAGAAAGCAAGGATTATCAGTGGTCAGTCACCAGGGGCGGGAGAGAGACTAGGTGGGGGGTGGAAGGGGGTGAATGTGAGCAGTGATGGAAATCTCACACTGATTTGGGTGAGCTTGTACAGTTGATTATTGCTAATTAATGTTAATAAGCTATACATGTATAAAAAGTTAACTGTCAAAAGTTCTATGCTAACAATTGCAAATATCTCCATCCTAAAAAAACCTTAAAGCAAAATCAAAATAGTTGTTAAGGCTGCTATGTATAATTAAAACGTTCACAGGATTTGGTTCCTTGGGTTAGAGGTTTAGTTTTTCTTTTACGGGGCATCTTAAAACATATTTATAGAAATATATTTAAATAAGCATATTTATTGCTTCTGTTCTACCTCCTAGCTTGCTGTATAGTCCCTGGGTTCTGAAAAATTTGCAAGTGGCCATTAAAGGTACAACAATAGGTCTGTATTTACCTGGAATAGTAGAGGAAATAGGAGAGTCAGGATAGGAGAGGGATGTGAATCTTGAGGCTGCCTAGCTCCATGTACAACTGTTTCCTCTGCTATGAGACCAAAAGAACAGGCTGGTACCCAGTTACCATTACTGAATATTATAATCAAAGAACCCACAATAGAGTTCTGAACAAAAGGAGGAAATTCAAATTCTCTTGGACCATAGGATTCCTGATGAAGGCTGATGAACTTCTTTAAATTTTAAATTAAAAATATCTCCTGAACAATAGTTTACTTAGTAAAAAAAGGCCTGCCTTGAGTATTATGGTGTTAAAAGAACTAATTTACATGGTATCAAACTTGAAACAGTACTTTTTAAGATTAGACAGGGAACTAAAGGGGTCAGAAATTTAGGGGAGTGAGAATGATTGCACAGCTCAAAATGTAATCAAGGTGACTAAACAGTACATATTGAAACTGCTAAACTGGTGTTACGTTTTGCTGTATATATTTTCAACAACAGTATAAAATTTTCATAAGAATGCTCATACTTTAAAGGCATAAACAAAGGGTACAATTCCATTTTAAATGCCGCGGACAATAATGATAGATGGCTAGATACCCGAAACAGTTGAAACTTACCCATTATTTATCCAACTTTTACAAAATATGGTTTGAATGAATTTTCCCTAGTCTTGCCAGAAAAAACCAATGTAAAACCTTCAACTAAGTACATTTATCATAAAAGAATGTGTATTATTAAAAAAAAAAAACACAAACCCAAAACACAACAAAGAACCCAACTCAGTTCATAATGTAGACATTTCAGAAGTCACTTGCTTTAAATAATATACAATATCCCCAGAGTTCTGTGACTGTTTCTCTGGCATATGTGAGACATGCATGGCACTTTCCTCTAATCTTTATGTTCGTCTACTCTGGCTTGTCTCACAAACTTTTTATAAGATCATAGTAGAAGTATAAGGGAGGAGAGTTAAGACACATGGAAAAAGTCCCTAATACAGGGGAATTTGGACCAACTGACACATTCTGCTTTGATAGAACATTATGACAAAGATTTAAAAGATTTCCATTACTTACTAAGTTGGGATGTACACTTGTTTCAGTTTACTCTCAGCTTCTGCAGTTTTTAGACGTTTCTAAAGCAAAAGATGGACAAAATATTTATTCAAGGCCTAACAATCACTACTACTTTGTCATCTTACAAAAAGAAAAAAAAATCAGAAAATTAACTGTAGCATAAAGAGACAAAAATCATAATTTTCTACCATATACGTGTGTTTAACAAATCTCACATAGTCACTAGATTCTGAGGGCTAGAATGTCAAGTATTAGTATTTTTTTATAAAGTTTTGGTTTTTTTTAAACTAAAGCAATGAACAATTCTAACTACCATTCCTGAATAAACTATATTTTAGTGATTCGGTTTTTCCAATTAAGTTTCTATTTACTGGATGCCTTTTGGAAGGAAGGGAGGATATTATGGAGGAGTATCAAAACACAATGACAATTTTTTGTTTTTATAAAAGATTCGGAAGTATTAGCTTCCAAACTCTGGTAAGAGAATGAGATAATAATTATTCTAAGCAGAATTACAGTACATTCCATACATTTCCCATCAATGTTGCAAGATATGCACTAAACTTGAACACACATCAGATTTTACTGTTATCAAAGGAAACCAAATACTGGACAAACAGGTGGGGAAATGTATAATAAAAGCTAGAGAGTAGTAAACATAATAACAAATGCAAATAGAGAAAGAAATAATATTTAAAAAAACTACCCAAAATACAAGGCAATACTTTACTTTCCAGAGTAGAAAACTCTGATGAACTAATAGTTTTAGAACAAATTTTATCTAAATAATTGTCAATCATCCTTGATGTTATAATCTCCACCATCTTCAGGAAGTCTTTTTTTTCTTTGATTTGAGTCTCTTTGTGGGATGTTAAATGTGTTCAGCTGCAAACTGGAAGGTTGGAGGTTCAAGTACAACCAGAGGAACCTCAGAAGGCCTGGTGATTTATTTCTGACAAATTAGTCATTTGAAAACGCTACAGTTTTCTACAGTTCAACTGACACACATGGGGTCATAATGAATAAGAAATAGCTTAATGTCAATTTTTATCCACACATTTGGGTAAAAAAGCCTTTGTTAAATATAATTTGCCTCTTCTTGTATGACAAGACCATAGCAATATAAAACAAGCACTGACTGAGGTAATATCAGGAAAAATGTACTTTTGATCTCAAAATAATAGTATTCAAAATAAAGTATCTGAAAATGGGATATGTGAGAACAAATATATAGCTCAAGAAATACAAAGGAGGAAGGCTTTAAAAATGTCAAATATTTGAAGGTACTGATTTAAATTATCAATCTTTTATAAGGATTTACTTGCTCAATATTTTTGTGATAAAATAATGTCTTAGGCCATTACTGTCAACTATATTCAGAAATAAAGTATCAATCACATTTAAGAAAACGCCTCTGTAGTACTATCTTTCAATGTCATCTTTCCAAAAAACTTACCATAGTGACCACTAAGTTACCAAAATGCTTAAGACTAAATTTTAAAAATTATGTTACTTCTGAGACTATGGCCTTTAGGGATTCTTTTTTTTTTAAATTTACTATAATTGTGATTTTAGCCAATGTTTACAGAGAAGTTAGATTTTGCATTCATTGATTGTTGCACATTTTACCCTCTCCTTCCCTTCCTCCTCCCCCAGTTCACTTTTAGGAAAAATACTCATTCATTGTTGCACCATTCACTACCTCCTTCCTGCACCCACCCCCCCTTCCCCCCTCTTTGCAAATGATATACCTTTTATTTTGGGAGGAAAATAGCATAGAATAAGACAAGGTCTTGTAGTGATTGGTTGATGAACATGCCACGGCATCAAGTTTGTAGGAATGTAACGCTGCATCTCCCTTGGCAGGAATGGTTTAGTGTTCAGTAATGCAGCACTCATGCTGACTTTACTGAACATGCTATTGCTTTTATTGTTAGTTGTGACGGAGCAGACACCCACTGCTGGCCAACCCGTGAATGCAGAGTGGAACTGCTGCAGGGAGTTCTCAAGGCTCTGACCTTTCAGAAGCTGTCTTCAGAGGTGCCTCTGGGTGGGTTCAGAATTTCAGCTAGTAGGCAAGTACTTAAACATTTGTGTGAGCCCTATTTTTTTTTTTAAATATTCCTTTAGTGATTTTTCAGGTCTGGGACTGAACTCACCTTCAAAGCTTTATTTCAGTCAAACAACAGACACATCCTATAAGGTGAATGTCAACACTAAGGAAGAATGAACTCCTCAGAAGAACAAACCATTTGAGATCTAAAGTGTAACATTTGCTGAAGGACAAAATACAGAAGGAAGGAAGAGTTAAGAAAAGAAACAGGAAAAGAAAACACTGGGAGGAAGTAGGATGAGCAGGATTTGAACAGAACAAAATATTCAATGAATGCAAAATCTACTGGCTCTATTAAAAAATATCCAAAATGTGTATAACGTGTGGAATGGGAAAATGATCTGCTTTTATAAAAAATGAAGGAAATAGTGTGTGATACAGAAGAAACAGGATCAAGTACTAGATCCAACCAGAGGATATGATCTTCCTTCAAAATAAAGATGTATTTTAAAAAACAAAATAAATCAGTAATAAAATGAGATGATATATTTTAAAATATCTAGAAAAAAAAGAAAAACTAAATGTTTAAATCTAAGAATACTCCTATCAACAAACAAATGGATAGAGAAGCTGTGGTATATTCACACAATGGAATACCATGCTGCACTGAAAAACAAGAAACTCATGAAATATTATACAAAATGCGTGACCCTAGAGGACATTATGCTGAGAGAAATGTCTCAGTCACAAAAGGACAAATACTGCATAGTGCCACTGTTGTAAAGCGGGACTGACATCAGGGTTGGGAGAACCTAAGAGCAGATAAATGTGTACTGCACTGAAACAGATGAGGGAGAGAACTGTTTAGGAGGAATATATGATTAGGTATTATTATCATGATAAGAGTCCTGAATAAAAGCTGCATAGTGGAGTGTACTGGGGGGGAGGAGGTGGACTGTATAACAATAATTTTTTTTTACTTTTTCAAAACAAAAGCAAACTTGGGGAAGGGGTGGGCAGGGAGAAAAGTGCAACAACAAATGAATGGAAATTCAAAGTGTCTGCACACTTTAAAATGAATTTGAAAAAAATCTTAATAAAAAAAATCCCATTTATAAAACACTAAGAATACTGCTAGGAAACATTAAAATATATTAAAATAATTAAATTTAATTCTAGTAATTAGTAGTCATTTGAAAAAATTACCTGTTGTACATATCTGTCAGTAGTTTTCCACATGTAATAATATTCAATGATGCTAGTCAATGATTTCCAAGGGAGCTGAAAAATATTTAACATGATAATTAATGAAAACAAGCTACTATAGAAAAACCTTTCCTTTAAAGCTATTTCTTGAAGATAATTAGGCAAAATCAGTATGGAAGATTCATTATAGATTAGTTTTTTAAAAAGAAAATGGTAAATAATTATTAGCAAAGAGTATTGTAAACATGTTATATTCAATATATAGTTAGAGACTCTAGTATAACATTCTATTTCTCATTGAGCATTTTGTTAAAAACTATAAACACTGTGACTGATATTATGGAGTGACTTACACAGGAAGGTTCTTACAGGTGCAGCTGCAGTACAATTTTAGAAATGATATTTAAATGAGCTTTAGCCCGTTTCATCGCCTGTATGTCAGTTTGTCATACTGTGAGGGTTTGCATGCCGCTTCGATGCTGAAGTTATGCCATTACTATTTCAAATACCAGCAGGGTCATCAATGGTAAAAAGGCTGCAGCAGAACTTATAGACTAAACCATACTAGGAAATACCTGGTGTTCCACTTCTGAAAATTATCCAGTGAAAACCCACGGCCCATACCAGAACACTGTCTTGCTTGCATTGAACCTGTCATTGTTTTTGTTGTACACCGTGAGTTAAAACTGACCCACAGCTGACCCTTCAGTGAGTTTCACAGGCAGTAAATTGCATAGGAGGTGACTGCCCGTCTTTTTTCCTGTGGAGCAGTTGGTGGATTTGACTGCATGTCTTTGTGCTGGCAATGTAATACCTTACCACTATGCCATCAGAGTTCCCTGTTGGATATGTCATTAGTAGAAACCGATTGCAGGAGGAGGACATATCATAGTTGGTGGACATCAACAGTGATGGATATCAGCACACTCCTGAAAGGATGGGCTTGTGAGAAGGATACACTGTTGTACTTAAGGTGGTCATGAATTACAATCAGCTTGACAGGCGGTAACAACCAGAGTTACTTTGGCTTTCAAAGATGCCAGCAACAGTTTGGGTTTATTTAGGCACTGGCATATGATTCTCCATCTCTTTCTAAAAGATTCTATTTTAATCTACTTTGTTTTAAATAAAATTAAAGCTTAAATCTCAGAAAAAGAACATAGTCCAGAGAAGTTCCTATTATAAAAATAGGAAAATAGCCTTTGCTGTTCTCTATAAAAATTAAGAAATGGCCAGTGACCACAATCAAAGACCATATTCATTATGACCCTCAAGTAAAGGAAAAGATTTGTTAGCCATCCAAGATGCAAATTAAAGCAGATCAAACTTCCAAACTAAGGAACTCTCAGTAAAAATCTCACTCACAGGTGACTAGGCACACCCACCGCCTCTAATTCAGCTTGCCTTAATGTGCTATAGTGGGTGGTTGTTTTCAAATCAGAATTGACACACACACAGGAGACTGCCCATTCATCTCCTCTGGGGCAACTGGTGGGTTTGAACTACTTTCCTTTGGGATTGCAGCACTGCTTCTTACCACTAAGCCTCCAGAGCTCAGTGGGGTAAGAGAATTAAAAAGGTCTCAGATTCGCTGCAGATAGAAATCTACCTGTAACCCACACAGATAAGACCAGTGCTGTTTCTGCCACTCCACACTAACTCAATAATTTGGTCTAAAGAGAAACAGATCAACTGCAGAGAACAGAAATTATTTTAAACTTAACTGGTGGCAACCTTAACATTAGGTTCTTTAGGGCCAAATCTACATCGTCATTGATATTTTGGTTGTCATTACGAATGACAATGAGTGAAAAATGAAAGGTGGAGATTTCTACTTAGCTCTTATTATCCAAGAGATATAATGATGTAGAAAATGTCTGAGGGATCACGAATGAAGCTTATGGCACATTCTCATGAGTAGTAACAGTACAATCTCTCAGATTTTTAAGCACACTAAAACCTTCGCATTACCTGTAATTCTCTTGAGAATCAGTCGCTGGCACTCAATTAGGCCTAGAAGTTTGAGAAAATAAAACCAAGTGGATTGTCACCTGAATCTCTCATCATGAACCAGATTTTATGTAATCCATAAAATCCTAATAAACTGTGTCCAGGACCCTCACTGCTCAAGCAAGGAGATATTAACATTCATGTGTATACAAGACTGTGTCTACTCATTTCTCCCTCAACTCTCACTTATGACTTCTGGTTCATGATGAGGGATCCCTATGATACAGTTGAGGAAGAAAAAATTTGAATATGACAGATGACTTGCATATACTGGCACTAGTCAGAACTATGTCTGCTGATTCCAACCATTAGTTGTGCCACTGGGTAACTATGAACCACCAACCTTTAAGTTGGTAGCCAAGTGTAAACTGTTTGCACTACCCAAGAACCTGACCACTATGCAGAAGCATCCCTGAAGGGAGGTGAGGAAAGGTGATCCTTTTAAAAGGCAGGGTATTAAATTACACATCTAGTTTACTTTTGTAAAGAGAGGGCCAGTGCACTAATCTATACTCACTCATGGACAGTAGTTGTTTACTAGTCCCTGAGATCAAGAACTTGGAAAGAATTAACTAAAGGAGGCAAACAATGAGCTTTAGGGATGAAATTTGTTGGACAGGTTTCTCAGGATGGGCGTTAGGTTATTTCTGTCTCCACAGTCAGCAAAAGTTTCCCGCTACATAAAGTTCATATTAATCAGGTGAACAAGATAACTTACTGAATTCTGGTAGACCTTTCTCTTTACAGAGCTACAGCAATATGTTTCCAAACAAGGTATCAACAAAGTAGACAGAAAGACAAGGAAACAGCATTCCCGAGATGTCCTCTCACTAAACTGGATTACTCCAAGTGTTCCCTCTGAAAGGAACCAAGAATACTGGGACATTTGAGATGGCACCATTCCTAATAGCCAGTCAAGGACATTAGACACTGCATCTACTGTCACTGAATAGATACTACTTCAGGATTTATTCCAACACTGCTTCCGATACAGAAAGATTTAGGTTTGGATCATCCTACCAGATAAAGAACTCTGATAGTGTAGAGTACTTCAGACAAGAGAATAGTGGAGAGATTAGGCCAAGCAAAATTTTCGGATGAATTTTAGAAACAGAAAACAACTATCCCCATTTCTTTTTTCCCCCCTTAGACATTACGTTTACTGTTTACTTGTTTACAAGGTATGAAAACAGGCATAAACATTACCCAGAGATTTATGTTATGCTCAATTAAGTCTGTACCTCTCAGGGACAGATTCCGAGATAACTGCTGATGATTACAAGAAGTATGGAAAGGAAGCATATACATAAAGGCAAGTATGGATGTTTGGCAGTTGCAGAAAAAGTAGATAGTGGCAGAAAAATGTACAATCATATCCAACCAACTTCTCAGCTTCCTGTGCTGATAATGCTGAAAACTCTGAAATACATTTCCCATATATCTATGAAAAAGAATGCAGCCATGTGTATGTGGCAGATTTGTTAAAGCTGACATTTGAATGACCCTTAAGGGCAGAAATGAACAGCTGAAGCTGAGTGTGAATGTAGGGACACTGGGCAGATCAGCAAGCAGCAAAGGCTAGGCTCTCTCCTCTGTAAATGGAACAGGTCCTGGAATGGTGGCCTCCAAGCATGCTTCTTGCCCTTCCCAGAGACTTTGTGAGAAGAGAAAATAACTTAGTATATTCTTCCCTTCTTAAGAAAAACACTGAGAATAGAACTATATACCTTCTAATGAAGAACTCTGACTAATATAACCAATACTGTATATAATTCAATGATAAATACTTTTAAAAAGAAAACAAATTTACTCTTTATTCTAAATGAGTTTAGGATTAGTTTCTCTACTGCATTCAAAACTATCTTAAGCATAAAAATAGCTAAAAAGTAGTATTTGAAACCTAAAGGAGTCCTGGTGGTGCAATGGTGTAAGCTCTCTGCTGCTATCCATAGAGTTAGTGGTCAGAAGCCACTGGCCACTCCCTGAGAGAAAGCCAGAGCAGTCAGCTTCCACAGAGACTCACCACCTCAGTGATCATCTAGGGCCATCCCACCCTGCCCTACAGGATCATCACGAGTGGATCCACTCAACAGCAGGAGGCTTCGGAGGCTTGCTGCTTAGTTTTAACCTAAGGGCAGATCCCAGGTTTGAGGCACTGAGGAACTGGGTCATGATGGTGAAAAATTCGATCTTTAGGTGTGCACACTGGTAGAGGTAGCAGACGGTTCACCTGGGGTTTTTGCCAGAATGACATTATTTAAAAGTACATAATGTTCTTGGCTATGAAAATTCTTTAATTAGATTTACAGGCCTTTTAGAATCTCTGTTAGCTTCTTTACACTCTATAATAAATTTTCTGCATAAACTAGCTCATTTCTTGTAGATTCCATTGCCAGTTATGACACATGTAGTTGTTATGTGCTGTTGACTCAACACATCCTCTATCAGGTTTTCAGAGGCTGTAAATCACATGGGAGATGATTGTCCATCTTTCTTCCTTGGAGCAGCTGGTCGATTCAAACCACATTCCCTTGGACAACTCTTTACTATTAAGCCACAAGAACTCCCCTATGGCATATGTAATAGAGTGAAGTACTCGGTTTCTTTTTCCACATTTTTCTATGTCCAACCTTCTTATACTATAAAAATTAGAAATACTGCATTTCCTAGACTCTGTGATTTATTTCTGCCAATCAGATGAGTGTGTCTAAGTTCTAAATTCAGAATTAGATAGTGAGGATGGTACATCATGCATCCATTCTACTACAACAACAGTTCATGGTGAGTGGCTTCTGTCAGTCATAGGGTTATGATTCTGAAGCGTAAGTTATCTGAGCAGGTTCCCAGTTGCCTTAACCTTACAGGGCAGATATACAAGTTTACTTGCTAGACCCTTTACATAGAACTAGTCTGACATCCAGCCTATGGTCTTCTTGCAGGACCTCCAAAGATTTGAATAATCTACTTTTCAAAATTAAATCTGTTTAAAAGAATTTAAAGTCTAAATAAATATAGTAATTATAAATTACCCTCCACTGAAAGGATTCCCCATCAAAAGAGATCTAATTATATAAAAGAAAGGCTTTGTGGTTTTGTATGTTGACTATTAGAGGATCCTTAGCAAGTTTCCAGCTCTGGCGGCATGGTCTGTGAGGAGCTGCACTGCTTATCTAAAGGCAACACCTCTCTGCCAGTTATGATCCACCAGCAACTTTGTGGGAGAAAGACTAGCAATCTCCTCCTGTGCAATATATTGACTCAGAGACCCACCAAAGGGTCAGTTTTGAGCAGGTTCCAATTCTATGGCAATGAACTGAGTTGCTGTTGAGTTAGCATACTTCAAGTCATGTTTCTCTTTGTTATTGTTATTAGGTGTTGTGGAGCTGACTACTCCTCACAGCAACTCTGCCCTGTACCCTGGGCCAGCCTCTGACATGTGGAGGCCAATGATACAGTCACTGTGTCAGTCCATCTTGTTAAAGGTTGTCTTCTCTTTTTCTGATCCTCCATCTTTCTCAGCATGAAGTCTTTTTCCAAGAATTGACCTATCTGACATGTTCAAATTGTATTAGGGGAAGTTTCACCATCCTTGCCTCTAAGGAGCACCCCTGGCTGCAGTTCCTCCAAAACAGCCTTATTTGCTCTTTTGGTAGTCCATTCAGCACTATCCTCCAACACTACAATTTTAAGGTATTGATTCTCCTATCAGCTTTACTCACTGTCCAACTTTCAGATGCAGAGGAATTAACTGAAAGACCCTATCCTGGATCAGGTGTACCTTATTCTTTAGACTGACATTATTGCTCTTTAACACTTTAGAGAGGCTGCTGACAGCTGACTTTCCCAATGCAGCATATCTACTGATTTCGTGACTACTGTTACCATAGACGTTGACTGTGGAATAGTAAAAAAACTATGTTGTTGTTGTTATGTGCCATCAAGTCACTTGTAATTCACAGCAACCCTATGTACAAAAGTTCTAAATGCCGTTCTATCCTGTGCCAACCTCGCCATATCAAACACACTCATTCCCACCACTCCACTCACAGAATCGATCCATCTCATCGAGGGTCTTCCTCTCCTGCGCCGTCCCTCCACTCTCCCAAACATCATGTTCCTCTCCAAGGACCAGTCCCCTCCTTGCAACATGCCCAAAGTATGTCAGATGAAGCTTCAGAACTCTTGAGTCCAAATATATTCTGGCTTCACCTTCTCCAGGACAAACTTGTTTGTTCTCCTAGCAGTCCATGGTATATTCAACACTCTTCTCCAGCACCACAGCTCAAAGGCATCAATTCTCTTTCTGTCAACCCTATTCACTAACCAACTCTCTGATGCATAGCACGTAATTGCGAAGACTATAGGCCAGATTAGGCGCACCTAGCCTCCAGCCTATAATGCTCAAAATATTATTTTTAAGTGGGAAAGCAACAAAGAGCTGCTTGTGCAAGAAAACTTACATTAAGATGATGACTTTAAACCAAATCATATTAATACTTATATTTCAAATAAATAGTCCAGTTAACTCAGACTGGTAAAAAAAAGAAAAGGGGGGGGGATCAATTGTTCATTGTCTACTACATAAGACCTAGTTTATAAATAAAAGCTCATCTCCATCAAGATAAAACTGATTTATACCTGACTTTCCAGCAAGTTTTCAGAGGTTGTAAATGACACAGCAGGAGTTTGTCCATCTTTCTGCCAAAGATTAAATCATGGATATCAACTGCCAGAGACGCTCAGTGTCACAACCACCTACATGCTACTCCATCAGAGCTTCCTAGTCTAGACAAGTTGTTGGTGTTAGAAATCAACTAACTATTGAGTTGAAATCAACTAATAGGTGACCTTTCAATGAGTTTTTAGATGCTGTAAATTGCATAGGAGGAAAATGCTCAATTTTCTCCTGCAAAGCAGCTGGTGGATTTGAACCTCATGCCTTTGGGTTGACAAGGCAACTCCTTACCACTGGACTACCAGAGCTCTGTATTTTTTTCTTCTTCTATATTTTATTAATTTTCATAAACATTTACAGAGATTTTGGGTTTCCATTTATTCATTGTTGCACTATTCTCTCTACCCTCCTCCCAGTTTGTTCTTGTCCAAATGCCACAGTGCTTGTCAAAGCCAGTCAGAGCTCTGTATTTTTAAACACAGATAGGATGGAAGTCAAAGATTAGGAAATACATATATATATATTTTTTATATATAATACAAACAATAGAATACATCTGGAGTGGCTACATTCAGAGGAGATAAGAGTTTAATGAACTTATTAAACTTTGTTAAGTGCCAGTAAAGCAATGCACAGAGGTGTCCACACTTCTGTTTCCACAAACTTTTGTCTGTTATTCAACAGAAAGCACAGGGGAGTGTAAAAGGTCTGAGAAAGTGCCCACTGGTGATGATGTGAGCAGTGACCAGCTACCACTGAGAACCAGGCACCAGTCTTCTTGATTCCTAAGCAACTATCACATACAAAGCAAAAGCCATCTGTCACAAGGAAGTGGGGGAGGCTCAAAACCTCCTCCTACCTACCCTTCCCAGTTCCCAGATAAAAGTCAGTGGCTACCAGGGAAAGAGTATAAAACTCCCAAATTAAGCAAAATCCATCTGCCACTGGGGGAGGAAAAGGAAAGCAAGCATATCCAAGTAGCTCTGCAAATATAAGGAAGACTCTGGCTGCCACAAGCAAGAGAGCGCTAACCATGAATGGTAGGAAGCTCCACCACAGAGACGCAGACACACAAAGCTTGTCTAACTAAGTCAGCTAACAGAATGGGACCAAGAGTTTAGCTGTGCTCTCATCACCAAGTAGCAAGCAGCAACTTTTTACCACTAAAAGAAGAGCAAGAACGTGAGAATGATTACAATCAGGGTCTGCTGAGTTGGGGACAGAATGCCAAGCAAAACCCTAATGCTTTCCAGGCCTGAAATCATGTCAATTAATTTCCAAATTTACAATCCAAAACCTGTGGTGCCCTGAAGGAAACCAGGACAACAAAACTCAAACGGTCACAATTACAGACTTCACTGATGGTCTAAAAAGAAAAGGGGCATGTGTATTTCAGAGTGGAAATACGACTCAAATCAGCTCTTGCTGTCATTTACACAAGAAATTCTGCATTTAATCTCAAAATATGAAAAAAAATACAAAAGCAGGCCAGTAAGTGTCCTTTTACCAAGAAACAGGAAACTGTAGATGTAGAATCTGTTGGGTTGGTGCATGAACAAAGAAATTAAATGACACCCTACTCTGGACAGCTTAGAAGTAAAAGACCTCTTTGAAGTGTTAAAAAAGCAAAGATGCTACTCTGAGGAAGAATTTGTGTCTAACCCAAGCTATGGTATTTCAATCCCCTCATATGTCTGTGAAAGCTGGATAATTAATAAGGAAAAGTAAAATCTGATAGCCTTGAATTATGGGTTTGGAGAAGTAATCTTTCCTAAACTTTCATGAACAAATACATCTTGGAGGAAGCACAGCATGAATGCTCCTTGCAAGCTGATATGATGGCCAGACTTCCTCTCCTTTTCTTCAATGGATATGTTTTCAGGAGGAGCCAGCTCCTGGTGAAGAACATCATGCTTGGTAAAGTACAGAGTGAGAGAAAAAGAGAATATTCCTCAAGGAGATGGACTGACACAGTGCCTGAGACAATGGGCACAAAGGTACCAGCAACTGTGCGGATGGGAAGGGCTGAGCTATGCTTTATTCTGTTTCATACAGGGTCGATGTGGCTCGGAACCAACTCAGCAGAAACTAACAAGTCAGAATGAGCTCAGTAGCAACCAACAACAGAAGTGGCCCGAATAAATGACAGACTTTGAGAAAAATATGCCAACATTTTCATTAATTACAGCAAATGTACCATAAAAGAGTAAAGAAACTGGCTTCTGATGCTGTTATCACTGCCGCCGCGGCGAGGCCACCATGGCAACTAGATTTGCTACCTTCCTCAGGAGTGCCTGGGCCAAGGAGCCGGTGCTGGTCGTGTCCTTCACCA
Organism: Elephantulus edwardii; assembly: GCF_000299155.1. Taxonomy (NCBI): domain Eukaryota; kingdom Metazoa; phylum Chordata; class Mammalia; order Macroscelidea; family Macroscelididae; genus Elephantulus; species Elephantulus edwardii. Next base: position 9,158,523 of record NW_006399769.1, read on the forward strand.
TTGTGGGCCTCGCTGTAATTCTGCCCCTGTTAAGCCCCTACACCAAGTATGCCTCCATGATCAACGAGATCATCCCCTACAACTACCCAGTGCCACTCCGAGATGATGGGAACATGCCTGACATGACCCTAGGGTCACAGCCTGGAGTGGCTGAAGAAACTGTGAGCACCTCCAAGGATTGGGGGGGGGGCACAGCCCCCAATAAAAACCTGAAAACAAACAAACAAAAAAGAGTAAAGAAACCTGGGAAGCCTCTTTGCAATCTTTAGATAATACTCTCCTTAAAACATGTTTCTTTAAAAATAAAGAAGTGTATATTATTTGATTCTACCCAATAGATTTGGACTCATGTTAATAAGTATAACTATTCTACAAGGTTTCCAAACTTTGATCTTTTTTTACAAAATGCATTATTGTGATAGGCTGTATAAGAGCATACAGCAAGTTCTTTATTAGAGACGTCGTTGGCTGAGTTTGAACTGACATTCTGGTTAGCAGTCAGGTGCCTACCTGTTGCACCATCATGCTTCCTTTTACTGGAGGAGAAGTGAATAAGGTGGGGGAGGTGGGACAAAACATGGGGAACATGGTATAATAAATAGGTAACTGTAATCCTTCATGGGGGAAAAGAAAGAATGGAGAAGGAAAACATTTAAAGAGCTAACAGCTAAGGTGCCTTGTAGGTAAAGTCTGGTGATCTGCTTATGAAAATCATCCATTTAAAACCCTGACATAAAAAACAAAACAAATAGAGTGAACAACACATAAACAGGTAGAGAAGCAAAAGAGATATGGACAGGTAACAAGGACCACACTGACAACCATACATATGTCTGGCAAATTATATTTCTGTATCTGTCTTGTTGATTGCCATCAAGTTGAGCACGATTCATAGCGACCCTATGAACAAAAGGCCTGAAGCCTTTCTATAACTATCATTTATCAATGTTCATAGAGTTTCCAGAGATACGCTGTTTAGGAAGTGGATCCCACTCCTGCTTCTAAACCAATCTTAAACTGGGAGCTCCACCAAACACGGTCCACTGTGGGGAACCATTATGGCATTTGACACACCAATGGCACAAGGTTCAGCATCACAGCAACCCCAGGTTACCTCAGTACAGCAAATTGACTGAAGAGTGCTGTACTACTTAGAAGAATGTTCCTGAGGGAGCTCTGGTGGCCTAGTGGCAAGAAGCTGCACTACAATGCCAGAGGCTGTGGTTCAAATTCACCAGATGCTCTGCTAGAGAAGGAGGGGCAATCTCCTCCTTTACCAGTCAGATCCAATTTGACGGTACAAGCACAAAATAATAAAATTTAAAAAAAGAAAGAAAAATTTAAAAAAAAAAAAAGTTCCTCCAAAATATAGTAACTGACTTTTAAAAACAAGGGGCCTTCCTGAGGTCTTGTTGACTCTAAACAAAACAGGCTTAAATTAAAAAAAAAAAAAGCACAACAAAAACAACCAATATAGCATGTTTCTGTTATGTGAGTCACCTGCGATGTTTAGCGAACCTATGTACAGCAGCTGTGAAACCTGCCCTGTCCTGAGCCAGTCTCACTAATTCAGACAGACCAACTCTATTGCCCCAGTCACTGTAACAAGTCATTTCATGCGGGGTCTTCCTCTCTCGCACTGTCGCTCCACCCTTCGAGCAAGATGTCCTTCTCTAAGGACTGGTGTCACCTGCCATGTACCCAAAGTATGTGAGATAGAGCTTAAAAATCCTAGCCTCCAAGGACAAACTTGGTTTTATCCTCTCCAAGACAGACCTATTTGTTTTCTTGGCAGTCCATGGTATGTTCAAGACTCTTCGCCAGTACCACAACTCAAAGGCATCTATTCTTCTTCTGTCATCCTATTAGTATATGTAGAACCAATGGGTGGCAACATTTGTAAGCTTGTTCATCATAATCAGCTACCCTGAGGGAATGTGTCACTAGTTCAAGAGCCCAGAAGGCACTATCTCAGGGTTCAACAAGGTCATCAGGTATAACACAGACCCTCCTTTGATGATTAGTGACTTTGATCTTAAAGGCTTGCAAGCAGCCAATGAAGGTGCAACTACTGGTTCTCACTGTCCAGAACAACAAAGGGGGGGGAGGGCAAGAGAGAGGTAAAGCAAAGCAAATACAGAGTGAAACAATTAGTCCAAGGGACTATAGGACACTCAAATGTCAACTTCCAGGACCCAGACATCAGAAGAATGAAATGTTACCTCGCTACCAATAACTCTAAAATGGATTCCAACAAAAGATTCTGGATAGAGTAGAGGAAAATATGGAACAAAAATAAAAGGGGAAACCTGCCACAAGCCACACACAATTAAAAAGGCCAGGCTTATTGGTCCAACAGGGATTGGTAGAATCCCAAGAAGACTGTTCTTAGTTACTCTTTGACCTGAAACAAAGCTCCCCCTCTGGCTCAACTTTCCAAAGAGCTGACAGGCCTATACTAATTCAACTTTCTGAGGCTGTAAATCTCGTGGGAGGAGACTGTTCATCTTTCTCACAAGGAGCTGCTGGTGGATTCAAACCACCAGAGGGTTAGCAGTGCAACTCCTTATGGACTAGGCTACCAGAGATCACTAAACAGGTCTTTAAAAAGTGGTGAGAAGGGAGTGACACCAGGGAGGTACTGGCTATGTACTAACAATGTAATAACAATGGACTATCAAAGGGCAGAATTTGTTCAAGGACAAAGCTCTGAAGGCAGGAAGGGTAGAAGGGTAGAAAGATTATTGGAAATGAGAATTACAGGGGAACATGAAATTATTCTGTATTATAATTAATGTGCATGAAAGAAAAACAAATCTGCTTTGTTTATTTTCACTCAAATTACAATGACTAAATACAGACCCTGTGGAGCACAATTACTGCTACTGCTTAAAATGAAACAGCTCTAACTGATCACAATGGAAGATTTTAGACAGAGGGGCATATGTGGCGCAAAATGAACAAAGGCCAGACGAACTGGTCCAACAGAGACTGGCAGAACTCCCAAGAAGAAAATAAAATGAAGATGCCAGGTAGAACAGTGGAGGGGTGGGCGGTGGGGGGGGAGGTGTGCTGCTGATCCAAAGGCCACACCTCTCTGGTGGTTCAAAGCCACCAATCACTCTTTGGGAGAAAGAGGAGCAATCTCCTCCCAGGCAATTTACCCAATTCAAACTCAACTCAGAGTTCAAACAGACTCTAGGTCGAGCCTTCAGTATTTTCAGAGGTTGTACACCACATAGGAGGAGAATGGTCAGATGAGCCACTGCTGGATTTGAACAAACCACCTTTGGGCATATAGTTGTGCTAGACCACAAAGAGCTCCCACGAGGCCATATAGAGTCAGCTATAAATTGTTTCTGACACAGACAATGTTATTGTTGTTACTATAAGCCTTCAAGTCACCTAGGACACATTGTGACTCTATGTACAACAGAGCTGAACCTTGCCCTATCCTGAACCATCCCTCTATCTCTGGTATGCTTGAACTTACTGTTTCAATCTATCATTCTGAGAGTCTTCTCTTTTTCTGACCATCGAGCTTCCCCGGAACAATGCTCTTCCCAAGAACTGGCCTCTCTTAAAAACATGCCCATAGTATGTAAGGAGAAGTTTCACCAAGCCTCTAGGGAGTGCCCTGCCTGCACTTCCTCCAAGATAGATTTGTTTGTTCTTTTGGCAGTCTGTGGGATATGGAGCACTCTTCACCAATACCACAAAACAGCAATGAATGGGTTTTGAGTGTTCTGGTTTGGGTGTTTTTTGATGTAGCTGTAACTCTTGATAGAAGCACACTGCCACATGTGGTTCCACAAGTGGCTAGTGGGTTCCAACTGCTGACTTTTCAAGTAGCAGGTGAGCACTTTCATCACAGTGCCCTTTGCGCTCTTTAAATGAAGGATGACAGAATTTTAAAAATATATATTGTATCATTCATGTATGCAGTGCTCTAAAATAGACCCAGGTACAGAGGGAGAACCATCAGTGATGACCAGGGGTTAGGGCAGGAGGGAAAGACTCAGGGGAAGGTGTGTGGTGGTGGAAGTGTGTGCCTCAACTAGGGCGGTTACATAAGCTTATCCCTGTCAAAGCCCACAGCACCATACACAAAATGACTGGACTTACAGTGTATTTAATAAAGAAAAGTACATCCTGAGTGCACCTTAGAGGCAAGGATGGCAAAGCTTTTCTCACAAATTTTGGACATGTTTCTAGGAGAGGCTATTCTTTAGAAAAGGATATCATGTTTCAAAACATGGTGGCTGTGCAATGGGCTCAAGTGTATCAGAGCTGGTGAGAATGGCACAGGATAGGACAGGATTCAGATCTGTTGTTCACAAGGCTGCTATGAATCATACTCAATCAGAATGTATTTACCAGGGGAGCTCTGGTGGCCTAGTGGCAAGAAGCTGCACTGCAATCCCAGAGGAACACGGTTCGAATCCACCAGATGCTCTGCCGG
>NW_006399769.1:9163084-9177976 GCF_000299155.1 Elephantulus edwardii
CACACAAAATAATAAAAAATAATAAAAATTTTCAAAAAAAAAAAAAAAAAGAATGTATTTACCAACAATGACAAATTCACAACAATGGTGTATAAATTTTAAACATAAAGAAATGAGCAACCACTTAAGCACTAAAACATCTGGAATTATGTACTTTCCACTCAACTCATTTTTAAAACTCACAAACTCAATATATACTGTGACTAGAAGCAGAAAATAAAATTATTTCTAGGCAATAGAGTGAAATAGAACGTTAACAAACATTATGATGCAGTTGTTTTAAGCATTAGGATAGGAAGAGGCCCATGAGGATCTGTTGCCTATACTACTTGTTAATTCTGAAAAATGGAATACTTCTTAAAGATGATGTAAAACATCTTTATAGCAATACACTGTCTGATAATATTATGAGTAGTAATTTTCTTTTTTTGTCTACTGCTTGTTGTGGTTATGTACCATCAAGTCAGAATCAACCTATTACGACCCTCCGGTGGGTTTTCAGAGGCAGGAAATCACACAGGAGGAGACTGCCAACTTTACTTCGTAGAGCAGCTGGTGAATTTAAACTGTGTGTCTTCAGGTTGGCAGTGCCTTTCCTTACTCCTAGGCCACCAGAACTCCCTGTTGTCTGCTGGTTTTATGTATTATAGACATATCTTTTTGCATGTATGCCCAAGTGTATATAGAAACACACACAGAGCACATGACAGAGAGCAGAAATAATGTTTACAAAGAATGCATAACTGTTAATCTCCTAGTATACAAATTGTTTACGACTTTTACAGTGATCCATCCCGGTCTCCAAAGTAAAACAAATTCAAGCCACCTTGAAACAATAAGCACCTAGTAGATCAATAAGCATTTGAAAAAAAAAAAAAATAAGCATTTGAACGTCCTTCTAGGAGGCGGAGGTTGCAAAGTTAAAATCTGCATTTCCTAGACTCTCTTGCATTCAGGATTCTAAATGTAATGTCAGTTTGACCATTAGATATGCTGATAGGAGAGCTGGATTTGGAAGTAAAGATGAAACACAGCATTCTGTAAAGAACCGCTTTGATAGTCCTTCCCAATGCTCCTCCCAGTGAGATTTAAAAACAAAACAACACACACACAAAAGAACACTGCTATCAAGGACATCCCCATTCTCCACAACTCCTTCAGGCTTCTGAGGCGTTGTATCTTAATGGGAGGAGCTCATGACAGATTTAACCCGGGTCTCTGTGCCAGCAGCACCACGGGGAACAGGCTGTGCCCTCAGATCACCTTCCCAGGAAAACAAGGCTCGTAAAACTTTAACTGGAAAAACTCATCAGATTGTGAGGCTGCTACTGTCAACCAAAGGTTCTTCGACCATCAACCTAGGTTAAAGAAGGTATCTGCAATATTAAAACTCCCTCTTCGGGATGGAGTTCAACTATCATGTCTGAAACTTTCACATTTATATCTTTTATTGTGGATTGTGCTTAACCTGTTGTTGTGTATTATCCAGGTGGAACTGACCCACAGCTGATGGGTTTTCAAAGGAAGTTAATCACATGGGAGGAGACTGCACATCCTTCTCCCACAGAGCAGCTGGTGGATTCTAACCACAAGCCTTTTTTTGTAGCACAGCTTCTTATCACTCACTCACTAGGCCACCCGAGCTCTCTGCTTAACCTGTAGAACATGATCATGGCACAATCCTTACCCTATACATCTGAAAGGCATCTCACTTCAGAAAAATCTTATTAAAGTAGTGCCACAGACTGCTTTTACTTTTTACAATAAAGATGTGTACCTTTTTAAGGTACACATCTTTATTGTAAAAAGTACACCTCATTGATTTCACATGCAAGCAAAATTCTACTGAAGATTATCCAAAAACGATTAGAACAGCATATCAGCAGAGAACTGCCAGAAGTCCAGGCTGGGTTTAGAAGGGGTCATGGTACTAGGGATATTGTAGCTGATGTTAGATGGATCTTGGCTGAAAGCAGAGAATACCAGAAGAATGTCTATCTGTGCTTCATTGATTATGCAAAGGCATTTGACTGTGTGGATCATAACAAACTGTGGCTGACTCTGAGAAGAATGGGAATCCCAGAACATTTAATTGTGCTAATGCGAAACCTATACTTGGACCAAGAGGCAGTAGTCAGAACAGAGCAGGATAACACTGCATGGTTCAAAATTGGGAAGGGTGTGCGCCAGGGATGCATCCTGTCTCCATACCTTTTCAACCTGTATGCAGAGAAGATTATCCGAGAGGCTGGGCTCTATGAGGAGAATTGTGGCATCAGGATTGGTGGAAGATCTATTAACAATCTGCGTTATGCAGATGACACAACCCTGCTTGCTGAAACTGAGGAGGACCTCATGCACTTGCTGCGGAGGGTCAAGGACTGCAGCCTTCAGTATGGACTGAGGCTCAATGTCAAGAAGACAAAGATTCTCACCACTGGACCAATTGGCAGCGTCAGGATGGATGACGAAGAGATTGAGATTGTTCACAGCTTCAGTTTGCTCGGCTCCACAGTCAACACTCTTGGCACCAGCAATCAGGAAATCAAAAAGCATATCGTGATGGGAAAGTCTGCTGTTAGGGACCTCTCTAAAGTACTCAGGAGCAACAGTGTCTCTCTGGAGACTAAGGTGCGCCTGATACAGGCCATGGTCTTTGCAATCGCTTGTTATGCACCAGAGAGTTGGACAATGACTAGGGAGGACGGAAGGAGAGTGGATGCTTTTGAGCTGTGGTGCTGGAGAAGAGTACTGAATGTACCATGGACTGCCAGGAAAACAAACAGATTCATCTTAGAGAGGATTAAACCAAGCTACTCCTTGGAGGCAAGGATTCTGGGGCTTCGTCTGACATACTTTGGACATGTTGCCAGGAGGGACGGGTCCTTGGAGAGGGACATCATGCTTGGGAGGGTGGAGGGACGGCGCAGGAGGGGAAGACCCTCTATGAGATGGACTGACTCGGTGACTGGGGTAATCGGGATGGGTGCGTCAGAGGCAGTGCAGTTGGCGCAGGATAGAGCAGGGTTTAGGGCTGCTGTGCATAGGGTCGCTATGAGTCACAAACGACTTGACGGCACATAACAACAACCTTTTTTAGGAGTTCTGATAACATAATGCTTTGCTAACCCAAAAGTCAATGGTTCAAATTCACCAGATTCCCTGAAGAAAAAAGACCAGTATTTTCCACCCGCAAAGATTTCAGCCTGAGAAATCTGATGGAGGAGCTGGAAGCAACTTGATGGCAGTGGAATGGGTGTCTTTACTGGCTCTGGTCACACTGGGCAAATGACCCAGCCTTGGTCAGGTAACAAACTGCCATGCTAGCGGGGGTTCCATTCTGGAGACAGAGGTACAACTTAATGTCCTAATTCAGTAGTTAGGTTTCTGGTCTTAGCAGAGACAATAGCACTTCTGGTTGATGTATTCTAAAGTGGCAATTTCAGAATCTTTCTTGGGAAGCGTGCCTAGTTGCTTCAGTCTCCTTTAATGCTTATAGTTTTCCTAACTGTTCTATTTAAAGAAGCTACAGTAAGACACAAAACTGATATACACCAGAGTACAAATTTATAAGAATTCTTGTAGACCATTAATATTAAAACAAGTCATGTAATAGTATTATTATTACCATTACAGTCCTTTTCAAACAATAAATGCATCTCACTGTACAATTGTTATGTCCCTATATTCAAGCTCCAGTTAGAGTCATCTCCTGGCCTAGAGTACTGAAAGTGTCACACCATGAATTTTATTTCTATTTCTGCTGTTTCTTCTCTTTACCGCCAGATACCTAACTAAAATGCCTCTGTGAAGCCTCTTTGAATCTGATAGACTGAAGTAATGGTTCCCCCTTCTTGATATTTCCATAATATTTGCTCATACCATTGCCTTCAATAATTATATATTATTTGGGCATATATCTTTCAATGTCTTGATCTTGACTATGAATTAGTTCCCTGAAGTAAAAACCATAATAAATTCTTTCTGTGTGCCTGACATGTTGCAGGGCTCAATAAACATGTTGAATGAAACTGTGTTCGGAATATAAAATATAGGGAACTTAGAGTCAACATGACAAGCTAACCACAGGAAAAGTATATTTTGTTCCCAAGATAATTTTGTTTTGAAATTTCTATTTAGTTACATGGGTATATTTTATTAATAACTGCTTATATTAGTAATATTGAAATGCTATGTTATTCTGACCATCTGAAGCTAAATGCCAACAGTGCATTTAAAATTCTCAGCTGTGCAACTTATAAATTTAAAAAATGGCATACTACAATATGGACAGAAATGACGTTTTGCCAGAAGAACAAATGTCTCTCCGTCAGAGTAGGTCCAGAGATGCTTCTGGAAGAACCATCTTAACAGTCACCCAAGGAGAACTTCAAGTCCAGTTCAAACTTATGTTGGTGGGCAACGGTAGCACTGGAAAAACGAGGTTTTGAAACATCATCTGACTGGTGAATTCCAAAAGTATGTAGCTACCTTGGGTGTGGAAGTCTTATCTCCTTTTGTTCCACACCAACAGAGGACAAATTAAAGTCAACGTGTGAGATTTGGCTGACCAAGAGAAATTTGGGGGACTTAGGGATGGCTATTATATCCAAGCCCAGTATATCATTATAATGTGTGATAAAACATCCAGAGCTACCCACAAGAATGTGCCTAAGTGGCATAGGGAACTGGCCTGAGGATGTGAAAATACCCACTGTGTTGTGCTACAACAATGTGGACCTTAAGGACCGGAAAGCTAAGGCAAAATCCAATGTGTTCCACTGAAAGAAGAATCTTCAGTACTATGCTATTTCTGCCAAAAGTAACTACAACTTTGCAAAACCTTTCATCGGGCTTGCTAGAAAACTAACTGGAGATCCTAATGTGGGGTTTGTTGCCATGCCTGCTCTCGCTCCACCAAAAGTTGTCATGGACTCAGCTGTGGCAGCACAATATGACCATGATTCAGAGGATGCACAGAAAACTGCTCTACTGGACAAGTATGACGATCTGTGAGAAAACGAAGCTGGAGACCAGCATCAGAAGTCTAGCTTTAAAGGCAACTGTCTGGTGACGTCAGTGGTGCTGTGTGTTTGCCACTTTATCATTTAGTGAGCAGAACATGTGCTAATCTTCAGGATGCTGAAGGAGATGAATGGGCTTTGCAATGAGTGTGGCAGTTAAAAAAACCTTTCATTTTTTTGGACTTGCATATTTAGCTCTTCTGGAAGTCAGCTGTTTCCTTCTTGAGTTTTAAAGACAAGAATGATACAGTGAAATCCCAATATTCCACGGTAAAATCTTGTTCAAATTAAAAAAAAAGAAGAAATGTCAGTGACTCAAGTAGCTTCAACTTGAATGTTTTTCATTTAATGGTTCAGCCCCTATTGCTAAGTAAGTCAGAAAAGACTTAAAAGAATACAACACCTCCTATCATATACTTGTTAGTCTATAAGGACTATTTCTACAGTAATAAGAAAAAATACCATACAGAGCTGTTTCTTAATGTCTTAAAACACAATTTCCCCACTTCAAAAAGGTAAATTTCACTCAAGACAGTAAATCCATAAAGACAAAAGGAAGTACACAGTAGTTTACAAGATTAAGCTAGTATTTAAAATATAAATAGGATACTGCAAATATTGACTCAAATATCAGAAATGTGTGTCAAATTTTCCAACTTACTTGAGAGAGATCATTTCCACATTAAAGGTCTACACCAAAAAGTGTGACAGTTTCTAGTTGTCTTAACAATTAGAGAAAAATACCATAGATTTGAGGGAATATAAAAAGACTAAAAATCAGACTAAAATTTAGCACAAATAGTTTGAACAGCTGTCTTTACTTTAAAAATAAATAAAAAAAAACTTGGGAGGAAAGTAAAGAAGATAAATCCATACACCCCCATGTTTATAGCAAAAACTCAGTTTCCTGACATCAACTCTTGTTCTCAATTACTCTTCAGTTCAAAAGTCAATTTTTCTCTCTCTAAGAGAATGGCCTCCATTCTATGTTGAACACATAAAAATTGCATAAACCATGGGCTTGTTAAATGAATACTTGCAGGGTTATCAGATTTCCAAGACAAAATAATTTCAACCCAAGATTTTATTTTACTGACAATTTTGTACTTACAAAGTCTTGACGTATGTCGTTGAAGTCTTTGCCATATTTTTCCAGTGCATCTTCAAACAAACTAGCTTCAGAGGCTGACCATTCTTCCATTTCATCTCTGCATAAAACAGGTCCTCCAAGTGGTACTAAGACACTAATTGCACTGCTCAGATCATAGCTGTGCCTATATAGTGTATCCATAGCATGAAACTAAAGAGAACAAATGAAAAAGGAAAAAAATGATTAGCCAGAGAAGTAAACTTGCTAGATTTTAAAAAAATAATATCACATATACTTAATACCAATATATTTATATAGCTGTCATTTTATTAAGTAACAAAACATAAATGTTAAATAATTCTTGAATAATTAAAAACTTAGATATTGTTTTAAAGGTCGGCACCAAAAAGTATGACAGTTTCTAGTTGTCTTAACAACTGTTGTTTCATAGTTGTCTATAAAACTGCTTAACAGAATTTCAAGAAATAAGTATAAAAAAATGCATTCATTTGTGAAGACCAACTGACCAAGAAGAAATCCAGAACCTCCAAATGTGAAATTGGGGACTCAGTTAAGTTTCAGTAATCTTTTGGTTAAAAATGTCATAATCATTCAAGTCACTGTGCAAGAAAAAAGCCATTCTTGGTCAGAAAAAAACAAGTAGATGCATTATCAAGGATGAGAGATGGAAAAAAATACAGCTTAAAATAATGGCAGGTCAAAGCAAAATTGTTATTGTTAGGTGCTGGCAAGTTAAGTACGACTCACAGTGACCCTATGAACAAAAGATCTGAGCTCTGTCCTATACTGTGCCATCCTAACACTTCCTGACACAAAAAGAGAACACTGCAGCAGTCACCACCTCAATTCATCATGACCTTCTCCAAGGAATAGGCCCTTCTAGCAACAATGCCCAAAGTATGTGCTCACCATTCTTGCCTCCAAATAGCATTCCGGCTCTACCCTCTCCAAGACATACTTGTTCTTTTGGCCATCCAAGGGATGTTCAGTGCTCTTCTCCAGCACCACAGCTCAAAGGTATCAATTCTTCTTCTGTCAACCTTATTCACTGTCCAGCTCTCAGATGTATAGCAAGTGATTGGAAAGACTATGGCCTGAATCCGAAGCACCTTAGTCCTCAAACTGACATCATTACTCCTCAATAATTTGTAGAGGTCCCTAATGGCAGATTTTCCCAGTGCAATGTGTCTCCTTATTTTTATTTATGTGTGTGTGTGTGTGTGTGTGTGTGTGTGTGAGAGTGTACCGTCAAATCAGATCTGACTGGTACAGGAGGAGATTGTCCCTCCCTTCCCCCACAGAGCATCTGGTGGATGTCTCCTTATTTCTTAACTGCTGATAGTAAGGTTGTTAATTGTGGATCCAAGCAAGATGAAGCTGTTGACAGTTTCAATCTCTTCTCCATCCATCATGCATGATGTTGCCTATTGGTTCAGTGGTAAGAACCTTTGTTTTCTTAACACTGAGATGCAATCCATACTGAAGGATGCATACCTTGATCTTCTGCAACAAATCCTTCTCACTTTCAACAAGCAAGGTTGTATCGCCTACATAACACAGGTTATTGATGAGTCTCCCTTTAATCCTGATACCACATTCCTCATCAGAGTCCAGCTTTTTAAATAATTTGCTCAGCATACATATTAAATAGGCAAGGGGAGAGGATACAACCTTGACACACTCGCTTCTTAATTTTAAACCATGCACTGTTCCCTTGCTCTGTTCGCACAACAGCCTCCTGGTCCAGGTCTAGGTTTCACATGAGCACAATTAATTGCTCTGAGACTCCCATTCTTCTTAATGTCAGCCACAACTTGTTATGATCTACACAGATGATCGCCTTTGCACAGTCAATAAAGCACAAACAGACATTTTTCTGGTATTCTTTACTTTCAGCCAGGATCCATCTGACATCAGCAATGACGTCCCTGGTGCCATGGCCTCTTTTCTATCCTGCTTGAACTTCTGGCAGCTTCCTTTCTACATACAGTTCTAGCTGTTTTTGAATGATCTTCCGCAGTATTTTGCTTCTACGTGATATGATAATGTTAGATAGTTTTCACATTCAGTTGGATAACCTTTCTTAAGAATGGGAACAAATACGGATGTTTTCAATCTGTTGGCCAGCTTTCCTCCAAATTTCTTGGTATACACTGGTGAGTGTATCCAAGGCTGTATCTGTTAACTGAAACAAGTCAATTGGTATCCCATCAATTCCTGGGGCCTTATTTTTTGCCAATGCTGTCAAAGCAGCTTCCACTTCCCTCCTTCAATTGGTTCCACATGGTACTTCCTGAAATTTTTCACTGTCAACTGATTCTTTCTGGTACAAAGATTCTGTGTATTCCCTCCTTTTTTTTTTTTTTCTTTCCCCCTTTTAAGCTGTCTGGGCGATTCAATATATTGTCCACAGCATCTTTCAATGTTGTGATACGAGGATTAAATTTGTTTTTTTTTTTTTTTCGTTTCTCTCAGCTTGAGAAATGTAGAGTGAGTTCTTCCCTTTTTATTCTCCAATTCCAGCTCTCTGCACATTCCATTGTAATATTTTGCTCCACCCTCTCAAGCCGTACTTTGAAATCTTCTATTCAGCTCTTTTACTTCAGCATATATTCCTTTTATTTTGCCTTCTTAATGGCCCAGTACAATCTTTAGAGTCTCTTCTGACATCCATTTTTATTTTTTCTTTCACCTCTGTTCTTGTAATGACCTTTTCCTTTCTTCATGGAATTATAACCTCCCACAACTCATCCGATCTTCGATCACTGCTGTTCAATGCCTCAAATCTATTCTGAAAATGATCTTAAAATTCAGATGGAATTGATTCAAGATCATATACTGGTTCCTGTGGACTTATTTTCGTTTTCTTCGGCTTCAATTTGAACTTGCATATGAGCAATTCATGGTCTGACCCACAGTCTGCCCCTAGCCTAGTTTTGACTGCCGATGTTAAGCTTCTCCAAAATATGTCATCAATCTGATTCCTATGCAGCCTATCAGGTGAGATCCAGGTGTAAAGGCATTGTTTGTGTCTTTTAAGAAAGATATTTGCAATGAATAAATCATTGTAAATACAAAATTCAATCATTCTATTTCCAGCCTCATATACACAGATGTTGTTATTGTTATCACTGCCATCGAGTGGAAACTGACTCATATGTGTTCCCCAGCAGGTTTTCAGAGGCAGTAAGTCACATGGAAAGAGACCGCTCATCTTTTCCCCAAGGAGCAGCTGGTAGATTAGAAACTTAAGTCTTTGGTGTGGCAGCAAAATTCCTTATTACTAAGCCACCAGAGCTTCCAGGACAGACACATGTTAAAAGTATTTTAGAAATCTCGTTGAGATCTGGAAAATCAGGAAACAGAAAGACCAGGCTTCCTTGGGACAATTAGGCAAATTGTGTGCTTGATCTGAAGAATAATTTGAACAGAGGAAGACCAGAATAGGATCTAATCCACTTTTAGAAAAAAACTTTAGGAACTCTAATGACTAGTCTGTAGGATATTGGGTTGCTAGCCCAAAGGTCATGCTTCTCTGGTAATTCAAATCCACAGACAACTATGGACAATTTAATCCTGTATGTGATTTAAAATCTCAGAAACAAAATGGCAAGCTAGCTATGTATAGGCCAGTTCAATGTGAAGCAAAGAGCTTTAATCCCCTATTAGAAATAGTGATAAAGTAAGTTTTAAATTGTTTAAACCTTTAAATTTAAAGAAATATTTCCCCCTCCCCTATGTTATGAGCTGTCTATGACTCAATGCCATTTAACAACAAACAACGACAATGGTGAAAAAGAGATTTCATAGCACTTAGGTAAACCGGAATGTACATCAGGCAAATGTGTAGCAGTAACGTTGGTTCTGCTGCTGTAGGATGAGCATGGAAATGGTGCAGCTTTGGCTGAGGTCAAGAGTAACTGAGACGGAAGAATGTAAGCAAAGATCTAATTGAACAATAAAGGCAACTTGCATGAGGGACACAACAAGCATTACAGGGTAAGATAAGACACTTGGTTTACACAGGGTTTAAACATAGGTTTAAAAAGGCACTAAACCTCGGACAGTTTATGGGATAGCTAAGTTCATCTTTTAGCAGTGTTTCTGCTGCAAGTAGCCAGGGTGTAGAGAGGTACAGCTAAAACACATCTGACTGATTCATATCTGGGTTGGTTAGAGAAAAAGTGTGGAAAATTACAAGTATGGCAAGGAATTCAAAAATGGAAGGAGAATCACAGACATTAAATGTTCCTAGAACATCTGATTATCTAGCCACTTGTGACTTTTCATAAACCAGATTATTCCAGCATAATGGTGGTAGACTCTGTTAAAACATAAAAGTAGAGAGGTTTTGGAAGGAATAGGGTCAAACTGTAATCACAAATGAAGATGCTGAGGAATCTAATGTTCAAGATGACAAAACAGCTTTTGATACAGAAAAGTCCCTAACTCGGTCTCTACTTTACATCAAGTTTTTCTAACTGTAAGTATTTTAACCACAATGTGTTCTCTTTTTTGGAACACCTGTGCAAGTAAAGAAAAAAAAAATCAAATTTCAGAAATGAGAATGAATACATGCCTTTTTAGAAAAAAGCTGATGATCGGAAATAAAATTCAAGTCACAATGAAGTTACTCTGGCTTCTTTCTTTGGATTGAGTCCTAGGCTAGATCAAGGGCCTGGTTTGGGGTTTATCTTTTGTCAGTAGATAAAAGTGATCAAACCCTGGCTCAAGTGAAAATTAGCTGTTTCACCATTCATCCTAACCAGTCTAACATATATGTAACTCAAGTGCCACAATTTTTACAAGAACTAGTCTGCTGTATGTTAAACATTTCACAAATGCAGCTCGCTTCACTTCTATGCCACAACCGATCTCTTCAAGGTTCGGTTTTAAAATGATCCCTAAGGGAGCTCTGGTGGCCTAGTGAGTAAGGCGTTGTGTTGCCAAACCAAAAGCAGGTTGTTTGAATCCACCAGCTGCTTTCGGAAAGAAAGATGGACAGTTTTCTCCCAGGTAATTGAGCATCTCTGAAAAACCAATAGAGGGTCAGTTATGAGATGGTCCCGACTGGACAGCGATGAGCTTTGAGTTGAGAAATACCTGATAGGGGACAGTGCTAAGTTCCCACACTATCAGAATATAAAATAGGCTCAAATATCAACTAATATCTATTAACAAGAACACCCATCAGTAACAGTGTACATCATGAGTACATATTTACATTATGATACACAGACTAAGACATGGATTAAGGGTATAGAGTAAAAATGTACTGTTAGAGATAAATGGAAAATTCAGTATATGCAGATTTTTAAAAGAAAATGTTATTTTTAGGGACCTCTGGTGGCCTGGTAGCAAGAAGCTATGCTGCAATTCTGAAGGTGTGCAGTTTGAATCCACCAGATGCTCTGCCAGAGAAGGAGGGGCAATCTCCCCTTGTGCCAATTAGCTCTGATTAGACAGTACCAAAAAAAGTAAAAAAAAAAAATTTTTTTAAAAGTTTCTTTTAATTGTAATTTTAACAAACGTTTGCAGAGAAGTTAGATTCTCATTCATTCATCATTGTACATTTTGCAAAATTACCTACATCCCTTCCCCAAAGTCCTCTTTGCCATGATGTACTTCTTATTCTGTCTGGGCTGCTGTCATATGTATAATGCCTACTCATCTATTCATTTTAGATAGTCCTTTATTTCATTTTTTCCAATGCAATGGGCATCATCTAACCACTCTTATCCTATTCTCCTGACTCTGCATGTCAGACCTACTTTATAACAGTGGTGCTATGCAATATTTGTCCTTTTGTGACTGAGATAGTTCACTCAGCATGATATGCTCCTGGGTCCCCTATGTTGTGTAATGTACTATGAGGTCACTGTTTTTCAGTGCTGGGAAGTATTCCAATGTACAAACACACCATAGTTTTTCCTATCTATTTGTTTCTTGATGGCACTTTGGTTGCTTCCATCTCTTTGCTAATGTGAATAACGCAGCAATAAGCATGGATGTGTAAACGTTTGAGTCGTGGCTCTGGTTTCTTTAGGGTATATACCCAGTAGTGGCACTGTTGGCTCCATTGGTATTTCTACCTTTTTGAGGAAGTGCTAGACCACCTTCAATAGTAATTGCACCATTTTACACTCCCACAAGCAGTGAGTATGGTTCCAATCTCCACAACCTCACCAGCATTTATTATATGCTGCTCCGCTGAACTTTGCTATTGTTACTGCGGCAAGATGATATCTCATAGTTGTTTTGATTTGTATCTCTCTTATAGCTTGGCATTTTGAATATTTTTTTCATGTGTTTGTTTGTCTTCTGAATTTATTCTTAGCTGAAGTATCTATTCTTATCCTGTGCCCAATTTGTGATTGGGATCTTTACCTTTTTCTTGTTGAGGTGTTGGAGTATTCTATAAATTTTAGATATGAGTCCCTTATCAGATATGTCATTACCAAATATATTTTCCCAGTCTGTGGCTTTCCTTTTTACCCTGATGTAGAAGTTTTATGATGTGCATATGGATTTGATTCTTAGAGGCTCCCATTCATTCAAGTTGTTTTCTCAGGGTTGTAGGTTTTTCAATATGGTTAGAAGACTGATTATAGTGTGGGTTAGGGCTTTCGAGTTCTTTCAAGCTTTTCTTTAATGTAATTTATAGTCTTTGGTTTTACTCCTAGGTCTTTGATCCACTGAGTTAGTTTCTGTACATGGTGTGAGGTATAGGTCTTCCTTGAGTTTTCAGTTTCCCAGTTTTTATACTCAGACGTTTTAGATACCATAACTGTTTTAACAAGGATATCATCCAATATAAATAACTAGAATCAAGAGAAACAAATAAGAGCTTTCATGAGTAATTTCTTCCTTAGAGTCACAAATGACCAGTGACTGTATATGGTATTTCACTGTATGTGTCACAAATTTAGAAAAAGTTCAAATGAACGCCTTCTTAGTCTTCTGCAGTAGGGCTACAATATTAGAGTCAACTTTCTCTGTTTCTGCTTAGCACATTTCATAATTGGGAACCTCACTTCTCTGGGCAGAACTGACGTTTAGCTCTAATGTAAACTGACTTTTACATTATCTCTGAAATGAATCAATTATTGTCTCTGTGTAACTAACCTATAAAGGGTTAATTCAATTATTTTCTTAGGTGTCACTGAACTGACTCTGACTCATAGCAACCTAATGAAACAAAGACTGAAATCTTGCACAATCCTGTACCTTCTTCACAATCTTGGTCATGTTCGAGTCCAGTGACACAAACACTATGCCAATCCAACTCACTGAGGGTCTTCCTTTCCTTCTCTGAAGGTCTACCTTTCCAAGAATGATACCCTTATTTCCTCTCTAAAAGGTATGAGACAAGGTCTCACCATCCTTGTCTCTAAGGAAGGAGTACTCTGGAACTTCTTCCAAGTTTGGTCTTTTGGCAATTCACAGTATATTCAATACACATCACAATTGTTTTCAGTCATCTTCATTCACTATGCAACTTTCACATGAATACTAACAAGGTAAAATGCCATGGTTTGGGTGAGTTGCCCTAGCCTGACACCCTGGCTCTTTGGTACTTGCACTCGCTCATTCATTCTGTCGGGCGAGAACCATCTCGTAGCTGATCCTGCAGTGAGTTTCTGAAGCTGTAAATAGCATGGGAAGAGACTGCCCATCTTCCTCCTGAGGGTGAACGGGTGAATTTGAATCACCAGAGATGCGTGGTTTTTAGGTTAGCAGTCAACTCCCTGTCGCACAGGCTACCAGAGCTCCCCTTAATACCTTAAAGAGGTCTTACACGGTAGACTAGAACTGTCTCATAGGGCTTCACAGGCGCCTTCGTAAAAATTCCAAGTAAGAATATTCTACAGCGCTGTCTGACTCTAATACATGGGGGATCACCATGAATTGGAAATGACATTAAGGCAATAGCTGTGGAATTTTTGGGGTTTCTTTTGATTAAAAATATATTGACAAAAAAAGAACTGCCTTAAAATGTCTTCTACGTTTACAGTAAATAATAAATAAAAAATATTCATTATATTCAGAATAAATTACAAACTCAAATTGTACAAGTTATATAAACTGTGATTGCAAAATTCTTTAAATGTAATTTTTGCAATTGACAAATATTTTGAAATTAAATGATTAAGCATATGGCTGTTCACGAAAAGGTTGGTGGTTCAAATCCATCAAAGGAAAAAGATGAGGCAGTTAGCTTCCATAAAGGTCTGCAGCCTTGGAGACTCAATAGGGCAGATCCACTGTCATACTGGTCTCTAAGAGTAAGAATCAATTGGATAGCAGGGAGTCTGATGGATTACCCTGGAAACTTAGGGCCACTGAATTAAATACTTTTTCAACTAATGTTCTATCACCTACTTGAAGCATGAATGCAATTTCATTCTTTTTTTACTGAAGATAATAAAATTACTTTTCTTACATTGTTATTGTTGTTGTATACCATAAAGTTGGAACTGACTCATAGCTGACCCTTCAGCGGGTTTTCAGAGGTAGTTAACAGCATCGAAGGAGACTGCCCATCCTCCTCCCACAGAGCAGCTTGTGGCCTCGAACCACGTACTGTTGGGATTGCCACCGGGAGTGTGCAGCTTCTTGTCACTAGGCCACCAGAGCTCCTTTACATAGGTGCTTTAAAATCTCATGCCACTGTTGTAGAATGGGACTGTCCTTGGGGTTAGGGAGACACTGAGTAAGATGGGTTCAATAATGTATACTGCACTGAAGCAGAGGAGG
>NW_006399769.1:9186156-9191388 GCF_000299155.1 Elephantulus edwardii
AAGTAAAAGCACTGAAAAAGTTGTGGAAGAATTACCAGAACAAAACTTCCCAGGCATAATGAAGAAAAAAGGCAATATCTATTCAAGAAGCTGAGCAAACTCCATAAAGAATAGACCCCAAAAGAAAAATACCAAGGCATATCATAGTAAAATTTGCCAGAATATAAGGGGAGAATTCTGAAAGCAGAGAGAAAAACAAAGAATAATCTGCAAGTGAGAGCAAATAAGACTGAGTGCTGATTTCTCAGCAGAAATCATGCGAGCAATAAGACAGTGCAATGACATATATCAAAGACTCAAAGAACAGAACTGTCAACCAAGAATATTGTACCCAGCAAAACTGCCCATCAAATATGAAGGAGAGATAGTCTCAGAAAAACAGAACTTAAGGGAGTCTGTAAAACAAGACCAGCATTGCAGGAAACACTGAAAGACGTCCTTCCTACAGAAATCAGGATAGACCAAAATAACTAGCAACAATACCAAAAAGAACCCAATAAAATGATAGCAATAAAACCTTGCCTCTCAATAATTGCACTGAATGTGAATGGTTTAAATGCACCACTGAAGAGAAAAAGAGCAGCAGAATGGGCTAAAAAAAAAACACAAAAAAAACAAAAACCCCAAATTCATCAATATACTGTCTACAAGAGACACACCTAAAAAGTGAAAATAAAGACTTTTAAAAAAAGGGGGTGGGAAATATACCAAGCAACTGGTAACCAGAAAACAGCAGGAGTAGCAATATTAATCTCTGATAAAATAAATTTCAATGCAGAAACCACTACAAAGGACAAGGAAGGTCACTACATAATGTTTAAAGGGTCAACAGAACAAGAGGACATAAGAGTAATAAGTATCTATGCACCAAAAGATAGAGCTGCAAAAAAAAAAAATATATATATATAAAATTAATAATACTGAAAAGGAAATAGACAACACCACTATAGTACTTGGAGACTTCTATACTCAACTCTCAAGAAAAGATAGAACTACTAGAAAAAAACTCAACAAAGATGCTGAAGAATTAAACCACACTAAAAAACCCACTCGACCTCATAGATATTTAAAGGTCAATGCACCCCAAAAAAGCACAGTATACCTTCTTCTCAAATGTCCATGGAACGGTCTCAAGAATAGATCACATTTTAGGCCACAAGACAAGCATCAATAAATTAAAAAGCATCTTTTCAGACCACAGTGCTACAAGTAAATAACAAGAGGATAAAGGAGAAAAACACATACATTTGAAAGCTGAAAAACACCTTGCTTGACCATGAATGGTTACTAGACGAAATAAAAAATGAAATTAAAAAGTCTCTTGAAACAAATGACAATGAAAACACAACTCACCAAAAAGTCTGGAAAACAGCCAAAGTAGTAATCAGAGGTCAATTTATAATAAGCAAACACATCAAAAAGCAGGGTAAAAAATGACCGTTGACCCTATAACCCAACATCCCCAATAAATTGAAAAAGAACAGCAAAAAACCCCCAATATCCTCTAAGAAAATGGAAATTATAAAAATCTGGGCAGAAATAAATGAAATAGAAAACAGAAAAACAATTGAAACCATCAACAAAACTAGGAGTTGGTTCTTCAAAAAGAACAATAAAATCAACAAATCACAAGCAAAACTAATACAGGAAAAGACATAATTAATCCGAATAAAAGATTAATCACAACAGAACCAACTAAAATAAAAAGGCTAACAATGGAATATTATTAAAAACTATACTCAAAAAAATATGAAAACCCAGAGGAAATGGACACATACTTAAAAATTCAAAACCTACCTAAACTGACAAAAACTGGAATTGAATACCTGAACAAGCCCATTATAAACGAAGACATTTAAAAGGTAATAGAACAACTTCCAGCTGAAAAAAAAGCCCTAAGGAAACCATAACTGCCACCCAAGCAGATATATGCACACCCATTTTTATTGCTGCTTTGTTCGCAATAGCAAAGAGTTGGAAACAACCCAAGTGTCCACCAACAAACGAATGGATAGAGAAGCTGTGGTATATTCACACAATGGAATGCTATGCTGTACTTAAGAACAAGGAACTCATGAAATATTATACAAAATGGGTGACCCTGGAGGACACTATGTTAAGTAAAATATCTCAGTCACAAAAGGACAAATACTGAATAATGCCACTGTTTTAAAACAGGACTGACAGGTTTGGGAGTAAACTAAGAAGGAGTAAATAATGTACGCTGCATTTAAATTGATGAGAGCTAGAACTGTTTAAAAGTGACATATGATCAGGACAAGAGTACAGAGTAAGAACTGCATATAATAAAGTGGACTGGGGGAAGACTGTATAACAATGGAAGAATATTTTTTCTTTTCAAAGATAAAAGCATACTGGGGGGAGGAGTAGATGGGGAGAAATGTGCATAAGAGAAAAATAAAAAAAATAAAGTAATATTGTCTGTTATAATTGGGGGAGTGGGGAAGAAAATGAAGATTCGCACCACTGGACCAACTGAAAAGCTTTACAATAGATGGTGAAGAGACTGAGATTGTTAGCAGCTTTAATTTGCTTGCCTCCACAATCAACACTTTTGTTACCAGAAGCTAAGAAACCAGGGGATGAAGTGCACTGGGAAAGTCTGCTGTCAGGACCTCTCCAGAGTACTGAAGGACAATGATGTCAGTCTAGAGACTATAGTGCACCTGATCCAGGCCATAGTCTTCACAATTACTTGCTATGCATCAGAAAGTTGGACAATGACTAGGGATGACAGAAAGAGAATGAACACCTTTGAGCTGTGGTGCTGGAGAAGAGTACTGAATATACCATGGACTACCAGGAGAAAAAACAAGTTTGTCCTTGAGAGAGTGAAACCAGGCTGTTCCATGGCAGCAAGTATTTTGAGTCTTCGTCTGACATACTCTGGGCATGTTATAAGGAGGGACCAGTCCTTAGAGAGGGATATCATGCTTGGAAAGGTTGATGAACAGCACAAAAGAGTAAGATCCTCAATGAGACAGACTGATTCCATGACTGGGGTAATGGGGCTAAGTGTGTCAGAGACAATAAGGTTGGCACAGGATAGACGAGGTTTTTCAGGGCTATTATAAATAGGGTCGCTATGAGTCACAAGTGACTCAACAGCACATAACAACTATATATGTATATGTGTGAATGTATATGTATATTTAACAGCAATGGTGGCCTAGTGGGTAAACAGCTGTACTGTCAACCCAAAGATTAGTGCAGCTGAAATCCAACTGCTGCTCTGAGGGAGAAAGATGGGCAATGTCTCTTGTTGTTTACAGCCTGTGAAAACTCACTGGATAGTCAGCTATGCATCCATTCCAACCTGACAGCACAAAATAACAGGTATATATCCCTCAAGAACAGTCTGTGAGGAAAGAAATATTACTGACAAAGGTTAGCGAATTAGCAACAATTTTCAACAGCTTGGAAAATAAAGATATTTAAATGTGAAATAAGATTTAACTCAGGCTAGGCTCAAAACTTTTAAAATAAACACGTAACTAACTACCAGACTAAATGAGGAGCTTAATATAGTACCATTTTAAAAGAGACTTATCAGATACTTAAAAAATACAAAGCCTGATTGAAACAACATGTTAAATAAGGAAAAGAATTGTGAATATACATATTAATTATTGATATATTTTATATTTTACTTAGATTTAATGTAGTTCTTCTAAAGTTCAATTTCTATGTAAGGTCTTTCACTAAGAAGAGCAAAAGCTTTCCTAGAACAGTGAAGGATCACAAAGGACTGTCAATTAATACCCTCTCGCGGGAAATTACATCTATTAAAATGCAGTTATATGTTAAAAATGTAAAGTCACGGGACACTTCTTAGACTAGGTACCATGTGATGATTGTTTCTGTTCTGTATCATGGAGCTGGAACCAACCCATAGCTTACCCTCCAGTGGGTTTTCAGAGTCAGTTAATCACACAGGAGGAGAGTGCCCATTCTTTCATGGAGCAGTTGGTGGCCTTGAACTATGTGACTTCAGGACTGCAGCACAGCTTCTTGCCACTAGGCCACCAGAGCTCCCAAAGCGATGACTGCTGTTGTATTATTGTTATGTGCTGTCATCTGCGACCATAGTGACACTTTGTACAACAGCTCTGAAGCCAGTCTCACTGACTCCAACATACCAACCCTCATTGCCCCTCTCCTGCAATGTCCCTCCACCCTTTGGAGCATGATGTCCTTCTCCAAGGATCAGTCCCTCTGGGCCACATGCCCAAAAGTATGGTGAGAAGAAGCTTCAAAATCCTAGTCTCCAAGGAGGCTGGTTTCACTCTCTCCCAGACAGACCTATTTGTTTTCTTGGAGGTCCATGGTATGTTCAAGACTCTTCTCCAGCATCTCAATTCAAAGGCATCTATTCTTCTTCTATCATTCTTAGTCATGCTCCTGGTCTCTGATGCATAGCAAGTAATTATGAAGATCATAGTATGAATTAGTCACGCCTTAGTCTCTAGAATGAGACTATTGCTTCTCAGCACTCAGGAGAGGTCCCTGACAGCAGATTTACCCAAGGTAATTCATCTTTTAATTTCCTGACTGCTGGTGCCAAGAGTGTTGATTGCAAAGCCAAGCAAGTTGAAACTGTTAACAACGTCAACTTCTTCGCCATCCATCATGGTGTTGCGAATTGGCTCAGTGGTGAGAATTTTTGTCTTCTGGATGTTGAGCTTCAATCCATATTGAAGACTACAGTTCTTGACCTTGAGCAGCAAGTGCTTCAACTAGCTGTATTCTCACTAATCTAACATCAAGTCAAACTGAATAAAAAAACAAAACTGAGGATTAAAGTTTGCATCTTAGAAAAACTATCCTAATAATACAAATACATGTACACACATGTAGCCTTGGAGCTATGGTGCTAGAAGAGTTGTGAACATACCATGTTGCTAAGAGAACAAACAGGTCTGTCCTAGAAAGGGTCAAATCAAGCTGCTCCTTAGAGGCAAGGATTGCCTTGGAGGCTCCATCTCACATATTCTGAGTATGTTTCCAGGAGGGACCAGTCCTTGAAGAAAGATATCGTGCTTGGAAGGGTGGAGGAGGAAGATCTGGGATGAGATGGATTGACACAGTAAGTAAGGTAATGGGAGTAGGTTGCTGGAGACAATGAAATCGGCTCAGGATAGATCAGCATTCAGAGCTATTGTACAAAGGTCACTATGAGTCACAAGTGACTCAATGGCACATAACAACATA
>NW_006399769.1:9191488-9197729 GCF_000299155.1 Elephantulus edwardii
GGAAAAAAAAAATAAAATCTCATGCTAAGCTGTTATCCAATAAGGCTTTAAACAATCTGAGTAATAGCTCTGATAATCTTATAATCTTATTACTATGACCAAAATCTCAAACAATTGCACAGATTGTTTTAAAGGTTTATTTCTTCAAAGAGGAGTTCTTGGGTGATGCAAACAGCTGGCACAATAGGTTGTTAACAAAAAAAATTGCCAGTTCAAGTCCACAGGGTGGAGGGATCTCCAAAGAATGCCTTGGCAATGTATCCCTGAAAAACTAGCCACTGAAAACCCTACAGAGTACAGCTGTCACTAGTCAATCCCAACTCCCACTGCACATTCACATGCCAATGCATGTTAGGAAGAGCTCGCAGGGTACTTCACAAGGTTTTCAAGGCTGTCAATCTTTACAGAAGTAGACAGCCATAATTACAATTATTTTTCCACGGCTGGCAGGTTTGAGCAATTAACCATCTAGTCAGCAGCTTTAAGTGAGAATTACAGCTGGGCAAACTAAAACCCAAATCCACTGTGCCAGACTTCATTCTGCCTCACAGCTATTTACATAACAGAGACCTGCCCCATAGGATTTCCAGGGCTAAACTTTTATGAAAGAAGGTTAGCACATCTTTTCCTGAGGGTGCCACTGGGGGCTTCAACTTGTGGTTAACTACAGAGCACTTAATCAGTGTGCCACCCGAATTACTTTACAGTTAAGAGGTCAGGAATCATTCCCCTTAAGCTCACACTTATACTACAGCCAAAACTGAGTGCAGATAACTATCTACATAAAGGAAACCAGGGGATCATATCATCTGAAGTTCATATTGACCCTATCTTTCTGATGCACAAAGAACTGTGTTATCCTAAAAGTCTTCAGAATATACAATTTCCACGACAGAAGAGATAACACTCGGAAAGACTTCAAAAACAAGCTTAAAAAAATGTGGGACACTGGAATATTAAGAATTTAAAAACCTCAAGGAACTAGACATAAAAGACCATACTGGGTGATGATTTCATTTATATGAAATTTGAGGAAAGGAAAAAACTAATGCTTGGTTAGAGAAGTCAGAGAGTGATTTCCTGGAAGAAAGGGTCTCTGATGATAGAGAAGGAGAATGAGGGAAACACCTTTGGCTTGTGTAATGTGCTCTATTTAGATCTGGGTGATAGTTATGTAATAGTGCTGTGCATCTCAGTTTATGGCTATTACATACTTTATTGCATGTGTACTTGAATTTTATGAAGAGAAATCATATTAAAACAACATAAAAAGACTGAAAGTCTTTCCTCCAAATAAGTGTTCAATAGAGATACAGAATCACACTGCAGTAGCCATTCAAATCTAAATTTTAAAAACTATAAGAACCCAACACAAGCTGTTCTCTCTGCCAAATAGCGGTGAAGGTGTTGTCACATTTCATCTCATTTATAACAGATGGAGATGACAAACACAAGTATTTTAGGAGAAAGACTGACAAGGAAATTTTGGCATCTTTTGTTCGTTAAATAGAAGCATCCTAGGTTAGTTATTGTTCAGCAAATATCCACTCCTTCTCTAAAGACCTCCAAAGGAAGGATACATCCTTGAAGTCAGTGACGATGAGCTTGACCACATGGCTTGTTTGCCCAACAGGATGTTAAGATATGTGAAGAGAGCTCTGAAATGTGCTTGTGCATTTGGGACTGCCATCTTACACTATTATTCAAGGAAGATGAGAAACACATGGACCAGATCTCAAGCCAACTGGTAGTTTGGTCAGTCCATTCTAGTACAGCACAACTCCAGACAGTCTGTGTGCATGTGTGAGATATGACCGCTTGGGATAAGCCACTGAAATTTCAGGCAGTGTAATAATGGATTATTGTGCTTCTTTAATGGAAATATTTAACAACTCGGCTGGTCAAAACTGCTACAAGCAGAAAGCAATCAGCTGGTGAGTGTGCTTCAATTCAGGAAAATCTCATGCCTGCCTGGGGCTCCCAGTGATGGGGTGGAAAGGCCTAATTTGGGACAACACTGAATAGCCACTTCACAGCTACCCAAGGTTTCAGCTTAGACTTCCATTCGAAATGCACTGTAGCCCATCTTCTCCCTCTGCCCGGTCATGCCTTCACTCTTCCACAGTTGTTGCTCTCAAGATTACCCTCAAATTTCCTATATGCAAACCACCACCTCAGAATCAATTCCCCTCTCCAATCCAACCAGCAATATTTATTAATGTGGAATAAGTGCTTCACCTTTTTTTAAATACTGACTAGTAATTTGTTTAGTTATAATTTCATAAAAATTTTAAATGTATACTTGCAGCACAAATTCACTCCACTGAAAAATTAACGAGCATGTTTTTTCCCAAGCAGAAAATGAAAACAAACATTCAGAAGAACAACTCAAACCTTGATAAGGACAAAATACTTTCATATATACGAAAGCATGCAGTCCACTTTCAATTTCTGCCTCAATGCACAGTACTCCAAACAAAATTCTCACCAATTACCAAATTCAGATCGTATTCCTTCAGTCTATAAGACGCTGAGCCATGTTCCTTTCATACTTTTCAGTTACTGCAAAGGGTAGAGTAGAGTGCCGCTATGTTAGTGCAAGCAATCACACAGCCTGGGAATCTAAGGTGCTACCAGGACAGGCTCCCATGCTTCTAGCACAATAGCTACACTTTTCAATCATCTGAAGCTGAGAACTGGAGATAAAGATAGCAGCAGCAAAAATAAAGAAGATAACAACAGAAAAGTCAGTTCTAATCTAATAGCAAGGACCAGTCCTTGGAGAAGGACATCATGCTTGGCGGGGTGGAGGGACAGTGAAGGAGAAGGAGACCATGGATGAGATGGACTGACACAGTAACGAGGGTAATGTGGGTAGGTGTGTTGGAGACAGACTGGCTCAGGAAAGGGTAAGCTTTGGAGTTGTTGTGCGTAGGGTAGCTATGAATCCGCAGGTGACTCACAGGCACACACAACAATAATAAATGAGGGAGTAGAGGGCTCTAGTGTACTAATGGCAAGAAGCTGCACTGCAGTAACCAAAGGCAAGCAGTATGAATCACTTGGTATTCCATAGGAGAAGGATGGTTTCCTGCCTATAAAAACCCATTGGAGGGTCAGCTATGGGTCAGTTCTGACTCAACAGCACATAGCAATAACAACAACAATGGGCGAGTATTTTCTAAGTGCAAGGCAAGGGACAATTCATGGATGCAATCTGTGATTCTAACATGAAGGACATTATTGGTGTATGTCCTTGAATGAATTCCAATTCATAGGATAAAGCAAAACAACCATACAGGGTCTACTCTGTAAAATCTTCACAGAAACAGATTTCTCAGACTTTCCTTTCACTGAGTCATGCAGATTCAAAACTATAATGTCCTTACTGTCAGCTGAGTTCTTAAACAATATACCATTACAGCTACTAAAGAGGACACTATTACTATCGAGTCTAACCCTTTCCTATGCTGTGCCTTCCCCATTAAAGTCATCTGCTGGTAGCCTAAAAATTATTCTGGGCCTCAAGTGGGTTTAGAATGCTACCTTACATGGTCCAAGATGCCCCAAGTCAAAGGATGTACTAAGGAGTCTTACTGGAGCCAAGAAAAGAACACACATTCTAAAATTACAAACACGATAAAAAGGGGCTGGGAGGGGAGTCAGAAGCCAAGCAAAACCTGACATAAACCATCTCCACACCAAATTAAACTGGACAGGATCAGATTTTACATAAAGCTCTGATGAGTAAGCTTTAAATTTTAAATAGAAAGCAATGAAGATAAAGAGAAACGTGAAGGGAGATAAAGTGAGACGTTTTATCATAAATCCATCATGAATTCCAGCAAAAGAGAATAAACTAAACAGAAGAATGCAATATTTGAAAAAATAAAGGCTAAAAAAATAAAAAAAATTAATATAAGACAAGAAATTCTGGAATAAAAAATACATTCCATTATCAGCCATTATTATTCATTATGACATTCAAACTGGTGAATATCAAAGATACATAATAAGTGCCTATATAAGAGCACTGAGAAGCCAAAACAAAAGGAAGAAATAAAGAAATTAAGGAAATGAACAGAAGATTTCAAAGGGTAGCACAGAAAGAAAAAGCAAAGTATTATAATGAAATGAGCAGAGTTGGAGTTAGAAAATCAAAATGGCTGAACTTGCTCAGCACTTCTTTTAATTATTATTATTACTAAATTTTCTTAATTTTAATGAACATTTACAGAGATTTTAGGTTTTCAGTCATTCATTGTTGCACTATTTTCTCTACCCTCCTCCCCAGTTCGTTCTTCTCCCCCACCCCCCCTTGAAAGTGCTCAGCACTTCTTACGGTGAAGAAACTGAAGAACAAATTTAAAAACCTAACATGCAAAATTTAAGGATGCATTGGGCAGAATATTAAGTGATCCAGGAAGCATTAAAAGAAGATGGAAGGAGTATGCAAAGTCATTGTATCAAAAAGAATTGGCTGACATAGAAGAATTTCATGAAACAACGTATAAGCAAGAGCCTGTGGTGATGAAGAAAGAAGTTCAAGTTGCTCTGAAAGAAATGGCAAAGAACAAGGCACCAGGAATTGTTGGCATACCAACTGACATATTCCAACAAACAGACACTGCCCTGAAAGCGCTCACCAAGTTGTGCCAAGAAATATGCAGAACAAACCACCTGGTCAACTGACTGGCAAAGATCTATATTTTATCCCATTCCAAAGAAAGGTGACCCAACAGAGGGTGGAAATTATAAAACAATATCATTAATATCACATGCAAGCAAGATACTGCTAGAAATTACCCCAAAACCACTGGACTGCCATATGTGCAGGCTGGGTTTAGAAGAGGCTGTGGTGTTATGGATATTATAGCTAATGTTAGATGTTAATGTTAATGTTAGAGTGAAAGCAGAAAGTACCAGAGGAATATCTATCTGTGTTTCATTGACTATGCAGGGCACTTGACTGTGGGGATCACAACAAACTGTGGCAAACTCTGAGAATAAACGGAATCCCAGAACACTTGATTGTGCTTATGTGAAATCTATACTTAGACCAGGAATCAGTGATCAGAACAGAGCAAGGAAACACTGCATGGTTCAAAACTGGGAAGGGTGTATGCCAGGGATGTGTCCTATCTCTATAACTTACACACACACACACACACACACACACACACACACGGACCAGATCATCTGGGAGGCTGGGCTATATATGGATAAAGGCAAGGCATCAGTACTTGTTCCACAAGGTCAAGGACCACAGCATTCAATATGCTCAAGAAAACAAAGATTTGGTCAGACCAGGAGTGATGCAGTGAGGAGCAAGCCATCAGAATGAGCAGGACAGCTGGAATCTGAGTGAGGTCCCCATACATGCCCACCCAGCGAGCATCTGTCCATACACCTACCCTGCATGTGTTCTCCATGCTCCACCTTTTATCTCTTCAAATCTAATCAACTAATTGCCTTTAGTCTGGTGGGCCTTGGAGTGGCCTAGCTGCAACAGCTGTCAAACAGAAGAGGCTGATTTCATAGGCCCTGAACTGAAACAAATTTTCCCTTGTGTCAGAAGTACAGAGTGTAACACATGCAGGATAGCTGCCCCACCCTCTTCTGGAGCAGTGACTTCAGATCAAGAATCTACTAATGCCTCAAGCATAAAAAACCCTACCACAGCAATGTCACATAAGAAGCGGGCTACCTCACATCCTACAAAAGCCCAAAGCAAGATGTCACCCCCAAAAGTGACACAGAATCAATGGATTTCCTGAAGTCAGAAAGCCTTACAGAAATTTCTGACACAGAATTTAAAAGAACAATGAATATTTTCAATGTGTGAAAGACAAATGTGAAGAATTACATGACACTAGAAGCAAAAACCAGGAGCTTAAAAATAAAACACAATGCAGATAAAACAAACAAGGCAATAGAGACTCTGGAAAAACAAGAAACTACGATCCAAAATATGAGGTCCAATGATTCCGATGCTGTCAACATGATGGAGGGACACATGAACAGAGTTAAAGAGATGGAACACAGAACCAGTAAAATAAAAGAATTGTCACCACTGATCTGCTAGAGCAAAAAGCAGACTCAAAAAGGAAGGAAAAAGAAGAAAACCAAAGACTAACACAGGACACTTCTGGTAGTTCTCTGTTGATGTGCTGTTCCAGTCGTTTTTGGATAATCTTCAGTAAAATCTTGCTTGCATGTGAAATCAGTGAAATTGTTCTGT
>NW_006399769.1:9204939-9235725 GCF_000299155.1 Elephantulus edwardii
TATATTGTATTTATAGCATTCATTCTATACTTGTCAGTATTGGCTTCCTGGTTCTGAAAGCTCAATTTTTCCCAGCATAAACTTCTGCCACTTATCTTCTCGGTTCTAATCCTATCATTCCTTGGAGACAAAGACAGATAAACTGACATACTTTGAGAATGTTGTTAAAAAGGATCAGTCATTGGAAAAGAAGATCATCCTTGTGAAGGTGAAAGGTCAGTGAAGGAAGGGAAGACCTCCAACCACAGGGGTGCTATGAGTCATAGTCAACTTGATAGCTCTTAACATTGTTATAGTCACCGGGTCAATTCAGCATGTTGTTATGTGACATTGAGTCAGAACCAACTCAGCTGACCATCCAGTGGGTTTTCAGAGGCTATAAAATGCATGGAAGATTGTCAATCTTTCTCCTAGGGAGCAAGCTGGTAGATTTGAACCATGCAATCCTGCATTGTATTGTGGATTTCAATGAGGTGGCTGAACAGTTATAAGATTATTGTTGGTGCAACCACTGTGCAAAATGGTGTGGTGCTTTCTCAAAAAGTTGCAAACAGAGATACCATTTGACCCAGCAATTCCACTACTGGGAATATACCCCAAAGAAACCATAACTGACATCCAAGCAGATATATGCACACCCATGTTTATCGCGGCTTTGTTCACAATAGCAAGGAGTTGGAAACAACCCAGGTGTCCATCAACAAACGAATGGATAGAGAAGCTGTGGTATATTCACACAATGGAATACTACGCTGCACTGAAAAAAACAAGGAACTCATGCAATATTATTCAAAATGGGTGACTCTGGAGGACATTATGCTGAGTGAATTATCTCAGTCATAAAAGGACAAATACTGCATGGTGCCACTGTTGCAAAACAGGACTGACATCGGGGTTGGGCGGAGACTGAGAAAGATGGGTTCAATAATGTATACTGCATTGAAACAGATGAGGGAGAAAACTGTTCAAAAGGGATATGTGATTAGGTATTTTTGTCATGACAGGTGTCTAGAGTGAAAGCTACATGGTGGAATGGACCTGGGGGAGGGTTTGTAAAACAATGAAAGAATTTTTGTTTTACTTTTATAAGAGGGTAGTGTACTAGGGGGGAGGGTTGAGAGGGGAGAAAACTGCAACAATGAATGAATGGAAATCCAAAGTCCCTGTAAATTTTTACTGAAATTAATAATAAATTTAAAAAAAATCAGTGTTTCATTACAAACTCAAGTATGTTTCAAAGGAAAGAACATGATAGATTTTCTGCATCTCAGAATAACTGAGTTCTCAACAGAAGAATAAGCTGAGATTTGGGAAAAAAGAGCAAAGGGTAACTAGGTCAGGTAAAAGGAACTGAATATGCAAAGGTCCTGTGGCAGAAAATAGGTCATGGAAGCAAAGTAAGGATAAATCAGCTGGAAGCAAATGGGCAGGGTGAGGGAGGGCAAGCTAACCTTCATAATCTTGTTGACTGCTGTAGGATCAGAATTTTACCTAGAAAGTTCTAGAAGCTACTAAAAGGGTATGATGGTAGTGTTGTCGGTGACATCACTTTGACCCCCACGCACAAGTGAACAAAGTGCTGGCTGGTCCTGACTGGTTTTGGATCAGACCTTTGTGACCCTAAAGGCTGATTTTCAGCAGGTCTATCCTTCTATGGAAGCTGTCAGTCCTGAAATCTGGTCAGCATCATACCAACAAGCAAGCCTTCACTGGTGGATGGGGATAGCTATACATGAGGTGCACTGGTAGAGAACTGAACCCAACCCACTACTGTCAACTGTGACTCCCAGTGAACCTCCTCTGGTTTCTATGGCTGTAAATCTTTACTGGTGGAGATTAACCATCCATCTTTCTCCTGAGGACTCAATCATCAACCTTACAGTTAGCAGTCCAATACACTGCACACTATACCACCAGGGTTCCATCTCCCACAGAGAATGTAAGAATTCTACCACTGAACCACCAATGCCTGAAAGACAATGAAAGGTGGGAAAGGACAAATTAGAGCTGCATTTTAAAAAGACAAGCTATAACACTGAAGATAAACAGTAGATAAAATTAGAGATGTTCCAGGATGTCATTTTCTCCCCGCTAAATCTAAGCAGCCTGACCTTTTGTGGAACCAGACTTAGCATCAGGAAACCTCAATTTCAAGTCCTGATTCTGTCACTGATCAAAACGTGACTTGTTATGCAAGTTGCTCCATTGTTCTGCACTTTAGGCTTTTCATCTGTAAAACAATCTCCTGGAGGATTTCTAAGGTCCCAAATAATAAAAATACCTCTTTTTCTCTGATTGTACTCCCCAAATATTTTAGTCCACAGAGATCAGGGGAAAAGAAAAGCCAGCATCTATGCATTTACTTATTTATAGAAATTGAGACTTTGCTACAACATTAATATTGTTGCTGAGTAATACTGAGTTGGAATTCAGTCATAGCTGACCCTCCGGTGGATTTTCTGAAGCAATAAATTACACAGAAGGAGACTTCCCATCTTTATACTATGGAATAGCTGGTGGATTAGAATTGTGGGCCTTTGGGTTGCAGTTCAAGTCCTTGCCACTAAGATACCAGGGTTTCCTTTGCTCCGGCAGTAGCACCCTAACAATGCCTGCCACCACTCCTCAGTGTTCAAGGGTACATCTCATTCTGGCCATCGCCATCGAGCAGGAAGTTAATAAACTAGAACCAGCATCAACTTCTTGATGTTGTGTATCAAGTTCGAACCAATACACAGCTCCAGTGGCTTTTGCAAGGCAGTTAACTACTCAGGAGAAGATCATTATTCTTCTCTACTGAAGCAGCTGGTGGATTCAAACTGTGTGCTTTGGGGATTACTGTGCAGCGTCTTGCCACTAGGTCACCAGAGATCCCTTACTAAACAATTCATGTCTTTTGTTGTTCAAAGGTATTTTGAAAATAAAAAATAAGTATTACTGTAAGCAAATCTTATAATGCAAGGTTTACATTTCAATGAAACATGTTAATTCTATGATGCCTCCATGGCTTCTCAATGAGAGAGAGAGACACACACACACACACACACACACACACACACACACACACACGAGGATGAAGGGGGAGGGGAAGGGGGAGAGAGAGCGCACTGCAAGTAGCTTAATTACCTGGTCCTAAAATACTATTGCTAATTTGACAAGCAGTATATATATTTGGGTAAACAGACAGTGGATTAGGAATTGAATGCCTATTTCGATCCTCACTGGAGAGGCTACAAAGGAATTCTGTAGGTTGGGCTGCCAGAGTCACTGGCAAAGCTGAGCAAGTGAAAGGTCCTCAGTTACATGTGGTCTAGCAACTTAATCAAGTGCTAAACTGATAAGATACAGATGTATAAACACTTAAAGATAAGTAAGAACTTGATTTTCCAAATTCAACTAAAATAAAATGTGAATCCATTTTCATTTAGTAGCACAAAACAATACAGAAGCCTTTCTCATACTGTAAAATAATTCCGAAACATTCTTATTATCAACTCTAATTATTTCTACTTTTTTTTTTTATGGTGAGAAAAATTTATTACATTTAGAATTAGCCCGCTGGACTCAGTTTAGATGATCCCAATTTTGTTGGCAACATCCAAAGCATCATAATCAGGAGCAAGTCGAACATAGGCCTTCTTCTCTCCATCAGGCCTAAATCAAAGTGTTGACCTTAGCCACATCAATGTCATAGAGCTTCTTTACAGCTTGTTTAATTTGGTGCTTATTGGCCTTGACATCCACAATGAACACAAGTGTGTTGTTATCTTCTATCTTCTTCATAGCTGACTCAGTGGTCAGGGGAAATTTGATGACGGCATAGTGGTCAAGCTTGTTTCTCCTGGGAGCGCTCTTCCGGGGGTATTTGAGCTGCAGTCGGAGTCTCAGCGTCTTAGGCCGCCGGAACATGGGTGACGTGCGGATCTTCTTTTTTTTTTGGCTGTGGACGCCCTTCAGGACTGCCTTCTTGGCCTTCAATGCCTTTGCTTTGGCTTCAGTTTTGGGAGGGGCAGGGGCTTCCTTCTTCGCTTTCGGCGCCATCTTCATAGAAAGGCTAATTACTTCTACTTATTTTTATAGCAATGTAACAAGATCTTCTATTTTTAAGACCACAGTAGGAGTTGTTAGACTGGTCAGCAAACAAGATTTAAAGGTGCAGATCCTGGCATCTTAAATAACAGAGGACATGGATTTCTTCCTGCTTTCATAACTTTTAAAAATGTTACTTTTATAGAACTGAAAATAATATAATCAGTATAGGAATAACATACAGAATAAGGGAAATCACAATTTTTTTTTAAAGGTAAGCATCTAAGAGAAGTTAATCCTACAGTAGTTAGATCAGAACACCAAGATATTAAAGTGTCACAATGGAGTAGATATTCAGTGCTGCCAAATTAAATACAGATAAAAATAAGGGTATCTCATTCCAAGTCATTTAAAAGAGAACAAAGCTAAAAAATGTGTATAAAAGGTAATCTACTGTTTCGATATCTATCTATCAGTGCAAAAGTTTTATTTCCATTTTGGGGGAAAAAATATTATCTAGCAGGGCAAAGAACACCTCAGTAGCAGTCAAGTACAGATTCAAATTCAGCCTCTGAAACCAAGCAGGCAAATGTGACAAACCACAATTTCCTAAACCTCTGAGCCAATTAAAAAATAGCAATTATAATGATAAATAAATTTCAAATATTTTTCAATTAACCACATTATTACACAAAACCTATGAGGGTAGTATATACCAAAGTACAAGTTCTAAAACATTAT
This sequence comes from Elephantulus edwardii, assembly GCF_000299155.1. Taxonomy (NCBI): domain Eukaryota; kingdom Metazoa; phylum Chordata; class Mammalia; order Macroscelidea; family Macroscelididae; genus Elephantulus; species Elephantulus edwardii. The sequence continues at coordinate 9,209,710 of NW_006399769.1, forward strand.
TGCAGGGGTATTACATATATAAAACCCAGTGACCTCTAAATCACTAACACTAAGGCAAACTAAACAGCAGAAATTAAAATGTTGGAGAGTGTGAATGCACCTTGGAAGAAACAAACATGTGAAAATAAACACATAACAAAACATTAAGTGAACTAACTCAGTCCCATTAGGACAAATATTGTATAATGCATTATTGTAGAACACATATGAGGATACAAGGGGGAGTTGGGGGGAGCAGAGGGGTGGGGATGGGGGTGGTTAATCATAGAGTTGCACAATTTGATGAGGGGAGGAAGGGGTCAGTAAAGGAAATGGGAAAGATCAGTGTGAAAAACAATGTATATTAACTTTGTAAGTAAACCAAAATAAAACAAAAATTTTATTTAGATTAAAAAAAAACATTAAAATTAACTGAGGTATATGCGCTGTGTTTTCTTCAAAATGTTTCTTTCACTAATACTCCTCACTGACAGAAACAAATACTGAATCTTTCAGTCTGTCCTTTTTCCAAAACAAATTCACTTGCTATCTCACACAGTCACCAGCAGTGGGAGGCAGAGAGTTACTGAAGCTGCCAACCAGCACTTTTCCCCCTTGTGGGCCCAACACTCTGGTGGGGTGCAATCCCAACAGCCTCCAGCACTCTGTATCCTTGTGTCCAAGGACATCCATCATCAATTGAGGGCTGACTCAACAGCAGCTAAGAACTTCCACTACATAAGTACATAGAGAATACAGGAGGGAAATACACAAAAGTGAGATCAAATGTGTCAAATGGTGAACTGTCTTCCCAAAATTAGTTTTGTTTTGTTTAAAACTATTTCACACTTGCCATGGAATATGCAATAGTCATTATTATCATTATTTATTTATTTATTCATTTATTGTTATTATTATTATTATTATTATTATTATTATTATTATTACTACAACTAACCAACACAAGAGGTGACTTAGGATAGAAGACAACTCAGTTAACCAAACCACCAAGCCAAATCAATGTAGTAGTCAGTGGGACCAATCTAGATAACCCTTATGTCTATACTGTTGCTGTACCATCTTTAATTACACAAGTAGCAGAAGGGAGAAAAAAAAATCCAAAAAAACCTCTTGACATTTCCAAAAGCATCTTACCAGGGTGATGTCTCGGGAAGCGGCAGCTGCACTCATATGCAGACTGGGCTGCCTCACAGAACTGCTGCAATCCAGGGCTCGAGCAAACGTCCCAACAGCACTAAATAAACCACAAAAGCAAGGAGGGAAGATTAAACCTCTGTTGTTGTTGTGTACCGACCTATAGCTGACCCTCTGGCGAGTTTTCGAGGCAGTTAGTTGCTGGGGATGAGACTGCCCACCCATCTCTCATGGAGCAGCTGGTGGCTTGAACTGCATGCCTTCAGGATTGCAGTGCAGCTTCTTGCCACTAGGCCACCAGAGCTCATAAGCCTGTTAGGAACATATAATTTTTTTTGAGGGGGTGAGAAACAAGCCCCAAAACCAATACATTTGGTTAGTCAATGAAAAATTGAACAAGTAAAGGAAAAAACATTTCTTGGATGCTTGAGAATCAAGTATCAAAATTATTTTCTGTAAGACTGAATAATTGAAAAGCCAACTGACCACAGCTCATTATGATGAAATTTTTAAAAAGGAACCTATTTTGTTTTATGGGTGATACTTTGGCACATGCATCTGTGTGTGATGTAAACAGACTCAGTGTGCAGAAGAGCAAACAATGGGCAAAATTACATAAATACCTTTGTGATAACTAAGCAAATGCCTTGGGAGAATGAGCTGCTGGGCTTAAGGGCATGGGATCATAGCGTGGGCGATCAGGTTAAGTCTTCAAAAACAATGATCTAAGTACTACGTTGGGAAGTTGTGACTGAGTTCTTCAAAGCTTTTGAGCAGCCATCTAAGGTGCTGTTGGTCTGTTCCCATCCAGAACAAAGAGTGACAAAAATCAGAGACTGTTACTACAGAGGACCAAGGCACCATAAGCTGAGGCCAGAACTAGAAGGTGCCCAGCAACCTGCTCTGAAAGGGCAGGAGAAAAAAATGGAACAAAACTCAACAACTGTAAAACACCGGGTTGTGGGCCCAAGTCACTCTTCAAGCCCAGAACTGAAATCACTACTTCGACTCAATTTCCAGCTAAACAATAGATCTGAAGGTAATTAATAACACCAGGCAACCACACAAAATCAAAAGGGCAGGTGTAAAACTCAGTAGGCTGAAGATAGGAAAGAAGAATTAATGGGAAGGGAAAACCCAGAGAAGGGGCAGGAGTGCTGTTATAGTGTAAGATTGTAGTAATTGTCCTGAAACAAGGCATTGGGGGTAGGGGGGAAGGCAGAGATAAAAAAGGGCAAAATCTATTATAAGTTACCAAAGTGTAAATTTAGATTTCAATTCTTCTCAGAAAGGATATGGTCCATAAGCTTCAGTTTGACTATTTATTACTGCAAAAGAAGTTCAGAGCACTTTTACAGCCCAGACTGTGAAATCCCAGGACCATTTATTCCTTGCCATGTGATATTAACTATAGAAACTTATTATGAGGATTCAGCACATACTAGACTTCTGGTACAATCCCATTTAAAACAAAACAATTATCACAGCACTAATTGCCATTTAAAGATTTATACACAACACTAATTTTCATTTAATGAATTAGATAGCCTTCTGTTGAGTTTAGCATTTTAACGTAAGGCATGAAGCACAAAGTAAGGACAAGATTGGCTGCTTGCTGCCTGTGTCTTAGACAAGCAAGCTGAGGGAGAGATTTACTACATTTTAACTAAAACATAACATGTTGTGTACTGTAGAGTCAGAGCCAACCCATAGCTGACCCTCCAGTGAGTTTTCAGAGGCAGTTAATTGCATGGGAGATTACCTATCCTCACCCACAGAGCAGCTGGTGACCTCTAACTTCATGCCTTTGAGACTGCAACACAACTTTTGGGTACTAGGCCACCAGAACTCCCTTCCAAACATAATATACATACAGAAAACTGCAAAATACATAGCTACTTAATCATCATAAACTGAATATACCAATATCACAATTGTTGCTAATGTTCTGCCGAGTCCCCTGTGATTCACAGTGACCCTACATGCAGCAGCTCTGAAGCCTGCCCTTTCCTGAGCCAGTCTCACTGACTCCAACGCACCTATCCCCATTGCCCTAGTTATTCTATCAATCCAGCTCATCCAGAGTCTTCCTCTCCTGCACTATCCTGCCACCCTTCCGAGCATGATGCCCCTTCTCCAAAGGACAGGATCCTCCTGGCCACGTGCCCAAAGTATGTGAGACAGAGCTTCAAAATCCTAGCCTCCAAGGAGAAACTTGGTTTCACCCTCTCCAAGATAGAACTATTTGTTTTCTTGGATCCTCCTGGCCACATGCCCAAAGTATGTGAGACAGAGCTTCAAAATCCTAGCCTCCAAGGAGAAACTTGGTTTCACCCTCTCCAAGATAGAACTATTTGTTTTCTTGGCAGTCCATGGTATATATGCTCAAGACTCTTCTCCAGCTCCACAACTCAAAGGCATCATCAATTCTTCTGTCATTCTAAGTCATTCTCCTGCTCTCTGATGCATAGCAAGTAATTATGAAGACCATGGCCTGGTCTCACAATAATCAAGTAAAAAACCAAAGTGGACAGTGCCCCAGAAAACTTCTTTTCCCTCCCAATCACTTCACTCTGTCTTCCCAAAAGGAACTACCTTCTTGGATAGTGGTCCATTTTTAGTAATTCTAAAATTTAAACACTGAGACTCACACAACTCATACTTATTTTTTGTATGTTTTCTTTTGCTCATCTTGTACTTCTGAGAGTTCCACAGTGCTGGCTGTTCCCTGCATTCCTTTATTTCCTTTGCTATGAAGTAATCCTTTGTATTCTTCCCCATCCACCACTCACACCATTAATGTACTGCCCCTCTGTGGTTGAGGGACATGTGCGTTGTCTCCAGTTTGGAACTCTTTATGAAGAGTGCCACTAATGCCATTTCTAGACATATCTTCTAGTGCACAGGTGCATGTATTTCTGCTAGGCATATATTTAGAAGTGAAATGGAAGGATATATGTGTTAGATGATAGCCAACAGTTTTCTAAAGCAGAGCTTCATGTTACACTCTCACCATCAGGGTCAGAGAGTGCTGGCTACTCCCCATCTTCACCAGTGCTTGTCACTGTCAGACTTCTCAATTTTAACCATGCTGGTAAGCATGCACCAGGATCTGACTGGATCCTTAACTTGAATTTAGAAGATCTTTTTAAAAGGAAAAAGGTATCAAGTATATCTCCTGTGTACTTCTAACACTTGGCTTCAAAGATAATGAAGCCATGGCCTTTGATAGAAGAGGAAAGAAAATGCAGAACAAATTTGAAAGTCCTAATATTTACTAAATAATCTACAATCCAGGTGACCTGTCTGGACATTTCTACTCTTGATGCTTCTGTCTCTCCTACCCTGCTAACAGGCTGTTTCTCAATAATGTGGCTCATTTCTTCATCCAATCACACAATGGTCAAGTGACTAGCTTGGTGCTCGAAATGCACAGCCACCAGTATACCTGTACTTCTGTGACTTTATGTAACAGCCCTGGCTGAAGGTGAATAGAGCCTACTCTTGCCTTTGGATGATGAAAAACAAAATCATAAAGAATATAAATATCAATGTATCCACCATCCAGATTTAATCCTGTCATGCTAAAAATCGCAAACCCACTATCACTGAGTCAATTCCAACTAGAGTGACCTTACAGGGGAAGTCAGACCAGCTAGGCTGAAAGCACAGAGCCTCATCCTATCCTCTAAAGTGGCTAGTGGGCCTGAACTGTAGGCCTGTGGTCAGCCGCTATACGCTACAACCAGTCTGTTTCCAGGGCTCTCTTGTCACGTTAGGCTTGAATTTTTAAAAGCTTAACATGTCATGTGCTCCTGCCCCTGCCTCTCCTTATCCCCAGGAGCTCGCCCTGGCAGCGCCAGACCTACCACTTTCACACACTAATTTCCCCCACATTTTTATACTACTACTACAACTACTACATGTATCTATTAAGAAAATAATGTTAAAGACACTGGAAAAATTTCCATACTGTATGTATATACAGGGTTATCTGAGAGCTTTCTCCTGCTAGATTATCGGTTTAATTCATTCATCTTCATTGTCATATACAGTTCATAATATGAATATATCACAATGAGCATGTCAACTTCTTCCTGATATAGTTTTAGATTTTTCCACTATTACAAAGTTTTAACAATCTCATTTCTGTTTTGTAACAATTTTCTATATGAATATCTTTATTTCAAAATTAAAATTCACTGTCTCTGGTGAAAGTTAACATAGCAAACCAGGTTCCTATTTAACAACGGGGCTATCTGTTTAATGGCAGTGGTCACTACTTGTTTAGCTGGATTAATACTATTTGTTTAATGACATTGATCACACTTTTTATAATGTGGCAACTTCATCAGTTCCATTCTGCTTATTCTATTTCCAGTAATCGAGTGTCTCTGCCTCTCTGCCATCTGGGACTCAACACGGTCATGATTCTCAGAGTAAGTTAACTGTCGTGCGAGTTATAACTTCTAAATTCAATGATGTTGATGAGACAGGATTAAAAGTGGTTCTAGGAAGAAGTGATCAAGCTTATCTAATAAAAGGGAAGGCTCCTCAGGGGTGTGGTCAGCTTTGAATATGTATCTGGAATCCATGACAAAAGCTAGAGAGCTTTCCATTCAATAGCCATCTGGCTGGCTGGCTCATGACTTGAACAAGTGGCTGTCTTTGAGCCTTCTGTCCTATGACAACCTGCAGACTTACCAGCCTCTAAAACCAGCAGTCTCCAACATCAGCTGCCTGAGGCCCTGCCTCTCTGCTAATGACTTGGGCTCAAAGTCTCCCAAGATGCTGCTCTCTGGAGTTCTGACTTCTACAACATGGATGAATTTGCTGTTGCTGTTATACACCATCCAGTCAGAACCAACCGCTAACTGACCCACTAGCAGGTTTCCAGAGGCAGTTAATCATATAGGAGGAGAATGACCCTTTTTAACCTGTGGAGCAGTTGATGGATTCAAGTCACATACCTCTGTGTTGGCAGAGCAACTCCTAACCACTAAGCCACCAGAACTCCCTCAGATGAATTTAGAGGACATTATAGAGAGTTAAACAAGTAACAAAAGGACAAATATAAGGCCACTATTACAAGCTAAAAAGGGTTTATACAGAGAAAGAATAAATTTTGCCAGATATCTAAGAATGGTAAAGGAAGGAAAGAGAAGGTAAAAATGTCTAATTAAATAAAATAGACATATTAAGATGAGTGAAGAGAAAAGCAGCCGATCATTAGGAATGATCAGAACAACAGTAAAAAACAAAGATTGTCAACAAACGTGAATACTACACATATCAAATTCTTTGATAACTAACATACTCATACCCAGGCAGAGAGGCAAGGTAGGTACAGACACAGTCAGGTAAGAAGGGTCACACCATGGCCTCACACAAATGTGGCAGAGAAGTCTGTACTCATAGTAGCACACACTGAGGGAGAGAGAGACAGAGCAGAGCCAATAGGGACAGTGCTCTGTAAGCGTCTTAACATCCTGTTGGTTCTGGGCCCCTGGGATAACAGTGTCATCATAGTCAAGTGGCTTAACACAGCCCATAAAGAGAACGTTCAACACCCTATTTTAAAAGTAGTGAAAAGGGCCTTAAAAGCTTGCAAGTAAGGGAGCTCTGATGGCATAGTGGCAAGAAGCTGCACTGCAATCCCAGAGGCAAGTGGTTTGAATCCACCAGATGCTCTGCTAAAGAAAGAGGGACAATCTCCTCCTGTACCAGTCAGATCTGATTTGATGGTACACACACAAAAAAATAATAATAATTTAAAAAAAAATTTTTTTTAAAAAAGCTTGCATCTATCATATATGACAGCTATCAGTCTCTCCTTGTCTGATAAAATGAAAAGAAAAGCTGTATGGGAAAAATGAGTCCAATGGACCATCAGAACATGCAAGTCTCAACTTTTGCGCCACTGAGAGGAGAACCAAGTGGTGCCTGGTGACTGCTGACTACTTTAAAAGTGATCACAGAGAATAAAATAGATGAATGGAATCTTCTAAGAATTAAATTGCTATGCACATCCAAAAACTTCTCCAGCAGGGTAAAAAGGAAAGCCACAGACAGGGAAAAAAATATTTGGTATTGACATATGTGATAAGGGACTTATATCTAGAATTTATAGAATACTCCAGCACCTCAACAAAATAAACAACCCACATGCAAAATGAGCACAGGGTATGACACTTCACCAAAGGACATTCAGATAGCAAACAAACACATGAAGAAATGTTCAAAATCCCTAGCCCTAAGAAAGATGCAAACCAAAACATCTCATCCCAGTAACAATAGCAAAGTTCAAAAGAGCAGGAAACAACAAATGCTGGCAAAGTTGTGGAGAAATTAGAACCCTTATTCACTGTGGGAATACAAAATGGTGCGACCACTATGGAAGGCAGCATGGTGCTTTCTCAAAAGCTGGAAATGGAAATAGAAATTCCATTTGATCCAGCAATTGCACTACTGGGAATATACCATTAAAGAAACCAGAACTGCCACCCAAAGAGATACATTCATACTCATGTTTATTTCTGCGTTGTTCACAAGAGCAAAGAGAGGGAAGCAACCCAAGTGCCCATCAACAAACAAATAGATAGAAAAGCCGTGGTATACAATGGAATACTATGTAGCACTGAAAAACAAGGTTGGACGCAGAGGAATGAGGATATGCAGGAAGAGTGGGAGGTTAATTTGGTGGGGGGGAGGGTTAGGGAAATGTAAAGATTTTTTGTTCCTGAAAACAATGTATTCGAATTTTGTAAATAAACTAGTAGAAAATAAAATAAAAAAAAATTTAAAAAAACAACAAACTCATATATTATACAAAATGTGTGACCCTGGAGGAGATGTTGCTGAGTGAAATATCTCAGTCACAAAAGGAAAAATACTGCATAATACCACTGTTATAAAACAGGACTGGCATGGGTGATGGGAGAAACTAAGAGGGGATAAATAATGAATACTACAATTAAATAGATGAGGGAAAGAACTGTCTAAAAGGAATACATGATTAGGTATTATTTGAATAATAAGTTCAGAATAAGAGTTGCACAGCAAAGTAGACTAGGGAATGGGTAGAGGGAGGAAATTGTGCAACAATGAAGGAATCTTTTTTTAAAAAGATGAACTGGGGGGGGCGGAGGGAGGAAAATATGCAACAATGAATGAATGGAAATCCAAGCTTTCTGAAAACTCTCATTAAAATATTAATTTTTTTTTTTTAAGTGATCACAGCAGATCCTGGATAGAATGTGGAGGAGGTGTAGAAACAGAACAAGAATCCAAACACAAAAAAGCTTGAATTTCTGTGATTCCGGGTATTTACTTTGTACTTTATATTTTTCTGTAACACTAATATTTTATAAGGAACACCTGTCATTTTCTTAATGAGTAAATTAATATATTTGTTTTCATTATTTTTTTTTACAAGAGAAAGTACTCAAACCCACCCCATAGCCATTGAGCCAGTTCAAACTCAGAGACACTGAAGGTCAGAGTAACAGTGCCCCCATAGGGTATCCAAGGCTGAAAGTCTTTAGGGAAGCAGGGATGTCACATCCTTCTGCATTGAAGCAGATGATGGTTTTAAACCACCAACCTTTTGATTACAGGTAAACCACTATATCACATAATAAACAGATAATGAGTCATATTCTTCAGGGTAATATTTTTGAGTGAAAGTTTACAAATCATACTGGATTTCACTCAATCATTTACACACATTTTATTTCATAATAGTAAATGTAATTAAAACGTCTCATCAAGCTCATATATATATATATTTTAGGCTTTCTTGTATAACTAAAACAGAGAATAAAATAGCTGAAGGGCAACTATAGTAGCCAAGTGGTAAGGAGCTATACTGCCAACCTAAAGGCACGCAGTTCGAATCCATCAGATGTTCCACAGGAGAAAGGTGTACTATTTCCTCCCATGTGATTTATTTTCTCTGAAAACTTATTAGAGGGTCAGCAATGGGCTTTTTTCAACATAACAGTACATAACAAAAACACCAATAAGGTCAGCGTAAGAAAATAAAAATATTTTTTTATAAAAAGGAGAGGAGTTATGTGTATGTGTGTATATTATTTGTTTGTTTTTAATTCAACAGTGTTATACTCACCGTGCTACAACTAAAAACTGGTCAATCTGTCGATCTGTAAGTGGGCTATTTGGATCCCAAACTTTAACTTCCAGTTTGGACTGTTCCCTGTCATCTGATTCTCCTGTAAAAGAACAAAGGAAATGGAGTCTTGTTACTTACAAGATATACTGTCACAAACTATGGTAACTATGCTCATTTAAAACACACAGATGTACAACATTTATAACACAAACACCAATATCACAAGGCAAGCATGTATATTTTCACTTAGTCCCCTGAGTACCCAAATGTATAATGTGTCTGCCTGTCTGCCTGTCTGCCTGCCTATCTATCTATCTATCTATCTATCTATCTATCTATCTATCTATCTATCTATCTATCATCTATCTATCTATCATCTATCTATTAATTCTCAGGATGAACAAGAAAGCAATATATATTAGTGTTAATTCTCATGATGAATAAGAAAGCAATTCTGCCAATTGACCTAGGATAAAATTAATGTGTAAATAACAATGACAGCATGCAAAGGAATAGGTGTTCAAAGAAACATACAGGTAAGGCTATTTTAATCCAAGAATTACAAAAGTCATTGTAAGCTGTAAAGGAATGACACCATGAATGAGGTGGTGTTTCTACTGAGACCTAAAAGCAATGAATGAACTGGCAGGGAAGGGGTCCTGAAGAACACAAACCAAACCATGGGACATTAAAAGGTGTGAGAAAGAAAAGAAGCTCATTTTGTCTGTAATACATTAAGGAAAATGGCAGGAGCTAGAAGCCAGTTACTAAAGTTTGTGTAGGCTCAACCCAATAGATATTATTTAAAAATAATCAGGAGTCCTTGTTTTTTTCAGTAGCAAAGTGAAAAGACCAGAAACATATTTCAAATCATCTATTTAATAATAGTGTATAGTTTGTTCTACAGAAATGCCGAATTGAAGACAGAGACATGTCAGCAAAGTCTTACACGATTTTGAGTTGGAAAGAACAGATAACAATATAAGAATGGCCAATAAGAGAGCAAAGAGAAGGTTTTGGCATGGGGCTGATACAGTGGATTTTGGGGTACAGATTTCAAGTCTTGAGCGTTTACGGAAAATGGTAGAATTAAAAGAAAGAATACATAGGGAGAATGATTGGAAACCCTAAGTCTCTGTAAACGTTCATTAAAATTAAGTGAAAAAAAAAAAAGAAAGAAAGAAAGATTACAGTGGAAAATGAAGCCTTAAGAGAATGAGGGTGTTTAGGGTTTTCTCATAAGAAGATATGGCCATGAAGAGTACATGCCAAGAGAAAGGCTGGGACTGGAAAATAGGCTTGGGAATCAATGGAAATTTGATTTACAAGCTGTGAATTAGATTTTCTACTAGATTAGAACTCCTGGATGAAAGAAGTTGAGTTTGCCTTTTTTGGTTTTGACACAGCATCCCTAGCATCAGGCAGAATGCCCAGCACAAAGTCACATCACACACTGAAGCTAAACATACCTGGTGACCGACAAATGCAAAGGGTGGGCCTCCAATATCCTCAATCCCAATACCAATGTCCCCAATTTAGAAAAGAGTTGAGCAGAACCAGCCACCGGACCTATAGTTCCCTAAGGCAATCAATACTTGTCATGATATTTGCCCATCAAACCTCTGTTCAAAAGCAGGTAACCAGAGAGCCAATTCCCACCCTATCCTGAAGAAGCACAGAAATGAGATTAACTGGCAGAAAATGAAAAGATTTCATGTTCCTTGTCTTTATTTATAATTACATCATGCTGAGTCAAGGTATTCAAAACTGGGTTCATTTTTTTAAAGTCATTAGGAACCAAAAGTTGCAAATTACAATTAACTTGAGAACACAAAATGACACAATTATCTTACAAATATTGTTGCTTTTTGCTGTGTTGTTAACCAGCTCATAGGAATTCCAACTTTTACGGAGTTTGGACTACTTTATCTTTCTCCTCATCTCTATCTTAGCATCTTAACAGCTTGGAAGTGTCCAAAGCTGACAGTTCTAATGCACCAACAGCCTGAAACTGAATCCAAGTCTCTAATCTTCAAGGAACAAATTCTGCCACTAAACCATCACTGCCACCACATAATGCCAACAGATCTAAAAAGACAGCTTCTAAAAGATGTTATTGTTAGGTGTCATTGAGTCAACTCATGGGGACCCTGTAAACAATGGACCTTGGCCTGGCCTGTGCCATCCTTGCAATCCCCATTACTACAGCCATTGTGTCAACCTATCTTGTTGAAGGTCTTCTATTTCACTGATCCTAGATAATTCTAAGTATGTCTTTCTGCAAGGATTGGAGTCTCCTGACAGCATGTTCAAAGTATGTGAGATCAAGTTTCACCCTTAAGGAGCACCCAGGCTGATCAAGACTATCTGAGTTGGTTTTTTGGGGAATAATGGTATATTTAATATTCTTTGCCAAAACTATCATTCAAGGGCATGTATTACTTTTTATCTTTCTTATTCATTGTTCAATATTTCCAAGAATATGAAGCAACTGAACAACACCAGAGCTTAGAGAGGGAGCATTTTAGTCTTCTAAGTGAAAACTTTACTCTTAAGCATTTAAAGAGGTCTGGGATAGAAGAACGACTCAATGCAACATGTATTTTGATTTCTTGATCACTGCTGCCATGGTGCTGATTGTGGATACAAGTAAAACAAAGGTGCTGACAACTTCAATCTCTTTTCCATCTATCATGAGTCGTAAATTTTTGTTTTCACGGTGTTGAGCTATAATCCATACTGAAGGCTGTAGTCTATGATGTTCTTCACTAAGTGCTTCAAATGATTTTTACTTTTTGTAAGCAATGTTGTGTCATCTGTATAATGTATGCTGTCAATGAGTCTTCCTCCAATCCTGATTTTATCTTCTGCTTTATGTCATCCAGCTTCTCAAATGATCTGCTCAGCATGTAGACTAAATAGATATGGAGGTTGGACATAACCCTGACACACCTTTCCTAATTTTAAACCATGCAGTGTCCCCTTGCTCTGTTCAAATAAATCTATCTTGGTTTATGTACAGGTTTCACATAAGCACAATTTAATAATCTGGAATTTCTACTCTTTCTAATGTTTTCCACATTATTATGTACACAATCAAATGTCTTTGCATAGGCAATAAAACGTAAGTAAATATCATTCTGTTATACTCTGCTTTTAGTCAAGATTTTAAAGACCATAATAAAAATAAACCAACACAATCTACATTTTAAACAGCACAAGAGTTATTTAACATTGAGCTGCTATCCCCACATAAAACAGACTTTAATGGTAATTCTGACCCTTATTTCTCTAGGTCAAAGTGGTTAAAACTCATTTCGATTCTAGCACTGGTAGGGTAGCCTACTGGCAAGAAGCTGCTGCACTGCAATCCTGATGGCAAGCAGTTGAAATCCATCAGCTGTTCTGTGGGAGGGTAATCTCCTCCCGTGGTATTAACTACCTGTGAAAACACACCAGAGAGTCAGCTATGGGTCAGTTCTGGCTCGACGGTACACAACAACAATCACTACCTATAGTCTCAGGATGAGCTGAATCCACTCAACAGCACATAACAATAAAATCACTAAATCCTTGCTCTGACGGTAGGTCCTGCTGTAGAATTTCCAATTTTATATTCTTAAACTCTCATAATCTATTTGTCCCTGAACGCTTGAATAGGTTTCACATAAATCAATACAATTTTACTCTATACCTTTATCACTTCTCTAATCGACTATGACCTAATTCTATGTAATGCAACCATCACTACAGTGGTGAATTCATTGCCACCAATTCAGAATTGACTCATAGCTAGCCTGCCAGTGAGTTTTCAGAGGCTGTAAACTGCATGGGAAGAAATTATCCATCTTTCTCTGGTGGAGTCGCTGGTGGATTCAAAGCTCCAAAAAGATGTAGACTAGCTCCCCTTCTGTACCAGTTAGTGACATTGATTTTGTTCTGGGAGTTGTGTAACCAGCTATTCCCTGCAGTGAAAAAGACCATACTAACCCTAACTCTCAAAGATACACCCCTCTGAAATCTCTAAGCATGGTACTCAAATCTAAACTCACTGATCTTGTTATATGCCAACAATCTGATCACTCACCGTGACCTTATGAACAACAGACTGGAACCCCTCCCTCTCCTGCACCATCCTCATGATTTCCACCATACTCAAGCCTGTTGTTACACTCACTATGCCAATCCATCTCCTTGCAGATCCCCCTCTCTTCCTCTGACCCTCCATCTTCCCTAGCATGTCTGTTTCCAAGGACTCTTGACCAGCATGTGGGATGAAGTTTCATCATCCTTGCTTCAAAGGAGTACCTTGGTTGCATTTTTTTCTAACTTGTGGAATTTTTCATTTGGTTGATTGTTTATTTTGTGTTGGGCTTTTTTGTTGTTGGGTTTTTGTTTCTTTTAGTCCAGTAACACAATTTAAGGATATTGATTCTTCTTCTGTCATACTTATTCAAAGCCCAATTCAATATTAAATAACTTGCTTTATACAGTCCAACTTTCAGACACATATGAAAATAACAAAGCTTAGATCAGGCACACGCTCAACTTTAAGGTGATTTCCCTTACTTTTAAGCTCCTTCAAGAAGAGATCTTTGACAGCATATTTTCCCCAGTGCAGCATGTTTTTTGTTTGTTTGTTTGTTTTCATTTTACTGCTGCTACTTATTGGAGTGGAGGGACCAGTTACTTAATTAGTAGGCTGTGGTGGCACTGTAAGCAGTAAATGTAGTAACTAACAAGGAATGTTCATGCCGTGCTCAATACAAGTATGATTTCATTTCATCATCACAACACAATAAGCCATTCTCTTCAAAGAATAAGATATGGAAACTTACAAGGGCTAAGTAATTTTACCAAGGTTATTCAAAGAAAAGATAGTACCAAGTTTTCTACAATCCGCTGAATTCAAATTCATCTCAATGAAATAATTTAACGTTACTAAAAATATTGTTTAACAGTTAAAAAAGAAAAATAATGTACAAATAAATTTCCTTTAAATTCTAATGTTACAACACAGATAATAATTCAAAGTGTCCCAAATATGAAACCTTTTAAATATGGGGGGGGTGAAATCTCTAGGTGATTTATTCAATGAAAAAAATATAAAAGAAATTGTGATCTTCATTTAAAAACTATACTCTGATCTTTCTGGATTTCTCAAATTTAATAGGCTATGAGCAAATATAATTTAAAAAATTCCAAAGTCACGTAAAGATTTATTTAATAGGAAGACAAATGATGCAATGATGTCTCAGAATCCAACAATATATGTTCACAAAGACAGGTTCGTAACATATTGTGGCACAGTCCACCTACCTGAGTATTAATTCAAGTTCTGCATCCCATTCAGTGCAAACTAGAATCTAGTTACAGGTTGGAAAGTTACCAACCAAGGTTATTAAAAGGGTTAGTAAGCACAGGCTGCAGTAAGTCTTAAGTAATCTATTCTAGGATATGATGATTTTTGGGAAGTGTGTGTGGTTTCCATGGGTGCTTCAAGTATGGACCTTATACTGATGGGTCTTTCTGTCCCCTCTTAAGAAAATAATTAGAAAAAAGAAAAAAGGAGTCCCTTGTTCATCTAACTGGTTGCCTTAGCAGAGTGAAAAGAAACTTCTTTGATACATACAATTATATGCTAAAATAAGCACTCAAAATGAATTAGTTATTTATAGTTCAAAGAAATGGTATTTTCCTCTAAAAACCAGAACCATGGTACTATTGTTTTGTTAAATTCTTGCTCAACAACTCAAAAAATTAGACAGGAATCTTGAAGGGCAGTTAATTTATGGTAATGGATGAAAAACTCTGACAAATATCCCAAGAATGGTTGGTCACACAACTCACTGAACAAAATCAACTTCACGTGAGGGGAGCTCTAGTGATGTGGTCCAGAGGGAGCTGGGTTTTTTATCCGAAGTTTACACCTCTCTGAAGATTCAAATCCACTAGCTGCTCCACAGGATAAAAATGGGCAACCTCTTCCTGTGCAATCTAAAGCCTGTGAAAACCCACTGGGGAGTTAGCTGTGAGTTGGTTCTGACTCCTCAGCAATATGTGACTTTCAATGGTACACAGAAAAAACGGCAGCATTGCTATTATGCTTTAGTGTGGATATTCTTGTGAACAACAATAGGATTATACTACCATACAAAGGAAGTCTGGTGGCCTGCTGGTACGGAGCTGTGTGCTAGCAACTTAAAAACATGCCGTTTGAATTCATCAACTTTTCTGCAGATTAAAAATGGGCAAACTTCTCTTATAAGATTTATTGCCTCTGAAAACCCACTGTAGGATCAGCTATGAGTTACTTCCAACTGAAAGCACGTTAACAACAAAAAATATAAAAGCAACTTAATAAGAAATATGAAAACAAATGCATAAAAGTATATGAAAATAATATTTTAAAAGGAGTGCACCTGGGAGGGGTAAATGCTTAACATACTCATCTGATAACCAAAATGTTGTTAACTGAAGTTCGTCCAGGGTTACCTTGGGGGGAAAAAATCTACTTCTGAAAAAGAAACCACTAAAGCTCCTATGAAAAGCATAGTTTTCTACGCTGCTACTGATAAGTCCGATTTAAATAACAACAACCCTACGTGCAATGAAGTAAACACTGTCCAATCCTTGCCATCGTTACAGTCACTGCCACACCTGCACCCATGGATGCATCCAATGTAACAACTCCTCTCTGTGAAGCCCCCCACCCTTCTCTAAGCCTCCACTTTGCCAAGCATGATGTCTTTCTCCAACAGGACTGAGCCCTTCTAAAAACATGCCCAAAGCATGTGAGACAAAGTCTCAAAGAGGGTTCTGGCTGCACTTCTTATGAGGTAGATTTGTTTTTTCTTTCGGCAATCCATCAATTCATTCTTCCTCATTCACTGTATCCCTTTCACAGTCATATGAACAACTGCAAAGATCATGGCTTGTGTCAGGTGCACGTTATTCCTCAAAGTTAAATCTATGTTTTTGAACACCTTAAAGAAGTAATTCTTTAGCCACAGATTTGCCTACTGTAATGTTCTAGACAGGGGAAAGCATGCAGAGAGTGCTAGTCAGACAACGCATAAGAAATTGCACTGTTAAACCAAAGGTCACACCTCTCTAGTGGTTTGAATCCAACAGTGGCAGCTCTGGAAAAAGACAGGCAATCTCTCGCGTGTGATTTACAGATTTGGAAAACCCGCAGGAGGGTCTATGAGTTGGTTTTAAGTCAATGGCAGAGTGAGTAACCACAGACACTGATGTGGATCTAAATAAAATGAAATCTGACAACTTCAAACTTCTCTTTGTTTATCATGATGATGTTTATTGGTCTAGATTTGAGGATTTCTGTTTTCTTTATGTTGAACTGTAATTCACACTGAAGGTTGCAGTCTTTTATCTTCATCATTAAGAACTTCAAACTATTTTCACTTTCAGCAGATAAGGTTATGTCATCTGCATAATGCAAGTTATTAACGAGCCTTCCTCTAATTCTAATGTTTTGCTCTTCTTTAGCTCAGCTTCTCAAACTGCTTCCCTCAGCACACAGATTTTAAAAGCAGGGTAAAAGGATATATCTTGGATTTTAAAGCTTTGTTCTGCATGAATGACTGTCTTGATCTAAACACAGATTCCAAGTAAGTATGGTTAAGTGTTCTGGAATTACCATTCTCCCCAATTTTATCCATAATTAGTTATGATACACAAGCAAAAAGCACTTCCATAGTGAACAAAACACAGGCAATCATCATTCTGATATTCACTGCTTTTAATCAACATTCATAAGACTGCAGCAGTGATATCCATCCTGATATTATCATTAATCTGAATCAAACTGAATTTTTTTCCTAGCAGTTCCCAGTTGATAATACTACTGAAAGTGTTTCCCAATGATTTTCAGCAAAATTTTACTAGTATGTGGTCTTAATTATATTTAACAATAATAATGTCCAACCTGGTTTGCCTTCTGTGGGATCACTTTACTCTGGAATGGACACAAAATTGACCTCTTTCACTCAGCTGTCCAGGTAACTGTCTTACAAATTTTTGCACTGATGAGTAAGTACATTTCCATAATTTTAGAGCACTGAAATATAGCACCAGCCTATAGATTGATTTGTGGGTCTACACAGGCCTGCAAAGCAAGAGAGCTGAGCACCCTCAGGCAGGAAGCTCCTGGGTAGAGGAGGGTGCCTCCAGACACTAGTTGTTTGTATAGCTGTTTGTTGTTATGAACAAAAGCTCTAAACTTGCCCTACCTTGAACCAGTCTCACTGTCTCCTAACACAGCTGCCCTCATTGCCTAATGTACATGGCTACAAAGTTGTAAAATTTGTCTTTATATGACCAGTGGCGCAAACTGTGAGCAGGGACAACTAACTGAGATGAGATTGAGTTGGAAACTGTCCTGATTTAAAGAACTGCATCTTGAGTTGCAAACTATTATTTCCAAGTTGATGCTGATCTAGACTTGTAACTTCTTAATTCTCAGATAAATCCCTTACTTGTGAATATATTCTCAAGAGTTCTCTGTGGCTATTGCAACAAACTATAATCCCAGCAGAGATAAAGAAAGGATGATGGGAGGAATGGCTTGTGTCATATTTGGTAAAAAATCCTGGAGAGTCTGGCCTCAAAGGGAACCAGACTTTTGGTTGATGCTGCTGATAATCATCCTTCTGCTTTAGGAAGTTAAGAGGACTTCACAGATCACTTTTCTTAAGTTTCAAATTGCTTTATTTGAAAAGCACTGTTAGAATAAACAATTCCACATTACTTGCTACAGTCTAAACTGTACTGTGATTCCTAACATCCAAATTATAAATCCATCTGGGAATGGACTGTCTTTATTATGATTATGAGGTCAGATTCTACGATGCGTGTTATCTAGAGTCACTCTTTTCTGAGATAAAGAAATTGCACAGGGCAGGAAGCTCACAAAACTTGAGGAAAAGGATGACAGATCCCAGGCTGCAGGAGTAGACAGATGAGCACCTTCCTATAAAAACACCATTTTACATTTCCTATCTGGTATTAAAAGGTTGGAAACTGCAATCTAAGTTGCAACCTATTCTCTTCTCATTAGAGCAAAGAAGAGTAATGAAAGTAAAGATGCATATGTGGACTAAAAAGGACTAAACAATCACACAAACAAACCCTCCTCTATAATTTTTGACCCCACAAGAACTAGATGAACTAGATGGTATCCAGCACTCATTACTTAGATGGATGGTAATGGAATTCACTGACAGAGTGGGGGCAAAGCATAGAAAACCCAAAATGTAAAACAAAGCACAATCAGGTACACTGGTCAGAACCCAGTGGAACCACTCTTTAGATTTTAATAGCTTAGTCACCCTTTTCCCCATTAAGCCATCTCGTGAGGCTCAACATCCAGCCAAGCAATGCAGTGTTTTGACTTCATCTTACTTGGATCCACAACAACAACACCACTTTCTACTAGAAATCAAAAGACATATCGGAATGGGGAAATCTACTTCTCTAAAGTAAAGAGCAAAGATGTCAGTTTGAAGACTAAGGTATTCCTGATCCATCGCATAGTTGTGTGTGTGTGTGTGTGTGTGTGTGTGTACACACACCTTCGAATCGGATCCGACTGGCACAGGAGGAGACTGCCCCTCTTTCTCCAGTGGAGCATTTGGTAGATTCGAACTGTGCTTCTTCGGGATTACACAGCAGTTTCTTGCCATTAGACCACTAGAGCTCCTCCAATATGGTCTTTTTGATTACCTGCTACACATCTCAAAGTAGGATAATGACTAAGGATGACAAAAGAATTGGTGCCTTTGAGTTGTGGTGGAGAAGAACAACCAGATCTGCCTTCAAGAAAGTGTGACCAGGGTACAGCTTGGAGCGAGGATGGCGAAGCTTTGGCTCACATACTTGCGGCATGTGTAAGGAGGGGCCAGTCCTGGGAGAAGGACAACATACTTGCGGTAGTGGAGGGTCAGTGTAGGAGAAGAAAACAGATTGACATGGTATAACAATAGGCTCACATATATAAAAATGGTGAGGACTGCACAGGATAGGGAAGAGCTCAGATCTGTGTTTCATAGGTTCACTATGAATGGCAGTCAATTTGATGGCACGTAAAAACAATAATAAAGTCTACAATAACAGCAAAGAGGTATGTACTCCTTAGAAAAAAACATTTTGCGATCAAAGAGCAGCATTTAACCAAGGACAAAACTACAAAGGCAAAAAGGCAAGAACCAAAGACAAATGGAAATCATAAACACAGAAACAGAGAATGAAGAGTACTACTCTCTACAATGTGGGAATTGCAACTGATGTCATGAATTGAACATGTACAAATTATTGAAGCCATTTGCCTGTAAGATTTCACCAAAATCACAATAAAAATGTAGCTAGAGAAAGGGCATTCCTCCAACTAGCAAAGAAAGGAAGCCTTCCCCTAGAGTCAACACCGTGAATTGGCCTCCTGATAACTTTAAACTGTGAGAAAATGAATTGTTGTTTGCTATAGCAATCCATTCGTGGTATTTCTATTACAGCAGTACTAGATGACTAAGACACTTCTTATTGTATGCCTAAATAAAACCTAATGATTCCAAAGGAGGTAGATTTACTTTCTAAATTAGATCACTCTATCCAATTTTCCAACAGAATATGGAAATTATCAAACAATATCATTAACATCACATGCAACCAAAATACTGCTAAAGATCATTAAAAAATGGCAAGAACAGTACATAGAGAACTGCCAGAAATTCAAGCTGAATTTACAAGAAGCCATGGCACCAGGGATATCACTGCACAAGTCAGATGGATCCTGGCTGAAAACAAAGACTACAAGAAGAATGTCTATTTGTACTTTACTCAAAATGCAAAGGCATTTTACCGTGTGGATCATAACAAATTATGGATAACAGTGAGAAGAATAAAAATCCTAGAACTTCACTGTGCTCTTGGGAAACCTATACCTAGGACCAATGTGCAAACAGAGCAAGAAAATACTACATGGTTTAAAATTAGGAAAAGTGTACATCAGTGTTGTATCCTTTCTTCAGACCTATTTAATCTGTATGCCAAAAAGATTATTCAAGAAACTGGACTATATGACCTAAAACCAGGAGAGGATAAAACAGATGACTAGGACCTTCCAAGAATCAAATCCCTATGCACATCCAAAAGCTCCATCAGGGTAAAAATGGAAGCCACAGACTGGGAAAAAATATTTGGTAATGACATGTGAGATAAGGGACTTATATCTAGAATTTATAAAATACTCGAGCCACAACAAGTTAAAAGTAAATAACCCAATTGAAAAATGGGCAAGGATATGAACAGACACTTCACCAAAGAAGACACAGACAGCCAACAAACACATGAAGAAGTATTCAAAATCCCTAGCTCTAAGAGAGATGCAAACCAAAACAACTATGAGATATCATCTCACCCCAGTAAGAATAGCAAAATTCAATGGAGCAGCAAGCAACAAATGCTGGTGAATTTGTGGAAAAAGTAGAACCCTTATTCACTGTTGGTGGGAGTGTAAAATGGTACAACCACTATGGAAGGCTGTATGGCTCTCTCTCTCAAAAAGCTGCCAATAGAAATACCACTTGACCCAGAAATTCCAATACTGGGAACATACCCTAAAGAAACCATAACTGCCACCCAAGCATATGTGCACAACCATGTTTACTGTTGCTCTGTTCACAATAGCAAAGAGTTGGAAAAAACCCTGGTGCCCATCAACAAACGAATGAATAGAGAAGCTCTGGTATATTCACATAATGGAATACTATGCTGCATTGAAAAACAAGGAACTCATGAAATATTGTACAAAATGGGTGACCCTGGAGGATATTATGCTGAGTAAAAGTGCCACTGCTGTAAAAAGGGTCTGACTTCAGGGTTGGAGGGAACCTAAGAGGGGATAAATAATGCATACTGCAATGAAACAGATGGAGAGAATTGTTTTAAAAGGAATATATGATTAGGTATTATTTTCATGACAAGATTCCAGAAAAAGGAATGCATAGTAAAGTGGATTGTGGACTTGGTGGGGAGGGTTGCGGGGGGTTGTATAACAATGAATGAATTTTTTATTTTCAAAGAAAAAAGCGGATTGGGGGATGAGAGGGAAGGGAGGAAAATGTGGAACAATGAATGAATGAAAAAAAATTAAATAGGAAGAATGTGCTGTTTAAAAAGCCCAAAACCTGGACTATTTGAAGAAGAATATGCATCAAGATTGGAGGAAGACTCATCAATAACTTTTGTTATGCTGATGGAACAACTTCGCTTACTGAAAATGAATAGGACTTGAAAGACTTATTGCAGAAGGTTAAACACTGCAGTCTTCAGTATAGACTGCATTTCAACGTCAAGAAAACAAAATTCCTCGCCACTGGACCAACAGCCAACATCATAATAGATGGAGAAAAGACTGAAACTCCCAATGACTGCATTTTTTTTTAGCTGTTGCAAAAGCTTTATTGTTTCATTTGGTCCAAGGCTTGGGAGAGGGGCTTCTGGGTGGCTAAGATTCTACAGCAGAGTTGGAAAGAGAAGCATGCTGCTGATGGCAGGGGAATGGAGAGGTCCCCCCTGCAGGTTCCTGCAGGCCTCTAGTTGTGCTTGAGGGTGAGAGCTCAAAGAGATACTCGCCCAACTCAGCCTGGGGGCTGCCCAGTCTTCAAATGTTGGTCAGATGGTCACCCATCTTCTTCAGCAGTTTTACTTCCTCATCCAGGAAGTGGTTCTCCAGAAAGTCACAGAGATGGGGGTCAGTGTGGGCAGAACCCACGGCGTGCAGATCCAGAAGGGCCTGGTTCAGGTTCTTCTCCAAGGTCAGCACTGCTTGCATGGGGTCCAGGGTTTTACCCCACTCATCCTGGGATGGCTTCTGGATATCTTGGAAGAGGACACGGCCGCCATGCTGGTTTTTGCAGCTTCAAGAGCCACTCGGCATCCTAGCACTTCTCCAACTCGCGGAAGAAGTGTCCCACGCCTTCTGAGGCCACATCATCACGGTCAAAATAAAAACCCAGAGAGAGTCCCGCAGGTGCAGGTTGACCAGACGGCTGACGCAGGCTTCTGATTTGGTGGAATAATTCTGACGGATCTGAGAGCTCCTAGCTTGTCGAGGTTTTGGGACTAATAACAAAAAAGAAAGATGTTAGCTGGTCCCGAAAATAGGAGATGGTTGAGATGGTCCCGAGGTTATGCCTGGAGGTGAAGTTGGAGGGTAGTCGGAGGCTGGAAGAGGGGAATTCACTGGGTCTGTACCGTCCAAACACTGTTGAAGCAAGAGACAGATCCACGGGACCACTGGGGAGCTCCAATCTTAACGACTATAAAGTACATCCACAATCAACACACTAGTCATCGAAAGTCAGGAAATGAGGCGATGTACTACTGCATTGGGAAAATCTACACTCAGGGACTTTCCAAATTACTGATGAAAAATGATGTCACTTTGAAGACTATGGCGAGCCTGATGGCGGTCATGATCTTTTTCAGTCACATGCTATGCATCTGAGACCCAGACAATGACTAAAGATGACAGAAGAACTGATGCCTTTGAATTGTATTATTATGGAATACCAAAAAAATCAAACAGATATGTCTTAGAGAAGGTGTAGCCAGAGTGCTCCTTGGAGGCAAAGATGATAAAACTTCATCTCACATATTCTGGGCATGTTCCTTGGAGAGGGACATTCTGCTTGGAAAGATGGAAGGACTGCCAAGGAAAGGAAGAATTTTCTGTGGTGTCAAAAATTTATCTTTGAAAATGTCTTTCCTTAGCCAATGACTATTTTATGCTGAAGTATTTATTACACTAAGGAGAGAAGATTAGGGTGGGATACAAGCCACCCTAATAGAGGCTTATATAAGCTCATGGGACACGAAGGCTAGCTTTCTCTTTTTGGGACACTTGCTTTCTAAATACACTGGAACTAACAGTCCACTACTCCCACCAGTCTCTGTTAAAAAGGCCTGCTCATCTAGAGTCTCATGAGTCATTCGTCTGACAGGTGTAGGTCTCTGGAAGCCCTTCTAGTGAACCACCAAACCAAAGAAACAAAGGAATGAGGGAACTGAAGGAAAGAGGGGTTGCTGATGGTGGAAATCAGGGAGCTGTACAGCAAATCAAACATCTGGAACACAGTGGACTCTTCGTTTCCTGTAACTGGTCTTGGTTCTAGCCTTAACGTAACAAATTATGTCAGTCCTCAACCAGATGGACTGACAGTGACTGCAGCAGTGGATTTGTGTGTCTCAGAGACTGTAAGCATGGCACAAGATAAGATGGGGCTCAAATCTGTTGTTTTAGTTGAGACCACTCAACTCCACAGCAACTAACAACAACAACAACTACTAAACTTTCGAGTATCAAATACCAAATTTAAATAGTTCTTATAACTAAATGAGATCTTGCAATTCCATGATATGATTCTTCTACTGTTACTTGGGTCAACATTTATCTTTTATCTTAATAAAAAAAAAAAATAAAGTTTCTAAATAACTTATACTCCTAGTCTTAAGCAGTTGTCCAAACAAAACAACAACAACAAAATCACTGCATGGTTTAATATCAGAAAAGATATGCATCTGGATTTAATCCTTTCCCTTACTTAATCTGTATGCTAGGCAAATTACTCAAGAAGCCAGACTACACAAAAGCTTATTGCCAACCTGCATTATGCAAGTAAGTCACACAACCTTACTTGCACAAACTTAAGAACTGAAGCACTCACTGATGATCAAATATGACAGCACTAAGTGTGGATTAAATCTCAACATCAAGAAAAGAAAACTCCTCACCACTGGAGCAGCAGGCAACATCAGCACAGATAGAGAAAAGTTGAAAGTGATCAACAAATTTTTTTTTTTCACTTGAGTCCACAATCAATCCCCGTGGTAGCAGCAGTCAAGAAAGTTAATACATGCTGGATAAGGGAAATCTGTTGTGGAGGATCTCCTTAAAGTGCTAAAAAGCAAAGATTTCACTATGAAGACTAAGGTGCACCTGATGCAAGTCATGGCACTTTCAATTGCCTCCTATGTATCTCAAGATTAGAAAATAAATAAGAAAGACTGAAGAAGTAATTAATGCCTTTGAATTGTGGTGTTGGAGAAGAGTACTGAATACCCTACAGACTGCCAAAAGAACAAACCTATCTTGGAGGAAGTACAATCAGAGTGTTCCTAAGAGGTAAAGATTTTAATTCTTAATCTCATACTATGGGCATGTTGCAAGTTCACAAAAAGACACTATGCTAGGAAACATAGAAGGTCAGCAAAAGAGAGGAAGACAATGAGCTGGATTACACAGTGACCACAACAATGGAGTTAACGTGACAGAGATGGTATTTAGATGATAGCCCAGGACGGGGCAGGGAGTGAATGGCTGGTCACAGGGTTATGAGGAGTTGGAGTAAGCTTGGTGACACCTAACAACAATAGTCCTATGCCGAGTAAGCAAAAGAAGACAGCACAATTGGTAAGTTAGCAGTCTCAAATTTTAAAAGTTAAGCAATAAAAAGAGCTTGAAGAGTAAATGAACCCTGTGGTCTGCACAGTGTGAAGGAAAAAAATAACCCCACAGTTCAGAGAAGAGGACAAAAGAGCTTCCTAGGGAAGGCATAATTTAGCGTAGATAATCTGTCAAGATTCTCAGACTTTTTTCAAAAAAATCACCAGACTTCTGGTCTTTGATCTGTGTGAATGTGAACTAGGAACCTATTCATTTGGAGAAAACTTACATTAAAAAAAATTGACATTTATTACAAAAAGCCTATACCTGAGTGAAAACCAAGTGGCAAAATTCCATGTGTAAACTGCCATTAGTATTCCAGAAGGTAGTTTTTAACATTATCCACAAAACAAAAACATGCACGTGCTAGGATTTTGCAATTCCACTTACTTGATTATATATTCTAGTTATATTTGCAAAGTGCACAAATTTTCATTATGCAAAACAGATACTCATTGCAACACTGTGTCAAGTTAAGATACAATAATATTTAATGGATTTTTAGGTACACTATTCTTTGTGGAGTGGTATCCATTTTGGAAATAGTTTGCCTCAAGAAAGTTATACAAGTGTTCAGGTCTTTCGTTCCTAGAGTTGCTATGAGTCATCTACAACTTGATGGCACTTAACAACAATAGTATCAAATGACAAGTCTACTGGTACAGTCACTATGTCAATCAATATTCATGAGAGTTTTCTGGATTTTTTTCTCTCTGAGCCTATTTTCTAAGACGCTTTCTTCAAAGACGCTCTCCTGAAGACATGCTAATCAAAGTGCTCATGCCATTAGTAAGTTATCTGAAAAATTAAAGAACACAAAACAACCATGAGATATCATCTCACCACAGTAAGAGTAGCAAAATTTAACAGAACAGCAAACATCAAATGCTAGTGAGGTTGCAGAGAAACTGGAACCTTTATTCATTGTTGGGGAGAGTGTAAAATGGTGCAACCACTATGGAAGGCAGAATGGCTCTTTCTCAAAAGGTTGCAAATAGAAATACCATTTGACCCAGCAATTCCACTACTGGGAATATACCCAAAACAAACCACAACTTACAACCCAAGCAGATATAAGTACACCCATGTTTATAGCTGCGTTATTCACAATCACAAAGAGGTGGTAACAGCCCAAGTGCCCATCAACAAATGAATGGATAGAGAAGCTCTGGTATATTCACACAATGGAATACTATGCTGCATTGAAAAATAAGGAACTCATGAAATA
>NW_006399769.1:9235975-9257939 GCF_000299155.1 Elephantulus edwardii
CTGTATAATAATTAAAGTTTAGGTTGTTTTTTTGCTACTTTTCAAAAAGAAAAATCAAGGTGGGGGGAGGGTGGGCAGGGAGGAAAATGTACAACAATGAATGTATGGGGGGGAATAACACAATAAAAATGTCAAAGAAATTAAAGAACTAAAGACTATAAAGAGCAGCAAATTTCAACTTAACAAGGAAATGTCAATATATTTATTAAATATATGTGAAAGATAAATACAACTAATAATGCTGCTTATGGGATCTCAATTTTTAAACATAATTTAATAAACCATTTTAAAAGATAAAGATATTTTCAATATTTAAATTATATATACTATGCCACTTCTAAGGTCCAATGCTTTGAAAATATTTATACAGGTCAAATGTATGCCTACATTTTCTACCCTATCATTTTCTCCCCTTTTTTGGTTTATCTGCTTATCTATTTTTTTAATTGAGATTTTAAGTTTATAGAAAATATGGATTTCCATTCATTCATTGTTGCATTTTCCTCCTTGCCCATACCTCCCACCCAAGTTCACTTTTCTCTTTTTAAAAAAAAAAAATAAATAAATCTTTCATTGTTATACAATCCCCTCCCTCCCAGTCCAGTTTACTTCACAGTTCTTATTCTGGACTCTTGTCATGAAAGTAATACCAAATTATATGTTCCTTTTAAGCAGTATACATCATTTATCCCCTCCTTTCTTAGTATTCCCCAACCCCCATCTCACTCCTATTTTATAACAAGAGCATTATGCAGTATTTGTCCTCTTGTAAGTGAGATATTTCGCTCAGCATATTGTCCTCCAGGGTCACCCATTTTGTATAATATTTCATGAGTTGTTTTGCAATGCAGCATAGTATTCCATTGTGTGAATATGCCACAGCTTCTCTATCCATTCATTTGTTAATGGGCACTTAGGTTATTTCCAACTCTTTGCTACTGTGAACAAAACAGCAATAAACATGGGTATGCATATATCTGCTTGGGTGGCAGTTATGGTTTCTTTAGGGTATGTTCCCAGTAGTAGAACTGCTGGGTCAAATGGTATTTCTATTGGCAACTTTTTGAGAGAGAGCCATACAGCCTTCCACAGTCGTTGTACCATTTTACACTCCCACCAACAGTGAATAAGGGTTCTACTTTCTCCACAAATTCGCCAGCATTGATTGTTTGCTGCTCCACTGAATTTTGCTATTCTTACTGGGGTGAGATGATATCTCATAGTTGTTTGTTTTTTTATTAAATTTTATTAATTTTAATGAACATTTGCAGAGATTTTGGGTTTCCATTCATTCATTGTTGCACTATTTTCTCTATCCTCCACCCCAGTTCATTCCTCTTTCCCCCCCACCTTGAAAGTCTATTTTAATTGTCCAATTGCCATAGTGCTTTTCAAAGCCAGTTCAGATTAATCTCCTTTGTCAGCATGTCCTTTGCCATTCCCTATCACTCCTCCCTGAGAGAGACTTCACTCTGATTCATAAGGAGAAGGGGATGGCGTATTCTCTTAGCTACTTCCTGATGAAAAGGGACACTGTAGGTTTCAGGGTGAAGACCTTCTCCCACTACTCTAAAGGGCCCCTTTGGCAATAGGAAACATGTAGACTATTGTAGAGATTGATTTTGAAATTTGCATCTCTCTTCGAGCTAGGGATTTTGAATACTTCTTCATGTGTTTGTTGCCATCTGTGTCTTCTTTGGTGAACTGCCTGTTCATATCCTTTGCCCATTTTTCAATTGGGTTATTTACTTTTAACTCGTTGTGG
Source organism: Elephantulus edwardii (assembly GCF_000299155.1). NCBI lineage: Eukaryota > Metazoa > Chordata > Mammalia > Macroscelidea > Macroscelididae > Elephantulus > Elephantulus edwardii. The sequence goes on from NW_006399769.1 coordinate 9,237,741, forward strand.
CTCGAGTATTTTATAAATTGTATATATAAGCCCCTGTTCTGACATGTCATTACCAAATATTTTTTCCCAGTCTGTGGCTTCCATTTTTACTCTGTTGGAGACATTTTTAGATGTGAGGTTTTGTTTTTTAAGAGTAAGAATATTTCTATTTTGAAATCAAGGAAGCAAAACACTATGTGTACAATGGTAGCAAAATATAGAAAGAAAAAAATAAACATCACTAGGAAGCACTAGCTTAAAAATGCAGAGTTTTGGGTTTCTATGGCCTATAAAGTACACAGATTAGTCAAAACATCACCACACAGTCACTACGGCACAGACCTATCAGAGAGGCAGAGAGCTAAACAGACTTAAAAACATGAGTGTCACGTTAAACTCTAAAATACAAAGCACGTTTTCTCTTGTAGAATGCTTACCTGAGACATAGCATCTAGCCTGCTCCACTGTCACCATCCAGATGAACCACAACTGACAGTCTACAGAATCCTGGCCCATTGCTCACCAGTTTCTAGAAAACCAGCCTGCACATATGAGTCATTACCCTGATGGGTCTGAGTTTCTAGGAATCTTTCTGGTGAATCACTGAACCCACAGACTACAGAGGAATTGGGGAACTGAGCCATATATGGAGCTGTTAATGAGAAATTATGGACTAATACAACTGGTTAAGCTTTTTGGACTATTCTTACCTCAGACATCTTATAGTTTGGTATTAATACTGTGTTGTTTGCTGTTATGTGCCGTCAAGTCACCTGCAACTCATAGCGACCCTATGTACAAAAGCCCTAAACCCTGCTCTATCCTGTGCCAATCTTATTGTCTCTGACACACCTACCTCCATTTCTATTAACCTTAGCAGAACAAATTATCAAAACAACATTATGTGGATAGAATGCTCAGTTCTGTCTATATATACATTCACAGAGTTCAATAAGTATACCCAGACAAACACAAAATTAAACGATGCTGAATAAATATGTACATACCTTAAAAAAAAACCAACATAAAAAAAAAAAAAACAAAAAAAAAACCAACATAAACCACAGCTATAAAACTCATTAAAATGTGAAATTTGTATGTGAAAACTTATCCTTTAGTAATACAAACTTGCTAAATGTTAACCTTCAAACATTAGTCCTTAAAATGGCTTCTTAATTATGAGGACAGAATTTTGCATTTCAAGATATATATAAAAAGGATTGTTTTCACAGAATTTGAAACGCATAGAAAAGTATACCTTCTAGGAGCATTTCTGGAATGTCTGCTTGGTATCGAGGCCCAACTCGTATTTCACCTTTGTCAGCTAACAGTGTTTTCACTGAGGGATCATAGACCAATGAGTAGAAAAAGGCATCCTGAAAAAAAGAAAAGTAGTAAATCCACTGTCACAATCATAAAAATATAAAAATTCAGGGGCTGTGACTAATTTAATTTCAGTAAACAAATTAATAACTCTATTAAGAGAGAATTGTGTTTCTGTTATTATGTAAAATAGCAAAAAATTAAATCAAAACTGCAGCTTTCAATATGGATTGAAGCTCAACATCAAGAAAACAAAGATTCTCATCACTGGGCCAATTGGCAGCATCATGATAGTTGGTGAAGAGACTGATATTGTTAACAGTTTTAGTTTGCTTGGCTCCACAATCAACACACATGGTACCAGCAGCGAGGAAATCAAAAGACAAATTGCATTGTGAAAGTCTGCTGTCTCTAGAGTACTGAAGAGCAACAAAGTCAGTCTGAAGACTTAGATGCACCTGATTTAGACCATAGTCATTCAATTATGTCCTATGTGTCAAAAAGCTGCATGATGACCAGGGAAGACAGAAGGAGAATCGAGCTGTGATGCTGGAGAAGACTACTGAATATAACATGGACTGCAAGGAGGACAAACAGGTTCATCCTGGAGAGGGTGAAACCAGGCTGCTTCTTGGAGGTAAGGATTCTGAAGCTCCATATGACATACTCTGGGCATGGTACAAGGTGGGATCAGTCTTTGGAGAGGGATGTCACACTTGGGAGGGTGGAGGGACAGTGCAAGAGAGGAAGACTCTTGATGAGATGGATTGATTCAGTGACTGGGGAATTGGGGGTAGGTTTGCCAGAGACAATAAGGTTGTAGCAGGGTTCAGAGCTGTTCTACCAGGATTACTATGAGTTGCCAGTGACTTGAGGGCATATAACAACAACAACAATAAGCACTTAGCAAAAGGGTAGATTATATAACTGCTATTTATTTTAATCTAAAAGAAAGTAATTTACATCTCTAAAACTGAATTTTGAATGTTAATCAAGGTGAATTCTAGATCAAAAGTCACTCATTCACTCTCAATGTCATCAAGTCAGAACCAATGTATGTACAGCTAGGTTTCTAGAGGCTATAAACTGAAAGAAATAAAAACTTCAAGCACTTGAGAGATGCTATGGGAAAATATTAAATGGTAATGAGGACGAAGTTCAAGCTGCACTGAAGCCACTAGCTAAAAATCATACTCAACTTGAAGACACCTAACAATGACAAAAATATAAATCACACTTCTCCCTTGAAGTCATGTGTGGCAATGAATCCTCAAAGAAGTACTGCGTCTAGATTAGGAGCACAACTCCCTACAGACTAGGTTACCAAGCATAAGTCAAAGGCTGTTGCTGTGTACCATCGAGTCAGAACAGACCCATTGCTGTCCCTCCAGAAGGTTTTCTGAGGCAGTTAATCACATGGGAGGAGACTGCTCACCCTTCTCCCACAGAGCAGCTTGTTGTCTCAAGCCTCTGCCTTCGAGATTACAGCGCAGCTTTTTTCCACGGGGCCACCATAAAACTGCTACCATCAAAGGTAAGAGATCTGAAATCGTGTAATCACCTAAATTTCTAGTCCATACCTCTGAAGCTTTCATCAATACTAGTATTCTTGCTTTAAAAGGGTTTGCCTCACAGTTAAAAAATTATTCAAATGCATTAAAAATATTAAAATATACACCTCACATTAATAAACTATATATGAACTGAGTATATACTGAGTCACTGTATCGAAAGGAATTGGAAGACACAGAAGAATTTCATGAAACAACATATGAGCAAGAGCCTATGGTGATGAAAGAAGAAGTTCAGGCTGCTTTGAAGGAAATGGCAAAAAATAAGGCTCCAGGAATAGATGGTATACCAACTGACATATTTCAGGTAACAGATGCTGCCCTGGACGTGCTCACCAAGTTGTGCCAAGAAATCTGGAGAACAACCACTTGGCCAACTGACTGGAAGAGATCGATATTTGTTCCTATGCCAAAGAAAGGTGACCCAACAGAATGTGGAAACTACAGAACAATCTCACTGATTTCACATGCAAGCAAGATTTTACTGATTATCCAAAAACGACTGGAACAGCACATCAACAGAGAACTACCAGAAGTCCAGGCTGGTTTCAGAAGGGGTCGTGGTACTAGAGATATTGTAGCTGATGTTAGATGGATCTTGGCTGAAAGCAGGGAATACAAGAGGAATGTCTATCTGTGTTTCATTGACTATGCAAAGGCATTTGACTGTGTAGAGCATAACAAACTGTGGCTGATCCTGAGAAGAATGGGAATCCCAGAACACTTGATCGTTCTAATGCGAAACTTATACTTGGACCAGGAGGCAGTCGTCAGAACAGAGCAAGGGAACACTGCATGGTTCAAAATTGGGAAGGGCGTACGCCAGGGATGCATCCTATCTCCATACCTTTTCAACCTATATGCAGAACAGATTATCCGGGAGGCTGGGCTCTATGAGGAGAAATGTGGCGTCAAGATTGGTGGACGATTTATCAACAATCTGCGTTATGCGGATGACACAACCCTGCTTGCTGAAACTGAGGAGGACCTGAAGCGCCTGCTGTAGAGTGTCAAGGACTGCAGCCTACAATATGGATTGAGGCTCAATGTCAAGAAGACAAAGATTCTCACCACTGCACCAATTGGCAGCATCAGGATGGATGGTGAAGAGACTGAGATTGTACACAGCTTTAGTTTGCTTGGCTCCATAGTCAACAGTCTTGGCACCAGCAGCCAGGAAATTAAAAGGCGCATTGCCATGGGAAAGTCTGCTGTTAGGGACCTCTCCAAAGTGCTGAAGAGCAGTGGTGTCTCTCTGGAGACTAAGGTGCGTCTGATATAGGCCATGGTCTTCGCAATCACCTGTTACGCATCAGAGAGTTGGACAATGACCAAGGAGGATAGAAGGAGAACTGATGCCTTTGAGCTGTGGTGCTGGAGAAGAGTATTGAGAATACCATGGACTGCTAGGAAAACAAACAGATTTGTCCTGGAGAGGGTTAAACCGGGTGGCTCCTTGGAGGCAAGGATTCTGAGGCTCCGTCTAACATACTTTGGACATGTTGTGAGGAGAGACCGGTCCTTAGAGAGGGACATCATGCTTGGGAGGGTGGAGGGACAGCGCAGGAGAGGAAGGCCCTCTATGAGGTGGACTGATTCAGTGACTGGGATAATTGGGATGGGAGTGTCAGAGACAGTGCGATTGGCACAGGACAGAGCGGAGTTTAGGGCTGTTGTACATAGGGTCGCTATGAGTCGCAGGCAACTCAACGGCACATAACAACAACAACAACATATGCTCCTTTAGGAAGCTCTGGTGTAGTCCATTTAGGTAGCTCACAAGGAGTTGTGCTGCTCATCCAAAGGCCAAGTCTCTCTGCTGGTTCAAATCCACTCACTGCTCTCAGGAGAAAAATGGGCAATCCCCTCCCTTAAATTAACAACTCCTGGAAATCTGCTGTCGGGTAAGCTACAAACTGGTTCTGACTCAAAGGCAGTAGTGAGTATAGGTAGTTTACTAACTCATGCAACATTTTGTAGACATTTAATTAAATACTTACTAATTATGTTTATGACTAATAGTAATTCTTACTATAACACTATAGTAATTACTTACTAATAAGCTGTAGTGGCTCAGCGGGTAAGAAGCTGTGTTATCAACCCAAAGGCACATAGTTTGAATCTATCAATTGCTCTGAGGAAAAAGATGGGCAGTCTCCTTGTGATTCAGTCTCTCAGAACCTGCTGGAGGGTCAGCTACAAATGGGTTCCAACTGGACTGGTGAGTGAATTAGAATACTGGTGTTCATGTTCATTCTGATGATGGATGTATAACCTAACTATATCACCACTATCATTCTCTCGACAAATTTTCCAATAGTCCCTTAAAAAGCTAAAACACCCTCATCAGGAGCATAATGCATAAAATGGCCTAGCTCTCCAGCTTCTTCTACATTCCAGAGGCCACTTGAGCCAAAGACTCTGTCCTCTGCTTCCCACTGCCACTCTCTCTAGTATGGATATGAAAGGCCTAAGTATCCTTATTAACACTCTTTTACCAAAACCCTGGAAAGCAAGTTGCAAACAAGAAATAATATGTCAAATTCTAAAGCTCCTTCTTCTTAAAGCTCTTACATACTGTGATAAAAGTAAAGAAGAAAACTAAGAAAGTGACAACATGCAATGGAAAATTCTGTAATGTATTTTAATCATAGGTCACTGTCAGGAGATTAAACTGCAAAATTAATACAAAGTTATACCAATATGTGATAATTAATGTATTATAAAAATGCAATATAAGAAAAAAATAAGTGATACATAGATATATATTTATAGATATATACATATATATCTTAACCTGGTTTAACAGAGTTACAGGGACAAGAAGTGTGTGAACAGTATTTGCTTTTTTAAAAAAAAATACATATTGGAAATTAAGAAATAAGTTGGGAAATAAAATTATCGAAATAGGCTCACCATCTTTTTTTTTTTCCTTTTAAAAAACTTGAGTTATTTGAATTTTATTTGATGCAGAAGCATTTACTCCTGAGCCATAAGTTTCTGTTTCTTCTGGGAAATCTTTTTCCTTCTGGTAACCTACTCTTCTGGCTTAGGAACAATTGATCCCTTTTCAGTAAGACCCATCTCATTTTGTCAGGGGGAGCTCACGTAGGCGTTAATCCAACCATAACCTCTGTACATGCAGTGGTCTATCCTAGGAGCTTTGTTCACCTGGACTAGCTCAGTGATCACAGAATCGACATAAAAACCCTTAAGTTCAGCATTACTCTCTGTTTTTAAGTAAAAGCAGCAAAAACTTGGCACTCTTTTTGGGCCAGCCCCAGAAAGTGAGATTTTGTCCAACCCCTGCTGTGTGACCTACCAACTCCACCCACTGTAATGCTGGAATGGCACACACTGGTTTTGCAAAGTGACATCTTTCAGACATTGGTGGCTTTCAGGATATGCATACCACTGATGGTCTTGGCAGTTTCCGAGGTGCCCTTAAAATGGACCCAGAGATTTGAGCCTCTTGATATGCATGATTTTGTGGGATTTTCCGGGTCAAGAGAGTAGTGAATCATTTTGGAAAATTATCTGAGGCCTCTCCGAAGAGGAAGAGCAGAGGTTCACCATCATATTTTAAAGTAGAAATATTTCAGATGACTTTTAATGTGTAAAATTTATTAGCATAGGACATAAGGAAAATATGATTGTGCTGTTCTAGTAAAACAAAATTAAATTCTTGTTTCATGTCACAAAGATATTTAAGAACCTTAGATTTATACGCGAAGATATGAAAAAACACTGGAAATGTAAAAGCAACAGTCTATGGACTATATCATCATAGTTCTCTAAAATATTTCCTTTTAAAAAATAAAGGAAGGAAGGAAGAAGTTCCAAGAGTAGAATGAGCAAATACTGAGAACACAGTTACAGAATAATGGTTAGAATTAGAAACTCCTTTGGGTTACCATTGTAAAGTATGTCAGCTCTCAGTATTTTAATATAATTAAAACATAAGGCAGATTTTTTTTCCCTCTCAAGAATTGTGTTAAATAAGATGTCAAATCTTGATAATGGTAACTATCTCAATGAACTGAAAAAAGGTGGATTCTTCGGTGTTTATTTTTGTTTTAAATTGTGATTTAAAAAATAATCTTAAGATACACTTCCAAAATTAGTTTCTATTCCAAAGACTGACAAGAGTATGAAGTAGTTAAAAATCAAGCTAAAATGAAAAAATTCTGGAGATTTTTAATGATTTTTCTATTAAAGTCTTTACCATAAGTAAGTTGCTTACAACACATTAAAAGAGGGAAGCTGCACTACCTAAAATTCTTTTATAAAAATAATACTCATTGTTGTCAAGTCAGAATCAACTCATGCTGACCCTCTATTGAGTCTCTGAAGCTGTAAATCACACAGAAGGAGACTGTTCATCATCTTTCTCTCTCAGAGCTGAGAGTGGATTCGAACCACTAGAGGCATAGTTTTCAGCCCCTTTTGCAGTGCAACACCCTGCAAACTATACAAACAGAACTCTCTTTTTTCTACAAACAAAAACTAATTTCTGAGCAGTATTATCACTCTGTTGGTCAGATTACAGACAAATTTCACAAACATTCTCTGTTGTGTGTGTGTGTATGTATACATATATATATATATATTCCTTTTGGCTTTCTTGGTCATATTTTCTTATATGCAGTAATTTTGTATGTTTATCAATTTGCTTTCATTATATTTTGCTCATCTAAAAGATAAATTTATTCTTTCCAAAGGAAATATGTCCCTTTACACAACATACACATACATACCTATGATTTCACTACAATTGTTATATTATTAGTGAAAGCAAAAGTACCTTTTTTGGGGGTTTTTTTTGTACTCACAAGTCACGTAAAACTGTATAAAACATAGATAGGTCTATTTATAAGGTGGCCTAATCTAATTTGAGGAAATAAAAAAAAAATTGCTTCTTTTTGAAGATTATAGGGGGGAGGAAACAACATTCTTAGCTGACAAAGTGTACTAGAATTACAGGAAAGAATGTGGACCACCAATGGCAAAAATCTAATCTGGAAAGAGTCTAAGAGAAAAGCAATCTCTTAAAAAGGAAAACCAAAACAATAAGCAAAATGTGAAGAAGGCAGGTGATTACCAAAGTCATTTCATCCATGAAAATAACAACAATGATTATACTATCAAGTAAATTATGTGCTGTAGGTTACAGAACCTTTCATCAATAACTGAACAAAATGGAAGGGGGATATATCATGACAGCATATTGGTTCTTTGCTTTTATTTCATTTTACCAACTTTCAATAGAAATATCAAATCAGAATGCATTCAAATCATTAAAGTTTTTACTGTAACACTGAAAATATAATAGAATACATTACATTCATTATAATTTTATATTAAAAAGGAAACATTTCAAAAGTATCATCAGTAAGTGAAAAAATGTATAATTATAATCTTGCATTACCTCCTTGTCAAGGTAAGACAGTACTGACTCCGTCTCATTTAGAAGGGCAACACTGCATTTTCCCCTGTTCAAAGAAAAGGAAAATAAATATAATAAAGAACATCTTCACAGTAAAAACATACATAAAACTAGCAATACCCAAAAAGAGAGACTGGAATTAAACTATCAGGCAGTTAGGAATATAATTAAGTGTGTATTTTCAGGACCACTTTACACCTCTGGCATTGGAAACCTGTAAAACTAGAATATCTTTGTGGACATTTATTAAGAAGCTAATCAGTACCTACAATGAAAAGAGAACAAAATAAATATTTGGACCTTCTAAGTATCAGGATTGGTGGAAGATTCATCAACGACCTGCATTATGAAGATGACACAAGCCTGCTTGCTGAAACTGAGGAGAACCTGAAGCACTTGCTGCAGAAGAGCAAGGACTGCAGCCTTCAATATGAATTGAAGCTCAATATCAAGAAAACAAAGATTCTCACCACTGGGCCAATTGGCAGCATCAGTATGGATGGTGAAGAGATTGCGATAGTTAACAGTTTTAGTTTACTTGGCTTCACAGTCAACACTCTTGGTACCAGCAACCAGAAAATCAAGAGACGAATTGCATTGGGAAACTCAGCTGTAAGGGACCTCTCCAGAGTACCGAAGAGCAACGACATCAGGCTGGAGACTAAGATGTGCCTGATCTGGGCTATAGTCTTCACAATTACGTGTTAGGCATCAGAGAGCTGGACAGTGACTACAGCTAGAAAGAGAACTGATGCCTTTGAGTTGTGGTGCTGAAGAAGAGTGCTGAATATACCATGCACTGCTAGAACAAACAGGTTTGTCCTAGAGAGGGTGAAGCCAGGCTGCTTCTTAGAGAAAAGGATTCTGAAGCTTCACATGACATATTTTGGGCATGTTGCAAGGAGGGACCAGTCCTTGGAGAGGGACATCATGTTTGGGAGAATGGACAGATGGTACAGGAGAGGAAGGCCCTCGATGAGATGGATTGACTCAATGATTGGGGTGGCAGGAGTAGGTGTGTCGGAGACAGTTAAGGTTGGCACAGGATAGAGCAGGATTTAGGGCTGTTGTACATAGGGCCACTACAAGCCACAAGCAACTCAATGGCACATAACAACCATAAGAAGAAGAATCAAATACTTATGCACATCAAAAAACTTCTTCAACAGGGTAAAAAGTGAAAGCCAAGGACAGGGAAAAAATATTTGCTAATGACAAATTCATTGTCATTAATTACTATTTTTAATTGTTTTTTTTGTCAAACATTCTCAGTGTCATACAGCCCTGGAATGTCCCCTTTCTGTACTGAGGTAACTTGTGGTTGCTGTGAAGCTGAACACTGTGACACTGATGTGTCAAATGCAAGAATGGCTACCCATGGTGGACAGTGTTTGGTGGAGCTCCCTACATTAAAACAAGCTTGGAAGCAGGAGTAGCATCCATTTCTGAAATAGCTTGCCTCCAGAAACCCTATGAACCTGGAGAAAAGAAAGTTATACAAGTGTCCAAATCTTTCATTCACAGGATTGCTATGAGTTGCCTATGACTCGAAGGCACTTAACAACAACAACAATGGCAAATCTGATAAGGGACTCAGATCTAAAATTCATAGAATATTCCAGCACTTCAACAAGAAAAAGGTAAACAAACCAATCGCACAATGGGTACAAGATATGAACAGATACTTCACCAAAGAAGACATTCAGATGGCAAACACAGACACAAAGAAATGTTCAAAATATCTAGCTCTCAGAGAGATGTAAATCAAAACAACAATGAGATATCATCTTACCCCAGTAATAATAGCAAAGTTCATCAGAGCAAGAAATGTTGGTGAGGTTGTGGAGAGATTGGAATTCTTATTCACTGCTCATGGGAGTGTAAAATTGAGCAACCTCTATGGAAGGTAGTCTGTCACTTTCTCAGAAAGTTGGAAATAGAAATACCCATGGACCTATCTGTGCCACTACTGGGAATATACCCTAAAGAAACCAGAACCGTCATCCAAACAGATATATGTATATCCATGTTTATTGCTGCATTATTTAAAATAGCAAAGAGATGGACGCAATCCAAGTGCCCATCAACAAATGAATGGATAGAAAAAATTATGGTATCTTCATACACTTGAGGACTAGAAAAACAATGACCTCTGAAAACATCATGGGTGAGCCTGAAGGACATTATGCTGAGTGAAATATCTGTCACAAAAGACAAATACTGAAGAACACTGCTGTTATAAAGTAGATTTGATATGAGGGAGTTCGGAGAATAGGAAAGAACTGTTTAAAAGGAGTATATGATTAGGCATTATACATACAATAGCCTGGAATAAGATGTATATTGCAAAGTGAACTGGAGGGAGGTAGAGGGGAGGTAATTGTGCAACAATGAATGAATTAAAAAAAAAAAGTAAACTGGGGGAGGAGGAAGGGAGAGAGAGGAGGTAAAATGTGCTACAATGAATGAAAGAAAAATCTAACTTTTTTGTAAATTTTCATTAAAATCACAAATAAAATTAAAAAAATTTTTTTTTAAAAAAAAGCAGCAACAAATTGGCAGAAGGAAGCTGACTTCTAAGCATAGGGGTCATGTACAGGTATTTGCTAGTAAGTATTAACACAAAGGGGCAGGTGAAGAGTAAGACATTCAGAATAAGAATTTTTTACTGATGGGATTGATATCAGGGTTGGGGTAAGCCTGAGAAAAACTGGATAAATTGTGTATACTGCACTGAAACAGATGAGGGAGTGAATAACTTAAAAGCGATGTATGACAGGGTCTTACGGTTATCACAAGAGTCCACAATTAAGGTTGCATAGTGGAATGTACTTGGGGCGGTGGGAGGGGTGCGGGGGGATTGGGTACCAGGGAGGGAGTGTTTCTTTTACTTTTGAAAGAGAGGAGCGAACGGGGGGGGGGGGGGGGGGGGAATGGTGCAGCAATGAATGAATGGAAATCCAAAATATCTGTAAATGCTCATTAAAAATTATTTTTAAAAAAAAGAGAATTTTTTACTACATAGTTCATACGAAAATTTTATAAAAGATCTTCAAATAAAGACATCACCAAGCAAAGTGATGCCTAAACCAGAGCCAATTCACACTTTTTAAAAGTGGTGCTATTGTTGTTAGGTGTCATCTAACTTGTTTGGTGGACTACGACTTACAGCACCCCTATGAACCAAAGGTCTGAACCCTACCCCGCACCATCATCAGGCTCTCTGATAAGCTCAAGCCCACTCTTAGAGCCCTTGTACCAATCCTTAACTTTCCCAGAATGATGTTTTTTTCCAAAGATAGGCCCCTCCTGACTATGAATTAAAACAAAAAAAAAAAACACCATACCTGTTTATACATATTAGAATGTAACTAACTTTACTGAAATTGCTCTACGGAGAGACTAGCTAAAACTTAAGAAATATCCATATATCATATGGCAAAATAAAGATCTAAGAATTCATGGACCTTGGAGTCAGATGACATTTACCTTCAGTCATAGCCCTGGGTGTGAGTTTGGCAATGAATGTCTGTTTTTAAAAATGGCTTATCTTTACTTGGGAAAAATTAAGGTTATCAGGCAGAAGGAGCAATCACAAGAACTTAAATAATTAATGTCTCTAACTTGAAAAAATCAATATAGCTACAAATCTGACAGAAGAATTGTGATAGATTATTTGTTACAGGTCCTGGACAGGATTCACAAAATATCTTTTAAAAGCCATAATAAAACTTTATTATTAAATCAAAACCCACAATCTCTTCACAAAATAACAACAAAGAAATAAAGCTTAGATATAAATTAAATAAATACAAAGCTAGAGAAGCTTTCTATTGAATTATTAAAGTGAAAACTAAAATTCCTGAAAGTAAAATGCTAACACACTGGTGAAAAACTAGAATTTTCTAAACATTCTCCAAACATACACTCTTTAAATTTTTAAAATGTCTTTCTCATGTAACAATTTCTTTCCTTGATAATAATCTGAGATTACTAGTAACATTACTTTGAGAGAGTTTTCAGACAGCACGAATTTTTCCATACATTATCCAATCCAAACTCTGTGTTAGCAGACATTACTATCATTAACTGTGTTAATACATTATTACCTCAGTGCACAGAACAAAACTCAGGAATGGGCTGATACACCCTAACCAAGGGCAGAGTTAGAACCAGGGCATTTGTTCTGCTTGTTGTAGATATACATAGGAACCTGTGACTATGTCCTCAGACCTGCCTGTACAGGGAAGTACTGAATGAGTTTCTAAAAAGAACTTTTTTTCACCTCAACAACAGTTGCAGAGGCAGTCTTTCTAGCATTTAACATTTAATTATTTGAGAGAAATGTTTTCTAATAATTTACAAGAATACATTTTAAAAATATACGTGGTGAAGGAAGGGGAACAAAATCTATTAAACAAGAATAGAAACCACTAACTTTTACTGTCTCTTGAATGTTAAATGTTAAAAGACATTGAAACTTGCTATCAACAATAAAATTTCCACCATACTAATAACAAAAGAATTTAAACTGAATTATCAAACCTTTATTTAATAGTTTTATTAGGAGATTTAAAAACAGTGATTATGGTTCTTTTTGATGTTTATTGTATATTGGTTTGCTTACATAGTTTGTATATTGTGTTTCATACTATCCTTCATTTACATTGTGTTTTATACAATCATTCCTATTCACTATGCTTTATGAAATTAATCAAATTTGAACAATGCCCACCATTAATTACCTCGTCTTTCCAGATAACCTGCCAGATCTTTCCCATTTCCTTTACCCATCCTATATTGTTTCTTTCTAAAGGTAAAATTTGATCACAAAAGCATTAAAAGAATGTTCCAAACTCGCTGTCATTGGGTAGATTCCAATTCAAATAGCCTTCTTAATCTAAAACATAAATTGGTATGTAAAATATATACAAAAATGAGAGATTAGTTCATTTTATTTAAGATTTTTTTCATTAAGTTATACTTTTTACTCAACTTAGAAATGAGGAATATTTAAAATATTCACATACATATATTAAAAGATAACCATGTAAAATGTTGAGACAAATTTATCTTATGAAATAACACAAATAGGTAATTAATATGTATTTTACCATGTCAAAAATTATTGATGGAAGTTGTTTAGCCACAACTCTAATAGACTAGTGGTAAGGAGTTGTGCTGCCAAATTGAAAGTACACGGTTCGTATTCATTAGCTGCTCCAAGAGAGAAAGATGGACAATCTCCTCTGGTGTGATTTATGGCCTCTGAAAACCCTCACAGCCAGAATCCTGTAAACTTACTAATTACGGAGCTCTGGTGATCTAGTGGCAAGAAGCTGCACTGTAATCCCAGAGATACGTGGTTCAAATCCACCAGATCCTCTGCTGGAGAAGGAGAAGTAATCTCCTCCTGTACCAGTCCGATCTGATTTGACAGTACATGCACATACAAAATAATAATTAAATTTTAAAAATAGTTGTTTCAAGGGACATTCAGATCACTGGCTTGCTTTATGCTAAGCAAATCCTGGTTAATAGATAAACCTTAATCTAATCCCACACTAAAGAAAGTTTTCTCAGATTCTGAATGAACAGAAATAACCCAATACATTTATGCTGAACTTCAAACAATAAAATGAACTTTGAATTTTCCAAAATATTTTTATTATAAAGAGATAAAGATACTGAAACATGACACAAAGCTTATGAGCTTATCAAAGACCATAAAGGCACAAAGGAAGATCATCCATCCTAGAACCTCTGCAATCCTACAGGTAAACACTCAGAAGTGCAGCATTACTATAAAGATAATACACTGTCCCTGCACATCATTGAAAAAGTATTTGAAAATATACTCTGTTCTAAAGACTGTGAAGGGTGCTTGGATAGAAGCAATAAATAATTACAGCGTAACACTATCTCACCTTCAGTGGTGGACACTGAGCAAATCGGACCCTATTTACTTGAAAGGAATCCCTATCAAATCCACAGACACAAAAGCCATGTGTGAAAATGTACATACAAGCTCTAGTTTTCTTTCATTTAAAGAGGCATGTGTTTATATAAATAAAAAAGACATTTTTAAAATTATTTGTATTCTCACTGCAGAAAGACTTGGTTTTAGTTTATCTGTTTTGGTTTTGTTTTGATTGTTCTTGTATACCGTCAAGTCAGATCCAACTGGCACAGGAGGAGATTGCCCCTCCTTCTCAGAGGAGCATATGGTTGGTTCAAACGGTGAGCCTTTGGGATTGCAGCACAGCTTCTTGCTACTAGGCCACCAGAGCACACTGACTTGTTTTTGGTTTGGCACACTGAAGTCTGTAGGACGTTTCAGGACCATTCCCTGCTTGGAAAAAATAGTGCCATACCAGATTGCAGAATGCAAATATCTTTGTGAGAGATGCAGGAATCACCTATATGTTTAACAACCATCATAAAGTCACCACTTAAAAACACAAATATGGAAGCAGTCTGAATTTAAGCATGCTAAATTCTGTAGTCAGAAATTCAGTAAATACTGTTATAAGACATTTAATTAACTAGCTACAATGAACAATCATGTGAAAAAAATAAATTCCACATGTTTACAATGTTTCCAGAAAATGTGACTGTTCAATAGTAATACTTTACAATAGAATGAAAGAGTCACAAGAAGGGAATTATTTCCAAAGTGATCTGGCATGTCCATGTAAATGATCATTCAAGTGTGAAAAATATTTTTTAAATACACAAGGACTTAAAATTTTTACATTTGAAAGACTAAACGAAAGGAAAAAAATAATTTATTAACACTTAAAACTAAAGGTCGCACAAGAAAGAATATGTTAAGAATATTACATGTTCATAAAATACAGCATTATTGTTAGGTGCCATTGAGTTAAGACCTGAACCCTATCTTACCTGTGCCATCCTCATCATCTCTGACACAGTTGAGCCCATAGCTGCTGCCACTGTGTCAAGCATCCTGTTGAAGGTCTCCCTCCCATTTGCTGACCTTTTACTTTTCCTAACATGATGTCCCTCTCTAAGAAATAGCATCTCCTAATGACCAATGCATGTGAGATGAAACTTTGCCATCTTTGCCTCCAAGGAGCACTTTGGCTGCACTTTTTCCAAGACATATCTGTTCCTTTAGTACTCCATGTTTGGTGCTATTCTCTAGCACCTTAAGTCAAAGGCATCAGTTATTCTTCTGTCATCATTATTGTCAGCTCTCAGATACATAGCAAATGATTGAAAAGACCATGGCCTGAATCAGGTGCATATTAGTCTTCAAACTGACATCACTGCTCCTCAGTAATTTGGAGATACTTTTCCAAGAGGGGAGTGTGCTGGGTGGGGTGGGGGTGGGGTGTGTGAAAAATGCAACAATGAATGAATGGAAATCCAAAGTGTCTATAAATTCTTATTGAAATTAATAATAATAATAATAATAAAGAAAGGGGAAAAAGATAGCAGGAAAAATAAATAATAATAATAATTTGGAGAGATCCCTAACAACAGACTTTCCCAATGCCTTCTATCTCTTGATCTGACTGCTGATACCAGTCAAAACCAGAGTGTTGGTTATGGATCCAAGTGAGCTGAAATTGTTGACAATTTCAATCTTTTCTCTATCACAGATGCCAAAAGCTCAAACAGGTATGTTCTGGAAAAAGTGCAGCCCGAGTGCTCCTTGGAAGCAAGGATGGTGAAACTCCAACTCACATAGTTTGCACATGTTGCTAAGAGAGGGTGGTTATTCCTTTAAAAAAGGCATCATGCTGGGGAAAGTGGAGGGTCAGAGAAGGAGAGGAAGACTCTCAATGAGACAGACTGATGCAGTAACTGCAGCAATGGGTTTAAGTGTGTTGGAGATGGTGAGGATGGCACAGAATAGGACAGAGTTCAGATCTGTTGTTCATAGGGTCACTATGAGTGAATCCACTAGACAGCACTTAACAACACATGATGATGTTGCTTGTTAGTCTAGTAGTGAGATTTTTATCTGGTTTTTAAAATTTATTTTTTATTATTTTGAATATAATCATTCAAAAACATCTTGTTTTGTTCATGTGCTTTATATAATCATTCTTATAAATTATATTTTATATAATATGTATTTATATAATAATTTATTTTTGGGGGGAGAAAACATGTTGGGGATACATGGAGGTGCGGGTTGGAAGCAGAAGGGTGAGGATGGGCAGGAATGAAAATTGCAGGGATGCAGCTGCACTGCCGCACAATTTGGTTGGTGGGTGAAGCAGATGAAGTATAATAATATTATAATAATGCCTATTATTACCCCATCTTTTCAAACCCCCATTGAATCTTTTTCATAACTTCACCCACCTCCCACCTCCACCACTCACCTCTGCTATCCCAATGATTTTTTTCCCCCATGCCCTTTTGTCTGTCCCCTTTCTCTCCTTTCCCTTTTGAATAGTTACACATCCCTTACTCAGTGATCCTCCTATTTTCACAATAGTGGCCTTATGTAATATCTGTCCTTATGTGACTGAGATATTTCAGTGAGCATAATATTCTCTAGTCTCTCCCAAGCTAAACAGTATTTTACAAATTCATTGCTCCTTATTTAGTGCTGCACAGCACTCCATTGTGTGAATACACCACAATTACTCAAACCATTTGTTTGTAGATCAGCATTTGAACTGCTTCTGTTTTCTTGCTATTGTGAGTAACACTGCTATGGCTGTAGGTATACTAATGTCCATTCATGTCTCAATTCTGATTTTCTTGGGAGATACTCCTAACAGTTGAATAGCTGGGTCATATGGGTTTTCTACATTCAGCTTTTTGAGCAAATGCCAAACTGCCTTCCAAAGAGGTTGTACCATTTTACAATCCCCCATCAGTATGTAAGTTTCACCCTTTCCTCACCCTCTCCAACATTTAGTATTTGCTGTCTCATTGAACTTTGTCTTCTTGATGCTGAAATATAATCCTTATTGAAGGCTACAATCCTTGATCTTCCACAGCAAGTATTTCAAGTCCTTCTCACTAACAGCAAGCAAAGTTGTGTCATCTGCATAGAGTAGGTTGTTGGTGACTTTTCTTCCTATTTTGATGCCACATTCTTCCTCATAGAGTCCAGCCTCTTGAATAATTTGCCTAGCATACAGATTAAATAGGTAGGGAGAAAGGTGATGCACACTTTTCCTAATTTTAAAGCATGCAGTGTTCCCTTGCTCTGTTCAGACAACAGCTTCTTGGTCTAGATATAGTTTTCACATGAGCACAATTAAATGTTCTGGGATTCCCATTCTTCTCAATGTTAGTTATAATTTATTATGATCTACATGGTCAAATGATTTTACATAATCAGTGAAACACAAATAGACATCTAATAGTCTTTTCTTTCAGCCAGGATCCATCTGACCCCAGTAATGATAACCCTGTTGTTGTAGCATTATTAAATTACTAGGAAAAACTAGGGAACAGGTAAAGAAAAAAAGGAAATAAGAGAAGGGGCCCAAACTGAAAGTTAATAGCAGTGTAAACACAGTATAAAAATTTTGTAAGCACAGAAGACACTGTCAGAGGAGTTTAACAAATTGCAGAAGAGACTATTACTGTTGCTGTTGTCAACTATCAAGTCAGTATCAGCCCATAGCTGACTCTCCAACAGCTTTTTTGAGACGGTAAATCATACCTCTTTCTCCTGCAGAGCAGCTAGTGGATTGGAACTGTGTATCTTTGATTTGTCAGTGCAGTTCCTTACCACTAAGCAACCAGAGCTTGTATTAAACAGCTACAAACAGAACTCACTTTTTAAAAAAGTCAAAAAGAGTGCAACAATGAATGAATGGAAACCCAAAATCTCTGTAAATGTTTATGAAAATTAATAAAATATAATTATAGAAAAAAAAAGTAAAAAAGGAGATGCTACTTACACAAAGTATACATGAAAATTACAGCAAGAGCTAAAAATGTTAGCTATACTAACTCTAATTTCTAATATACTAACTCTAGTTTCTTTGCACTCAACTCTCGTAGCATCTTAGAACAATTAATTCTTTATTATACGGGCTATGCTTTGCATTATAAGATATTTAGCTGCATTCCTAAATTCTATACTGACTAGATTCCAGAAGCGCCCAGTGGGGGGTTGGGAGGAGTCAAATTAACATGATAGCAGTGGATGTGGGATTGACAGAGAAAAAAACAAAACCAAAAAACATAAAACCAGCAGACTTGTTGCTCTTGAACAAATTCCAACTCAGTGACTATACAAGGCAAGGTAGAGCTGTTCTAAAAATAGCTCTGGTGGTGCAGTGGTTAAGAGCTGGGCTATTAAGTTAAAGGTCAGAGTTGCAAACTCACCAGATGCTCCTTGAAGAGGATGTAGCAGATATCTTCTCTGTGTCTAAGGTTTATCATTCAGATGTCTTTCCTAGCCAGTCATTAACTATTTATTTTGTGCTGAAATAATTATTGTATTAAGGAGAGGATTAGGATGGGACACAAGCCTCTCCCTACTAGAGGCTTATATACACTCATGGGCCTCAGCACTTGGTGCTCTCTCTTGCGGAGCAATTGCTCACCTGGTACACAGCATCCAGCTTGCATCACCCATAGTCACCATCCCGCTGCACCACACTGACATTCTACAGGATCCTGGCCCAGTGCTCACCAGTCTCTGCAAACACCACCAGCCTGCAGTACTATCACTATCCAGCTGCACTACACGGATAGTCACATGGTCCACTGCTCACCAGTCTATGCACCATCAGCCTACACCATCGACAGTTACCATCCAGCTGCACCACATCTGACAGTCACTCCTGGCTCATTGTTCACCAGTGTCCAAACCACCAGCCTGCATCATCCATAGTCACCATCCCACCGTGCCACATCTGACAGGCACAAGATCCTGGCTCATTGCTCTGCACAACCAGCCTGAATCACTCACAGTCAACCATCCAGCTGTGCAACAACTCAAAATCTATAGGATCCTGGCCTATTGCTCAACAGTTTCTGCAAAACCAACCTGCACAACCATGGTCACATGAATCATTCCCCTGGCAGGTTTAAGATCCTGGGAGATCTTCCAGCCAATCACTGAACCCAAAAGCTATAGAGAACTGGAGAACTGAGCCACAGATGGAACTGTTAATGTTGGAAATTATGGAGAGCTGGTTAAGCATTTGGGACTATGTTGACCTGAGACTTATAAATAGTCTGCTATTAATCTTAGCAAGATAAATTGTATAAAAAGAGTTTCGATAAAAGATTACAGCCTAAAAGCTCAATGGGGTTTGATGCTGTGCTCTAAGGTCACTATGAGTTGAAATCAAAATAATATGATCTTATAATTTAAAAGGCAGCCCTACCTCCTTGCCTCATCCTCCAAAAAATGAAGCCTAGAAAATAAAATCTCATTGGATAGGTGTTGTGAATATAAACTGTGTTCCACAAAAGTTAAGTTTTGTAAATCCCCATATCTGTGGTTAAGGATTCTAGTGACATAATGCCTAACATCAGGATGCTAACTGAAAGGTGAGCAATTGAAAGCCACCAACCCTAGGGAGAAAATGGAGAATCTCCTCCTGTAAAGATCTAGAACCTCAGAAATTTACAGGAGCCCACTACATGGCAGTGGGTGTGTCCTCAGCAGATACAATCTTGTACTTTATGCTAATGAAGCAGTATTAGCACAGAATGTGTCTTACTTAAATTTATCTCTTTTGAGATACTCTAAATACCTTTTTTAAGAGGCATAAACGCAGGTTATATACCTGGATTTCACCTGATGGCATGCATAGGAATCAGATCGATTACATATGTGGAAAGAACCACTAGAGAAGTTCAATATCGGCTGTGAAAACTAGGCCAGGAGCTGATTGTGGAACAGACCACCAACTACTCATA
>NW_006399769.1:9259944-9270667 GCF_000299155.1 Elephantulus edwardii
GAGTTTAGGGCTGTTGTACATAGGGTCGCTATGAGTCGCAGGCGACTCAACGGCACATAACAACAACAACAACAACTTTTGAGATAGGACAGGAGTAGATTAGCAGACTAAGATGGGGAAAGACACATGCCACGTCACATGACACTGCCAAGAACCAGGGACTCTTTCTACTACAGTCAGTACCTGGAACAGGAAAGAACTAAAACAAAAACCAAAAAAAAATGCTTGGGCTCAACAAGATGACAAGCACAAATTGTATTCTGTTGTGGCATATAGACAAGAATACTGAAGACCAGCGTAGCGATATTAAGATGAGATTCTGAAATGGCGAGGACAGCCAATGACTTCCAGTGGAACAGTGGAACCTGGAGAACAGAATACAACGCTTGACAGAAGGCAGGAAGTGTCAAGAAGACCTCTCTCTCCAGGGCAGGTTGACAAACACACTCTTTTTTATTATCCTGTGATCAGGAAAATCATAGACGTTTCTACAACTATGTGGTATGTCAAAATTGGGTGAAGGGTAAAATATACTTCACATCCAACCCAAGGCTCTCTTCTGCACCTGGATAAGGAGAACACTTCAATCTTTAAAGGGGTAAGATGGGCCTTTAAAACAAAAGATTATATAAATACAAGTGTGGGGTGAAAAAAAAGCATGACTGTAGACTTTCAAATGTTAAGCTGTGATATGTTTTCCTCCATTTATTACAGTTTCCCTCCAGTCCTCCACCTCCTCCTAGCAACCCTAATAGCCTACACACACTAAAGTAATTAACTTGCTCATGTAAAATTCATTTCATAAGTAGCACTACTTATAGTAATCAATATAGTACCCTTTTGGCTAATTCACATTTTATTTATAGATGCCAAGAAAACTGCCAAAATCTAACATTTTAAGTAAAAAGTATTGGCACAGTGAAACTTGCAGGAAGAAACTTAGCTATATTAGAATTTTTCTTCAGATCAAACCAAGATTCTTTAACATTAATAGCTAAACTGTAGGGAAACTGAAAGCCCACAATGGTGCTCCACTACTCACACACTTAAAAGTTAACTTTACAGAAGTGTGAAGTTCAAATCCACCAGATGCTCTGCTGGAGAAGGAGGGGCAATCTCCTCCTGTACCAGTCAGATTCGATTTGACGGTACACACACACATACACAAAATAGTAAAATAAAATAAAAAATTTTTAAAAAGTTAACTTTACAATTTATTTTTCAGTAAAGATATTAGTCTGTAATAAGTCAACGTTTTCTGTGAGATCTGTTTTAGGACAACACATAGCAACATTGAGAGACAAGTAGTGCCCATTTTACACCTGAGATTTGTTCCTAAATTTGTTTTTAAGTCTAACTTGCAAGTATGTAAAAGCAGATAAATATATTTACTATGAGTCTAATGTTTATCTTAGTATATATTTTACATTTCTGTGCATAAAAAGCACATCTAAATACATTAAAACCTCAAATATAATAATACACAGCATAATAATAAAGGTAATTACTATACTGAAAGGAATGTATGTGTAAGCATACAATGTTGGCATAAAATTAATTTAAACATCAATCCAGAAAAGTTCTTCAGTTTAGAAAGAAAATGTTTTAAAATAATTATTTAAGATTACTTTTCTTGTTTCACTAAAAGAGAGGTCTTGCATCATATTCTAGGTTGTATTCCTTCAGTAAGGTCAAGTAGGGTGTGACTGGTTTCTGTTAGGATAGAGATAAATAATATTATTTATCTGCAAGTGGGCAGACTGGGAATAAGAGTCATAGATATTCTTGGCTGACAGTCAGTATGGTTAGTGTAAAGGATCATGAAGTATGACAGAAAGCTGAACGATTGTGAATGAAGTTTCCTATTTTCAGCTATTGCATATTGTTGTTGTTAAGCACTGTTATCAAGTTAATTATGATTCAGAGTGATCATACGAACACCACATTGGAACCTGGCCTTACCTTGAACCATCTTCACTGTCTCTGAAATTCTCAAGCCCACTGCTACAGTTACTAAGCCAATCCATCTTGTTGTATGCTGACCTTTCCCAGTCTTTTTCTAAGAAATTATTCTCTTGAAAACAGGTCCAAAGTATGTGACATGAGGTTTCACTATCCTTATTCCTAGGACCATTCAAGTTTCATATCCTCCAAGACTGACTTGATTGTTCTTTTGATTCTTTGGATTCTCTTCTCCAACACCATTATTCAAATATATTGATTCATCCGTCCTTTTATTCATTGTCCAACTTCTAAATGCGTAAGAAGCAAGTGAAATTACCATGGCTGGGATCAGGTACATCTCAGTCTTTCAAATGAAAATGTTGTTCTTTAGCACTTTGGAGAAGTCCTTGATGGCAGATTTTCCCACCATGGACTGCTGAAAGGAGTAACCAGTGTGCCTTGGAGGAGGTGCAGCCAAGGTGGCTTCTTGCAGGGGAGGATGACAAAATTCCATCTCATGTTGGTAGCAGAGACCAGTCTTTGGAAATGAACATGATGCTTTGAAGGATAGAGGGTCGGCAAAAAAGAGGAAGACTTTAAATAAGACAGACTGACACAGTAGATGGGGCAATGGGCTCACCTCAGAGATGTGGAGGATGGTGCAAGATAGGGCAAGGTTCAGATCCACTGTTAATATAGTTACTATGAGCTGTGGTCAACTTCAACGGGTCCAACAACAACAACTACCACAGCTGATGTTTGTAGATGCAAGTAAATTGAGATCACTGCCAATTCCAATTCATCTCAATCTATCATGATGTTTCCTACTGGTCCAGAGGTGAACATTTTTGTTTTCTTGATATTAAAATGTAATCCATACTGAAGGCTATAGTTTTTGATCTATCAGTAAGTAAATGCTACAAGTCTTCTTCACTTTTCTGTAGTCAAGGTTGTGTCATCTGAATAGCAAAGGTTCTTGAGGAGGGTTCCTAGAATCCTGATGCCATAGTCTTCTTTATAGAGTCCAACTTCTTGGAATTGCTCGCTCAGCACACACACTGACTAGATATGGAGAAAGGATACATCCCTGTGGCACACCTTACTTGACTTTAAATTATGCAGTCAGTGGTCTCTTGTCCTGTTCACATAACTGCTTCCTGCTCGGAGTAAAAATTTTGCATGAACAGAATTAAGTGTTCTGGGATTTCAATTCTTTTCAATGTCATCCATAATTTGTTATGATCAACACAGTCAAATGTCTTTGCACTGTCAATAAAGCACAAGCAAACTTCTTTCTGGTATTCTTTGGTTTCAGGCAAGATCCACTGGCATATAGGGCTCCTATCAACGAGTATTTTGAGTTTGAGGCTCAGACTGAAAGATGGTTTAAACAGCTGGGACAGATACTACTAGGATAAATAGTGTTCCTATGTTAAGTATATTAATTAGAGGTAAGTATTAAGGTAGAATTGGGGCATCAGTAGTGGAGAGTCACCATTTTCTTTTTCTGCTGAACAAAGAATACTGGCATCCGTTTTTTGAAGCACTCATTAATCGAGGTTTGTATAGATCTTTCCTTTCCGTAGCAGCTGAGGCCCTCAGTAATTGCACAGTAAATTCTGATGATGCTCTCTATATTAGGATCTTGCTCCTCTAACTTTACCATTCCTAATTCAAGAGACAAAAATTTCCAAACCCAATTCTTTTATCAAAAACAGTTTTGGTTCTGAAGTATCTAGAGCCACATCTTCACATCTCTGCCTTTGAATGTTACAAAAACTTGCATTCATTTGATGAAACAAACTGGCAACAAATTCCTCATCACAATCAACCTCACTTGCTTCAGGTGCAGGTTTTAAATCACTGTAAACACTTTGAGGCTTTCATGCACTAAAGTAAAGCATATTACTCTGATTCATCTAAGCAACATCCACTAATTAAACCACGGCTTTCGTAATAACTGTACTTTTCCTTGAGACAGTTTTTCACCTCGTTATGCTCACTTTCCCCTTTAAAAATGCTGCAATTATCAACTAACTCTAACCTAAAGCTTTTCTAATAAAGAATGGTATTTCAAAATGTTGCTCTATCCTGCACTACCTTCACAATTCCCACCACACTCACACCCACTGTTGTAGTCATCTTTGTTCATAAGGTCACTTTGAATCATAGTCAACTTGGAAGGTGTCCAACCACTACAACACTGGTATTTCAACTCTTTCCAGTTGCTTTAGTTTTATTTTCTATTATGACAATTTCACCATGATAGATGGAGAAGAGACTGAGGTTGTTAACAATTACAGCTTGTTTGGCTCCACAATCAACACTCTTGGCACTAGCAGTCAAGAAATCAAAAGACAAATTGTATTCGGTAAATCTGCTGTTAGGGACCTTTCCAGAGTACTGAAAGAAATTATGTCAGTCTAGAGACTAAGGTGTGCCTGATCCAGTCCATGGTCTTCGCAATTACTTGCTATGCATCAGAAAGCTCAATAATGACTAAGGATGATAGAAGGAGGATCGATGCCATTGAGCTGTGGTGGTGGGGAAGAGTCTTGAACATACTATGGACTGCCAAGAAAATAAATAAATCTGTCTGGGAGAGAGTGAAACCAAGTTTCTCCTTAGAGGCTAGGATTTTGAAGTTCCACCTCACATCCTTTGGGCACATGGCCAGGAGAGACTGGGCCTTAGAGAAGGTCTTCATCCCTGGAAGGGTGGAGGGACAGCACAAGAGAGGAAGAACCCGGATGAGATGGGCTAGATGTGTCAGAGTCAGTGAGACTGGCTCAGGACAAGGCTGCCTTCAGAGCTGTTGTGAACAGGATCACTAGGGGTCGCAGGCGACTCAACTGCACATGACAACAAGAAGCCATCAGGGTCCCACAGTTTGCATTTATACACCTAGACATAATCCTCACAGCTGTCAACTCTACGGACTATTTCTGGGGATACATATAAATCAAGAAACATAGAGGGACAGGAAGAGTATGGAGGAACAAAGAATTTTCATGAGCAATCTCTATTGTTCTTTGTTTGAATTTCAAATCATGTCCATTCTTGCTTTTCATTTAAAATGAGGTGGCGATCTGATCTATTTTCTGTGGTTCTGAAAATAAAAAGGATAGCTGCACCAACCACTGCTTTTGGATTCCAGGCTACACCCAGTATTCATCGAAATGGGAACCCAATCCTAACAGCAGCAACACACAAATTTTCTCTAGCAATCTATTCTTTTCTACAAAACTGTACTTAACAGTATCTGGAATCCTGTTTGGCATAAAAACAAAAAACCAAAAATTGTGCTTATATCTAACTATTTTCCATGTTATGTATTAATTTATCATATAATTACCTAAGAGAACACATTATATTTTCAAAAAAATTAGTGGTTTGAGGAACAGGGCATGAACATAAGTTTTCCCAGTTATAGCTTCTGAACCCAAACCTACTACCACCAAGTCAATTCTAATCACAGTAATCTTACATTGGGTTCCAAGACAATAAATCTTTCTACGAGTCGACTGTCTATCTGTCTTCCTTGTGGCAGCTAGTGAATTCAACCTACTAATCTTTCAGTGACCAGTCTTACATATTATGCACCATGCCTTAGAAAATAAGTAAAAATGTTTTGTTATACTAAATAACCAGATTCACAATGCACTGACAACTTCAGAGATAAACTTTAATATTATGAAATATAATTTTATTTAGTAACCTCAAAGAAGTTATACAACACAAACAAAATCCAGGATGAAAGTTTGATTTAACAGGGAAACAAAGCAATTTCCACCATGATCAGAAACGAAGCAAAAATGATCACCAAGCATACTGATATTTAACGTGGCATTGATGATTTTAGCCATTATAATCACATAAGACAAATAAAAAGATATTTCCATCTTTCTTCCTAGGGTTAGTGGATTTTAACTGCTCACCTTTCAGTTAGCAGCCTGATATGTTGCTACATATTATGTCACTAGACTCTTTAACCACAGATACCGGGATTTACAAAACTTGCTCAGCATTTCTCAAGCTGAAAGATTGGAAAACAAAACTGGTGGGCTAGGAGATGCTGTTGGCAACAAACGAATATAGAAGGAATACAAAACTATTGTACCAAATAGAACTGGTCGACACTGAAATATTTTAGGAAGTGCCATATGATTAAGAGCTAATGGTAATGACAGAAAAAGTTTAAGCTGCACTAAAGGCACTGGCAAAAAATAAGGCCCCAGGAATCGATGGGATACCAAATGACATGATTCAAATGACAGATGCAGCAGCCCTGGCCATGCTCATCAATCTATGCCAGAAAATGTGGAGGACAGCTGTGTGGCCGACTTACTGGAAGAGATATATACTTTGTTCCCATTCCCAAGAAGGTGACCCAACACAATGTGGAAATTACAGAATCTCACTAATATCACATGCAAGAAAAATACTACTACTGAAGATCATCCAAAAATGGCTAGAAGAGGAAACTCTGAAGACTTCCAGCAGGGTTTAGAAGAGTTCATGCACCAATAAATATCAGATGGATGTCAGAACAACCCAGGTTGAAAGGGAGAATACCAGAAGAGTGTCTATTTGTGTTTTAATGATTATGATTATGCAAAGGCGTCTGACTATATGGATAATACAACTTATGGGTGATATTGAGAAGAATGGGAATTCCAGAACATTTAACTGTACTCATGTAAAATCTATACCTAGATCAAGAAGCTTTATCCAAGGGGAGCTCTGGTGGTCTAGTGGCAAGAAGCTGCACTGCAATCCCAGAGGCGCAGGGTTCGAATCCACCAGATGCTCTGCCGGGGAAGGAGGGACAATCTCCTCCTGTACTAGTCAGATCTGATTTGACGGTACACTCACTCAAATAATAAAAAAAATTTTAAAAAAAAAGTAGCTTTATCCAAACTTTATCCAAACTAAGCAAGGAAACACTGTATGTTTTAAAATTAGGAAGAGTGTACATCAGGGATTCTTCCTTTCCCCATACACTTATTCAATCTATATGCTTAGCAAATAACTCATGAAACTGGACTCGATGAAGAGGAATGTGGTACCAGGATTGGAGGAAGCCTCATCAATAACCTGCCTTATGCAGATGACACATTATACTTGCAACAACTGAGGAGGACTTGAAATGCTTGCTACATAAGATCAAAGATGACACCTTTTAATATGATTTACATCTCAACATCAAGGAGAAAACATTTTTCATCACTGGATTTCTAGGTACCATCTGATGGATAGAGAAAAGATTAAAACTGTCAACAATTTTATCTTACTTGGATTCACAACCAACACCACTGGCACTAGGGCACAGGAGATCAGGAGCCATATTGCACTGGGAAAGTCTACTGTCAGGGACCTCTCCAAATTACTGAGGAGCAATGATGTCAGTTTAAAGGATAAGCTCTGCCTCGTTCAAATGATGGTCTTTTACAATAATTTGTTATGCATCTGAATGATAGACAATGAGTAAAGATGACAGAAGAATCAGCCTTTGAGCTGTGGTGTTGGAGTTCTCACTGTGTTACTGTCCAAAGAACAAATATGTCTTAGAGAATGTGCAGCCAGAATACTCCTTGGAGGGAAAGATGACAAAGCTTTGTCTCATATTCTTTGGAGAGTCTATTCTTTGAAAAAATGGAGGATCAATGAAAGAGAGGAAGACCCTCAAAGAGACAGACTGACAAAGTGATGGCAACAACAGGCTCAAGTATGTCAGAGATAATGAGGATGGCACAAGAAAGGGAGGATAGGGTTGAAATAGGATTCAAATCTTTTGTTTACAGGTCACGATGATTCATACTCAATTTGATGGCACCTAGCACCACCACCACTAAGATCAACAGTTTGCTATTAAAGTCCATAGCCTTTGATCTTCCTCAGTAAATGCATCATCTTTTTCTGCTTTCAACAAGCAATGTTGTGTTATCTGTATATTATAAGCTATTAATGAACCTTCCTGCAATCCTGATGCTTCATTCTTCACATAGTCCAGCTTCTAGAATTAGTTGCTCAGTATACAACACTGAGCAGTGAAAACTAGATAACACTGATGCAAGTATATCCTGATTTTAAACAAGGCAGTATCTCTTATGTTTTCTGCTCAAATGACAATCGCTTGTTCTGCAAGTAATAGCAGAGCACAATTAACTGTGCTGGAATTTCCATTCTTTCAAACATTTTATCCATAATTTCTTATGATTCACTATATTAAAAATTTCTTATGCTCAATAAAACACAAGTAACTATCTTTCTGCTATTGACTCCTTTCAGCCAAGATTGATCCATCTGACTTAAGCAATGGTATTTATCATCTATCAGCTGAGATGACTTTCTCTTTTTTCAAACACTTTTCCTGTTGCTGTTGGATTGCTTATTTTCCAACCATATTTACAGATACCAACAATGATCTCTCTCATCATATATCTACTAAAATGTTGTTTTTCTTTGTTCTAGAGATTATAACCTTGTCTGCTGCTGTTCAACTGCTTATTTTCCAACTATATTTTTTACCTAAGCAAACTAAACCCGTCAGCCTAGAAAGATGTCATCAGCTACACTGAAAAATTATTTAGTCTTTTTCCATATCTGATGCTATATTCTTTCTTTATACAGTCAAATTTCTCGAATTATTTGCTCAACCCACAGTTTAAATAAGTATGGAAAAAGCATTCATTCCTATCATGCACTTTCATTCCCTTGATCTGTGTGGTCAACTAATTTTTGGTCTATGACTGGTTTCACATGAGCATAATTAAGTGTTCTGGGATTCCCATTCTTCTCAATGTTATGATTCACATGGTAAAATTCTTTATATGCATCTTAAAGTTGGAAAATAAGGATGATGATAATAAATAAATAAGGATTATTTGGAGAAGAACTGATGCCTCTGAATTACGGTGCTGGAGATGAGCAGTGAATAATATCCCATGGACTGTCCAAAGAACAAGTAAGTCTATCTCAGGGGAAGTGCAACCAAAGTGCTCTTTGGAGGAAAGGAAGGTGAAATTTCGTCTCACAAACTTTGGGCATGTTGTTAGGATGGACCAGTTCCGGGGAAAATTCACCAGGCAGGAAAATATAGAGGGTCAAATAAAGAGAGGACGCTTCTCAATGAGATAAACTGACATAGTAACTTCCACAATAAGCTTGAGAGTAACAGATTTTGAGTATGGTGTAAAACAGGCCAAGGCTTAGATCTACTGTTCACAAGGGAGCAAGGAGTGGTAGTCGACTCAAAAGCACCGAACAGCAAGTGGAGGAACCACTACACTAATTGAGATAAAGTTTTAAACACAAGTAATGAAGTAATTAAGCTCCTCTCCAACACTAACGAAATTCTAGCAACAGGAGGCCAAAATTCAACTGTAAAATTGGAACAGAACACTGCCTTAATAGCCCATCAATACATTACTATTACTTTTCAGTAGAGGAATGATGAGCGATTATGCATCTTTTTTTAATTTTGCACATTTTTCACAAATCAGTTTTTTTGCTCACATCTGAAAATAATAGGAAATGTTTATTAAAGTTCTTTTAATATGCAGTAATGCTGAAGAAATAGCAAGACACGTATTACTGAAATATAAAATGAGAGAGTAAGTCTTTAAGGAAAATTAGTATTTTTTAACAAGTATTTAAAATATGTAGCCCAATATAAGAAAAAGAACTGCTATAAGATTCTAATCATATCTCATAGTCCTACTTAACTATATTTCTTGGGAAGAAAAGATAAAGAAGGGCTTTCAATATATTCCACTATATGTTTTCCTCAGAAGAACAAGCCATATTGCCAGGAAAAGATGGAAGAAAACTGAAAACAAAAATAGCATCTCTTGCTCCTCACTCTATGTTCAAATATACAATTTTTTTTAAATGCTCTTTCCCATGATATATATCTAAAATGTATTGCTTACTTCAGAAAAACAGAAGACATAGAAAAGTTTAATAATAAAAGCTGGTTGTATGTTCTGACATTAAAACAATTCCACAACAAACATATTAGTATGTAGAATGCTACAAAGTTGCTTTAGAGTATTTATAAGACTTATAAACAGAGATTCTTTTTTTTTTAAGTCAAAGGAAATGCAAACATTATCATTAGGTTGACTTTTCATAGGTGTCAAATTTCCTACTCTCGCCAATACTGGGTGTTAATACAAGAACTATAATACTCTCATCTCAAATAATTTGTTGACTAAAACCTTTTCCATTTTTATATTTCTTATAGTTACTGTAAAATGCTTATCAATTAACTTCATTTAATTACAAACTACATAGAAGATTTCCTATCATCCTTATAAAATTTAAATGTTGATTCAGAATCAATTCTTTCCCAACGAAGTCCTGAGTAGTTGTGTTTCTATGTATCCAATCTGAATTTTCATCAAAACAAAAAGGACTTTAAAAATTATTTTAAAAGTACATATTTTAAAAAAATCACTTTTGGTCCACTATGATCATAAGGATTAATTCTTCTACTCAACATGGATTAACTTTAAAAATATCATGTTCAGTGAAAAAAGACAATTGCAAAAGGACAATGTAGGATCTCACTTACACAAAACATATGTATATTTTTAAAAAGGCTGTTTGCTGTTGCACTCAGCTGCTGACCAAAAGGTTGGAGGTTCAAATCCCTAGAAATTCCACAAAAAAATGACCTGGTATCTTTTCCTATAAATTTACAGCCTATCTTGTGACCTAGAATGCGATCTATTCTAGAGAATGTTCCATGCACTTTGGAGAAGAAGGTATACTG
>NW_006399769.1:9275456-9300719 GCF_000299155.1 Elephantulus edwardii
GAAAACAGTGCAACAATGAATGAATGAAAACCCAAAATCTCTGTAAATGTTCATTAAAACTAATAAAATTTAATTAAAAAAAAATTTACAGCCTGGTAAACTCTAATGGGTAATTTTCCTGTTATAGAGGATCAAAAGGATAAGAAAAGGAGTAAAGACTTTTCATTTGGATTTAAGGTAATGGTGGAATAAGTAAAAATGGAGAGTGAAAATGGATATACACTGCAGAAAATATAATCAATGTCTCTGAGTTTTACACATAAAAAATTATTGAAAGAGTTATTGCTGAATGTTGCTGCTGTTGTTGACTGTCATCCAGCTGAGTATGACTCACAGAGACCCTAAGAACCCTGCCCTAGCCTGTGCCATCCTCTTCATCTCTAACACACCTGAGCTCCTGGCTACAGTCATTGAGTCAATCCATGTCTATGCAGGTCTTCCTCTCCTTCACTGACCCTCCACTTTTCCAAGCACAATGTCCCTCTCAAAAAACAGCCTCTGCTAGCAACATGCTCAAAATATGAGACGAAGCTTTATCACCTTTGCCTCCAAAGACCACTCCTGCTATACCTTTTCTGACATATTTCTGTTTGTTCTTTTGACAGTATGTAAGATATTCAGTATGCTTCTCCTGCAACACACTTACAGGCATCAATTCTTCTTCTGTCATCCTTAGTTACTGTCTGGCTCTCAACAACATAGCAAGTGAATGAAAATACCATGGCCTCAATCAGGCACACCTTAGTCCTCAAACTGACATTACTGCTCCTCAGTAATTTGGAGAAGTCCCTCACTGCTCACTTTCCCCACTGCAACACTTCTCATTTCATGCCTGTTGGTACCAAGGGTGTTGACTGTGGATCCAAGCAAGAAGAAGTTGTTGACACTTTCACTCATTTCTCCATCAATAAATCCAGTAGTGAGAATCTTTGTTTTCTTGACATTGAGATGCAATCCATTTTGAAAGCTGTATTCTTTGATCTTCTGCAGTAAGCACTTTAAGTCCTCTTCATTTTCAGCAAGCAAGGTTGTTGTCATGTGCATAACACACGCTGTCAAATTTTCTTCCAATCCTGATGCCACATTCTTTTTCATAGAGTTCATCTTCTCAAATAATCTGCTCAGCATACAGGTTGAGTAGGTATAGAGAAAGAATACAGCCCAGACACACCCTTTTTCTAATTTTAAATCATAGAATAGTCCCTTGCTGTCTACACAACAGCCTTTCAGACTAGGTATAGGTTTCATGTGAGCACAATTAAGTGTTCTGGGATTCCCATTCTTCCCAATGTCAGTTGTAACTTAATATGATGCACATAAATGCCTTTGCATAATCAAGAAAGCACAAATAAGACATTTTTTTTCTGATAGTCTGTGCTTTCAGTCAGGATCTATGTGGCATCAGTAATGATATCTGTGGTACTTCTAAATCCAGCTTCAACTTCTGGCAGTCCTTTGTCTATGTATTGTAATAGGCATTTTTTTCATGATTTTCAGCAGTATTTTGCATGTGCTATTCATAAACTTATTCAATAATTTCTATATTCAGTTGCACACCTTTCTTGGGAATGTGTAATGTCACCATGTATGTTTTCCTAGAAAAGTAATTTGTGATGAATAATCATTGAATGTACAAAATCTAATCATTTTATTTCCTGCCTCATTTCTATTACCAAGTTTGTACTTTTTGACTACCCTTCCTTCTTCATTGTTTCCAGTTTTTGCATTCCAGTCACCCACTATCATTAACACATCTTAATTGCATGTTTGGTCAATTTGGGACCACAAAATTTAGTAAAAATCTCCCATTTCCTCCTCTTTGACTTTAGCTGTTGGTGTGTATATTTGAGTAATAGTCATATTAACCGCCTTCTTTGTATGCATATCAACATTATACTTCAGAAGAGAACTTAACATTTTCTTTTTAACTATTAATTCAACACCATTCTTCCTCACCCCCAATTCCTGGCATGGTATACCATGTGACTGACTCACTGTGGCCAAAGCCAGTCCATCTCATCTCACTAATGCCTAGAATGTTGATGCTTATATGTTCCACTTCATTTTCCAACATTGAAGCTTCATACATTCCTTGTTCCAATTATTAATGAATTTTTGCAGCTATTTCTTCTCATTTGTATCGACTTCCAACGTAGGCTCTACCTCTCTCTAGTCCTATAACTATCTTTATTCCTCTGTCTCTCATAGGATTTTCAGGGGTGTACTATTTACGAAGGTGATGGCCCACCTTGATTGTTAAATTGTTAAACAAGATTGGGGTTTATTTTTACCATAATAACACAACAAGAACAAACACATACAAGCAAAAGCTTAGTGTTCTAAGTTGAAGTTTTCGTTTTCTGAGCTAAAGTTACTACAATAAAAGGGGGAATTATTCTGTTATCTGTTGATAGTCTTATTTCCTTAAACAAATCTCCAGATTTAAAATTCAAAAGTGCTACTGTGGACATTGTTCAACAGGAGATTGGGGGAAAAAAGTTATGGACTTGCAAAAATATTATGAACTGAAATAATACATTAAAAGAACAAGCTAAGAGGGTAGAGAAAATAGTGCAACAATGAATGAATGGAAACCCAAAATCTCTGTAAATGTTCATTAAAATTATTAAAATTTAATTTAAAAAAAAGAACAAGCTAGACAAATCTTACATAAGGCTCAAGATAATTTTTTCATCTAAATAAAGGTGCTTCTCATTTTGGAAATTAGTTGATCTTGTAGACTGAGTTCTGTTGTTAGCTGCTGCCAAAGAAAGTCCACCTCATGATGGAATTTCCGCAACATGATACAGGCAGAATACAACTATGCTGTAGGATTTTCAAAACTGCTATGTTTGAAAATCAGATGCCTCTAAGTGGCTTCAAGCAGCCAAGCTTCCAGCTGGTAGTAGAGCTCTTAAACATCCGCTTCACCTGGGGACCCCAAAAATAATAAACTATCAATTAAATTAAAAAATCAGTTATAACAACATAAAAAATAATCAGCTGGATTTCTCTACAGTGAAAAAGAGAATACAGAAATGGAGCTAAGAAAAACAATACTTATTATGATAGGTAATCACAAGTTAAATAGTTGGGAGTAAATCTAACTAGAGACCTATACAAAGAAAATTATAAAACATTAGTACAAGAAATAAAAAGAGACCTGGAGAAATGGAAGAATATATCATACTCTTGTATAGGAAGACTCAATATTGTAAAAACGACCAAGTCTAATAAAGGCAAACTACACGTTCAATGCAATCCCAACACAAACAGAATTCCATTCCTCAATGAGAAGGAAAAAGCAATTTCCAACTTCATCTGGATTAGAAAGCAATCTTGAAGCACTCCTGAAAAAGAGCAACAAGGTAGGGGGCAGCATACTCCTGGGATCTCAACTTCTACTACATGGCCATGGTGGTAAAGTCAGTGTGGTATAGTACAGTGACAAAACACAGAGATCAATAGAATAGAATTGGCAATCCAGAAATCAGCTTATTTACCTATGGCTAACTGATTATTGATAAAAAGACAAAATCAGTTAAATGAGGAAACAACACCTTTTTAACAAATGGTGTTGGCAAAATTAGAAAGTGATCTGAAGAAAACTCTGGAAAGACCTACACTTCACACCATATACAAAAACCAACTTAAAATGGATCAGGGACCTGGGAGTAAAATCGAAGACTAAAAAAATTCATCAAAGAAAAAAAAACCTAGGAACTACTCAAGAAGCCCTAATCCACAGCATGAACAGATTACCAAGTATAATGAAGAATCTACACCAAGGAGAGAGCAAAATACATATATAGGACCTTCTAAAAAAATCAAATTCCATTGTTTGTTGTTATGTGCCACTGAGTTACTTGAGACTCACAGTGACCCTATATACAAAAGCTCAGAACCCTGCTCTATGTGCAAACCTTATTGTCTCTGACACATCTACCCCCATTATCCCAATCTTTGAATTAATCCATCTCATCCACGGTCTTCATCTCCTGTGCCATCCCTCCACTCTCCCAACATGATTTCCCTCTCCAATGACTGGTCACTTCTTGCAACATACCTAAAGTATGTCAGACAAAACTTCATAATTCTTGCCTCCAAGGAGCAGCATGCTTTAATCCTCTCTAGGTCAAACCCGTTTGTTCTCCTAGAAGTCCATGGTATATTTAATACTCTTTTCCAGCACCACAGTTCAAAGGCATCAATTCTCCTTCTATCACCCCTAGTCATTGTCATGCTTTCTGATGCATAGCAAGTAATCACGAAGACTATGGCCTGGGTCAGGAGCACCTTAGTCTCCAGACTGACATCATTGCTCTCCAATACTCTGGAGAGGTCCCTAACAGTAGATTTTCCCAATGCAATTTGTCTTTTTTTTTTTCATTTTTTTAATTATTATTAAATTTTATTAGTTTTAGTGAACATTTACAGAGATTTTGGGTTTTCATTCATTCATTGTTGCACTGTTTTCTCTACCCTCCTCCCCAGTTCATTCTTCTCTCCACGCCCCCCCCCCCCCCTGCGAATGTCTGTTTTAATTGTCCAATTGCCACAGTGCTTTGTCTTTTGATTTCCTGGCTGTTGGTATTAGGTAAAAAGGAATCCACAGACTGGGAAAAATTATTTGTCAATGACATATCTGATAAGGAACTCACATAAACACTCCAGCCCCTCAATAAGAAAAAGGTAAACAAACCAACCACAAGATGGGCACAAGATATGAACAGACACTTCACCAAAGAAGACATTCAAATGGTACATATACACACACACACACACACACAGAACTACTCAAAATCTTAGCTATCAGAGAGATGCCAATCAAAACAACTATGAGATAACATCTCACCCAGGTAACAACAGCAAAGTTCAACAGGGCAGAAAATAACAAATGCTGGCAAGGTTGTGATGAGATTGGAACTCTTATCCACCTGCTCGTGGGAATGTAAAATGGTACAAACACTATGGAAGGCTGTCTGGTATCTTCTCAAAAAGTTGGAAAAAGAAATAACATTTGACACAGAAAGTCCACTATTGGGAATTTACCCTAAAGAAACCATAATCGCTATGCAAACAGTTACATGCAAACCCATGTTTATTACTGCATTATTCACAATGGCAAAAAGATGGAAAGAACCCAAGTTGCCATCAACTAATGAATAGAGAGAAAAACCACAGTACATTCACACAATGGAAGACAATGTGGAACTATAAAAC
Organism: Elephantulus edwardii; assembly: GCF_000299155.1. NCBI lineage: Eukaryota > Metazoa > Chordata > Mammalia > Macroscelidea > Macroscelididae > Elephantulus > Elephantulus edwardii. Next base: position 9,280,680 of record NW_006399769.1, read on the forward strand.
AATAAATTTAAAAAAAAAACCCAATAAATTCGTAAAGCATGGGTGACCCTAGAGGACATTATGAGAAATTAGTATTTCAGTTCCAATAGCATACCACTACTATTATAAAACAAGACTGAAGTAGGGTTTGAGGAGAGAACAGATAATGAACACTGTATTGGAATAGATAAGGGAAAGAACTGTTTAAAAGGAATATATTATTAGGTATTAGAAGCATGGCAACAATCTGGAATAAAAGGTTCACTGCAAGCAGACTAGCAGAGGGTGATAAGAGGGGGAGGGACAAAAATGTGCAACAACGATTGAAAATTCTTTAGAAAGTTACCTGGGAGAGGGGGAAGGGAGAAGAGGAAAAATGTGTAACAATAAACGAATGAAAATCAATTTGAACTTTGGTAAAATCGCAGTAAAATATTGTTGTTTGTTGTTGTTGTTATGTGCTGTCGAGTCACCTGCAACTCACAGCAACTCTATGTACAACTGCCCTATCCTGTGCCAGTCTCACTGTCCCCAACACACCTACCCCCATTACCCAAATCACTGAATCAATCCATCTCATAGAGGATCTTCCTCTCCTACACTGTTCCTCCACCCTTCCAAGCATGATGTCCCTTTCCAAGGACTGGTCCCTCCTTGCAATATGTCCAAAGTATGTCAGATGAAGCTTCAGAATCCTTGCCTCCAAGGAGCAGCCTGGTTTATCCCTCTCCAGGACGAACCTGTTTTTTGAGATTTTTGAGACAACAACTTTTTAAAAGAAGAAAAAAAAATAAATAAATCTTAAGAATTCCTCAGAAAAATCTTCAATTAGGGGTCAGTCTGAACACTACTCACACCACAGCTTTGAGACCTACCCTACTCTGAACACAGTATTAGGTTCCAGGTTGGCTTCTCCAGTCTTTTTTTAGAAAGTATGATGTTGGGTCCTATTCAGTTGATCCCATCTCTTGGCAACCCTGAAGAGAATCTTCACGGTAGGGTTTCCTAAGATGAATTTTTTATTGGAGCAGATTTCCAGGTCATCTCTTCTGCAGAGTGGCAGGTAGAAGTACTAACTTAAGAGCTGGCAGGCTATTCACAATCATAAGAACATGGAAACAGCCCAGATGTCTAACCACAATTGAAAAGATTGAAAAATTATGGTACATTCACACAATGGAATACAACATAGTATGTAGGAACAATGATTTTGTAAATTACTACCTAACTTGGGAGGGACTGGAGAGCATAATGGCTGAGTGAACTAATTCAGTCCCATAAGGACAAATACTGCATAAAACCATTATTGTAGAATGAGTATGAGGAGCTAAGGAGGGGGAAGGTAAAAGCACACAGGTGAGAATGGGCGAGGAGGGTGGTCATAGGGTCATACAATTTGATGGAGAGGTGAAGGAAATGAGAAAGATCTGTTGTGAAAATTAATATATTCGAACTTTGTAAATAAACAAGCATTAAAAAATATATAATCCAACTTTTCTGTCAACTTTCATTAAAATCACAATTAAAATATAAAAAATAAAATCTATGTCTAACTTTGGTGAAAAGATAATTTCTATTTTAAAAGAAAACACTAAATATATTGAGAATTGCCACTGTTTTAGTTTTTGCTTTTTGATTACTCATTGTTGTGCAATTATTGAAATAAAAGCCCTGATGCTGTGCCAATTTAGTTTTTTGGGGGGAAAAAAAAGTTGGCAGGCACTTAACCATTTTGCCACCAAGTTTCCTTGAGAACATTAACTGGACTTTAAAGATTAAAGCTTAAATAAAATACATGTAAAGCAACTGGAACAGCAGCTATCATAAAAAGTTCAATAACTGCTGGGATTTTTTTAAAAGTGAAGTTCAGTATACATTTCAGATATGTAAGACTGTGCTGTACAGAAAACTAGGGAGCTCTGGTGGCCTAGTGGTAAGAAGCTACACTGCCATCCCGAAGGCATACAGTTCAAATTCATCAGGTGCCACACAGAAAAAAGATGCCATTTTCGCCTGTGCTGTGGGTTGGTTCTAACTTGAGGGCACACAATTATAACATAAAGAAAACTAAGGAGCTCTGGTGGTCTAGAGGTAAAATGCTATATTGTTATTCCAAAGGCAGACAGTTCTAGTCTGTCCGCTGCTTTCCAGGAGAAAGCTGGGTATACACCTGCCATGCAATTCACTGCCTTTGAAAACATGCTCAAGAGTCAGCAATGGGTTGGTTCTGACTCAACAGCACATAACAAAAACAATATGGAAAACTGGTTAGAGTAATATATATACACATGTAACAGGACTGGGAGCAATGTAACAATAAACTTTATAATGCTTTATCTAATTGTGAAAGTGATCTGATGACCTACTAGGTAGAGTTGAGCTGCCAGCCCAAAGGCAGTGGGTTTGAATCTCCCAGCTGCTCAGAGAATGATGGGTAATGTTGGTGCAGTTTACAGCCTCTGAAAACTGGCAGGAGCATCAATTACGAGCCAATTTGGACTCAAGCTGAGGTGAACTGACTTGAAGTCATTATGCAAGAAAAATGATACCTCTCCCTTTTCTACCAAAATAGTCCCAAAGAGATTCACACTGTTTGAGCCCTATCTTCCTCTCACAAACAAGACATGAACTGCTAACTCCAAGAGGCTTTCCAGATACTGCTTGTTGGCTTGCTTGCTCACACTCATGTAGTCTCTTCCTGCAGAATTAGAATAAACAGTTGAGTTGCCTTCTTGATGTTTTGGGAAGGTTAGAGCTACTAGCAAATACCATAACTCACAAAGAAGCTCAAGAATGTTTCAGTCATCTTTTCTTCTATGTTCTATATAGCACCAATGAAATTCTGGGCATCTTATAATGTTCCACAAAATAAAAAGCCAGCATTCATCAAATTACCCCTCCTTGCTGCCAAAGAACAATGGGCCTTCAGTAATTTTCTCCCATATTAACAGAAACAAATAGGGTATGACTTCAACATCAGCAAAATGTCAAGTTCACACCAATGTGTACTTGTTCTACTTCAGCTGGTTAGCTCAGCTCTATGCCTTAGCCACAATCTATGCTCCTAACTCCATCCAGCTGTCTAAAAATGTGCACCAATAGTAAGAAAGATGTGGCTGTGCACTTTCTCATTCTCAATTTTAAAAAACAACAAATAGCAAGAAAGATGTGGATGTGCACTTCTCACTCTCAATTTAAAAAAGAAACAACAAATCCCCCCCAAAAAAAACCCCAAAACAAAACACAAAAAAGTCCCAAATATCTATCTGATTACATCAAAATGGAAATGAATCATTACCCTTTAAACTCCTCACAGGCATGGATCTTGTTTTATCAAGCATTCAATAAGGTCTCTAATGTAGAATATGCTCAGGAAATAATATTCAGTGATTAATCATATATACTATATGGTTTGTTAAGTTTAAGATAAGGATGTCTTGATAATTACATTCAAATATAATCCCCTAGTCTATATGGAAAATAAAAAATACATTACTCATTTTTCAACATAAGCAATCTGTCAAAGGAAACTAACATCACTCATAAACAAATTCCAAGTTATCCAGAAGGGTAGGTTAAAAATATACTTGCTTGTTATGGGTACATTTTTAAAGCCATTTGTGAAAGTCTTGTTCTGGCAAGATGCTTATATGGCCACATAACTTCTTAGGCTAGAAATCAATCTTCATAGTCTAGCATCATCCAATTAAATAACATGCATCTGGCTCTTTAGCATTTATTAGTTATACACAGTTCTAAGAACATCTCAAAATATAATGTTTTCATGTTCCATCTTTTTCAGCAAAAGATACTAACTTTATTCCTTGGTTTTCTTTCTTAAAATACTCCTACTGGGTAAAAGGCTATTCCCACCTTCCTGTTGTTGTTGTTGTTATGTGCTGTTGACTCATAGCAACCCTATGTACAACAGCCTTACACCCTGTTCTATATATCCTGTGCCAACCTCACTGTCTCTGGCACATCTATTCTCATTACCCTAGTCAATGAATAAATCCATCTCATCAAGGGTCTTTGTCTCTTGCGCTGTCCCTCCACCCTCCCAAACATGATGTCCCTCTCCAAGGACTTGGTCCCTCCTTGCAACATGCCGTAAGTATGTCAGATGAAACTTCAGAATCTTTGCCTCCAAGGAGCAGCCTAGTTTCACCCTCTCCAGGACAAACTTGTTTGTTCTCCTAGCAGTCCATGGTATATTCAATATTGTTCTCCAGCACCATAGCTGAAAGGTAAATTCTTTCTATCATCCTTAGTCACTGTCCAGCTCTCTGATGCACACAATTGCAAAGACTATGGCCCAGATCAGGCACACCTTAGTCTCCAGCCTGACGTCACAGACCTGATTATATTTTCCAGCAAAGGACTAAATTACACAGAACAAACTAATTCTAGTCAACACAAAGCATCCCCTAAAAACATCTAAATAACTTTGCTGTTGTTGTGTACCATCAAGTTGGAACCAACCCATAGGTAACCCACGGACTTTTCAGAGGCAGTTAATTGCGTGGGAGGCATGTGCCCATCCTTCTCCAATGGAGCAGCTGGTGGCCTCAAACCTTGTGACTTTGGGATTGCAACACACCTTCTTGCTACCAGGCCACCAGAGCTCTTTTAAAAGGTGCTCCCATAGAAATAAAGTAATAATCTGAGTGTTACTCTTTGGGAATTCAAAGGCAAAGTATTTCATGAACTTGAAAAGAACCTAATTCCAGAAACTCTGCCATACATTTTAACAGCATGGGAAGATCTCTGTGTCCCTGGAGAAGATGAAGGGAGTACAAGGATCAGGACAAAGCTTTAGGAATCCTGCCTGAGGACCAATACCCACTCAACCCTCCCTTAAAAAATGCAGGCTAAATACTGTAGGTGAGAGATGTGAAAGCCATTATTTAAATAGGTATTTTATATACTATATTCCACTATAAAAAAGATTATAGGAAAATGGTTACCATTACAAAACAAAATTAAAGAAAGACTGTAAACAAAAATTTAAGGGAATTTCTTTAGGCAGAGAGAACTAAACTCTGTAGATCCTCAAATCATTCACCCTAGACACACCGCACTCATATTCACCTCTATCCTCCACAAGCAGTGTATATCCAATGTAATCTCTTGAAAGCATGAATAAATATCACTTCCTTCTTAAGCATTCCTAGCTCTGAGGGTCCAAATCAGCCTGTCTTTTGAGTTCATACATCATGCTCTATTTCCACAATGCACTTATTGAATAATGTGCAGAAAAACTGCAACTTTACTTATGACTTTAGACTTTGCCACCACCAGTAGACCAAAGAAAGCTTCTTCTTTTTTTCTCCATAGAATAACTGTCAAAACTTTAAACAAGGAATTAGATATTTTGACCTGTGTATCCTTTTCAATATGTGGAGCAGATGTAGTTGAAAGATTAATAAAGAATTTAGTTTTCATACTAGAGATTCTCTAAAGAAATTAAAGTCATAGATCCGAAAAGGTCAAGGAGTTTCCACCTAGAAACCAATCCTAGGTTTCACTCATGGATTCCAATGATGCTGACTTTCCAGGTACCAGCAGAGGACCAGGTGTGACACCAAAACCACTGGACACTATTCTGTAGGATGTTAACAAATCATGGATCCAAATGATTCTGACTTTCCAGGCACCAGAAAAGTACCAGGCATGATACCAAAACCACTGGACACTGTTCTGTAGGCTGTTAACAGATCTTCAAAAGATTGAGAATGTTGGAATAAAAAGAAAGTAAAAAATGACTGCTCTATTTCTTACAAGACTTTATAAAATGGTAATGTATATTACATATAAATTTTTCAGAAAAGAATTTCATTACAAAGTTTTTAGAAAGCTAATCTGAGCAAGAACCACAGGAGCATTTGGAAAAGGCTGGAAAAAATATTCTTTCGTCTTTCCCCTTTTTTAATTGTCACAGTAGTACTGAATAGGTTAGGTTCATTTCCAGAATGTTCTTACCTGATATGTGTTGCAGGCAAAGATTCATACTGGCGTGACAAGAAGAGTTCCCTATGTTTCAACTGATGTTTCTGTTTATCAGTTAAATCAGCTTCAACTGTTGTTTCAGATTCTTCCTCAATTTCTTCTACAAAAATAAAAGTTAAAGAAATTATCATTACAAAGCATTTTATCTTTTTGGAAATTAGAACACAACAAATTAATATTTCAGTCAAAACGGGCTGCAAGTTCAAAATTGGGAAGGGCGTACGCCAGGGATGCATCCTATCTCCATACCTTTTCAACCTATATGCAGAACAAATTATCCGGGAGGCTGGGCTCTATGAGGAGAAATGTGGGATCAGGATTGGTGGACGATTTATCAACAATCTGCGTTATGCGAATGACACAACCCTGCTTGCTGAAACTGAGGAGGACCTGAAGCGCCTGCTGTAGAGTGTCAAGGACTGCAGCCTACAATGTGGATTGAGGCTCAATGTCAAGAAGACAAAGATTCTCACCACTGCACCAATTGGCAGCATCAGGATGGATGGTGAAGAGATTGAGATTGTACACAGCTTTAGTTTGCTTGGCTCCATAGTCAACAGTCTTGGCACCAGCAGCCAGGAAATTAAAAGGTGCATTGCCATGGGAAAGTCTGCTGTTAGGGACCTCTCCAAAGTGCTGAAGAGCAGTGGTGTCTCTCTGGAGACTAAGGTGCGGCTGATACAGGCCATGGTCTTCGCAATCACCTGTTATGCATCAGAGAGTTGGACAATGACCAAGGAGGATAGAAGGAGAATTGATGCCTTTGAGCTGTGGTGCTGAAGAAGAGTATTGAGAATACCATGGGCTGCTAGGAAAACAAATAGATTTGTCCTGGAGAGGGTTAAACCAGGTGGCTCCTTGGAGGCAAGGATTCTGAGGCTCCGTCTAACTTACTTTGGACATGTTGTGAGGAGAGACCAGTCCTTAGAGAGGGACATCATGCGTGGGAGGGTGGAGGGACGGCGCAGGAGAGGAAGGCCCTCTATGAGGTGGATTGATTCAGTGACTGGGATAATTGGGATGGGAGTGTCAGAGACAGTGCGATTGGCACAGGACAGAGCGGAGTTTAGGGCTGTTGTACATAGGGTCGCTATGAGTTGCAGGCGACTCGACGGCACATAACAACAACAACAACATCTTTTCATAATCAGTATGCATTATACCTCAACATAAAGAAAACAAAAATTCTCATAACTGATTAGGCAATATCATGATGAATGTAGATAAGATTGAAGCTGTCAAAGATTTAGTTTTGCTTGGATATATAACCATAGACACATCAGTAAAGAAGTTGAATGATGTACTAGATAAGGTCAATCTGCTGCAAAAGACTAAAGAGTTACAAGAAGAGTACAGATATCACTGTGAAAACTAAGGTGTAGTAACCTCTGCCTTACATATTTAATTGTCTGATATGCACAAAAAAGCTGAGCAATGAATAAAGCAGGCCAAAAAAGAATAGATGTCTCTGAACTAGTCTTAGTGAAAAATATTGACTATATCAGGATCTGCCAGAAGAACAAACAAATCGTTATTGGAAGAAATGCAGGCAGAATGCTGCTCAGAAGTAAAGATGGTCTTATTTTCTCTCACATACTTTGGATGTGTTAGGAGGAAGGACCAATCCCTGAAGAAGGGCTTCAAACTTGGTGAAGGAAAGGCTGTTGATTTTGAGATAGTTGACCCGATGTACAACAGAACAAAAACTTGCCCAATTCTGCACCATCCTCATAACCTCTATTTTACTTACATTCACTGTATCAATTGGTGTTTGCAAGTGTCTGTCTTTTGCCCTCTACTTTTCCAGGCAAGAATGAAAAGGCAGGCCTTCGATGAGCTGGACAGACACAGTGACTATAATAATGGGCTCGAACGCAGCAATGATGGTCAGAATGGTGCGGGACCAGGCAGTGTTTCATTCTGCTGTACATAAGTAAGCATGAGGCACTGGACAATAGCAGTATTTTAAAGACAATCAAAACTGAAGTAAGAACAGAAGAAAGTTTTCAACAAAAATAATAACAACTTAAAACACAAAAAAGAGGTATAAAAAGAAATTAACAAATTAGAAAGAAAGAAGTGACAATCCACAGTCATAGAGAGGAATGTACCAACAACTAAAAAAAACATCTACTGACTTAGCACTATGAAGGAAAGGTGTAAGGCAGGAGCGTAAAAATGTTTGAGAACTTGTTACACAACAGAATGATGGAATCCCAGAATACTATAGAAAAAGGGGAACAACTGTACAACAGAAAATATAACAGCACATTTTCAAACAAAGTAAAACAAATAATAGAGACAGAAAATAATCCTAAGGAAAACCCCAAAAAATTTTCACAAGTCAAAGACATTAAAAACTAAAAATTAAAAGAGAGGCATAGACCTATCAAAGAAGTAAATCAGGAAAATTTCCCACTACCAAACAATTTCCCAATGGCTATGTTTAGTCGCTACACGTCTGTCTGCCATATACTCTGGTGGCTTCTGCACTGCCGTGATACTGGAAGCTACGTCACTGTATTTCAAGTACAAACAGTCACCCATGGCAGAAGTGGTAGTAGAGTTTTCAGACTAAAACAAAGCCTGGTCATTCACTTCTGAAATAACAGGCCATCAAAACCCATATGGGTAACAGAATAACTTGCTGGACAGAGTGCTGGGAGGTGAGTACTTCAGGCTGGAAGGCACCAAAAATTCAACTAGAAAAGAGCTGCTTTCTCAAATCAGACTAAGATGCAGTAAAGTTCTCACCCAGTGAAGGACCTTCATTTGCTTATATGGCATGACTCAAAATAGGAAAAAGTTGCAAATATCCATTAAAATGGAACATGGAAGGTACAAAGTATGAGTTTAGGAAAATCAGAATTTGTAAAAAATAAAACACTTGGCTGGTCCAAGATGGCGGACGAAGCCACCCGGCAGGTGGTGTCAGAGATCCCTGTCCTGAACACTAACGCCAGACCCCAAGATCGCGAGATATGGGTACAGCGACTAAAGGAGTAATACCAGTCCCTTATACGGTATGTGGAGAACAAGAAAAATGCGGACAATGACTGGTTCTGACTAGAGTCCAACAAAGAAGGGACTCGGTGGTTTGGAAAATGATGGTACATCCATGACCTCCTCAAATACGAGTTTGACATCGAGTTTGATATTCCTGTCACACTTCCCACTACTGCTCCAGAAATTGCAGTCCCTGAACTGGATGGAAAGACAGCAAAGATGTACAGGGGTGGGAAAATATGCTTGACTGATCACTTCAAGCCTTTATGGGCCAGGAATGTGCCAAAATTTGGACTAGCTCATCTCTTGGCTCTTGGGCTAGGTTCATGGCTGGCAGTAGAAATCCCAGATCTGATTGAGAAAGGTGTGATCCAGCACAAAGAGAAATGCAATCAATGAAGGATCAAATCACTGAGGAAGAACAGAGGGACCTTTGATAAATAAGATTTCTTACTCATCTAACTGCTTCCCCTTTCCCCCTTCCATTCCTACTCGGAATTGCAGCAGGCAATGCTGGGGGAAACCAAAATGGTATTGCTATTGAGTTTCTAAGTCAGGCTGCAGAAGAGAATGGAAAAGACTTGGACCTTTGAAAATCAAGAGGCAATTACAAGCCCCTCCTCAGGTGGAGCAATGTAAGATCCTGGGGTAACTGAAAGTGGGAACATAGCTTTTTTGGTTACTGGAGATAACCATTAATAAAAGCTGTTTTCTCTAGTGAAAAAAAATAAAACATTTGCAGGTCTACATAACAGGCATTATTGGGGACAGGGGATGAAGGACATAGTGAGTTGAGATGGTCTATGCTGGAAAGGGAGCTCGTGATAGGGAGTTGTGCTGCCAATCCAAAGGCATGTGGTTCAAATCCACCAGCAGCTCTGTGGGAAAGAGATGGGCAGTCACCTCCTATGTGATTTACTGCCTCTGAAAATGTACTGAAAAGTCAGCTAAGAGTCTGTCAGTTCTGACTAGATGGTACATAACAGCAAATAATTATGTGAGAAATGGCAAACTGGGGGAGAAAAAGATGTTCTTTTCACAGCTTTAATCATCAAAAAGAACATTTTAAGATCTTTCCTCAAGTACAATACAGTGAGTAACAGGATACGATGCTACACAGAAGTCAGTTATTACTGTTATTATTCAAATATACACCCTAACAACTAAAGCCAAAGATGAAAAAATAGAGGTGTTTTTACCAACATTTGCAGTCAGAAATCGATCAAAGATGGATTAATAATAATTGGTGACTGTATTGCAATGAAAGCAAAGAAGCAGGGCTGGTAATTGGAAAATAGGGCCTGGTAACAAAAATTCAACTAGAGATCCAATGATAGTATTTCGTACAATGAATGATTTATTCACATCAAAACAGATTTGATGTATTTAATACTAATGACCAAAGACCAGATAAGTTGTGAAATGACATCAAGAATATCATCCATGAAGAAAGCAAAAGATCATTACAAAGACAGGAAAGAAAGAAAGAAAAGAAAAGATTAAAATGGATGTCAGAAGAGACTCTGAAATTTGTACTGGGATAAAAAGAAGCCAAAATGCATGGCAATCTCGAAGGCATTTGAACCCACCAGATGCTAAGGAGGGGGCAATCCCCTCCTGTGCCAGTCGGATCTGATTTGATGGCATACAAGAAGTAAAAAAAAAAAAAGAAGCCAAAAGAACAGGAAGGAATGATGAAGTAAGAAAGCTTAACAGAAGATTCCAAAGGGCACCCTGCAAAGGCAAAGTAGTGTAATGAAATGTGAGAGAGCTGGAGTTAGAAAACCAAAAGAGAACACTCTCAGTAGTTCTCAAGCTGAAAGAACTGTAGAAGACTTTCAAGCCTTGAGTTACAGCTCTGAAGGATTCTATGGGCAAAACCTGGAACAGTGCAGGAAGCATCAGAAAAAGATGGAAGAAATCATGATACCAAAAGGAAATGGTTGACAATGACCATTTCAAGAAATGTCACATTGTTCAGAACCAAAAGGCACAGAGCAATGGTGATTAATTATATGAAATATAATCTGTATGTATGATGGTATAGGAAACAAAGTACATGTACAAAATACAATATATAGGAATGATTATATGAAAATCAACTAAAAAAATTTAAAAATAACCAATACTACTGAAGAAGTTCAAGGTGAACTAAAGATACTGGCAAGAAATAAGGCCCCAGGAATCAATGGAACAGCAACTAGGTTGCTTCAGGAAACATGTCCAACTCTGACAGATAACATGCCAACAAATATCTGGCCAACTGACTAGAAGAAACCCAAAATTGTTCCCAATATTAGTCATCCAACAGTGGATAGAAATGATACAACACTATCAGTAATAATACCACATTCAAGTAAAACCTTGCTGAAGATTATTTAAAAATGTCTGGAACAGTTTATTGACAAGGCTGCCAAAAATTCAAGTTAGATTCAGAAGAGCCTGTGGCAAGATGGATATCACTGTTATCAGAAGGATCTTGACTAAAAGCGCAGAATACTAGACATTCACGTGTATTTTATTGATTATGCAGAAGTATTAGACGGTGTGGATCACAAGAAGAACATGGGAATATTGCATGATTTAAAATCAGGAAATGTGAGGATCAGAGTAATAGACTATCAATATTGATTCAATCTGTTGTGTTAAGTGCCATCGAGTCAAGCACAATTCATAGCGACCCTTATGAAAAAAAGATCTGAACCCAGTTCTATCCCACACCATCCTCACACTTCCTGATACACAAGAGCTCATTGCAGAAGTCATCATATCAATCCACCTGGTTGAGCGCCTTCCTCTCCTTCGTTGACCCTCCACTCTTCCCAGTATCACATCCCTTTCCAAGGAATAGCACCTCCTAGCAACATGTCCAAAGTATGGAGGAGAAGCCTCATCATTCTTGCCTCCAAAGAGCACTCTGGCTGAACTCTCTCCAAGACTATCTGTTTGTATTCTTGGCCATCCATGGGGTGTTCAGTGCTCTTTTCAAACACCACAGCTGAAAGGTATCAATTCTTTTTCTATCATCTTTATTCATTGTCCAGTTCTCAGATGCACAGCTAGTAATCAGAAAGACTATGGCCTGAATCAGATACACCTTAGTCCTCAAACTGACATCATTACTCCTCAACAATTTGGAGAGGTCTCTAACAGCAGATTTTCCCAGTTTAATGTGTCTCCTTATTTCCTGGTTGCTGGTCCCAACGGTGTTAATTGTGGATCCAAGCAAGATGAAGCTGTTGACAGTCTCTACCTCTTCTCCATCTATCATGACGCTGCCTATCGTCCAGTGGTAAGAATTTTTGCTTTCCTGACAGTGAAATGCAGTCCATACTGAAGGCTACATTCCTTGATATTCTTGATTGATTCAATCTGTATGCTGAGCAAACAATTTGGGAAGCAGGACTATATGATGACGAATGTAGCATCAGGATTGGCCAAAGATTCATCATTAAGTTGCATTATGGAGATGAATGACAAACTTTGCTTGCAGGAAAGTGAAGAAGACTTGCAGTACTTACTAAAGAAGATCAAAAACTACAGACTTCAGGAGCTCTGATGGCCTAGTAATAAGCTGTGCAGCAATCTCGAAGACACAAGGTTCAAATCCACCAGCTGCTCTGAGGGAGAAAGATGGGCAATCATCTCTCATATTATTAACTGCCTCAGAAAACTCACTGGAAGGTCAGCTATGGGTCAGTTCCAACTCGATGATACACAACAATAATACATCTAATTGGCAAAAACTACAGCCTTCAATAAGAGATTATATCTCAACATCCAGAAAACAAAAATCTTCACCACCAAACCAATACACAACATCAAAATAGATGGAGGAAAGATTGAAGGTGTCAACAAATTTTACTTGGATCCACCAGCAACAGTCACAGTAACAGCGATCAAGAAATCAAAAGATTTATTGCACTAGTAAAATCGGCTGTCAAGGACCTGCCCAAAGTTCAAAAGAACAAGGATGTCAGCTTAAAGACTAAGGTGTGTCTGATCCAAGCGTTCTTATTTTCAATTGTGTCCTAGGCATCTGAAAGTTAAACAATGACTAAAGAAGACCAACGAAGGATCAATGTCTGTATTGTAGTGTTGGAGAAAAGTACTGAAAATCCTATGGAGTGTCAAAAGAACAAATAAACTTGTCTTAATGAAGCACAATCAGAGTACTCCTTTGAAAAACAGTGAAAGTTCATCTCAATTACTCTGGGTATATTTTCAGGAGGAACCAGTCCTTGGAGACAGACATGTTGGGAAAAGGTAGACAGCAAAATAGAGCAAGACCCTCAAGATGGAATGACACAATGACTACCACTTTGGGTGAAGCAAGACAGAAATCGTGAGGATGGTACAGAACAGGGCACAAATTTAATCTATTGTCCATGGGTTACAGTGGATCTAACAGCAATTAATAAGTACAACAGCTTTTTTAAGACAACAGTATGGCATGATAATAATAGTTTACAGAAAAAAAACCAAGTAATACATAAACTAAAATTATAATGGACTCACTCATGAATAGTAACATCATATGCAATAATGGTAGAGCAATGACATCCAGGTTTACAAAAATGATAGTGTAATCAAACCATCTATCAAATCTTGAGGGCAGAGCTAAGACATATTTTATTCACTCAAGTAGAACTTACTGGGTGCCAAGCAGCAACCAAAACAGTTACTGAAAAGTAACTTTTGGAAGCAGGGCTGGAAGAAAGAAAAAGGAGACAGAAGACAGTGTCTCTTAATTTAAGAAAAATGACAAAACTACATGTATAGATAAACTTCTAGCTCAGCTAATGTTAGATACAAAATGTTCTATTCTTCCAGACTTTCAGGAGTCCATGACAACCTCATCTAAACCAGAATGGGGGTAGGGGTTGTTGAGAGAGAGATGGCGGGGCAGGAGGAGGTGAAAGAGTGAGTGCTTGCCAGAGCCAAGTTGAGGGAGGAAGGCACACTGGCAGCAGAGCTTACATTTGTAACATCTGGACAGGCTATAGCTGAGGCAGAAAAATCTTCTGATAAGACATGAATGGACAAGAATACACATTAAAAAAAAAAGACAGACACACACAGAACAACACATTCTGCTTCTAATAATTTTTAGAAACTGTTTCAGTACCCAAGATCACAAGAGATTTTATCAATATATAATTCCCTAGTTCTTTTAAATTGTATGAGGGTACTATGAATCAGAATCAACCAGAGAGCAAACAACAATAATAAATCATCTAAGTGTCAAATTTTTTTGAATTCTCAAAAACTCTGAACTGAAACAGTCTCACCTAACTTGAAAAACAAAAACAAACAAAAAAAACCCAACCACCATTAAAACCAAATAATCAAAAACATCACAAAGCCATTTGAACATCTTTAAATGTTCTTGTTTATGAACTACTTACAGAAATAAAGGACTAAAAAGAGCAGTTTACTAATGCATCTGAGAACATTTCATCAGTGGAGAGCGATGAAGTTATTGCTGCATGGGCACTATTAATACCAGCGAATATCACATGAGGAATTACACTCTTAGCTTAATGAGGATTTGATAAATTGCCGTTCTGTAAAACACATTTAACTGAATCATAATGAGCACCCTACAGAGCTAAAACAGCAACAAGCGCTAAAAATAATGGAAACAGCAGCAAATTTCATTTTTTTTTATGCAATCCAATCCCTTGGTGCTAGGCTAAAAAGGACTCAAAATCTCCAGCCTCCATGACAAAAGACATGGTGGTGGTGGTGGTGGTGGTGGTAGTGGTTGCTGTTGTTAGGTGCCCTCAAGTTGAGTATGACTCATTAGGACTCTATGAACAACAGCACTGAACCCTGGTCCTATCCTGTGTCATCCTCATCATCTGTGACACACTTAAACCCACTCTTGCAGTCACAGTGTGAATCTGATTCGTAGAGAGTCTTCCTCTCTTTCACTGTCCCTCTACCTTTCTAAGCATGATGTCTCTTTCCAAGGAAAAGCCTTTCCTAGCAACAAGTCCAAAGTATCAAAAGATATGGTAGATAAAGTCCGAAGTATTGAAAATTAGATATTACCAAAACAGTATCTTTCATTATGAAGATGACATTCACTGCTTAATTTCTTTTATTATTCCTATACATTTATACTGGCTTCTAAACGGGAATGAGCATCCAGTTATGAGGCAGGAACATAGGCTCAAGAGGTTAGAATCAAGGACTCGGGCAAAACTTTGGTGACTAGGCTCCTGATAAAGGTATAAATAAGTTGGAGTAGCAGACTACTAAAACAAGGTATCTGAGTACTAAGTACTAAGGAATACAAACCATTACTGATTTGAGGTTGCAATGCCAACCCAACCGCAGGCAGTCAGAACCCACCAGCTGCTCTTCAGCAGAAACATGGGCAATCTCTTTTCATGCGATTCACAGCCTCTGAAAACCCGCTGAAGGGTCAGACATGAGTTGGTTCCAACAACTACAATAGTTGTTGAATTAAGATGACATGCTGGGAGTGGGGCCTCCATACACAATTCTCAAGGACTTAAAATTTCCTATTTGTATGAATTGTCAGCTCAAACTATTAAGAATTAGCAGTGCCACAGATCTTATAGAAAAGTAAAACAAATTATATTTCCATCATGTTGATGCCAATTCACTGCAATCAGAGTTAAAACTAACACAGGGGGGCTACCCACGCTGTAATCCTGGAGGAGACAGACTGTTACAGTTGTGCTCCAAGAGCCACTGGTGAGATGCAAGTAAGCACTTAAACACTGAGCCACCAGGGCTCATTCACAGAACAGCAGGTGGTAAAAGTTTGTCACTTGCTCTATTTCACAAATCCACAAATATTTGCAGGCATATTATCAGAATGAAAATAGCTCAGAATTCTTTTATAATTCAGGTGCACATTGTAAGGCAAAGAAAATTCTCAAAAAAATGTAATAGATCATTTAAATAAACTTAAAGGATTTTACGACAAAAGAAATTTAAAGAGCTAAAAGAAAAGGTGACAGTTTTATATTACTACATTTTGTTGTTTTCAATTGCCTTCGAGTTGAGCTCGGCTCATAGCGACCCTATGAACAAAAGGCCTTAAGTCCCTCTACAACTATCAACATTTATCAAAGTTCAGAGAGTTTCCGGAGGTGTGTTGTTTAGGAAGTGGATGCCACTCCTGCTTCCAATATAGTCACATATAGTAGCAATAAAATTCATCTTGGGAGAAGTGCAGTCAGAATGTTCCTCAGAAGTGAGGATGGCATGCTATCAGAAGGAAGCAGTTTCCAGAGCCTGGTAAAGGCTTAGTGGAAAAGAGAAAAGCTCTCAGGAATACCGACTAACACAGCAGCTCCAAGAGGCTCAAGCCCAGAGGAAAGTGGAGGTTTGCACAGTGTGTGCTCCATTGTACACAGGGCTGCTGTGAGTTGGAAATTATGTGATAATATCTAATAATAATGAGCAATGAAAAAGTCCAAAGATTAATAGAAGATAAACCCATTTAAGAATAAAATACTCAGGCTAAACTTTTATAATAAAAACTACAAAACATCATAATTAAAGACCTAAATAAATTGAAAAACATCTATGTTCAAAGATTGGGAAAAATACTGTTAGAACAGGAATATATCTCAAAATTATTTAGAGATTCAACATAATCTGGCTTTCATGTAAACACGAACATACTGACGCTAAAATTCATATGGGAATGCAAGGAACACCCAAGACTAGAAAAAGAACAAAAAAGAAGATTCACACTTTTCTATTTCAATGCTAGAACAATCAAAGCTGGGTGATACTGGTCTAAAGGTAAATCTATGTATCCACAAAGACTGGTGAGTCCAGAATCAAACATTAATATTTATGGCCAACTAATTTTCAGCAACAGTGCAAAAAAAAAACCCAAGAAAAATGTACATGAATGAAACATAAGAAAAATGAAGTCCAGCAAAAAACTTTCATGCAAAGCACATTAAAAGTGAAAAAAAAAACTATAAAAATGACAAAATATTTACAAATAATAATCCCGTATGTATGTAATATATACACTATCCAGAAAACTCCTACAACTTAACAATAAAAAGAACTCAACTTTCAAAATGGGCAAAGGACATTTCTTTCAAGAATATAAATAGGAAAAGAAGATTATATAGAAATGGCCATAATACATTTGAAAAATATGCTCAATATCACTAGTCATTTGTTGTTTTGTACTATTGAATGTGAAATGAAAAACCTCTGGCAGGTTTTGTGAGATGGGCAGAGGAGAAGATAGCCCGTCTTTCTCCTGCAAAATAAGCCAGTGGATTCAAACTGTCTGCCTGTCCTTGGATTTGCAGCCAACTCCTTACCACCACTAGGCCACCAGCACTCTCTCATGTCATTTGGGACCACATAAAATCACAGTAAAATACCACTTCACATTCACTGAGATGTTGTTGTTAGATGCCATTGAGTTACTTGCAACTCATAGTGACCCCATTTACAACAGCCCTGAACCCTGTTCTTACCTTGAGCCAAGCTCATTGTCTCTGACACACCTACCCCCATTCCCCAGTCACTGAGTCAATCCATCTCCTCCAGGGTCTTCCTCTCTTGCACTGTCCCTTCACCCTTCCAAGCATGATGTCCCCCTCCAAGGGCTGGTACCTCTGTCAACATGCCCAAAGCATATCAGACAGAGTTCAAAATCCTTGCCAGGAACCAGAACGAACCTGGTTGTTCTCCTAACCATCCACAGTATATTCAATACTCTTCTCTAGCATCACAGCTAAAAAGGCATCAATTCTTCTACCATCCTAAGTTACAGTCCATTTTTCTGAAAGTAACAATCAAAAAGACTCACAATAAAGTGTTGGCAAAAATCTGAAGCAAGCAGAATCCTCATACATTCCTCCTGTGTTGTGTGTGTCATCGAGTTGGAACTGACCCATTGCTGACACGCCAAAAGGCTTTCAGATACAGTAAATCATGTAAGAGGCTGCCCATCATTCTCCCACAAAGCACCTAGTGGGTTTGAACCACATGCCTTTGGGAATGCAGTGCAGTGTCTTACACTAGGCCATCAGAGTTCTCTATATATTCTTCTTAGGAATGTAACATTGTGTTGCTACTGTGACAAACCTCACAGCAAGAACTGAAGATAATCCAAGAGAATGAAAACATAAATTTCTCAAAAATTTGTAAACTACTCCTAAAAATACTGAATTGGGAAATACTCTAATGCATATATTTTTTCAACAATACACTTGTACATAGATGCTGAGACTAGCACTGTTCTCAGCATCAAAAAAAAAAGAAACTCAGAAGTCCACCTACTGATGAAGGGATAAAAATGTGGTGCAGTATAACAATGTAATACTATTTAACCAGGAGATAATCAAGTACTGATGTATTTTGCAACATGGATGACCCTTAAAAGCATGCAAGGGAACAAAGTCAGATACATAAAAATGCCATTATTTATATGAAATTCCTAGAATTAGATCAAAATATTAGAAGAAAAAGTTGGGTAGATATATCCACATTATTCTCCATATTTTTGTGGAGAATTTTCTAAAATTATTAATTCCAAATTTTCTAAAAATATTTCAAAAGAAACAACATAATAAAAAGAACACTTCTTATCTGTAACCACACTTTAAGTCTTGTTAAACTCTTGGGTTTTGGGTTTTTGGATGTTTTTATTTTCCTTTCTAAATACAGACAACTAATGACCAAACTGATTATCTTTACCTGTATTTTTCCCTCATCATCTTATGAAAGATAAAATGCAAAGAGCTTTCTGCATGTCACTAATCAATTCCTGAAAACTATGTTAATAAAGTTTGATTTGGGGAAAAAGGAGGTGAGCAAACAGAAAAACAGACCATCTGGGCAAATACTCAGTACCAGGATGGGAGCCAAGAGGCAAATGACTGCCCTTGAGAAGTGAGTATGACAAACAGCAAGATGACTAGAGTGGATGAACGTTAAGAGAAGAGAGAAAACCAAATTTAAAGCTGAAAGAAGGTCTCGAATTGTGGTGTCTGCTTCTGGCCAATCTTCAATTGAGACTCCTTCTGCAGGCTGCACACAAGCACCCACAGAAGCACCCACACAAACTGAAGGTACTTGTTACAGTATCTTTCGCATTACTTATCTGGTCACTGGGTGTCTTGAGAACAAAGCTCATTTATCTTTGTTCTCTCTCTTTCATTTCTGGAAGAAAACAAAACATAAACATTCAAAGTAAACCAGGTAAAAATTATTACTTATTACTGAACACCATGGCTTCAAGGATAGACTCAAAGATACGACATAAAGCAATGCACAGAGTAACCAATAAGTTACCGCTCAGGTTCTACTTTTTGGTTGGTTTGTTTTGTTTTGTTTTGTTTTTACAAACCCTAGCGTCGAGGGCTGACTTTCAATAGATCGCAGCGAGGGAGCTGCTCTGCTACGTACGAAACCCCGACCCAGAAGCAGGTCGTCTATCAAGTTCTACTTTTTGATCCTTTCATTCTAGTGCTTGCCAGAAATATTCTTCTTTACAGATCTTATATGGGTCTGGAGGAGGGGGATGAGTTTACGGTGTCAGAAATTAGGCTATTATTTACTCTTTGCAATCATCGTTTCCTTATCTGCACTGAATGCACATAAGTCTTCCCTCATAAGGGTACTGAAAAAACAACAACAAATTTATATAAGGCACATACACTGCTTAGCACAGTGCTGATCAACAATAACTAGTCTTCTTTTCAACTTAATGTCTTTTGCTTCCACATTTGGAAAACTATCCCAAGCCCCCTATTACAATGATTCCTAATTAATAAAACAAATGATAATAAAATTCTAACTGTGGTGTTTTGTTGTTTTGTTTCCCTATTTGTCTACTCCTGGGTCCTGATTCAGAAGTTCTGGAATAGATTCAGAAGTTAGGGTAGGTCACTTTCTGTTTAAAAAAAATCACTGTTACAAGTATATATTATAAACACTTTATGCACTGCAATCCCAGTCAGATCCGATTTGACGGTACACACACAAAAAATAATATAATTTTTAAAAAACAACTATTTATTATAA
>NW_006399769.1:9301144-9303067 GCF_000299155.1 Elephantulus edwardii
AAAAAAAAAAAAAAAGGTGAACTGGAGATGGGGGAAGAGGACGAACAGGGAAGGGGGTAAAATGTACAACAATGATGAATGAAAATCTAACTTCTCTGTAAATGTTCACTAAAAACACAATTAAAATAAAATTTTATTTTAAAAAAACAAATTCTCGATTGGGTTTACACAGTTAAAAATCTTTCTCCTGCAAAGCAGATGGTGGATGTGAACCCCTAAACTTTCAGTTAACGCCAACTTGTTATGCACTCCACCATTAAGGAGTGTCTTGATTGTACGAGAATATAAGTAGCATACATTCTATCAGCAGAGGGAACCACAATGCCACAATAATGTGGACCCTGGAAAATACAATGACATCCTCACAGGAGCAGTCCTGGTGGAGCGATGTGTTAGGAGGTGGGCCATTAACACAAACATTAGCAGTTTGAACCCAATAGCTGCCTCGCAGGGGAAAAGCAGTCTTGTTCTGTACAGAATTACAGCCTTGGAAAGCTGAAGGGAGGTTAACATGGAATTCACTCCGTGCCACAAAGGTTTGTTTTTATTTTCGCAGTTTTGGTTTAGTATTATTGTAAAGATTCCTTTGAAACTGTTTCAGGGATGACTGACTTGAATAAAACAAGTTAGCATAAAAAGAAAATATAAAAATCAGCCTAAGTCAAGGTCTTTTTTGTTATTGATTTTAAGTAACGTAACACAGAAACATCTTCACCTTATAAAGCACAATGGCTCATAAATTCTTCTGTAGCAAAATGTGATTCCCTCAGAAATGTAAGTTATTTCTGCTTTTCATTTATTCAAAGAACACTGCATCTGGCAGAGGCTGCCCAATCTCATAATACATTCAAAGTCCATCTGGAATTGTATATAACCTTAACATGTCACCATGCATTCCCCCCACATACACTGCTACTGGTTTTAAAACTTAAGAAAGAGTAAAATAAAAGAATTGGAAAGAAATCCATTATCCAGCACTACCAAAATACAATCAACCCAACTGGTCTCCCTCTATCTGGTTGTATTCATCTCTAATTCATTATGGACCCAGTAGCCAGCAACTTCTTATAAGCACAACTCACATCTCTGCCTTGGACTGATGAAAACCCCTCAACAGTTTCCAAGGGCCATTAGGATAAAGAATAAGCTTCCTTCATGCTTTATAAATCTCCTAAAAGTCTGTCCTACCATATGTCCCATCAGAATCTATAGCCCTTCCTGGCCCCTTCTGTTGTTGTTGTTAGGTGATACAGCATCAAGTTTGACTCATAGTAACCCCTGACAACAGATCTGAACCCTGCCTGTCCTATGCCATCCTCACCAACTCTGACACATCTACCTCTCCCAAAATGTACTGGTGTGCCTATCTGCATGACTATTAGGGATCCTGACAGGAAAGTAGATAGTTTCACACTATAAGGATTACAGTTTATTCAGGATTACACAAATAATACATGAGTGTATACTTTCAACTATACCATTATTAGAAAATTAAACACTCTAGAAGACAAACAAGGAAACTAATGTTATCTTAGGGACCAGAAGAGCTCTCCATGTTTAAGTTTAAGTTGAGATTTGATGGATGATTACTCAGAATGGAAGAGCGCTAGGGGAGAGGATGATTTCCCTGATATGTTTAGTTTTTGTTTTTTCAAAACTAAAGAATATGTGGTCTGGGTAAACTGGTCCAGGTCCTTATCTGTCCTCAAGATTATCTTAACCACACCCTGATGAATTTCCTGGGGTGTTGTTTTTTTGACTCATACCTGCTAATATTTAGATAACTGGAGTGTTTTAGTCTTAAAACTAAAAGGTCCAATATTTACTTCAAACCAATCATGAAGAAAAGTTTGATACTATGGCATAAAAATATTTTATAATATCATAGTATTTTTACGAGAGGAAGGCCCTCTATGAGGTGGA
>NW_006399769.1:9306031-9316169 GCF_000299155.1 Elephantulus edwardii
GGACACACTGACAAAGGAGATTAATCAGAACTGGCTTTGACAAGCACTGTGGCAATTGGACAATTAAAACAGACATGGGGGGGTGGGAAGAAGAACGAACTGGGGAGGAGGGTGGAGAAAACAGTGCAACAATGAATGAATGAAAACCCAAAATCTCTATAAATGTTCATTAAAACTAGTAGAATTTAATAATAATTAAAAAAATAAAATAAAAACAATTTGGAAGAATTAGGGAGCTCTGGAGGCCTAGTGGCAAGAAGCTGCACTGCAATCCCAGAGGTATGTAGTTCAAATCCACCAGATGCTCTGCTGGAGAAGGAGGGGCAATCTCCTCCTGTACCAGTCAGATCTGATTTGACGGTACACACAAAAAAATAATAAAATTAAAAGAAAAATTTGGAAGAATAATCCACAATCTGCTTTATAGCACAATAACAATCTGTAAGTGAGTGGCACAAACTTGCTTGCTCAAAGTGAGAAAGACTTAAAGACTTGCTGCAGAAGAGCAAAACAGATTACATCTCAACATCAGAAAAATAAAAACCCTCATCACCAGACTAACATGCAAATATTCTAGTAGATGAAGAAATGACTAGTGTCAACAATTTCTGTTTACTGGGATTCACAATCAACACCTGAGTAACAGCCATCAAGAAATTTAAAAATGTGGTGCAATGGAAAAATTTACTTTCAAGGACCCCTTTAAACTGCTGAGGAACAGGGATGTCACTTTAAGGACTAAGTAAGATGTGCCTGATACAAGCTATAGTATTTTCTTCACAGGATTTGTATGTAACTGAAAGTTGGACAATAAGGAAGGATGACAGAAGAATCGATGCCTTTGAATTGTTGTGTTGATGAAGAGTACTGAATATGCCAAACCTGCCTGTGCAACCATGGTATTTCCTGAGAAGGAAGGATAGTGAAACTCTGTCTCACATACTTTGGGCATGCTGTCAAGAGGTAGCAATCGTTGGGAAATTACATCATTTTGGGAGAGAAAGACCCTCAGTGAGATGGATTGAAACAGTACTCAGACAATGGGTTTGCACATGAGAACAGCTCAAGATAATGCAAGGCCTAGATGTGTTGTTCTTAAGGTGTTATGAGTCATAGTTGACTGGATGGCACCTAAAAAAAACCAGCATACTTGGATGATACCTGAAAACATTTCTGTTGCAAAAAAGGCAAAAACTGTATGATCTCACTTATGAAACAGTCAAATTACACAATGAACAAAAAATTACTAGCACTTTCCAAAAGGTGGGAGGGAAGGAGAAATGGAAAATTTTTGCTCAGAGTATTGAAATTATGTTAATGATGGTGGAAAAATGTAGAAAAGGACAGTGAGAATGCACTTACAACTTGGTGAACATAATCTCTGTCACCAAATTGTACAATTAGAAGTTGTTGAGATGAGGTATATTTTGTTATATCTCACAATTAAAACAATAATTAAAAAGGGTATACAGAAATAGAAAAATACCCAAATCCCAAAGAAAAACATCTACAAAAAAAAAAATGGACCATACCAAATGCTAGATAAGATGAAGAAATGGAAAGAATTTTCCTACACCACTGATGAAAACATGAAATTATGTAATTATTCTTACAGTTGGCAACTTCATATAGTTAAAAATATCATCCTTACATGATATAGCCATTCTACTTCAATCAATTCACACAATGGAATACTATGCTGAAAAACAAGGAGCTAATGAAATATTATACAAAATGGGTGACCCTAGAGGACATTATGCTGAGTAAAATATCTCAGTCGCAAAAGGACAAATACTGTATAATGCCACTGTTGTAAAGCAGGACTGACATTGGAGTTGGGGGAAACTTAGAGGAAATAATGTATACTGCACTGAAATAGATGAGGGAGAAAACTGTTTAGGAGGAATATATGATTAGGTATTATTGTCATGACAAGAATCTAGATGAAAGCTGCATAGTGGAATGGACTGGGGGGATGGTATAACAATTAAATAATTTTTTTTTACACTTTTCAAAGAGAAAAGCTAATTAGGGGAGAAGGGTGGGCAGGGAGGACAGTGTGCAACAATGAATGAATGGAAATCCAAAGTCTCTGTAAACTTTCATTAAAATAAAAAAAAAAACATTATTTCTGAAAGAAAAGAAAAAAGGGCTTTATTTGGAATAGTCTAAAGCTGTAAACCAGATACACTCATCAGCAGACTAGTGGAGAAACAAATCTGGAATACCCATATCATTAATTATTATTGAGCAATAAAAAAGAATAAACCACTGGCACTGTAAAAGATCTACAGAATTCATAGACTGAAACCCCTTCAATCTATAAATATCCCAGTTTCCCCCAAACTGATCCATTATTTCAAATACAATTTTTAAAAAACAGCAGACTATTCAAAACAACTATGAGATATCATCTCACCCCAGTCAGAATTGTAAAATTTAACAGAACAGCAAGACACAAACGCTGGCGAGGTTGTGGAGAAACTGGAACCCTTATTCACTGTTGGTGGGAATGTAAAATGGTGCAACCACTGTGGAAGGCGGTATGGAGTTTTCTCAAAAAGTTGCAAATAGAGATACCATTTGACCCAGCAATTCTACTACTGGGAATTTATCCTGAAGAAATCATTTAACTGCCACCCAAGCATAGGCACACCCATGTTTATTGTGGCTTTGTTCACAATAGCAAGGAGTTGGAAACCACCTAAATACCCATCAACAAACAAATGGCTAGAGAAGCTGTGGTATATACACATATTGGAATACTACGCAGCATTGAAAAGTAAGGAACTCATGCAATATTATTCAAAATGGGTGATCCTGGAGGACATTATGCTGAGTGAAGTATCTCAGTCACAAAAGGTCAAATACTGCATAGTGCCACTCTTATAAAACAGGACTGACCTCAGGGTTGGGGGGGAGACTGAAAAAGATGGATTCAATAAGATATACTGCATGGAAACAGATGAAGGAGAAAACTGTTTAAAAGGGATAAATGATTAGGTATTTTTGTCATGACAGGACTCCAGAGCAAAGGCTGCATGGTGGAGTGGACCTGGAGGGAGGGATTGTAAAACAATGAAAGAATTTTTCTTTTACTTTTCCAAGTGGGCAGTGTACTAGGGGGAAGGGCTGGGAGGGAAGAAAAGTGCAACAATGAATGAATGGAAGTCCGAAGTCTATAAATTTTCATTGAAATTAGTAATAAATTAAAAAAGAAAAAAAATCAGACTATTTTCTAAAAATTCTAAAATTTCTTAACAATGCAGAAAGTCAAAACAACACTTGGAGGGTGTGGGAACAACAAATATACAGACAGATATTTGATTTTAAGATTGATTAGAAATCTTTCTTCAATGAGATTAGGAAGGCAATCTCCAATTTCATTTGGAATGGAAAGAGGCCCCGAATAAGCAAAGCACTCCTTAAAAAGAGAAACAAGGTAAGAGGCATCTCACTCCCTGATTTCAAATCCTACTACTCTGCTGTGGTGGTCAAGACTGCACGGTACTGCTACAATAACAGACACATAGATCAATGGAATAGAATTGATAACCCAGAAATCAGCTCATCTACTTATGGTCAACTGATTTTTGACAAGGACATGAAATCGGTTAAGTGGGGAAACAATAGCCGTTTTGACAAAACGGTGTTGGCATAATTGGAAAACTATCTGCAGAAAGCTCAAGCAAGATCCATACCTTCCTTACTCCATACACAAAAACCAACTCAAAATGGATCAAGGACGTAGGATTAAAACAAAGGACTATAAACTTAATCAGAGAAAAATCATCAGAGAAAAGTTTGCAAGAACTCTAGAAATCCTAATCCACAACATGAACAGTCTTCCAAGCATTCTGAAAAACCAGGAGAGGATAAAATAGATGACTGGGACCTTCTAAGAATCAAATCCCTATACACATACAAAAACTTCTCCAATAGGGTAAAAAAGGGAAGCCACAGACTGGGAAAAAATATTTGATAATGATATGTCTGATAAGGGACTTATATCTAGAATTTATAGAATACTCGAGCACCACAAAAGATAAAGGTAAACAACCCAATTGCAAAATGGGCACAGGATATGAACAGACACTTCACCAAAGACGACATTCAGATGGATAACAAACACACAAAGAAATGTGCAAAATCCCTAGCTCTAACAGAGATGCAAATCAAAACTATGAGATATCATCTCACCCCAATAAGAATAGCAAAATTTAACAGAACAGCAAGCAACAAATGCTGGCAAGGTTGTGGAGAAACTGGAACCCTGATTCACTGTTGGTGGGAGTGTAAAACGGTGCAACTACTATGGAAAGCAGTATGGCGCTTTCTCAAAAAGTTGCAAATAGAAATACCATTTGACCCAGCAATTCCACTGCTCGGCATATAATCTAAAGAAACCAGAACTGCCACCCAACTAGATATATGCACACCCATGTTTATTGCTGCTTTGTTCAAAATAGTAAAGAGTTGGAAACAACCTGAGTGCTCATCCACAAATGAATGGATTGAGAAGCTATGGTATATATTCACACAATAGAATACTAGGCTCCATTGAAAAGCAAAGAACTCATCAAATATTATTCAAAATTGGTGACCCTGTCAAACGGGACTGACACTGGAGTTGGGGGGAGCCTGAGAAAAGAGGGGATAAATAATGTATACTGCATTGAAACAGATGAGGGAGAAAACCGTTTAAAAGGAATACATGATTAGGCATTATTTTTATGACAAAATTCCACCAAAAAAAATGTGTAATAAAGTGGGCTGTGGATTTGGGTGGGTGGGGCAGGGGATTATATAACAATATTTTTTTTTCTTTTCAAAGAGAAAAGTGAACTGGGGAGAGGGATGGAGGAGGGGTTGGCATGGAGGAAAATATACAAAAATGAATGAATGAGAAAAAAGATTAAATGGGAAGAATAAGCTGTAAAAAAAAAGAGGTAAATAAAAAAATACTTTGTAATTAATAAAAAAAAAAACTTTAAAAGGAAAAAAAGATCAGAAATCTGTAACAATTTAAACCAGGTTACTGGAGGTTCCCTGCTGATGAGTTCTCGTGGCCTAGTGGTAAAAAGTTGTCAACCCAAAGGCAAGCAGTTCAAATCCACCAGCTGCTCCATGGGAAAAGGATGGGCAATCTCCTGCTGTACAATTTACAGCCTCGGCAAACTGGCTGTAAGGTCAACTATGAGTCAGTTCTGACTCCACGTAACAGAACAACTGGAGAAAGGGTAAGAAAAATGGCACAGAAATGAATTCACATGACAACTTGATTTGACAAAGGAAATAAAGCAGCACAGTGAAGAAATTAAAACTTATTTCAACAAATGATGTTCAAATAATACACAAAGAGGAAAAATAAACTGAACCTATATCTTGAAACATATTTTTAAAAGTTAATGGATTAATATTTTTAAAAGATTGCAAGTTATATAAGAAATAGTAGAAACTAAAGAAATACAGAGAAGATGAAATTATATGCTGCCAACTCAAAGGCACATGGTTCAAACTCACCAGGTTCTCCACAGCAGAAAAATGAGTGATCTTCCCTGTGAATTATTGACTCTGAAAACCCACTAGAGGGTGGGCTCTGGATTGGTTCCACTGGATGGTACACAGCAACAACGTATAAAAGTGGAACTTGTTCTTTTTTTATTGTAAAATATACAATACAAAACATACATCATTTAAACAATTTCTACTTGTACAGCTTATGATACATAATCTTCTAGGAGCCTTTCATTAATAAACTTCATAATTTTAAAAAAAAATCTTATAATCCTGTCATCTCTTCCTATACTAGTTATACTCATTTATATTTAAAAAATATAAAGTCATGAACAAGCTTTACAAAGGTAATTTCAAATAAACAAAAATACGGCAAACACATCTGTGGTGGTTATCTACTACAGCCATCACAGAAAGACCAGAAATGCCACAATCCACCCTAGGGCAAGATTCCTCTACCTCTGAGAATTTGTGAAATCTAGAATACAGATTATGTTTCTAAAATACAATGGCAAAACAGGCACAATGCAGCCATTTTCAGAACAAATGGGAGAAAACAGAGAGGGGAATATGGACAGCTGGAGCCAAGCCAGTCATACATCCAGCAGAACAATCTACATTAGCCTCAAGACTTAAAAATATGCCATATGCCCTGAAACCACACAGGCCATGCTCTGCCCTTCAGATTGTGGGTGCGCGCTAGCCCCTCTGGATTCTGAACTTAGCATCTTAGACAGCTCAAACCATCCTTATGACCCTCTCTGCATTCTGCCTGGAGGCTCCTCAGCCCTGAGTTTAAACTTCACATTCCTGATAGCCCCTCTGAACTGCAAATGCAACCCGTTGGTTTAGGGTGATCTACCTACTCTAGTTCTTCTGAGTGACAATCGAATCCCTCAGCCCTGGCTAGACCTCTTCTATTCCTTGAGCATAGCAATCCTGCTTCTCAGCTTTCATCAAGAGCCTCATCCTCTCAGTCAAACTGAATGGCAGCCCCACCGTCCAGTAAGTTAAGATCTGATATTATGAAACTAAGGGGACTGTGTGGCTCTATACGCCCCAGAAGCTGGGACTTCACCCTCTGAGATCAAGGATGTTCCTCCTCATGTTCTGCCAATCTCTGAGGTGCTCTGAAGATAGTTCGGTTCTTGGAGGATAAGAGATAAAGCTCCAATAGCCTGGTTCCTGTCTGCAGAATTCCCAGGGGCAGGCAGCTGGTTCTCTCCTTTGAGTTCTTCCTTTGTCTTCATCAGTGTAAGCTGATGGGTCTTGTGCTGTGATAGTTAAAGCTGTACAGTCTCACACTCAGTCTCCTTAACAGAAGATCGTGCAGCAATACTCTTGGTCTACAGTTCAGGATATGAATTCCTAATTTGTACAGCAGAATTTGCCACATCTTTAAGGTCTATTTTCACTTTGCACAGTTTAAGTCCTTCCTGTTCCTTTCAAATGTTAAAACTGACAGGGAGAGACCCTTTAAAGCTGTTTAGAAATCTCCTCAGCTAGATATTCAAGCTTGTCACTTAGACATTTTATCTTCCACTAAACATTTTTAAAATCATTTAGACAAGTTCTTTGCTACTGCACATAAGGTACCACTGTACAATTTTCTTGTAAAGTCTTACCAGAAGCGCATTTACCAGCAGTGTCTTTAAGGAAATCTAGGCTTTTCACCTTAAAACTCTTCTAGCCTCCATTCATGACTAAACTGCAAAACTATTTCCACATTTTAGGTATCTTTAAGATCAGCATCTTACTCCTTTGTTACCAAATTCTGTCTTACTTAGTGCTGCCATAATGCCACATAAAGTACTATAAAAGGGTGGTTTTGAGAAACAGAAATTTATTTTTTTACAGCTGAGGAGCAATGTTGAAATTTAGGGTGCCAACTTTTGAGGAATGATTTTCCCTTGTCTTTATGCTTTTCCAGCTGGAAGTTGCTTTCAATGACCTCACCGAAGTCAGACAATATCAGCTTGAAGACTAAAATGCACCTGATTCAAGTCATGGTCTTTTCAATTCTTTCCTATGGCTCTGACAATTGGATAATGAATAAGGAAAATCAGGGAATTGATGCCTTAACTTGTGGTTCTGATAAAAAGTAATGAACAGCTTATGGACTGTCAAATAAACAAATCTATCATGGAGGAACAGCCAGAGTGCTCCTTAGAGGCAACGATGGTGACTCTCTGTCTCACATATTTTGGTCATGTGATCAGGAAAAATATACTGAGAAAGGTGGAAGGTCAGAGAAAGAGAAGAAGAGCTTCAATGAGACAGGACAGACTGACACAGGGACTCAAAACATGTTGAAGGATGGCGCAGAATAAGACAAGGCTCATAACTATTGTTGCTAGGGTTGCTATAAATCATAGCTAATATAACACAGCACATAACAAGAATCATAGGGTCTGGTAGTGTAGTCTACAGCAAACTGCATTACTAGCCCAAAGGTTCAAACCAAAGGTTCAAATCCACCCTCCAACAAGGGTAAAAAGATTGACAATCTCTCCTCACGCAATTTTACGACATCTTAAATACTGGGGGAGTCAGTTACAACTCTCCTATCTGGGACTCAATCAATCAGTTCAGATTGAATTGAATCACAGTGACAATGAGTTTGAGAGAAAGCTGGCTTTGCGTCTCCCTTCCCTTATAGATTCTCAACCTTATTTAATCTTTTTTTCACACCTTAAAAGATACCAGTTCTACGCTTTTAAACTGTGGTGCTGGAGAAGAGTACTCAATAGTCCATGGACTACTGCCAAAAGAACAAACCAGTCTATCTTGGAGAAGGTGCAGTCAGGGTGGGTCCTTGGAGGGAAGGACAATGAAACTTCATCTCACATACTCTGAAATTACCAGGAGAAGCTATTCCTTGGAGAGGGACATCATGCTTGGGAGGGTAGAGGGTCAACAAAAGAGAATGGAAGACCCTCAGTGAGATGGACTGAGCACTGGACTTGAGTGTGTCAGGGATGTTAAGGATGGCACAGGATAGTTAGGGGCCAGGTCAGTTATTCACAGGGTTGCTATCAGCCATGGTCATGACTCAACAACACCTAACACTTCACAACAGCACAAGCTCCCTCACAGATGTGATGCAGTTCCTACCATACATTCCACTAACAGGTTTAAAATAAAACACCAAAATGAAGTTTTAAAAGAAATTATCTGATATCAAATACAAGCTACAGATAACTCAAAATAAATGTATACTGTCAATTATAGCTTTTATTTCCCTTCAAAATATCAATGTAGTGCTAAAAGTTTATAGTCTTCTGCCAGTAAAAATATGGTGCTTTAGAAATATGCTTCCTTACAAAGTTGAGAATAGAAATACCATTTGACCCATAAATGCCACTACTAGATATTTATCCCAAAGAAATAAGTGCTGACACATGAACTATAGCAATTACTGTTATACCAGCAAAGAAAAAGTAGGAACTGAAGTATATGTCAAAGAATGAATGGATAAAGAAACTATGGAGTACTATGCAACACTGAATATATTAATCAAGGACTCTCCAAAACACTAAATGACATGGATACACGTAAAGGACATTTAACAAACTATGTTAGCCACCAAGGACTAAAAGCCTGTTATCATAAAAAGCTAAGGAAAAATTTACACACAGATTAAAAAAAAAATCATTCTTAGTTACCAGGGATGAGAAGAGAGGAAGAAGGATTCAAAATTAATAAATACATTAAGTTAGATGAAGAGAAAGGGAACATAAATAAGAAGTTGCTCAGACACCGTAATTTATTAATTATATTAGTCAACTGTAATTCATTTTATAAAATAGTGTATGAATTATGGAAATTAAAACTAACGTGATTTATAAACTTTCACTCAAATAGAAAAAAATAGTGCCATACACTAATATAAATTCTAATACTAATTCAAATTAATTGTTAAAGTGAATATATTACGGTGGTATTTTATCATTCCATTTTTTTAAATTTATTATTTATTTAGTTATTAATTTTAATGGAAGTTTACAGAGACTTTGGATTTCCATTCACTTATTGTTGCACTTTTCTCTCTGTCCACCCCTCATTCCCCAGTCCGCTCTTCTCTTTGGAAAGTAAAATTCTTTCTTTGTTATACAATACATTCCCCCAAGTCCACTCCACTATGCAGCCTTCGTTCTGGACTCTTGTCATGACAATAATACTAATCACATCTCCCTCTTGTTTTTTTTTTAACCAACAATCCAGCTAATATTTATTAAGAACTAAGCATTGAGCAAAATGTTGTGGGATTAAATTAGGATTCCATCACTAGGCATTCAACAGGGCATAATGTTCTGAAGCAAATAATAACAACTCAGCAAAATAAATTCTGAATTTGAATAAATAAAATGATATAAGAATATTTAGATTGTGAGTAGTAACAATAGCAGAGCATTGGGAACTGAATTCAGAAAGAAAGTGAAACTTGACCTGAATCTTACAAAGTGAATGGCTTACAAGACTGTAAAGATATGAATGAGTTGGCCACTGACTAGTTCCCTAACCTCAATGCTGGTATTGCCGTTTGAGTGACAAAAACTCCACTCTGATATTTCATGATACAATTTTGTTCAGAACAATAATACTAATCACATATCTCTTT
>NW_006399769.1:9317124-9329778 GCF_000299155.1 Elephantulus edwardii
CAGCATAATGTTCTCCAGACTCAACCATTTTGAATAATATTGCATGAGTTCCTTGTTTTTTAATGCAGCGTAGTATTCCATTGTATGAATATATCAGAGCTTTTTCTAACCATTTGTTTGTTGATGGGCACTTAGGTTGTTTCCAACTCTTTGCTATTGTGAACAAAGCCATGATAAACATGGGTATGCATTTATCATTCCATTTTTGCATTAGAATCTACAAGCTCATAAAATAGCATTTCACTAAAGTAGTATAAGGATGATATTGTTACTCATTCTTTCACTAATTAAAAGGCAAAAGAAAATAAAATAGAAAGTGTCTTCACTAAAACAAGGAAAATACGGAGTTTAGAACTGGAACACTTCCGTCTTCCCTTCCCTCAGAAAACTCGGCCTACTAGATGCATTGAAATCTAGAAATGCTACCAGGGAGAAGGAGGAGAAGCAGGGGAGGGAGATGGCAGTAAGACATGATGACTGAGAATATTAAACTGGTTTTTTACTAGGTATGGAAGCAATCCAGAACAGCCCTTCCAAGCATAAGCTCCCTCCTATAGGCACAAAGCTATGCCGAGATCTGCACAGAGCAGCTATCAGAGGCTTCTGAAATACCAGCCACCCAAAATTCAACCCGCTGCCGTCATAAACTCCAACTCACAGAGGCAGCCCTATAGAACAAAACAGCCCAAGCAGCTTCCCAGACTGCCATAAACAGAGTACCACTGGCCACAACTTTCTGCTGCAGTAGCCGGTGGGTTCAAACTTATTGAACAATACCATTAATATATCACAAGCAAGATCCGGCTGAAAATTACCCAAAAATGAGATGTGCAGGTTGTATTTAGAAGAGGCGATGGAACTAGGGATATTATACCCAATATTAGATGGATCGTGGCTGAAAGCAGAGAGTACCAGAGAAATGTCTGTGTTTCATTGACTATGCAAAGGCATTTGACTATGTGGATCACAACAAACTGTGGCTAACTCTGAGATGAATGGGAATCCCAGAACACTTGATGGTGTTTTTGTGAAACCTACACTTAGACCAGGAAGCAGTCATCAGAACAGAGCAAGAAAACACTGCATGGTTCAAAATCAGGAAAGGGATACACCAGGGATGTGTCCTCTCTCTACACCTTTTCAGTCTCTATTCAGAACAGATCATCCAGGAGGTAGGGCTCTATAAGGACAAATGTGGCATCAGGATTGGAGGAAGACTCATCAACAACCTGAGTGATGCAGATGATACAACCTTTCTTACTAAGGAAGACATGAGGCATTTGCTGAAAAGGTCAAGGACTATAGTCTTCAATAGGGATTGATATTCAACAGCAAGAGAACAAAGATTTTCACCACTGGGCCAATTGCAGCATCATGACAGATGGAAAAGAGATTGAGAGTGTTAACAGCTTCAGCTTACTTAGCTCCATAATCAACATCCTTGGTATCAGAAGCCAGACAATCAAAAGAGGAATTATATTGGGAAAATATGCTGCCAGTTACCTCTTCAGTATATTGAACAGCAATGATGTCAGTCTAGAGACTAAGGTGCACCTAATCCAAGCCTTGGTCCTCACAATTACTTGCTATGCATCAGAAAGCTGGACAATGATTATCTTTGACAGAAGGAGAACTGATGCCTTTGAGCTGTGATGCTAGATTAGGGTACTGAATATACCAAAGACTGCTAGGAGAACAGGTTCATGCTAGAGAAGGTGAAACCAGGCTGCTCCTTGGCGGCAAGGATTTTTGAAGCTTTGTCTGATATACTTTGGGCATGATGCCAGGCAGGATCAGCCCTTGGAGAAGAACATCATGCTTAGAAAGGTGGAGGGACAGCACAAAAGAAGAAGGAAGATCATGGATGACATGGTGACTCAGTGATTCGGGTAATGGGGGGTAGGTATGTAGGAGACAATGAAATTGGCTCAAGATAGAACAGGGTTGAGTTGTTGTACTAGGGTTGCTATGAGTCACAAGCAACTCAATAGCATAACTGTTGTGTGCAAGAAGTAAAGATCTCTTCCAGCTCACTCACAATGTTTATCCCTGGTCCTAACCCTGGCCCTTCTCTGCTGGTGTGTGGTGTCAGAGAAACTCACTCCAGAGGAACACATGCTGAGAGGCCCGAGCAGCAGATCTATTTCTGCTGGGGCGTTGGCCATCAAAGGCACAAGAGCAGCAGTCTACTGTGCTTCACAATACATCTTTCCAGGTTTACTGCTCTTTATACCGTTTCTCTGGTATAATGGCAACAATGTACTGTATTCTTGAAAGCAGAAACATAACTTTGAAAAATGGAAATGTTTAAAGCCCAACAGCTCTCGACTTGAGCTGAAGAAACAGGTACATATTCAACGCAATCCATCATATTTCTTTTTTTAATTAATTTTTTAATTAATATTTTAATGAAGGTTTATGAAGAACTTGAGTTTTCAGGCATTCATTGTTGCACATTTTCCTCCCGCCTCCCCCTCCAGTTTGCTTTTTTCTTTGGAAAAAAGTTCTTTCATTGTTTTACAGCCCCTTATCCCCTACCACCACCACTTTACTATGCAGCTCTTAGTCTTGACTCTTGTCATGCGAATAATACCTAACCATATATTCCTTTTGTACAGTTCTCTCCCTCACCTGTTTCAATGCTGTTTACATTATTTAACCCCTCTTTTCTTAGTTCCCTCCAACCTCTATGTCAGTCCTGTTTTATAACAGTGGTATTATACTGTATTTGTCTTTCTGTGACTGAGGTATTTCATTCAGCATAAAGTCCTCCAGGGTCTCCCATTTTGTATTATTTTGAGTTCGTGAGTTCTTTGTTTTTCAGTGCTTCATAATATTGCATTGTGTGAATATACATTTGTTTATTGATGGGCACTTGGGTTGCTTCCAAATCTTTGCTATTGTGAACAAAGCCACAATAAACATGGGTATGCATATATCTGCTTGGGTAGCAGTTCTGGTTTCTTTAGAGTATATCCCCAATAGTGGAAATGCTAGGTCAAACGGTATTTCTATTTACAACTCTTTGAGAAAGTGTCATACTGCCTTCCAGAGTGGTTGCACAATATCATATTTCATTGGTATATTATTACTAGAAGATAAACTGATTGGAAAGACTCCTAGACCAGAGGATAGAAGGACAGAGGCTTCTGAGACAATTATCACCAAATATTTAAGTGTCCACTATAGGAAGCAATGGTAAAAAACTGATGAGACCAGGAAGCATCACTCTCAAGGAATTCACATTTTAATTCAAATAATATTACTCTGAGTTTGGGTAAGCTACTGACTTCTCTTTGAATCAGAGAGACAGTATTTTCTCTCCCTGCTGACACTTACTGGGTTTCCAAGGTTGAAAATCAAACAGTAGGAGCCTGCCCATCTTTCTCCTACACACAGACTAGACTGGTGGGGTCAAACTGCCAGAACAGCTTGGCCTCTGGAGTAGCAGTACAGCACCAGCACTCCCTGGACACAGCAAAGCCCAAATTAGTAAATCCCAGCAGGTGAAATTAAAAAGAGAGTGTTTGGCTCACAGAGCTCAAAAGACAACTGGGTTTCTTCTTCAATGTGAACTACTCTGGTTGCTTAACAGTAAACTTAAGATATACAACATAAGCTATCTTCACGTTAAATCAAATGTAAAAGCCTGTGAACAAAAGATGTGATAAGCAATATTCTCCAACAGCCAAGACACAACGGCAAAGACCTGAATTAAGCTTAAACGCTGCATAAATTTATAACCAAATAAAAAAAGAGGTAAAATCTTTAAGAAGTCTATGTACGTTTATTAATGCTTCTGGGATTTTATTAAAATATCTGTATTCTCCCTCCCCATAAAAAAATTGTATTTTAGAAATAATGATTTGTATTTCTTCTCTAATGCAGACTCCATTTTGACACAGCTGGGACAGGGTTTTTCCTTTCATGTCCCCCAAAGATAAAGAATCAATGCCTTCAGTGCCTTAAAATTTTGCTGACTGAACACAAAAAATAAAAACAAAAGCAGTGTCTTCTTTCGCCTAGGATAGACATCACCTGGATGGTAGGCTTTGGAGCTGCATTTCTAACTCCACACCTACTTGGTTGGCTCTTTAGAGACGCAGCACGGCTCTGGAGGCCTACAGCGGAAAAGGGTGGAGGTGAGCACGAACTAGAAATATATCTGGTATCAGTTCAACAACAGATCATCGTTGTTGTTGTTGTTGTTGTTGTTGTTCTTAGGTGCCATCAAGTCTAGTACTCATAGCAATCCTATCCTACGCCATCTTCAACATCTCTGACATGCTCCAGCCCACTGCTGAAGTCACTGTGTCAATCCATCTTAGAGGAGGTCTTCCTCTCCTTTGCTGACCCTCCATGTTTCCAAGCATGATGTCCTTCTCCAAGCAAAAGCCTCGCCCAAAGTTACATACATGCCCAAAGTTTGCCTCCAAGGAGCACTCTGGCTGCACTTTCTCCATGCCTATGACATACATCTTTGTTCTCATGGCAGTCCATGGGATATTCAGTACTCTTCTCCAGCACCACAACTCAAAGGCATCAGTTCTTCTCCTGTCATCCTTACTCACTGTTCAGCTCTCTGATGCGTATCCCTGACAGCACTTGCCCAATGCAATGTTTCTTCATTCCTTGACTGCTGGTACCAAAGGTATGCTGACTGTTAATACAAGGAAGATGAAACCACTGACAGAATCAAAAGAATCTCTCTAAAGCACTTCCCCATTTATGTTGTCCAAGTATTATCAGAGAATCTTTGTCTTCTTGACATTGAGCCTCAATCCATATTGCAGGCTGCAGTCCTTGACACTCTACAGCAGGTGCTTCAGGTCCTCTTCAGTTTCAGCAAGCAGGGTTGTGTCATCCACATAACGCAGATTGTTGATAAATCGTCCACCAATCCTGACCCCACATTTCTCCTCATAGAGCCCAGCCTCCCGGATAATCTGTTCTGCATATAGGTTGAAAAGGTATGGAGATAGGATGCAACCCTGGCGTACGCCCTTCCCAATTTTGAACCATGCAGTGTTCCCTTGCTCTGTTCTGACAACTGCCTCCTGGTCCAAGTATAAGTTTCGCATTAGAACGATCAAGTGTTCTGGGATTCCCATTCTTCTCAGAGTCAGCCACAGTTTATTATGATCTACACAGTCAAATGCCTTTGCATAGTCAATGAAGCACAGATAGACATTCCTCTGATATTCCCTGCTTTCGGCCAAGATCCATCTAACATCAGCTACAATATCTCTAGTACCACGACCCCTTCTGAAACCAGCCTGGGCTTCTGGTAGTTCTCTGCTGATGTGCTGTTCCAGTCGTTTTTGGATAATTTTCAGTAAAATCTTGCTTGCATGTGATATCAGTGAAATTGTTCTGGACCAATCGGCAGCATCAGGATGGATGGTGAACAGATTGAGATTGTACACAGCTTTAGTTTGCTTGACTCCATAGTCAACAGTCTTGGCACCAGCAGCCAGGAAATTAAAAGGTGCATTGCCATGGGAAAGTCTGCTGTTAGGGACCTCTCCAAAGTGCTGAAGAGCAGTGGTGTCTCTCTGGAGACTAAGGTGCGTCTGATATAGGCCATAGTCTTCGCAATCACCTGTTATGCATCAGAGAGTTGGACAATGACCAAGGAGGATAGAAGGAGAACTGATGCCTTTGAGCTGTGGTGCTGGAGAAGAGTACTGAGAATACCATGGACTGCTAGGAAAACAAATAGATTTGTCCTAGAGAGGGTTAAACTGGGTGGCTCCTTGGAGGCAAGGATTCTGAGGCTCCGTCTAACTTACTTCGGACATGTAGTGAGGAGAGACCGGTCCTTGGAGAGGGACATCATGCTTGGGAGGGTGGAGGGACGGTGCAGGAGAGGAAGGCCCTCTATGAGGTGGATTGATTCAGTGACTGGGATAATTGGGATGGGAGTGTCAGAGACGGTGCAATTGGCACAGGACAGAGCGGAGTTTAGGGCTGTTGTACACAGGGTAGCTATGAGTCGCAGGCGACTCGACGGCACATAACAACAACAACAACAAAGTATTACCAAGAATTCTGTAATGATAACAATTCTCTTTCGTTTTTTATAAAATGTCTAGGCAACTAGAGTTGTCAAGACTGTGGATGCTCATTTCTTAAAAAACATCTGGTATCAATGTTGAGTCTTTTGACTCTAGCAAAAGCCAGGATGTAAAAGTAAAGCTTTGGTACAACAGGATTTCTTCTCCAAGTCGGTATGTGTCAAGAAAGAGGCAGCAGACAGCAAATTCTGGAAATGACTTCCAAGTTCCTGGCTGTGAGGAGCAGATGAAGAAGTATACAGCAGCACAGCACCAGAGAAGGCATTAAAAGTACTGATCCCAGAGTTGCATGGTTCAAATCCACCAGATCCTCTGCTGGAGAAGGAGGAACAATCTCCTCCTGTACCAGTCAGATCTGATTTGACAGTACACACAAAAAATAATGAAATAAAAGAAATCTAAATAAAACAAACAAAAAAAACACAACACCATTCCTTTAAAAAAAAAAGTACTGATCCTATGCAAGATGTTTGTTTTGTATTCCAACAGGGGCTTAGTCCAGGACCTGTACTTTCCACCCCTCAACATTTTGTAAGCACCTAATTTCTGGTAATCAAATCAAGAATGGTTTCTGTTTCAGACACTGACTGGCTGACAGAAAAAGCTACCAGTTCTATATAACCTGTCAGGCACTTTACAAATTTAATATAGAAAACAACCATCAAGACTGAGAATGTAATAAGGTAGAGTATATGAGGAAGACCCATGTGGCAGAGAGAGTCCTTATCCGCCCAAAGTAACACAGGTACAAAAATGTAAGAACCAGCATTAATACTCTGGGTGACCTCCAAAAGTGGTTTGTTCACACCACTAAATACTAAACATAGTCATATTTACCTTCTTGAATAAAAATTTTATAGTGTAAAAAAAAAAAGCAACACATATAAAAGCAAGCAAGCAGAAGATAAGATACTCATCCAGCTAGGTAAACCATGTGCCAAGGACTTAAAAGAAAAATACAATGGGTTTAAATAGATGATGTATAAGGTTCTCCTAGTTGTGAAATTCTACAGTTTGAAATGCTTAATAAGATAAAGGTACTACATAAAGATAAATAAATGGATAGAAATATAGTAATAGGAAGTTATTCAGTAACATTTGTAAACTATAATGCATTTAAAGGTTTTTTTAAAAGATTCAGGAAATCTAATTCTCAGACTACAAAAATTGTTTTAACTATTAACAACTATATGAAAATATATGAGTATTTCTCCAATCTATAATTCAATCATATAACAGAGGTAAAGCTAATAAAAAGGTCTTTGTAAAACTTTGGGAATAACTAGTTACTATGCCTCATTTAATAATCCAATGAGCAATATAACAATTTTAAAATATTAATATATTTATTTTTTAAAAAGATAATAGAAACTATTAACATTCACAATATCAAATCAATAAGAAAACATATGTTATAAAACATAATTTCTTGTTAAACAATAAACCTCCATAATATTTACAGGTGATAATAATGGGGCTAATGAGACACAAAACTTGCTGTAACTGCTAATTATGAAATGTCATTTGAAAAATAAAAACATTACACAACTAGAAAGTGCCCTTTTATGTGAAAGTTTACTGCTTTAATGCTGTGATAAGAAACAGATTTTGTGCCAACTCCAATTAGCAGTCAGTAGATGCTTGAAAAGAACTAGGAAATATCTCTTGAGCAAAGTAAGGATTCAATCTGTATATAGGATAGAATATTCAGTTAAATTTATTGCAGGCTAATAATTTTGATACTAAAAATATAACATTTTAAAATAAAATACAAAAACTTCTATAAGCTGAGCATGTTTGACATTATCCCCCCAATAAAATCTAAGTTCAAAGGGGGAAAAAAAAATAATTACAGAACAATTCTTCAAATGCCAAGTTAGTTTGTTACTATTTCATTTCAGCATTTGGGCTGAATGAATTTCACAATTTGTACACTTGCTAAATAAGTAAGCGACCTTAAGTTTATATCAAAGTAGAATTCCAGGAAGTCATAGATAAGATTTCAAAGGTGATGGAGAGGTTTTAAGTTAAAATAAGTCACAATGTTTCCTTACTAGAGAACACAGAGGTAGAGGGACAATACAGGAAATAGAAAATCCCAGAGCCGAAAATTAACAAATGAAAGGTCTCCATCACTCTAACATACTCATCAAAAATAGAATTTTTACTGAAATGAAGTCCAACAAGTAGATACACTGCTAAGCTGGCAATTTTAAAAAAGAAAATATGAAAGATTTCTGAAGAAAAAATAAACAAATATGTGACTTATTTTAAAAAGAACTGAAATCAGTCTTCTTATCAACACTAGAAACCTGAAGACTATGTAGCAATTTTTTTTCAAGTTCTGCGAGTAAACTATTAGAATTGAGATTTTTGTACAGAGAAAAACCAGCATTCAAATGTGACAGTAAAATAAAAACATTATGAGAAATGTAAAAATTCTGAAAGTTAGCCATCCATAGAAACTTTCTGGGGGAAAAGAGATGAGAAAAGCTTATTTCAGGAAAGCAAAAAACATGAATGTAATGAAAAAATAAAGTAAACCTGGTTAAAGGAAATAGTGGTGAAGATAAAATAAAGAAGTAAAACTAAATTATGACCTTTTTTATGTTAAGGAAAATGCATGAGATATAAAACAAAATTACATTTAAGTAAAACCAATTTACATGTAAAAATATTGGTAACCTTGTCTAGTATTATGTGTTAAGGCATTATGTGGCCCAGTATGCATACGGTGGCACACTGAAAGGCTGGCAGTCTCAATATACCAGTCACTCCTAAAGAAAAAACATGAATAGGTTCCTCTTCTTAATGCGTACAGCCTTGGAAACCCAGTGGAGGATCACTATGCTTTGTAACTGTCTTTTTGGCAATGGATTAGCAAAGCTATGTGTTAGTACCTATTTTTTATTATTATTATTATTATTTCATAAAAACATACAACTAAATGCTTTATGATTTAAGCAAAGGAGGAAGAAAATGTGAATTAAATTTATTTCCATACTATAAAGAAGAATACTGGTTATGAGAAAAAAGCAGATTAAAATGTAAATTTAACAGACTTTTTCTTTAAAGAGCTAACTAGTTTTCTTCTCTTTAGTTTTTTTCTGTAAATTAATTTAGGAAAGGTTAAATTCAATAGAAGAGGGGCAAAGGATATAAATAGTTCACAGGAAAATAAATAAGTGGCTCTTAAATATATAAAATGACATTCCAGCTCACTAATAACATTATGTACAATACTAGCGAGCTCTGGTGGCTTAGAGGTAAGAACTGCACTGCTAACCCACAGGCACATGGTTTAAATTTGGCAGCAACTCCATAGAAGAGAGACAGGCAGCCTCCTCCCCAACAATTCACTGCCTCTGAAAACCCTGTGGAGAGCCAGCTATGAGTTGATTCCAACTCAATGGTACACAACAACATTACTACTACATGGCAGCAATTTCTACCCATTAGGTGAGTACAGATCAAAAGTTAATTGTATACTAAACTCCTACGAGGAGGTGGGGAAAGCCTTACTCATATTATCATTAAGTATAAACTGGTACTGTATCTGAAGTGAGCAATTTAGCAATATCTATCAATATTATAATGAATTATTATTTTGATCCAGCACCTCCAATTTCACACACCTACTCATAAGGAGTGAATCACAACAAACTGGGGCTAACTCTGAGAAGAATGTGAATCCCAGTACATATGAGTGTGCTTATGCGAAACCTATACAAGAGGCAGT
Organism: Elephantulus edwardii; assembly: GCF_000299155.1. Lineage (NCBI taxonomy): Eukaryota > Metazoa > Chordata > Mammalia > Macroscelidea > Macroscelididae > Elephantulus > Elephantulus edwardii. Next base: position 9,326,941 of record NW_006399769.1, read on the forward strand.
CGTAAGAACAGAGCAAGGAGACGCTGCATGGTTCAAAATCAGGAAGGGTGTACGCCAGGGATGTATTCTGTCTCCATGCCTAAAAAATCTGTATGCAGAACAGATCATCTGGGACGCTCGGAGAAGGAATGCAGTATCAGGATTAGAGGAAGATGAATCAACAACCTGCATTATGAAGATGACACAACCCTGCTTGCTGAAACTGAGGAGGACCTGAAGTGCTTGCTGCAGAAGGTCAAGGACTGCAGCCTCCTATATGGATTGAAGCTCAAGCTCAACATCAAGAAAACAAAGATTCTCACCACTGGGCCAACTGGCAGCATCATTATGGATGGCGAAGAGAATGAGATTCTTAACAGTTTTAGTTTGCTTGGTTCCACAATCAACACTGTTCGTACCAGCAGCCGAGAAATAAAGAGACGAATTGCATTGGGAAAGTCAGCTGTGAGGGACCTCTCCAGAGTACTGAAGAGCAACATCAGGCTGCACTAAGCTGTGCCTGATACAGGCCACAGTCTTCACAATTGCATGCTATGCGTCAGAGAGCTGGGCAGTGATTAGGGATAATAGAAAGAGAATTGATACGTTGAGCTGTGGTGCTGGAGAAGAGTACTGAATATTCCAGGGACTGCTAGAACAAACAGGTTCGGCCTGGAGAGGGTGAAACCAGGCTGCTCTTTGGAGGCAAGGATTCTGAAGTTTCATCTGACATACTTGGGGCATGTTGCAAGAACAGTCCAGGCCTTGGAGAGGGACATCATGTTTGGGAGGGTAGAGGGACGGCGCAGGAGAGGAAGACCCTCGATGAGAAGGATCGATTCTGTGATCAGGGTACTGGGAGTAGGTGTGTCAGAGACAGTGAGGTTGGCACAGGATAGAGCAGAGTTTGGCTCTTGTACATAGGGTCACTAGGAGTCACAAGCAATTTGACGGCACATAACAACTTTTAAGGAATGATTATAAGATAGACAGTCACTTTTTTAAAGAGGTAGATTAACAGGCCCTTTTGCTTAATCTGTTTTCATTTAAAAAATGCTTCTGAAATCTGTTCACCATGGATGACCCTACTAAGAGCTAAAATACCAGTATCACAGCTTCTGGCAACACACAAGCTAAGTACAACAAACTGGCAGACGAAGGATGAAAATAGTATCTGCTGCAAAAGACTTCTTTAAGCATTCAAAAAGGCACGTCATTTTGATGACTAAGGTGTGCCTAAGTCAAGCCACGGTACTTTCTTCTTTATTATTATTATTATACTGATTTATTTACAAAATTTGAATACACTGTTTTTCAGACAAGATTTTTCCAATTTCCCTCACCTCCCCACCCATCAAATTGTACAACTCCAAGGTTAATCCCCCGCTCCCACCCTGCGCATCCTCATCCCTCCCTCTGCCTCCGCCCTCTCCCTCCCTTGGATCCTCATACTCATTCCACAATAATAACCTTTTACAATATTTTTCGTTGTGGAACTGAGTTAGCTCACTCATCATAATGTTCTCCAGTCCATCCCAAGTTAGATAATAATGAGCAAAATCATTGCTCCTGCATGCTGTGTAGTATTCCACTGTGTGAATGTACCATAATTTCTCAATCCATTTGACTATGGTTGGACATCTGGGCTGTTTTCATATTCTTGCAACAGTGAATAACACTGCTATTAACATTGCTGTACAAGTCTCTGCCTCAGTTCTCACTTTCTCAGGGTATATTCCAAGTAGTGGAATAGCTGGGTCATATGTAATTTCTATGTTCAGCTTTTTGAGGAAGCGTCAAACTGACTTCCAGAGTGGTTGTACCATTTTACAATCCAGCCAAAAACGTATAAGAGGTCCTATCTCACCACATCCTCTCCATCATTTATTACTTCCCGCCCTGTTAAACTTTGCCACTATTATTGGAGTGAGATGGTACCTCATTGTAGTTTTGATTTGCATCTCTCTTACTGTCAGTGATTTGGAGCATTTCTTCATGTGTCTGCTGGCCATTCAAGTATCTTCCTCTGTGAAAATTCTATGTCTTTGCCACAGTACTTTCAATCACTTCACAGGCGTGTGAAAGGTGTTCAACAAATAAAGGAGACTGAAGAATGCCTTTGAGTTATAGTCCAGAATATGGACTATCAGAAGACTAGAGATTTTTCTTAGAAGTACAGCGAGAACACTTTTTAAAAGTGAGGATGGAAAAGACTTCATCTGACATACCTAGGTATATTAGCAGGAGGAACCAGGGCATAAAGAAGGCATGATGCTCGGTAGAAAGGTAAGCAAAAAAAAGACAATGACCTTCACTGAAATGGACTGACATAGTACATTGGCTACAGCAACAGACTCAAACATAGCAACTGCGAGGAAAGTGCAGAAGCAGGCCTTGTACATGGCAAATGGCCTGACAGCACCATCCACATCAGGTTAAAGACACTACTGTTCTACAAGTGTTACATTTTAATCTACAAAACTGTGTGACAAGGGAGCTCTGGTGCCCTAGTGGCAAGAAACGGCACTGCAATCCCAGAGGTATAAAGTTTGAATCCACCAGATGCTAAGCTGGAGAAGGAGGGACAATCTCCTCCTGTACCAGTCAGATCCGATTTGATGGTACACACACAAAAATAATAAAATTTAAAACAAACAAACAGAAAAACTGTGTGACAGCAGAATATGAAAAACAAACTAATCTCAACAAAAGAGTCCACAAGAACACAACTAGAGCTGGTAAGCTAGTTCAATAAGGTAACAGAGACATTCAGATGGCTAACAAGCACATGAAGAAATGCTCAAAATCCCTAGCCCTAAGAGAGATGCAAATTAAAACAACTATGAGATATCATCTCAC
>NW_006399769.1:9330933-9340647 GCF_000299155.1 Elephantulus edwardii
CACTGTGGCAATTGGACAATTAAAACAGACATGGGGGTGGGAAAGAAGAACGAACTGGGGAGGAGGGTGGAGAAAACAGTGCAACAATGAATGAATGAAAACCAAAAATCTCTGTAAATGTTCATTAAAACTAATAAAATTTAATTAAAAAAAGACCATGTGTGTGTGTGCATGCACATACACACTACTGTGGGAAAAGATGTACTGTGAGCTTCCTTGATTGCTCTTGTTAAACTATGTCTCCAGGTTAGTCAGGCAAGTAACTTGTCTCATAAATTCCTACCATACTTCAATGTTCTTAATTTTTTTCTGTTCCCATACATGCCACTTCTCCTGTAAATCCCCAATTCAGTCAAAAGTAAGTGACACAATTCTTACTGAAAGAATAAAACTCCAGTATACAAAGATAGCTTAGTGAATTTATTTTTATCAGGTAGACTTAAAGGTTACTCAAAATTTCATTTTCTGACGTTTTACATTTCAAAATCACAAAAGTCATGAAAGAAAATGTATATAAATTTTTTAATGTAAAAAAAAAAAAATGCTCTAAACTTTCACCCAAATAACAAAATGCTACAAAAAAGAAAAAGTACATGGTAAGTATCTAAAATATGCAAAAGGTAGACAAGAAGAATACCAATGAAATGCTTCATTTTTTAAGACTCCATGGTCCTGAGCATGACACATGTATCTTAACCTAGTATCTTAATCTAAAAATCCTTTTCTAGAACCTCAAGAAAAAGAGAATTTCTTTTTTTTCCCTATTTTCAAGTCCTTGAAATTTCCATAGAGACAGACTTGGTTTGAAATACATGAACAGTGTGCTGGAATATAAAATATTGCTCCAGAAAAATGTCAGTTAATTTCAGGGTACTTCACTATTCCCAAAGAATAAACATGGCTTTCCCTTTCCTTCTCATTGAATTGTTTTCAAGCCTAAATCAAGCCTACTCTTTAACACATTTTCTGTGAAGAGGAGATGAAACCTGAAAATTATGCTGACATAGTGGTGAAAATAATTCCTAATCCAAAATCGGTATCTACCTTCACAAGTGTACCCACTAAGTCCTTCTTCCTACCAAGTTCTGAATACATGTTAGCCACCCACAGCTCCAATTCTACTTATGGTAAGCCCCTAAAAAAAATATTTCTTTTAAAACATAATGTGCTCTGGTTTTCAGATGTGATGGTTAAGATTCAAAGTCAGCTAGGCTGGGGCATGACTGATTCTACAAATATTATATAATCATCCTCAGTTTTGGTGGTCGGATATGAACAGTAAATTGAAAGGGAAATTCCTGAGGGTATAACCTGCATCCTACATATATGGATATTCTGACAAATCCAACTCTATCTAGGTCCTGCATCTCACTCTTCATGCTCTGACATCCAGTTTGTAAGATGTGAACCAGAAGTCTACCATCTGATGTGCCAAATTTGGATCTGTCCATTTCTGCAATCATAGAAGTCAGAAGCCTCCAGTTTGATGCTTAGACCACAGATTTGGGACCTGCCTGGCTCCACAACTTCATAATCCATTCCATGGTGGGGGGAGGATTCTATCTATATATGTTTATGAATACATCATTGCTTTTGTTTCTCAAGAGAACCCAGCATAAAACAATAAGTATCAAATGTGATTCAAAACAAAAATCATCAAGATGTGTATAATGGTATAGTAGGCTGATTGTTCAACAGTTTTCCTAGCCATTCATTGGCTTTGACAACTGCCACACAGCTGTGCAAGATTATACTGGAGAGATGAATGAAGTGAACAGCACTTTATGGATGGAAGCATGCAAATAAAGTATATACACTATTAATGAGGGCATTGATCATCCTGCCACCCTGCCAGGCTTACTGAGAGCAGGTCCAGAGACAGATAAGGAAAATCTCACTAGCAGCAGAAGAATGAGAGAGTCTACCATGATTCCACCTTCTACCAGGGATTCCTACGTGAGTCAGAGCAGAACCTAGAAAGAAGCAGTAGCAGAGAACAAGAGACCAAAATGACAGAGCTGAGCAGGGACTGCCACCCCGCAGGTCACAAGGCAGAGCCTCTACCCAAGCTTGCTGAGGGCTGGTGGGGGAAAAAAACACCATAACTGACAGGATTTAAAAGCTCTGTAACACCAGCCTAAAGACACAAGGCTGAAAGTCAAATAATCTGCAATCACAACCTGAGAAGGTGTCCTGACTAAAGAACTGGTTTTTGTGTTCTATATGAACTATAATTTAATAATTTCCCTGATAAAATGCACAGTCATAGGGTCTGGGAGTTGTGTGTGTCCACTGCATTGGGTTACTCAACTCAGCTGCAGTGCAGCAAGCACCCTGGGTGGGATGGAGTTATTGTTGTTGTTCTATATTATGGAGTCAGGAATGACCCACAGATGACGCTCCAGCTGGTTTTCATAGGCAGTAAATCACATGGGAAGAGATTGCCCATCTTTCTTGTGTGGGTCAGCTGGTGAATTCTAACCACATGCCTTCAGTTTGGCTGCATAGCTCCTTTCCACTAAGCCACCAGAGAAGGGATAGTAGGTGTTACTAATAACAGGAGGAGGTTAGGGAAGTATAGGAGCATGTCTGACCTCACAGAAATCAGTTTTGTGTTCTAGATGTTGTGGATGAACATTGCTTCCCCTTGTGGAGTCAGTGGAGGCCACATGAAGCTGGTCTTCACTAGCCACATTTTTTTTACAATATTCTGAATAGTTCAGATCTGGCTAGTACCTAGTAAGAAGCCACTGATCTGGCTAATGCCTTTTTCTTATTCCAGTTTCAAAGAAACAACAGAATCCATTTCCCTGGAACAATCAAGGCCAGCTACACACTTGCACTGTCTTACCTCAAGGGAATATCAACTCTCCAACACCATTATAATTTAAGTCTCAACTGCCTTTCCCTTCCACAAAAACCTCACACAAGTTCATTAAATCAATGGAAATGTGTTGATTGGATCTAATAAAGAATTACCAATTACACTAGACTTACAGGTAAGACATCTGTGAGCTATGAGGTCTGAAAAAAAAATCAGCTGCTTTCCAAATTGGTGAAATTTCAAAGCGTTTTAACTTCCAGTAATACTAGGCAGATGGCAGTTCAGATCCTCTTCAACCAAGATACCAAGAAAACAAGATAACAGAAAAACAAGATAAATATAGACAATAATCTTAAAATTCAGCAGAAAAGATAAAGTAGTACAAATGCCAACTGAAGGATGAAAGTAAATGAAAATATCAAATAAGGAGGCAAACTATGCCACAAACTACAAACAGCATGACACTGTGTGTGGTTAGTTTGTATGTTTTTGAGCAGCTTCCTGATCAGTATGGGAAGCCAAGACTTCAATGATAACAACAGCAGCTGGCCGACAAAAAGTTCAATCTCCCCTCTATTCCTCACATCCTGTCAGAATCAGGGGAATGACTCCCCAGTCCACACCCCAAACAGTAGCAGGCAGTTCTCTTGCCCCCAAGCCAATTTGGCCTGAGGCCAGGCTTGCACCATGTTCTATCTCTATGTGGTCGCACTCAGCTTTATTTACATTTAGAGTCTGCTCTGAAAGCTGGCAATCCATAATGAACCTGACCTGCAACCAACACCTGGACTTCTGGGAATATCACCTCTGGCTACAGTTCTTGCCTCTCACTAGGTACCTTGTAGATTCCATGCCCACTACATCACACGAACACTTGGAGCTCGACACCCTCCTTGGGCAAATTTGGCAATGACACTTGCTTCATTCTACCAAAGTGTGGCACCACTTACTAGGTACCCTCACCTCACCTATCCCCTAGACTGGTAAAGAAACCATCCCTGGTCAAATGGAATGCCCTGGATACCTCAGAAACCAGCAGTAACTCTATTCTAGGTCAAATGTCCTTTCCCATGATGCTCCCTAGATCAGAAGAGATAATGTCTGTGGCCTAGACACATTTTGAATCCTTAGCCACTTCACAAATGAGCAGAAATCTGCTAACTGAAGCCTAAACCCAACCTTCTACTAGACTAACAGAAACACTGTCCTAGACCAGACAACTTGTCTTCACCCTCTACAACTGTAGCAAAAGAATCAGAGGACCAGCCACACATCCTCTTCAATGTCCTTCTTTCCTCTTGTGTTTTCCATTGCTTTCAAGTGGTTTTGTTTTCATTTTTCTTGTTTCCCTTCTCTAATTTCTTCTTGTTTCTGACTTTCTCTTTAGCTTTATTTCCTCTTCCCCTGGCTTGCCATTTTTCTTCTTTGGCTATCTATTCTAGTTCTCTTTCCCTTTAAACTCCTCTCAGTATGTCTTTTTCCTTTCACTATCCAACCTTTTTTAGGTGTTTTGTTGTTGTTGTTGGCTGTGTTTTCTGTGGTGCATGTGGTTGATAATTTTAAATGGTTTTCTTAGCCGCTGGCTTTGATTTTCACTACATGGCAAGGTAAGAGTATATCAAGGAGGTGAACAAAAGCTTTTGGATTGTTGTTATATGCCACTGAGTCAACTGTGATTCACAGCACTCCTATGAATAGAGGATGTACTGTGCCATCCTTACTATCAGACACATGTGAGCCCATTATTATAGTCACTGTATCAATTAATCTTGTTGAGAGTCTTCCTCTCTCTCATACTGACCCTCCACCTTCCCAAGCATTATGTCTCTCTCCAACAGACCCCTCCTAACAACAGGCCCAATGCAAAGGCTGTGAAAATTAGTTTCATCATCCTTGTCTCCAAAGAGCATCCTGATTTCTCCATAGACCTGTATGTTCTCTTAACAGTCCATGGGATATTCAATACTCTTCTTCAACACCATAACTCAAAGGCATTAATTCTCCTGTCATCTTAAGTCACTGTTCAACTTTCACATGCATACAAGCAAGTGAGAAGACCACAGTTTGGATCAGGTTTACCAAAGTCTTTAAATTGACATCAATTTTATAAATACTCTGGAGAGGTCCCTTACAGCAGATTTTCCTAATGCACACTCATCTTTAGGTTTGTTGACTGTTGGTACCAAGGGTGTTGACTATAGATCCAAGTAAGAGGAAGTTGTTGACAATTTAAATTTTTTCCCCATCTACCATGTTGCCTATTGACCTGATGACAAGGATTTTTGTTTTCTTAATGTTTAGATCTTCTGCAGCAAGCACTTCAAGTCCTTCTTTATTTCAGTGAGCAAGGCTGTGTCATCTGCATATTACAAGGTACTGATGAGCTGTCCTCTGATCCTGACGTCAAATTCTTCTTCATAAAGCCCAGCTTCTCAAACTATTTGCTCAGCATACAGATTTAACAGGTATAGTGAAAGGAAAAATTCCTGACACACATCCTTACTGATTTTAACCCCATACAGTGATCCCTTGCTCTGTTCAAACTTGGTCTAGGTATAGGTTTCACATGAGCATAATTAAGTGTTCTGGGATTCCCATTCTTCTTAGTGTTGGCCATAATGTATTATGAGCTACACAGTCACAGGCCTTTGCATAGTCAATAAAACATAGACATCTTTTTCGTATTCTCTACTTTCAGCCAAGAGCCATCTGACATTAGTACTGACATCCCTGATGCCATGGCCTCTTCCAAATGCAGTTTGAATTTCTGACAGATTTCCATCAGCGTACTTTTTTCTAGACATTTCTTAATAATTTTCAGCAAGGTTTCTCTTGCGTTGATGTTAATAACATTGTTCAATAATTTCCACATTCTGTTGGATCAACTTTTTTGGCAGTGGAAATAAATATATAAGAACATGCAAAATGTGTAGATTACTAATAAGGGAATTGGCCAGTCTTACCATCCTACCACAATTACAGTGAGGTGTAGAATCACAAAAAGAAATGCTGTTAGCAGCAAGAAGGAAGAAGTGGAGAGTCTATCTGAACCAAATTTCTGCAAAAGTCAGACCTTGACAAGAGCAATAGCAGCAGCTGCTGCTGCAGCAGTGGTACTGATCCAGAAACTAATAGAAGACAGAGGGATTAGGGACTGTCCCAGAACAAACCTAGAGCGAGGAGGCTCTGCCTTCATTTGCTCTCTGCATGGAGGATGATGCCTTAACTGGCAGGAATGAGAAAGAGCAGTGCCAGGCACTGGGGTGGCATAATCCATGGAGTGGCATGGCTAACACAAGGCTACGCCTCCCTAGCAGTTTGACTCCAGCAGCATCTCCATAGAAAAAATGGGCTCTGTCCTCACAGGAGATTTATAACCTCTAAAACCTGCTGGAGGGTCAGTTATAAGTCAGTTCCTATTCAATGGTAATGACTTTTTTTAGAAAGAAAGCTATGTAATACAGGCCTACAGCTGACAGACTGAAGGTCAAAAGGCCAGTGAGTACACCCAAATATTATCATGGTTTAAGAGCTGTATTCTGTTTCTAATCTGAATTGTAAACTTTTCTCCAATAAATTCCATTAACTGTGAATATTGTCAGCAAGTGTTGTGTGGCCAAGAGGACAGAGTAGATGACCAAGAAGGTGGGCAGGCAAAGAGCCTGAGAGGAATGGTAGGGCATGGACCAAGCAGAAGTCAGTGGAGAACCTGGGGGTATGTCTGACTTGATGGGAACCAATTTTGTGCTGTGCATGCCACAATAGAGACTGTTCCTGTGGAATTAGGAGAGGTCAGACAAGGAAGCCTTCCATTCTTTTTACATTTGTTTCCACTTTTTTGTGCCCCACTTTGCTACAGATAGCAACAGTATCCACAGAGCTCAGCCCCACATGTAACACTTGCAGCTTCACCCAGTGGGCAAGAATAAAAGACAGTTTCTGCTTCACCTGATCCTAATGCAAACACCAGCCCAGTCTGCGAGACCGCCTGCCCTCAGCTGTTCTATACAAACACAGAACAGAGAATACATACATCTCCATCCTCTATCATATCCACCAGAAAACAGGAAGTGAAACACTAAGAACTGCAGACAGAACAAGGTACAAAAAACATTCCCACAACTCAGATATGTGAAAACAATACAAAGACACCACTGCCATGTTTCAGAGAAAGTGAAAATCATTCCAAAAAATCAGGTTATGATGGCACAAAAAAGTAACCAAGCTATAGAACCAGTAAATCTTTCAGTGGAAAAAAAGCTACTGGAATGTAATGATAAAGGAGTTTTTTTTTAAGACACAAAAGTTTCTACAGTAGAGTAAGGAAAACATAAGACAATTTGAAAAGAACAATGCAAGACCAAATAAACAAAACAAATAGAAAATTAGAAGCCATTCCAATCCAGAAAACTGAGAAGCCTATCTTCAGGTAAAATAGCCGACAACAGAGAGGGCAGTCTAGACCCTCTGCACTGAAACAACAAAATCAAAGGCCTCAGATGTGGATGATAACTCTGGAATCTGTCTTTAAAAACAAGAGACAACAAGGATTGAATATGAAAGAAAAAAAGAAAATGAACTTGGGAGAGGGAAAGGGAGAGGGAGGGAGGAAAACGTGTCACAATGAATGAATTAAAATCCAACTTTTTGGAAAACTTTCATTAAAATCACAATTAAAAATTTTATTATTTAAAAAACAAAAAAAATAAAGTAATACTTTAAACATTGGCTGAAGGAAGAAATGCAATGAAAACATCAAGCAAGGAGACTGAGCACAGCACTGTTAACAGTGCAGCCACCACAGAGTTATGCGTTCAGCTCTGCACTCAGTCTAGTACAGGGAGCAAGTAGACTAAGCCAATCCTGAGATTTCTGGAAGCACCACCTCTGACTGAGGTCCTTACCTTTAACTGCACACACTTCACAACATAAGCCACAGGCACAATTACTTAGAGCAGTGGACGATCCTTGAGGATTTCAGGTCAGAAGTAACTGTCTCTCATACTAGCCATCCCTAACTGGATAACTTACCTGCACCCATGCCCTAGAATGACAGAGCCTATTCCCCGTTGAGCCCACGTTTCTCAAAGGTCAGTGGAAGTTCTGCTGTTGGAAGAGATGCTTCTAGAGGCTAGGTCACATCGACTCTCACCTGATTGGATACCCCAGTGCCAACACTCTGCTGGACTGGCAGACACATTATCCCAGGCTAGACATCATGCCTCCACCCATCAGTGACCAGCAGTAACAAAACCACCAACCAGGTCCCTGGTTCATTTTCCTCTATGGTCCTTCCTTTTTTCTTTTTCGTTTTTATTTCCTGTAACTTCCTGGATTTTAGTTTGTTGTTAGGTGCCTTCAAATATGAACCATACGCGACCCTATGAACAACAGATCTGAACTCTGTCCTATCTGGTGCCATTCATCAATCCACCAGGTAGAGAGTCTTCTTCCCCTTTGCTGACCCTTCAAAACATCATGTCCTTCTCCAAGGAAGAGCCTCTCTGAGACACATGTCCAAAGTATATAGATACCAACTTGTTTCAATTAACAGATGCAACTCTGGATGTGCTCACCAGTCTTATACCACATGACTAACTGATGCCAGGATCTTTATGTAATTGTGGATTTTTGTTTTAGTTTTTTTGTTTGTTTATTATTTTTCCTTTATTCTATAACTTTCTATCTTCTCTCTAGCTATAACCATATCCTTTGCTGATCTTTTTTCTCTAGCTCTCTCCTTTGTTTCCTCTTTTCCCCAGAAAATATGGTATATTAACACAATATATGTACCATTAAAAACAATAAGAATTCGAGAAATACTGTGTAACATGGATGCATCTAGAGAACATTATCTAAATGAAATTAAGTCAGTCACAAAAGGGCAGATACCATATTAAGACCACTGTTATAAAAAGCTAAGGACTCTTTCTAAGAAGATGATGCAAGAAGTGAAGAAGGAAGTCTCTGTCCCTCCCAAAGCAAAGGCGTTAAAGGCCAAGAAGGCAGTCCTGAAGGGCATCCACTGCCAAAAAAAAAAAGAAGATTCGCATGTCACCCACCCTTTGGTGGCCTAAGACGCTGAGACTCCGAAGGCAACCCAAATACCCCAGGAAGAACACCCCCGGGAGAAACAAGCTTGACCACTATGCCATCATCAAGTTTCCCCTGACCACTGACTCAGACATGAAGGAGACAGAAGATACCAACACACTTGTGTTCATTGTAGATGTCAAGACCAACAAACACCAGATCAAACAAGCTGTGAAGAAACCCTATGACACTGATGTGGCTAAGGTCAACACCTTGATTGGGCCTGATGGGGAGAAGGAAGCCTATGTTTGACTTGCTCCTGACTCTTATGCTTTGAATATTGCAAACAAAACTGGCATCATCTAAACTGAGTTCAGCTGGCTAATTCTAAATACAAATTTTTCTCACCACTATAAATAAATAAATAGCTAAGGAATAGTTTAGACACAGCTAGAATCACTCTTTAATGACTCCTCAAGAATGAGGAGGGAGAGAGGAGGGGAGTAAAAATTAGTAACTATATAAAAGGTACATATTAAGGTAAGTGAAAGGCAAGGCAATATCCAACAAGGGGCTGATCAACACAATACCACTAAAGAAAGGGAAGAAAGACACAAATAGAGATAGAAGCAGCAATGGAAATCAGAATTACAGGACGGAAGTGGAAAACGTATGATTACACTGTCATTATTTAATGCTACGAAATAAATATGTATGAATAATTGGAAAATTAGTTGAATGAAAAATTAACTTGCTTCGTAAACTTTCACGCAAATCGCATTTTAAAAAATAAAAACAAATAAAAATAAAGAGCAATTATTTTTATCTCATACATGATAAATACATTCTGTATGTGT
>NW_006399769.1:9341077-9343078 GCF_000299155.1 Elephantulus edwardii
CGCTGTCCCTCCACCCTCCCAAGCATGATGTCCCTCTCCAAGGACCTGTCCCTCCTTACAACATGTCCAAAGTATGTCAGCTGAAGCCCCAGAATCTTTGCCTCCAAGGAATAGCCCGGTTTAACCCTCTCCATCTGTTTTCTTGACAGTCCATGGCATACTATGACATATTTTGTAGTAGGGAAAAAAATAAGTGTCTTTTAAAATGGAGTATTTATATTCTATGATTGTCTTCTTTCTCAGAATTTCTTTTCCTGGTATGGCTTGGGTATTGATTTCAAAAATCAAAGGTGCTAAAAGCATCTCAGTCTGTTGATGGGAGGAAAGTGGGGGACAGGGGTGACTACAATAGTGATTACAGAAAAAAAGGAGTGCTATAACAATTTTCCAAATCTCATTCACTCATTCATTACTCTTCAGTCAGAACAAACTCGCAGCTGAAGCTCCAGCAGGCTTTTAGAGGCTGTAAATCTCATGGGAGGAGACTCGTCATCTTTCATTTTAACTTATTAATAAACACACATTGTTGTTGCTAGGTGTCACCAGGTCGGCTACTACTTAAAGTGGTCTTAGGACTAACAAAAGATCAGAATCATGCCCTGTCCTGCTCCATCCCCACAATCTCTGATATGGTCTAACCCACTGTTACAGTCATTTTGGTAACTTATCTTGTTCCTCTCTTTCACTGACTCTCCACATTTCCCAAGATATGATGTCTTTTTCCAAGGGCTGGTCCCTCTTTAGGTGAGATGAAATTTCACCCTCCTGGTCTCTGAAGGGCAGCCTGGTTGCATTCCCTCCAAGACAAATTTGTTTGTTATTCTGACAATTTATGGGATATTTAGTATTCTTCAGCACTAAAACTAAAAATCTATTCTCTGTTATCCTTATACATTGTCCAACTTTCAGATGCACAGGAAGCAACCGAAAAGACCATGACAAAATAAACCAAAAGAAAAGAAAATTGTTTTAAAGATCATGGTTGGATCAAGCACATCTTGGTCTCTGAACGTCATTGCTCTTTAACACAATGGAGATGTCCTTGACAGCAGATTTTCCCAATGCAACTGTCTTTTGATTTCTTGACTGCTGTTATGATGGGTGGTGACTGTGGACCCAAGTAAAATGAAACCCTTGATAACATCAATCTTTTCTCCATCTATCATGACATTGCCTACTAGTCTAGTGGTGAGAATTTTTGTTTTGTTGAGATATAATTCATACTCAAGTCACTGATTTTCAGCAGCAAGTATTTCAAGTGCTTACTTTCAGTAAGCAAGGTTGTATCATCTACATAATATAGGCTGTTGATGAGTGTCCCTCCAATCCTGATGCCACATTCTTCTTCATATAGTCCAGATTATCAAATTATTTGCTCAATATATAGATTAAATAGGTATGAAGAAATAATACAACAATGCGTTCCGGTAGCTTCTGTGATAAGGAGTTGGGCTGACAACTCAAAGACACGAGATTCAAGTGCGCAAGCTGTTCTTCTGAGAAGGCGAGTAATCTCCTTCAATGTGATTCAGCCTTTGAAAACCTGCTGGAGTGTCAACTATCAGTCAGTTCTGACTCAACAACACGTAACAACATTAAACATATGTTGTTGTTGTTATTGTTGTTAAATGTTGTAGAGTCATAGACAACTCATAGCAACCCTATGAACAAAAGACCTGAACACATGTATAACTTTCATTGTTTCTCCATGTTCATAGTTTCTGGAGACAAGTCATTTCGGAAATGGATGCCACTCTGCTTCCAAGAGTGTTTTAATTGGGAAGCTCCACCAAACACTACCCACCATGGGTAACCATTTTCGCATTTGACACATCAGTATCACAGTGTTCAGCATCACAGCAACCACGAGTTACCTCTGTACAGCAAATGGACAGACCAGTGCTATACCACTTAGAAGAATGTCTGACCAAAAACAATTAAAACCAGGCCTGAGGGCCACAGATTAAAATCACACACCTTTTGTCTTGGTAGCGTAACATT
>NW_006399769.1:9343183-9355492 GCF_000299155.1 Elephantulus edwardii
ACAAGTATTTTTCTCTCATAAACAGAAAAAAATGTTAGGTTTTTAAATATTTTTTTTTTAATTTCAAGAAAAAGACAACTTACTTGCATGTTTGTCTGCAAGCATTATAAGAGTGTTGGAAATATCTCGTCGTCTATAAAAGCATACTACTTTTGCTTCCACGTTGCCACTTGCAGTCTAAGAAATAAGAAAAATAAATGTCACCATACTGATTATTAAATTGAATCGTTCATAAAATAAAATACTTCTCAATTATAAGATCACGCCACAATTTATACTGTGCCAACCACCACCGCAGAGCTAAATAATTCAAATTAAGAATGGTCAGGTCAAATAAAACTATAATGTCAAACACAAAATTATTCACTGGCATCAATTAAGTTAAAACAGTTAGACTGTTTTAATGACTTAAGTCAGCCACAGTTAACTCTGATTAGGTTTAATCTAAAAAATTGTAAAGGTCATCTTTAAGATACTTAGTCATATTTCTCTAAACCCATTATCAGAAAAACAAGCTAACCTCCCCCGGCCCTCCCCACTCTCCCCAATAGTGAAGGTCTCTCTCTAGCAGTGGAACAGCCCTTATAAATGATGGGTATAAAGCACTTCCCACCCAAGGTAGTCTATGAATCCATAACAGTCAACATTCTTAGTGGTATTCAGTTTATCTTCACATATGAAAGTATTAAGAACCTTGAGTTATGAATACTGAAGCATAGTTCTTTTTCGACTACAGTCTAGAATACAATCAATATTCAGTTAGGTAGTAATTTACTGCAGCTGAGGCCTGCTTCCTAGTATCCAATTCTCTTTGCATTCTGAGAACTTTCAAGGTCAATCACTGCTTTCACGGCTGCTTATAAAAACAAAGAGATGACAATAAAAAGCTATTGTGATTCCTATTTTCAAATAAATTTGAGAACAAGTTTCTAGAATTTCTCTGTACCTACAAACATATTCAAGTATAAAGAAATAAAAACATGTATATGGTGCAGATATTTAAATCTTGTGAAGTTCAGCAGCAGTATTTTAGAGTGACAGACGTCCAGTGCCCCTGAGTCAACGACATTTGACAATGAGCCTATGAACAACACACTGGAACCTTGCTACATGCTGCACCATGCTCATGATCTCTGTCAGGTTAAGGCCACTGGCAACTACTGTGCAATCTATTGTGTGAGGTCCCTTCTCTTTTCCCTGACAGTCCCCTTTCCCCAGAATGAAGTGGTCTTCCATTTCTACAGAGAGATAGGTCTGTAGAAATATTCCTCCTTAAAATGGAAATACTAAATCCTAACCAAAAATGCTTCTACATTTCATAATACTGTGATCAAATACATCCTCCAGAAGTAATGATCCAGCAATCTGCTAAATGAGCAGGCCAATATTTCCATGTAAATAAAATCAATGGCTTCAACTTTAAGTTCTTTTTCATTTTTGTCTTCCTGAGTTAAAATCACGTTAAAAATTCAAAGCAAGAGTTAGAAAGCATAGTTTTTCTGCCTCATCAACAAGGTTCTACAATAGGGATGCTCCACAAAGCTAATTAAATACTTATTTAAATATGCTTATGGTAGCATAAGGGCTTAATTTCAAATATTCTTTTCTGGCCCATGCACACACCAAAATATTGGCTACTACGTAGTTTATAACTATAGTATTCCACTTTCTCTCTACCTTACACAGACACACAACACTTCAAGCATTCCTGTACCACTCAGATACTCAAATTATGGTCCCCTGCCCAGTATGAAGCCACAACCATGTATAATGAAATAAGTACAGAAATTGAAAGTGAGCATATTATAGCAATTGACAAGAGTTCATTTTATACCTACTGAATCTAATTTTAAAAATTGAGGCTTGTATTTTGTTTTATTTTCTTTTATTGTTTTTTTGTGTGTGTACCGTCAAATCAGATCTGAATGGTACAGGAGGAGATTGTCCCTTCTTCTCCAGCAGAGCATCTGGTGGATTCGAACCACATACCTCTGGGATTGCAGTGCAGCTTCTTGCCACTAGGCCACCAGAGCTCCCTGAGGCTTGTATTTTTTACAGGTCATTTTGGAATTTCATTGTTCTGTTATTTTCTCACTTTTTAAATATTTTCTATTTTTTATTTTATTAAAGTAGCAGTTTGAAAATTTCTAAGTTTCAATTCACGACAAATAGTTTAAGAAGCAATACTCTATATTTAAAAATCTGGTTATTTTTTCCCCTCAGCAAGTGTCTTCTGGGCACCGATTATGTGCCAAACAATGTGCTAAGCACTGAGGTCACCTGTCCTGTCCTCAGAAGGCTTCCTTCTGCAAGGATGCACATCCAAACACACACATCACCTCATCTGATTAATGAAACTTTCTCAACAATTCTCTCTGGTGAAAAGATAAAGATAAAAAACTATTTCTGATTTCCCACAGTATTTTCAGTCTTAATTTCCTTTATTCTTTCCTTTTCCTGCAGACTCTACTTCTTGCTCAAGGAAAGAGTCTGTTGGAAAGGAGAAACAGGTTTGTTTGAAGGTTCTCTGACTTGAGTAGCTCAGAAGAAATTAAAAAATATCATCAGGAGAAGCCCTGTGAGCAGAACATTTTCAGGAGAAAAAAAAAAGGTCATGGGCAAATCCACAGACATAAAGAATCATCAACAATGAACATACATTTCTCCTGAGATGTTCCTCCATTTATGTTAGTCCCTTAAATGTCTATTTTCACAAACACAAAAATATCTTCAAGGAACAAAGGGCTTTTTTTAAGCTCTAAAATCATTACATTCTTCCACATACTCTTTTTTTATTTCAATTTCCATTTCAGAAAGTCTACGGTTTGTGCAGATGGGGAAAAGTATAAAGAAGGACTTTGTTTTGCTAATTTCTACTCAGCTCCCAAGGTTCTAAACTTGGGTTTCATGAAAACCTTTAAGGTACTCCCATAAATTGAGTGCAGAATTGAAGTACAAATGTAGGATTTGGAGAAGATCTATTTGCATGGGACAAAAATCATCAAACTCCCCTGTACCTCTCAAAATATGACAATAAACATAAAAGCAAATCTCAAGGAGCTCCAGTGGCCTAGTGGCAAAGAAGCTACATTGCAATCCCGAAGGCACGCAGTTTAAATCCACCAGATGCTCTGTGGAGAAAGAGGGGCAATCTCCTGTGCCAGTCGGATCCAATTCAATGGTATGTACACACAAAAAAGGTGAATCTCACAGCAACTTAAATGGCTAACAGTAAAATATACAGACTATGATAACAACATGCAGTTGTATTTCACATAATATATACAACACACACACACAAAATCTCACAGGTATAATCAATCAAAAACAAACATGACACATTTTCCTACAAAAATAACTTTCACATTTCTTAAGACTTTATTTTTTTTAAGAAAACTTCACTATTACTTACAAAACGTTTTTTTGTAGCCTATGTGCAAACTCAGTCTTTAGAAGCAATAGCAACACTACTCTGGAACAAATTCAGAAAGTGGCTAAAGAGAACTTACCAACAAGGGTTTTTTGTTGTTTTATTTTTTAAATATTTTTTGTGTGTGTATGTATACCGTCAAATCGGATCTAACTGGTACAGGAGGAAACTGTTCCTCCTTATCCACCAGATGCTCTTTTCCACTTTAACCTTATATTCTTCCCCTGAAAGACAGTCTTTATTTTATCTGAGCACAAATCAGGCGAGAGGAGGAAAGGGAGTATAAAATAGTGTTAAGCTATTTTCATATGTAAAGAACTTAGTTTTGCATCTAAAAGTTCCCAAAACTTTTAGAAGGGAAAATTTAAACATAAATCTGTTACTAAATAAAAGAAATAGTAGAGTTCTGCTAACGTTGAAAAGGAAGCAATTCAATAAGAATTTGTTTTTAAAACAGAAGACCATCCCATAAATGAATTTTCTTTAAAATGATGCTTGACAGCAATTCTAAGAATTTTGTCAAAAACAGTAAATTCTATTTAGAGTCTTGTTAAAAATAGATTAATGTCCCTTCTTTCCCTAACTTATTAGGTCACAGCATATGAGTTACATTTTACTTAAATAAATAACATGGATTTACCAGTCATACAAACCTTCCCATGTAGAAAAGTCCATTTTACGGATCTTGTGGTCCTTCCTCCTTCTCACTCTGTAAGTCTAAACTTCAATGCCCTTAACATCCCTCCCTGTCTCACCTAAAGGAAGGGAGCTCTGTTATTTACTATGCTAAGTCTATTGCTTATTTCCTTCTTATAAGTTAATACAATTTATCAGTTTCTTTATGCCTGTTTATTTATCTTTGCACGTGTTTATCAAATGGAAATAAAGACTCTTTGAGGACAGACACCACCTCTGTCTGGTTCACTGTCCTATTTCTAAGCTTGGGACAATACTTGGTACAAGTATGTGTTTAATAAACAGTTAACGTTTTAAAAAGGAGATGTCTTTTCCCACCTCACTTCTCAGTCTCAGAACTCCGGTGGCCCAGTCCACAGACAGTTGCACTCCTAACCTAAGTGTCACTCATGGCTCTCTGCCAGTTCAACTCTGCCAGCAGCACTGTGAGAGAAAGATGGGCAACCAACATTTATACAACTGACAGTCTCCAAAAACCCACTGCAGGACAAGCTATGAGCTGGCTGTAACTCAACAGAAATAAGTCTGATTTTTCCACACAGCTTCAGAAATACTTAACCTATTTAAGTGTTTAGTATTTAACAAGTCCATCTGTTCTTATTTACTAAGACTCCATCCATTCTTTAACATTACAGTTTCATCTCTTACAGAGTTACAGTTCAGTTATCCCAGGTCCCTGAGGAATACTATTATAGTAATGACAGCTGAAAGCAGGCAAGGAGGAGTAAGGAAGGGGGGGAACACTTTACAAGTGAATGGTAGGTAATAAAAGGGAAAAGGAGTGTGAAAGGATTCAGATTCAAGCTACAAGTATAACCCTGTGTGCCTCATAAGGATTCATGATTTATCTACTTTAAAGGTTTTAGGTTATTGTGAGACTTAAAAAAGATAACAAATGTGAATCCTCAGATTATATGCTTTCACAGCACCATGCTATGACATTTATAAAGCTAGAACTGCAATTCTACTTTTATTTGTGGGATCATTTAGCCGATGTCTGCCTTCCCTGCTAAATCACTGTTCACCTTTGCATCCCTAGTGTAGCTAAAAGTGTCTGATGGGTAGTAAGTCAAGAAATATTTCTAAAGTGAATTAATCAAAGAAATTTACTTTTCAAACAATAAAGCCATGTACAAGTGTTAACATCAGACATTTGAGAAATTAACAAATATTTAATTCAAAATAATAAAAATGCTGTTTTGGTTACTACCACTATGTAACAGGTTTGGGGGTCAGGGAGTGTTATGCCTCCCTCTTCATTTTTGTTTCTCAGAAGTGTCTTGCTTATTTGGGGTCTCATTCCTCTCCAGATAAACTTAATAATTTCCCTTTCAATCTCCTTGAAAAATGAATTTAGTATCTGTATTGGTACTGTGTTGAATATATAGACTGCTTGGGGTAGGACTGCCATTTTTACAACATTGAGTCTTTCTATCCATGAACAGGGCACATTTTTCCATTTCTTTAGGTCTTTTATTGTGTCTTGCAGAAATGTGTTATATATTGTTGGTGGGATTGTAAAATGGTACAACCATTCTGGAAGGCAGTTTGGCACTTCCTCAAAAAGCTGAACATAGGAATTCCATATGACTCAGCTATTCCATTACTTGAAGTACCCCCAAGAAAATGAGGCTCAAACAGAAGCTTGTACACCAATGTTCATAGCAGCTCATTATTCACCATTGCAAGAACATGGAAAGAGCCCAGATATCCAACCACAAATGAATAGATTGAGAAGTTGTGGTACATTCATTCATACAATGGAATACTATACAGCACACAGGAGCAATCATTTTGTAAATTACTACCTAACTTGGGAGGGACTGGAGAGAATTATGCTGAGTGAACTAAATCAGTACCACAAGGAGAAATACTGTATAAAATCATTATTATAGAATGAGTATGAGGATCCAAGGGGAGACAGGGTGGAAAAGGAGATGGAGAGAAGTGAGGATGGGCGAGGGGGGTGGTGTTAATCATAAGGTTGCACAATTCAATGGGTGAGGGGGGTGAAGGAAATGGCAAGGATCCTTTGTGAAAAACAATATATTTAAACTTTGTAAATAAATCAGTATAAAATATTTAAACAACAAAAAACAAAAACACATAAAAATGGTCCAGGAGAGTGGTTGAACCCCAGAGACCATGGTCTCTAGTCATCCTTCAAATAACAAACAAAACCAAACCCTGTGGCTCAACTTTCAGAAAAACAGGCCTATAATGTGACAGTGACCTCACCAAATTGCTATGGAGAAATGATGTCAGTTTGAGGACTAAGACGTGTCTGATTTAGGGCATGATCTATTCAATCCCTCACTACGCATCTGAGAGCTGGACACTGACTACGGATAGCAGAAGAACTGATGCCTTTGAGCTGTGGTGTTCGAGAAGAGTGCTGAATATCTCATGGTCTGCCAAAAGAACAGTTATGTCTCGGAGAAAGCACAGCCAGAATGCTCCCTGGAGACAAAGATGACATAGCTTCAACTCACATACTTTGGGTATACTGTTAGAAGAGGCTATTCTCTGGAGAGGAACATCATGCTTAGAAAGTTATCAGTGAAAGAGAGACCCTCAACCAGACAGACTGACACAATGATTGTCGCAATGAGCTCAAGTAGGTCAGAGATTGTGAGGATGGCACAGGATAGGACAAGGTTCAGATCTATTGTTTGTAGGGGCACTACGAGTAGTACTCAACTCCACGGCACCTAATGGCAAGAGGTGACAGGTACCTAGCTTACATAAGGAATACTGATGACAATAACACCAGGACAGTGACTGACACAGGAGGAAAATGTCCATCTCTCTCCCAAGGAGCAACTAGTTGGTGGATTCAAACTGCCTGCCTTTGGGTTGGCACCACAAGGCCACGAGAGCTCTCTTTTTACCAACTATGGTAGTAGTTATGTGTCATCGAGTAAACTACAGCTCACTGACCCTATGAACTAGAGATCTGAATCCAGTCCTATCCTATACAATCTTCATCAATTCTGACACACTTAAGCCCACTGCTGTAGTAATTGGGTCAATTTATCTCATGGAGGGCCAATCCCTCCCTCTCTTGCTGACCTTCCACCTTTCCTCGCATAATGCCCCTTTCCTACCCCCAAGTACGTGAGACAAAGCTTCGCCATCCTGGTCTCCAAGGAGTAATCTGGCTGGACCTTCTCCAAGACATATTTGTTTCTTCTTTTGGCAGTCTGTGGGTGATTTACTATCTTCTCAAAGGCACTGATTTTTCTTCTATCATCTTTATTCATTGTCCTGATCTCAGACTTAGAGCAAGTGATTGAAAAGACCTTTCCCACTAGGCCAGCCTAAAATAATCAACTACATAATATCAAAAGAGCCCTAACTGCCTAGGTAGGAAGAAGGAAGAAAGGAACGGGATAGAAAGATTAAGAAAAAGACAATCACAGAGAATAAGTGGACAAATTGTAATTATACTGTGGGTACTGTAAGTAATGTCATGAAACAGAATAAGTACAAATGGTTGAAAGGAAAACCAATCAGCTTTGTAAACTTTCACTCAAACAAAAATACAAATTAAAAGAAAATAAATATTTGGGAGCTCTGGTGGCCTAGTGGCAAGGAGCTGCAACTATAATCCCAGAGGCACACGGTTCGACTCCACCAGATGCTCTGCCGGGGAAGGAGGGACAATCTCCTCCTGTACCAGTCAGATCTGATTTGACAGTACACTCACACAGAAATAATAAAATTAAAAATAAATAAATAAATATTTACTGTACGCCTAACTATGTAGTAGGAGTCTCTAGATGGTATAAAGCTAATAAAAAGCTAAAAATTGAAGTCCAAGAGAAGCCTGCAGATCTACTTCTGAAAAAGCAGCTGATGCAAACCTGCTGCAGTACCCATTCATGACACACATGGAGCTGCAATAAATCAGAACAGACCTAAAGACAGCTGGTCTATTTAACTATGTGGCATCCACTATTCTACGGCATTTAGGATACATCAGTTGAGCAAAATAAACATCACTGTTCTTTTTATGTTCCATCAAGTCGGAATCAACTCACAGCTGAACTCCAGCAGATTTTCAGAAGCTATAAACTCCACAGGAGGAGACTGCCCATCTTTCACAGAGCAGCTAGCTAGTGGACTCAAGCTACCTGTCTTTGGGTTGACATGCAACTCATTATAAGTAGGCCATCAGAGCGCCCCCCTAAAACTATGACAGCTTACATTTTAGTATAGGAAAACAAGCAACGAATGTAAGCACAATCAAGTATATTTGACAATAAAGGATTGCTCAAACATCATCATAAATTATATTTCATTAATCGTAATCAATGCTATAAAACAAAATGTTTGAGTGATTGATTTAAAAAAACCAATATATGCAAAAGTTTACTTAAATCATAGTAAGTGAAAGAATAAAATAAACACATCATCAGTCTATTTGGAAGTGATAAATGCACTGAAAAAGGGCATGTCATGGGGATTAACTGATACAAACTAAAGTGGGAGCAAAAAGTCCCTGGGAACCACAAATGTTTTGTTCTCAGTACTACCTTACAGGTTGTGGCTCAAATGCACCTATCAGTGCCACAAGGGAAAGGCCTGGCAATCTGCTTCCCTGAAGCCACTAACCAAGAAAATTGCAGAATAGGTGGAATAGATTTTACTGCCACTAATTTAAAGTGGGTATATGTGAGGGAGCTCTGGTGGCCTAGTGGTAAGAACCTGCGCTGCAATTCCAAAGACACCTGGTTTGAATCCGCCAACTGCTCCAAGAGAGAGGGATAAGCAATCTCCTCCCATACAATTACTGCCTCTGAAAACCCACTAGAGGGTCATCTATGGGTTGGTTCCGACTCAATGGAACAAAACAACATGCGAGAAACAGCCAAGAGTGCATGTACAGAATAAGCACTATGGAGAAAAACAAGAAAGGAGGTCAGAGAGGGACAGTTTTGAATCTGCCTAATTAACTTTCTAATTAAACTGATGTAAGGCATAAAACCTTGAGCCATACATCAATAAAATAAATGAGAATATCAACAGTTCCCAACCACAGACTGATCCAAACAGAGGCTATTCTATGTATTAACTGTTGTTGTTGTTGTTATGTACCATCAAGTTGGAACCCACACATAGCTGAACCTCAAGAGGCAGTAAATCGCATGGGAAGAGATTAACCATCCTGCATCACCCAGTAGCTGGTGGATTCAAACCTTTGGGATTGCTGTGCAGTTTCTTACCACTATTCATTGACAGTCTCAAATAATGTCTGTAGGGCATTCTCAGAAGCAAACCAAGATCTCAAGGCTCTTTAAGCCAAAAAAAGGTCAGGCTGAACCAGCCTGGGACTGGTTTCCTGGGACTCAGAACTGGATGAGACTGGTTCACTTTAGGAAGAGATATTAACTTGATGTTACATGCAGATTAGTTTCAAAGTTTTTAATTCTAGGATTCTCACAAGGTACAGAAATAACCTTCAAAGTGGTATGGAAGAAACCGAAGTATCATTAGAAAGAGAATATATTAGTTTATGATTTCTTTGAATGTCATTGTAAAAACCTATTTACTGTAAACAATCATGTATCTGATGTCTTGGGATCCCAACAATTAAGTACAAAAACTAAATGTAGATGTTTGGGCCTAAAGTTAAGTCATTGTATGTTACTTGTCTGTTAGTTTTCTGTACTCAGATAATCTGAGGGTTGCTGTGATACTGAAAGCTATGCCACTGGTGTGTCAAATGCCATAAGGGTTACCCATGGTGGACAGGTTTTAGCAGAGCTCCCAAATAAAGAGACTAGAAAGTGGTACTGGCCATTCACTTCTTAAATAACAGGTCTCTAAAAACCCTATGATCAGTAGAGGGATATGGCCAGTTATAGCTGTTGTGTACCACACAGTAGGAACTGACCATAGCTGACCCTGGGGGGGGGGGGGGGGGGTTTCAGAGGCAGTTAATCACAAGGGGGGAGACTGCTCATTCTCTTCCCGCAGGGCAGTTGGTGGCCTCGAACCACATGCCTTCAGTATTGCAGCACAGCTTCTCGCCATTTGGCCACCAGAGCTCCCTCGATATAGTATTAGTATTGAAAATTAGTCAAAGTGAGGAAATTTATTCTTTTTTTGTACACAGGGTTGTACTCAGCTCAACAGCACCTAACAACAATAACAAGTTACACCGAAATCCCATTCATATTAAGACTATTTCCTAGCAACCTCCTTCAAAAACTGAAAAGATAAAAACTCACAAAAAAAAATAATAAAATTATGAACCTATAAAAAAGTGATTATTTGAGTTCTAGGAGTTCCCTCTTTTTGAGGGAATTCTGGCAATCACCTCCCGAGCATTTAACAGCCTCTGAAAATCTACTGGAGAGTCAACTGTGAATAATCAGCTTGACCAAAGAGGTGAGGTCAAGGACCAGAGGAGACCTGCAGACTTGAGATACATAACTAGGAACATCATTTAATACCAATTAAATCACACCATTATAACTGATATTGAACAATCATAACTGTCTAAATAACACTCAGAAGACTGGACAACTGTCCCACTCCTGATTATTCCTTCCTTAGAATCTAGAATGAAAAAAACACCTCTTCTACTCCTTACCCAATTATCCCTCAATGGAAACCAAATTGTTTTTTAATATTAGTACGAACAACACTCAAGGGTATATATACCTTATTGAGTTCTTCTATTCTTCTGATTAGGTATGGGTTGCTGGAGGAATTCTCAAAGTAGACATAATCTGTAATGAAAGGAAATAAAAAGCATAATCTTTCCAATAGAAAGATCACATCTGTCAATCTACAATTTCCAATATCAGGAAATTCACATTGAAAATTAGGCATCTAATTCTTTCACTGGGGAAAGGAAATAGCAACGCAGCTCTATTTTACTCTCTCTTCTGTTACCTCCTCGCAGACCCTTATTATCCTGGCATTTTCAGTCAGCTGATATTTTACCAGGTCTTTCTAGACTTTTGCCCCACAACGAAGTATCTCTCAGCCTCTTCATGGAGAAGTAAGAACTCACTGAACAAATGTGTTTCTATCCCGTAACTGTTTCCACATCTACAACCCTCCAAATTTGCCCTGGAGTATATTTCGCAAATAAAAATATTGTCCTAAAACAAATTCACAACTTTTAGACAAACCAATCAGATGGGCAGAGGAGGTAAGAGGAATCACACTGACAAACTTTTCCATGGCTGCACCTGGGAAAAAGAAACCTGTGGGGGAGGGGCCACTTTCTGCGAGGCAGAACACTCTGCATGTGACTTAAAATTTTTTCACCCTTTTACCATATTTAATTCAGACCCATTTAAGGTCTTGTTACAACGAAATCGCTGCAGGCTTTTAACAAAAAAAAAAAAAAATCAAAATTTTCAAGTGTGCTTTTCCTCTAATAGGCTCACTGGAAATTTCCCACTGTGTGTTTATTTCATAGGCAGGACTACATTGTTATTGTCTATCTTAGTGGCTCTTTCCCCATCTCTCCTGTAAAGTGGCCTCATTTGGCCATGCCATTCTCACTACCATCCATCAGGAGCTCAGCTAATGAGCAGAGAAGGAAGAGCAAGTCTCATACACAAACACGCCACTTATCTGAATTATTATTTTACCAGGAAAGAGGGAGGAGGGCGTCGCGAGTAGGGAGAAAGTTTGTTTGACCTTATTTCTCTCTTCTGCATTAAGCCTGAGAAGGAGGCAGAAAGCAGAGCAAACGTCCAGCCAGAGAGCAAGTCGCCGCTTTTGGCTGCGAATGCTGGCCCCACCAAGCCCCAGTCTTGGGGGCTGAAGGAGAAACAGAGGGGGGATTGAGGAAGGGGAGGTGAGGGCCCTTCCCCTGCGGGCAGGCCTGCCCAGCTGAGCCCCCAGCGCCCTCACCCCAGCCTGCGTTCACCCTAAAGGGATCGACCCCCTCATCCTCTCCAAGCCTCACTGACCACAGCCGTGCGAGGCAAAGGCTGACCTGTTCGGGGGCTCCATGGCCCCTCACCCCCGTGGGTGTTTCATGGGGGGAGGGGGTCTAATAATTCACACTCCCAAGTAGAGGCCTCCAGGCCCTGAAACGCCGGGCGAGGGGTCAGGCTGCGGTGGGCCCCGGTGCCGCCGGGCCCGGGGCTGGGGGTCAGAACGAGGTGGGGGTGGGGAACCCCCCGCGGGCCCGCGCGCCCCCCGCCGCCCCC
>NW_006399769.1:9355854-9378884 GCF_000299155.1 Elephantulus edwardii
GCCGCGCTGGGGCCGCCGTGGGGGCGGGGAGGAGCCGCTGGGGGTGGTTGGGGAAGCGGAGGGTCGGGGGGCTGGGGCCGCCGCCGGGGTCCCCCGGGCTCGCCAATGCAGTCACCGGGCTGTTGGGGCTTGGCGTGGGGGCAGGGCGCTGCCTCCCTCCAGGGCCTCAGCCCCACCCGGGGTGCTCTGCCATTCGCCGAGGAGGTACCCCCATCCTGCCCGGGGCCCCGCGGCCTGTGACCTACACGTGGATACGCACCTGGCTCACCTGGAGCCCTAGGTGCTGTCACTGGGCATGTGTGCGTGCCCCAGGGCGCCTTCCACGTGCTGGTGTGGCAGGCCCGCGCCAGGCCTGGGCACAGAGGGTCCCCATGCCTCAGGCTGACCCTGTCGGAACACCACGGGGCGACAGAAACAGGATTGCGTTGACAAGTCAGCGTTCCCTCAACCCCCCCAAAATTGGGCCCTGCCTCTGGCCCACCAGATTCACTGCTATGTGGCCATTTCACGGCTCGATTTGTTTTCTGAGACTATTAATCTTTAATATGAGGAGTCTGCTTATCTTTTCTCCTTAAAACTGTGTGTCCCACCAGATGCTGTGCCGGAGAAGGAGGGCAATTTCCTCCTGTACCAGTCAGATGCAATTTGACGGTTCACACACACACACACACAAAATAAAAAATTAAAACAAACAAACAAAAAAACCCTGTGTGTCATTGAGTCTGAAGTGACTCATAACTGACCCACCCGCGGATTTTCAGAGGCAGTAAATGATACGGGAGGAGATTGCCAAACCTGCCCTCAGCAATTGGTGGACTCAAACCTCATGCCTTTGGGAGTGCAGTGCAGCTTCTTACCACTAGGTCACCAGAGCTCAGTATTTTTCCTCAAGGAGGCTAGTGAATTTGAACATTTTCCATTTCAGGTTACCAGCCATACAAACACTTTACACACTCCACCACCATGGCCCTTCTTGCCTCTTCCAGAGGTCGCAAAGGCAGTGTTATGTATGTCTTTTTTCGAAGATACTCTTAGGGGAGAGGTCTGACTTTGTCCAAAGGGGAACACATTCATACCCTTCACCACCACCTCCACCCTCAGCCCTAAAAAGATTCCTAGTTGGTTATGTGTTGAAAGCTTTAAAATGGTTATCACTTGTGCCATCTTAATTCTCACATTCTTCCTCAAACTGAAATTTTAAAAAAGAAGGGGGGTATGTCTCTGGTGGTACATTCACAGAAGTGGGAAGGGGGGAGGGGAAGTTGTATGTTGGCTGTCCTGGAAACCAACACAAACAACTTTCTCTACCGAAGGCAATCCATTCTAAATTATTCCAGACATCGTTGTATAATGAACATGTAGCAGATCCCTTACTTCCTACTGTTACAGGTGGTTTGGAGTTCCTGGCAATACATATCTTATGTGTTCCTGACTAGCTTAAAGTCTATGTAGGCGTAAGGAAGTGCCCCTAAGGAAAGAGAGAATGGTTGTTTTCTGTTAGTGATGGCATCTATGATGGCCTTCCTCATAAATCATTGAGGTTGAGTAGAATTATTTTCTGGATAGCTGAAGTAGATTTTTAAAAAAACTTTGTCTGAATGTCATAGATTGTCTACGGCATCGAAGTTTCATCATCTATAAAATGGGGATGTTAATCCTACTTCCCAGGTGCTGTAAGGATCAGCTGTGACCATATCTGAAAATGCTGTGAAAAATCATACTGCATTATGCAAATGACAGATGTGGCTTGCTTTTCTTTATTAAACTCAGAGACAGAGACGCTCAGATTCCTAGGGGTTTTATGCCTTGTTATGAGCCTGTGTCAGCACTTCTGACTCAGAAGAAAGCAAAAGTGTTCAGTTATGTATGTTACTTATCTGTTGTTTATCTTATTCTTTTACTGGAAATCCCACCATAAACATATCACATCACTCCATTTCTAAGCTGACACATAAATAGAATGAATAACTTGCCTGAAGTCATATGCACTACTGGGACTCTGTCTCAGCCCTTTTCCTCGAGCTTAGAATTCTCTGAAGCATGGAGTGAAGAGGCTAACTGGTTAACTGTAAACTGTGCAGAGGAATGGATGGTAAGCCCTACTTAGCTATAAGGTGTCTTACCTGTATTTTTTTAATAAATGAGGAATTACACCCCCTTCAAAAATACGTGTTTATTTTTGTTAGTTCCTTGTCTGCTTGTTTCATTTCCTCATAGCTGTTCCAGGTGTTTGCAATAACTGTAGTAACTATAGATAATGTGTGGAAATGTCAAGAAGACTATGCGTCTACTCTCACCTCCTCCCCTTGTTGCTATTAGCTGTGGTCCATTTGCCCAGGACTCCTAGTGACCCTATGCACAATGAAAGTAAAAGCTGTGCAGTCTTATGCCATATGCATGATGGAGTCGGTCTCCTCACCTTAGAAACAGCCTCGCACAGAAGCTTCTCAAAGACCTCCGCACTTAGGAGAAACAGCAGAGTTATGATAATGGAAGGAGCTGGAACCCCTTCCTCTAGATTGCAAGTAGTTAGCCTTTTCCTCTCCTCCTCCCTATAGGTGATCAACCTCAGATTAAATGCAGTGACTATTGGGGCTCAATATTTAACAACCAGGTGCCGAGTTGAATGCAAGGGCTTGTCTGTGGAATATTTAAGTATCCAAACAAAATCTTTATGAGAAAAATTATAGTCAGAGTGCTCTTTAGAAGCCAGAATGGTGAGACTTGGTCTCACATACTCTGAATATGTTATCAGAAAGAACAATTCTTCATTTAACATAGAGAAGGACATCATACTTGAGACCGTGGAGGGTCAGAGTAAAAGAGCAAAACTTGAAATGAGATGGATTGGCACAGTGGCTGCCAACAATGGGTTCAAACACAGTACTGACAGTGGGGATGGTGCAGAGTTGGGAACCCTTTGCTCTCTTAAGAGCAAGCTCTCAAAGCACTCCTTAAGAATAGAAGAATGGTAGGAGGTATCTCACTCCGTGATTTCAAATCCTACTACACTGCCATAGTGGTAAAGACAGCATGGTACTGGTACAATGACAGACACATAGATCAATGGAATCGAATTGAGAATCCAGAGATCAACCCATCTATCTATGGTCAACTGATCTTTAACAAGGAAATGAAATCAGTGAAGTGGGGAAACGACAGCCTTTTTAACAAATGGTGTTGGCAAAATTGGAAAAATATCTGCAAAAGACTCAAGCAAGACCCACACCTCACTCCATACACAAAAACCAACTCAAGGTGGATCATGGACCTAGGACTAAAACCAAGGACTATAAACTTCATTACAGAAAAGCTAGGAACAACACTAGAAGTCCTAATCCACAACATAAACAGTCTTCCCAGTATCCTGGAAAACCTACAACCAGGAGAAGATAACGTAGATGAATGGGATCTTCTAAGACTCAAATCCCTATGCACATCCAAAAACTTCTCCAACAGGTTAAAAAGGGAAGCCACTGACTGGGAAAAAGTATTCAGTAATAACATATCAGATAAGGGACTTATATCCAGAATTTATGAAATACTTGAGCACGACAACAAGATAAAGGTCAAGAATCCAATAGAAAAATGGGCACAGGATATGAACAGGCACTTCACCGAAGACAACATTCAGATGGCTAACAAGCACATGAAGAAATGCTCAAAATCCCTAGCCCTAAGAGAGATGCAAATTAAAACAACTATGAGATATCATCTCACCCCAGTCAAAATAGCAAAATTTAACAGAACAGCAAGCAACAAATGCTGGCGAGGTTGTGGAGAAACTGGAACCCTGATTCACTGTTGGTGGGAGTGTAAAATGGTGCAACCCCTGTGGAAAGCAGTGTGGCGCTTTCTCAAAAAGTTGCAAATAGAGATACCATTTGACCCAGCAATTCCACTACTGGGAATATACCCTGAGGAGACCATAGCTGACATCCAAGCAGATATATGCACACCCATGTTTATTGCAGCTTTGTTCACAATAGCAAGGAGTTGGAAACAGCCTAAGTGCCCATCAACAAACGAATGGCTAGAGAAGCTGTGGTATATTCGCACAATGGAATACTATGCTGCATTGAAAAACAAGGAGCTCATCCAATATTATACAAAATGGGTGACCCTGGAGAACATTATGCTGAGTGAAATATCCCAGTCACAAAAGGACAAATATTGCATGGTGCCACTGTTGTAGAATGGGACTAACCTCGGGGTTGGGGAGAGACTGAGTAAGATGGGTTCAATAATGTATACTGCACTGAAACAGAGGAGGGAGAAAACTGTTTAAAAGAGATATGTGAGTAGGTATTTCTGTTATGACAGAAGTCTAGAGTGATGGCTACATGGTGGAGGGGACCTGGGGGAGGGTTTGTAAAACAATGAAAGAATCTTTTCTTTTACTTTTCCATAATTTTTGACTCATGTACATATAACTTGTTAGTTAAATTTGTATCTTCTAGGCTGCAACACCCACATGATACATCTTCAAGGATATGAACATGTACGGCTAAGCACAATTAATAACAGTGCATCTAAATTCCAAAATCAATCTCCATAATAGTCTATGTGTTTCCTACTGCCAAAGGGGCCCTTTAGAGTAGTGAGAGAAGATCTTCACCCTGAAACCCACACTGTCCCTTTTCAGCAGGAAGTAGCTAAGAGAATGCGCCATCCCCTTTTTCTTATGAATCAGATGAAGTCTCTCTCAGGGAGGAGTGATAGGGAATGGCAAAGGACACACTGACAAAGGAGATTAATCAGAACTGGCTTTGACAAGCACTGTGGCAATTGGACAATTAAAACAGACATTCGGAGGGCGAGGGAAGAAGACCAAACTGGGGAGGAGGGTAGAGAGAATGGTTCAGCAATGAATGAATGAAAACCCAAAATCCCTGTAAATGTTCATTAAAACTAATAAAATTTAATAATTTTTAAAAAAAGAAAAAAAAAGAAAGCATAAGAAAAAAAAAAGAGCAAGCTCTCTTATATGTTGCTGTGAGTGAGAAGCAACAGTAACAGAGTTCTGCACATAAGGGAGTGCAGTAAATGGAAGTCTAAAGCAAAACCAAACAAAATACCACCAGCAAGTTGATTCCGACCAACGATTCCCATCAGATTTCTAAGGATGTCAATCTTAACAAGAGCAGGCTGCCTCATTTCATTTTTGTCCTGAAGAGGGAATGACCTTCTGATTAATAGTACTACACTTGACCCACTGTGCCACCAAGAAGACAAAATTGGTTGGAAAAGCTTTCACTTCAAAAACAGGATGGACACGTCTCCCTTCCCAAGAGTTTAGATCACAAGCTAAGCTTCCACCACACAGCCTAAACTTCACTTCCGACTTGGCTGGAAGACCTTGAACATGTTACTAAAACTCTTCGCACCTCAAGCTCTTTAAAATATGACTCGTGATTAATCCCTGCCTCAAAGGTTTATGATAAAAAAAAATAGAAAATAAAAACTATTTGGCAGATGTTAACTAGACCTGGTAGTTCAGGGGCGAAGCACTCTGCTGATTAATGAAAGTCTGGGGCTTTGAACCCCCATTCTGTCTGTGGGGTAAAGCTCTAACAGTCTGATTGTATCAAGATTGCAGCCTTGCAGACCCTGTGGGGACTTCTTCTCTGTCCTGTAGGGTTGCTATGATGAGTCATAGAATGTACTTCATGGCAACAGGATTGGGGATTTTGGTTTGGTAGATATTAAGAGTTTTACATAATTAGTTCCTTTCTTCCCTTTCAGCCATCTCGATCACTTAAAAAAGTCAGACTCTGCCACCAATCACAAAACAAATCCAGCACTTTTATAAGTAAAATTTATTTTGTCATTCCATTGGAACAGATGAAGGAAAGAATTGCTTAAAAGGAATATTTGATAACCTATTATACATATGATAACAGCCCAGAAAAAGAGGTTGATCATTGCAAAGAGCACTGGAGGGGAGGTAGGTAATTCTGCAACAGTGAATGACTATTTTTAAAAAAGTTAACTGGGCGAGGGAGTAGGGAGGGAGAGGGGATAAAATATGCAACAATGAATGAATGAATGAAAATCTAACTTCTCTGATTTTCATTAAAATCACAAAATAAAACTTTGTTTTATGTTTACTGCTGCTTTGTTCACAAAAGCAAAGAGTTGGAAACAACCCAAGTGCCCATCAACAAATGAATGAATATAGAAGCTCCAGTATATTCACACAATGGAATAATAAGCTGCAGTGAAAAACAAGAAAATCATAACATATTCTACAAAATGGGTGACCTGGGAGGACATTATGCTGAGTGAAATGTCTCAGTCACAAACGGACACATATTGCATAGTGCTACCGTTATAAAAGGGGACTAACTTAGGGGTTGAGGGAAAACTGAGAAAGAGGGGATAAATAATGTATACTTCATTGAAACAGATGAGGGAGAAAACTGTTTAAAAGGGATATATGATTAGGTATTATTGCCATGACAGGAGTATGATTAGGTATTATTGTCATGACTAGAGTCCAGAATGAAGGCTGCACGGTGGAGCGGACTTGGGGGAAAGAATTGTACAACAATGAAAGAATTTTACTTTTACTTTTCAAAGTGAAGAGCAAATTGTGAGAAGGGGTGGACTGGGAGAAAAGTGCAACAATGTATGAATGGAAATTCAATGACTCTGTAAACTTTCATTAAAATTAATAAAAAAAGGAAAAATATTTCTTTTGTAAGACTACTGTGATTTTTTTAAAATTATGTGTAAAAATCATGTTTGACAGTCAAATATATTCCATGTGTCAATCTGTAGTTGTTACTGTTGTTGTTAGGTGCCCTCCAGTTAAGTACAACTAATAACAACCCTCTGAACAACAGATCAGAGCCCTGTCTTATCCTGTGCCATCCTAACACTGAAAAGTGTGCCTCTGACACACTTTAACCTATTACTAAAGTCACTGTGTCAGTCCCTCTATATAAGGGTCTTCCTCTCTTTTGCTGACTTTTCCAATCATAAGGTTCCTTTCCAAGGAATACCCTCTCCTGGCAACAGGCCCAAAGTATGAGATACAAAAAGCTTCACCATCCTTGCCTCTAAGGCGTCTTCTGGCCTGCACTTTTTCCAAGACAAATCTATTTGTTCCTTTGGCAGTCCATGGGATAGTCATTGTGGTTTGTTTTGGGTTTTTTTTCAGTTCATTTTCTAGAGTCTCAATCATTTTGCTGAAAAAAAATCAGTGGATTAAAAAAAAAGGTATAAATAGCATGGAAAGTTAGCTTTTATCATAACGTATGGATTTTATGCAGCAAAAAATATATAAATAAATTGGATCCAGTATCAAAAATCAGGCCAGAGAGGCTCATCACCTGGGTTCTTGCTTAGATTTAGGAGTGATGAGGGCCCTCAGTTGCCTTTTGGAAAGGATTGAGAAGTTTCAAATGGGACCTTTGAATGTTTGTATCTTTTATATTGAGTTAAACGATTACCCAAAGATGATTAGATAATTAAATTAGAAAATTAAAAGATGTGTTGCGATGGGAAGGTCTGCGGTTAGAGACCTCTCTTGAGTAGTGAACAGCAAAAATGTCAGTCTAGAGACTAAAGTGTGCCTGATACAGGCCATGGTTTTGCAATCACTTGCTATGTGTCAGAGAGTTGAACAATGACTAGGGATGATAGAAGGAGAATTGATGCGTTTGAGGTGTGGTGCTGGAGAAGAGTCTTGAGTATATCATGTACTGATAAGATTTGTCCTAGAAAGGGTAAAGCCAGGCTGCTTCTTGAGTCAAGGATTCTGAAGCTTCGTCTGGCATACTTTGGACATGTTTGTTGCAAGGAGGGACCAGTCATTGGAGAGGGACAGTGCAAGAGAGGAAGACCCTTGATGAGATGGATTGATTCAATGACAGGGGTAATGGGGGTAGGTGTGTCAGAGACAATGAGATTGGCACAGGATAGAGCAGGGTATAGGGCTGTTGTAGATAGGGTCGCTACGAGTCACAGGTGACTCGATGGCACACAACAACAACAATGATGATTTTTACCATCTATATACTTTGGACATGTTGTAAGGAGAGACAGGTCTTTAGAGAGGGAAATCATGCTGGGTAGAGTGGAGGGACAGCGCAGGAGTGGAAGACCCTCTATGAGGTGGATTGATTCAGTGACTGGGGTAATCGGGATGGGTGTGTCCGAGGCAATGAGATTGGCACAGGATAGAGCACGGTTTAGGGCTGCTGTACATAGGGTCGCTGTGAGTCGCAAATGACTTGACGGCACATAACAACAACAACAACATATATAACCTAGCAATTGATTACAAGTGAAAGTAGCTGAGTAGTAGCAAAATTTCTAAAATAATATATTCTTTAAAAAAAGAAAAGAAAATGAGGCCAGCCTCAAAGTCTGTGGTGGCAATGGTTTATTGTTTAAAATTACTTTCCTGTCAAATCACCAGATGCTCTGCTGAAGAAGGAGGAACAATCGCCTCCTGTACCAGTCAGATCCAATTTGACGGTACACACGTTAAATAAATAAATAAATAAATAAATAATTTTTTTAAATCTTCTAAAAAAAAATTACTTTCCTAGCAATTGATTTTTACTTTCACTATATGAATGAAAGAGAATAGAGTATGTACAAAGTAATCATTATGAAATTGGTTCATTTTCCCCATTCCACTAAGTTAAATTGAGCAGATTTAGCAACAAAAGATGGAATCTCACTATATAGCAAGGAAGAGAAAGGCAGGGAATGAAGACATATCCTTTGAGTCAGAGATCCCTGTACTGGTCACACTAGGATCTACACAAGAACAGCAGTAGCCTCAGCAGAGAACCAGAGACAGCGCTTAATTAAGACTGCTGCCTCACGGAGCCAGGGACAGGGTACTTCACTTGAGGTTGCTGGAGGACAAAGAGAATTTTGTAACACTGACCTAAGCCTTGAGGCTTTAGTTCAAAGAGCCTTTAAACACACTGGTGAAGCTGTCTGGACTGAATTATATCCTGTTGTCAATTTGAATTGTGACCAATTAATTCCCCTAATAAATCCCACAATGGTGAGTATGTATTTTTGTGATCATTACAATGGATTTTAGACTCAGTAGAAAAGTAACACTAGTTTAAAATTAGTAAAAGCAAGTACAGGAACATGAGAGACCATGATAGACCTTACAGGAATTGATTTTGTGCTGTGGATGTTGTTTATTGGGACAGTTACCCTTTGTGTAGTTAGCAGAGGTCAGAAATGGCCCTTCTCATGCTGCCTACACTCTTTTTACAAGAACTAAAATGTAATTAAAGCCAGATGTCAAGCTTTAGATAAGGAATGTTGTCTATGCTTTTTATGACATATTCCTTTTTCTGTTCTTAATTTTATAATTTCTTTTATTGTTTAGTGAAATTCCTTTGGAATGATTCACCTGTCTCTGCTGTTGAAAGGATGGCTCGAGTCGTAAACCCTTTGCTGTCATGTTGGAATCATAGCTCTGTCAGGTTTTCAGAGGCTCTAATTTACAAGTATTTTTGCTTTGTCATTCCGTGCTGCCTTTTGGAATCTTCTGTTCAGCTCTTTAGTATCTTGAATTCTTCCTGTGCTTTGGCTTCTCTACACCCCAGTGCAATCTTCAGAGTTTCTTCTGACATCCATTTTGGTCTTTTCTTCCTCTTCTGTCTTTGTAGTGACTGCGCTCTTCCTGGATGATACATTTGACATCCTCCCACAACTCATCTGGTCTTCGCTCATTAGTGTTCAAGGTCTCAAAGCTGTTCCTAAGATGATTCTTAAATCAGGTGGGATGAAATCAAAGTCATATTTTGGCTCCTGTGGATTCAATTTTCCTCAGCTTCAGCTTGAACTTGCATATGAGTAGTTTGTAGTCTGTTCTGCAATCAGCTCCTGGCCTAGTTGACACAGCTGATATTGAGCTTCTCCAGAGTTTTTTCCGCAAATGTAATCGATCTGATTCCTAGGCATACCATCAGGTGAAATCCATGTGTATAACCGGCGTTTATGTTTCTTATAAAACGTATTTGCAATGAATAAGAAATTGATTGTTTGACCAAGAGCCTATGGTGATGAAGGAAGAAGTTCAAGCTGCTTTGAAGGAAATAGCAAAAAATAAGCCCCCAGGAATAGATGGTATACCAATTGACATGTCTCAGCTAATAGATGCTGCCCTGGATGTGCTCACCTAGTTGTGCCAAGAAATCTGGAGGACAACCACTTGGCCAACTGACTGGAAGAGACCTATATTTGTTCCCATTCCAAAGAAGGGTGACCCAACAGAGTGTGGAAACTACAGAACAATATCATTGATTTCACATGCAAGCAAGATTTTACTGAAGATTATAAAATAAACGACTGGAACAGCACATCAGCAGAGAATTGCCAAAAGTCCAGGCTGGGTTTAGAAGGGGTCGTGGTACTAGAGATATTGTAGCTGATGTTAGATGGATCTTAGCTGAAAGCAGGAAATACCAGAAGAATGTCTATCTGTGTTTCATTGATTATGCAAAGGCATTTGACTGTGTGGATCATTATAAACTGTGGCTGACTCTGAGAAGAATGGGAATCCCAGAACATTTAATCGTGCTGATGTGAAACCTATATTGGGCCAAGAGGCAGTCGTCAGAACAGAGCAGGGTAACACTGCATGGTTCAAAATTGGGAAGGGTGTATGCCAGGGATGTGTCCTATCTCCATACCTTTTCAAACTGTATGCAGAGCAGATTATCCAAGAGGCTGGGCTCTATGTGAAGTGTGGAGTCAGGATTGGTGGAAGATCTATTAACAATCTGTGTTATGCAGATGACACAACCCTGCTTGCTGAAACTGAAGAGGACCTCATGCACTTGCTGCAGAGGGTAAAGGACTGCAGCCTTCAGTATGGACTGAGGTTCAACGTCAAGAAGACAAAGATTCTCACCACTGGACCAACTGGTAGCATCAGGATGGATGGCGAAGAAATTGAGATTGTTCACAGCTTCAATTTGCTCAGCTCCATGGTCAACACTCTTGGCACCAGCAGCCAGGAAATAAAAAAACATATTGCTATGGGAAAGTTTGCTGTTAGGGACCTCTCTAAAGTACTCAAGAGCAACGGTGTCTCTCTGGAGACTAAGGTGCGCCTGATACAGGCCATGGTTTTTGCAATCACTTGTTATGCATCAGAGAGTTGGACAATGACTAGGGAGGATAGAAGGAGAATTGATGCCTTTGAGCTGTGGTGCTGGAGAAGAGTATTGAATGTACCATGGACTGCTAGGAAAACAAACAGATTAATCCTGGAGAGGGTTAAACCAGGTTACTCTTTGGAACAAGGTTTCTGGGGCTTCGTCTGACATAGTTTGGACATATTGTAAGGAGGGACAAGTCCTTGGAGAGGGACATCATGCTTGGGAGGGTGGAGGGACAGCGCAGGAGTGGAAGACCCTCTATGAGGTGGATTGATTCAGTGACTGGGGTAATCGGGATGGGTGTGTCAGAGGCAGTGAGATTGGCACAGGATAGAGCACAGTTTAGGGCTGTTGTACATAGGGTCGCTATGAGTCGCAAACAACTCGACTGCACATAACAACAACAAGAAGTTACAAGTAAGGAGAATGCCAACTTTCTCCCATGGAGTGGCTGCTGGATTTGAACCACCAGAGAGGTGCTGCTGCCTTTGAATTAGCAGTGCCACCAGAACTCTTGAACATAAACAAGTACATGTCAAAAAAATTCTGTAGTAGTAATTCCAAGAAGTACTTCCTTCCACTTAAAAAAAGAAAAAAAAAGTTTTCAAGGAGGACTTGAAATGTATCCAAGAGGAAGGTATGAATTTGGCAGCAAGAATCAAAGAAAGGGATCCGCTAAGAGAAAGAAAATACAGTAGTGGGATTTGTCAATGCTAAAAAACTTCTTCCATTCAGCCACTGTACTTCAAACATGCAATCCAGGATTGGTCCCCCCCAAATCCTGGTTTTGGGAGTGTAGATTTTATAAACTCATGGTTCCCACATGCCCTCAAAGAGCTAGCTTAAACATTTGTTGTTGTTTTTGTGTGCTGTCAGTCACTTGCGACTCATAGCGACCCTATGTACAAATAGTCCTAAACACTGCTCTGCCCCGTGCCAATCTCGCCATCTCCGACACACCTACCCCCATTGCCTCAGTCACTGAATCAATCCACCTCATCATAGAGGCCTTCCCCTCCTGCACTGACCGTCCACCCTCCCAAGAATGATGTCCTTCTTCAAGGACTGGTCCCTTCTTGCAACATGTCCAAAGTATGTCAGATGAAGCCTCAGAATCCTTGCCTCCAAGGAGCAGCTTGATTTAACCTTCTCCCGGATGAACCTGTTTGTTCTGGCAGTCCATGGTATATTCAATACTCTTCTCCAACACCACAGTTCAAAGGCATCATTCTCCTTCAATCATCCCTAGTTATTGTCTAGCTCTCTGATGCATAGCAGGTAATTGCAAAGACCATGATATGTATTAGGCACACTTGACTGTGTGGATCATAACAAGGTGTGACTGACTCTGAGAAGAATGGGAATCCCAGAACACTTGATCATTCTAATGTGAAACCTATTAATTGGATCAGGAGGCAGTCGTCAGAACAGACAAGGAAACACTGCATGGTTCAAAATTGGGAAGGGTTTACTCCATATCTCTTCAACCTATATACAGAATAGATTATCTGGGAGGTGGGGCTGTAGGAAGAAAAGTGTGGCATCAGGATTGGAAGAAGATTCACAACCCTGCTTGCTAAGCATTTGGTTGGGCCCAAAATCCAGTTCAGTCTCTAATGACATGCAAGGCAGTGGGAAAGGGTGTGAAAGTCACAGTGGAGATAAGGCAAAGCTCTCACATGGCCCTCCTAATTGACTTGTGCTTGTCTTTTTTTTTTAGCCTATATCTGCCACCACCCATTGCCATCTATTCATTTCTCACTCCGCAATACTGTACATCAGAGTACAACTAACCTGTAAGGATTAGGATTTAAAGATTGTAAATTTGCCACACCTTTCTCCCATGGAGCAGCTGGTGGGCTCAAAACACCAACTTCTTGCTTAGCAGCTGAGGGTTTAACAACACCAGGGCTCCTTTGAGTAGGCTTGTTGTTGATATTAATTTCAACTCTTAGTGACCTTATATAAAATAGAATGAGACACTTCTGGGTCCTGCCCTAACCATATAATCATGACTATGTTTGATCCTATCTATTGTGGTAGCCTTATCTTCTACTTTAGTTGTTGGTGCATGTATTTGAATAATAGTTGTATTAACAGGTCTGTTTTTATGTGTATGGATAGTATATCAGTTACAGCATTATACTTTAGGACAGATTTTAAAATGGTCTTTTTGACTATGAATGCAATTTTTTACATTCCTGGCATCATAGACCATATGTCTCTTTCAAAGTGGCCAAGGCATTTGACTGGGTAGATAATAACAAATTATAGCTAATATTGAGAACTTCATTGTCTTTATATGAAGTCTAGACCAAGAACTTGTGGTCCAAACAGACTAACACGGCATGGTTTAAAATCAGGAAATGTATGCGTGTTTGCATCAGGGGTGTATCCCTTCTCCATACTTACTCAATCTGCATACAGAACAAATAATTCAAGAAGTGAACTATATGAAGAAGAATGTGGCATCCAGATTGGAGGAAGACTCAACAACCTGTGTTGTACAGATGATACAACCTTGCCTGCTGAAAGTGAGAAGGACTTGATACATTTGCTGCAGAAGATCACAAACTACAGCCTTCAATATGGGCTACATGTCAATGTTGAAAAAACAAAAATCCAGGTGGGGGGAGGGAGGAAATAGTGCAACAATGAAAGAATCTTTTTAATAAAGGATACCAACTGGGGTGGGAGTAGGTAGGGAGGAAAATGTGCAACAACGAATGAATGGAAACCCAAGTTTTCTGTAAACTTTTATTAAAATATGTTAAAAAAATAATTTTTTTAAATGTGCAAAAAAACACAACAACACAAAAGTCCTCACCACTGAGCAAACTGGCAACATCATAATAGATAGAGAAGAGACAGAAATTGTTCAGGACTTCATGTCGCTTGGATCCACAGTCAACACCTTTGGTACCAATACTCAGGAAATCAAAAGACTAATATTATGGGAAAGTCGTCTGTCAAGAACCTCTCAAAGTGCTGAAAAGCAAAGTGTCAGTTTAAAGACTGAGGTGTACCTGATTCAAGGAGAGTCTTTCCAATCACTTGCTTGCTATGCATCTGAAAGTTGGACAATGAATAAGAATAATAGAAAAAGAGTTGATGTCTTTGAGTTGTGGTGCTAGAGAAAAGTGCTGAATATCCCATGAATGCCAAAACAACAAACAAGTATGTCTTGGAAAAGGTGTAGCCAGGGAAATCCTGTTACCCTGCGGACAGTGCCCGAGTTCCCCCTTCTCATACAGGCAGAAGAATTGTGCCAGGAAGATGAGACTAGAGGAGGGGAAGGAGCCCAAGTTCCAAAGTGTATAGCAATTTTAGGGTTTCTTGGAAGAGCAGACTTTAGCACATGGAGCATTAAAGTGTAGGCCAAAGCTTTTCATTAGAGTATGGAGACAAGAAGAAAAAGGCAAGGAGGCCGAAGTGAAGGTTAAAGAGTTAAAATAGATTTATTAGAAAGTTACATCTCTAAGGGATGGACATCCCAACTCAAAGGGAAATATGAAGGAGAAGCAGCATGCTAGTGAGATGGGGCTCTATTTATGGCCTCCTTCTCTGGGTGGGCCTAGGAGTAGGGGTTTGGGCCAATGAGACAATACATGGAGAGTTTAAAGTTTAGTAGGTGGCTCTCATTCTGGTCCCTGTTCTCTGACATCATCCATGAGCCCCAGGTGTCCACTACTTCTGACATCACTCATGCACCCATAGTGTTCATTCTATGCTTGTCAGTATCGACTTCCTGGTTCTGAAAGCTCAATTTTTCCCAGCATAAACTTCTGCTTCTTATCTTCTTGGTTCTAATCCTATCGTTCCTTGGAGGCAAAGACAGAGAAACTGACATACTTTGAGCATGTTGTTAGAAAGGATCAGTCATTGGAAAAGGACATCATGCTTGGGAAGGTGAAAGGTCAGTGAAGGAGGGGAAGACTCTCAATGAGATGGACTGACAAAGTGACAGTAATGGTGGGCTTGAGTGTCAGAGATGATAAGAATGGCACAGGATAGGGCAGGCTTCAGATCCAATATTCATCTTGTTGCTATGAATCATTGTCGAATTGACAGCTCTTAACAACAACAGCAACAGTGTTGTATCCACTGCATGTTGTTATGTGACATTGAGTCCAAACCAATTCAGCTGACCATCCATTGGGTTTTCAGAGGCTGTAAATTGTGTGGAAGATTGCCCATCTTTCTCCTATGGAGCAGCTGGTAGAATCGAACCATGCAATCCTGCTTAGTACTGTGGATTTCAATGAGGATTGTTGTTGTTGTTTGTTGCTGTTGTTGTTGTTGTTAGGTGCCATCGAGTAGAGTATGACTCATAATGACCCTATGAACAAAAGATCTGAAACCAGTCCTGTCCTGCGCCATCCTCATACTTTCCGACATACAGGAGCCCACTGCAGCAGTCACCTTGTCGTCAATCCACCTGGTTGAGGGTCTTCCTCTCCTTCACCGACCCTCCACCCTTCCCAACATCATATCTCTCTCCCAGGAAGAGCACCTCCTAGCAATAGGTCCAAGGTATATTAGGTGAAGCCTCATCATTCTTGCTTTCAAAGAGCACTCTGGCTTCACCCTCTCCAAGACATATCTATTCATTTTCTTGGTTGTTCATGGAATGTTCAGTGCTCTTCTTCACAGCTCAAAGGCATCATTTCTCTGTCACTCTTATTCATTGTTCAGGTCTCAGATGCATAGCTAGTAATCAGAAAGGCCATGGCCTGAATCAGATGCACTTTAGTCCTCAAACTGACATCACTGCTCCTAGATAATTTGGAAAGGTCCCTTACTGCAGATTTTCCCATTGCAGTGCGTCTCCTTATTTCCTGACTGCTCGTACCAAGAGTGTTAATTGTGGATCCCAGCAAGATGAAGCTGTTGACAGTTTCAATCTCCTCTTCATCCATCATGAAACAGCATTTCTCAAGCTGAAGGAACTGAAAAACAAATTTAGGTTTCATGTCACAATGTTGAAAGATGCTTTGGGCAGTGTATTGAATGACCCAGAAAGCATCAAAAGAAGATGGAGGGAATACGCAGAGTTACTGTACCAAAAAGAAGTGATTGACACTGAAAAATTTCAGGAAGTACCATAAGAACAGGAGCCAATGGTAATGAAAAAGGAAGTGGAAACTGCATTGAAGGCATTGGCAAAAAAATAAGGCCCTAGGAATCAATGGGATACCAATTGACTTGTTTCAATTAACAGATACAGCCTTGGGTGCACTCACCAGTCTAACACAGGAAATTTGGAGGACAGCTGCCTGGCCAACGGATCAGAAGAGGTCTATATTTGTTCCTATTCCTAAGAAGGGTGATCCAACTGAATGTGGAAATTATCACACAATATCATTGATTTCACATGCTAGCAAAATACTGGTGAAGATTATTCAGAAATGACTGAAACAGTACATGGATAGGAAATTTCCGAAAGTTCAAGCAGGATTTAAAAGAAGCCATGGCACCAGGGATATCATTGCTGATG
Organism: Elephantulus edwardii; assembly: GCF_000299155.1. Lineage (NCBI taxonomy): Eukaryota > Metazoa > Chordata > Mammalia > Macroscelidea > Macroscelididae > Elephantulus > Elephantulus edwardii. The sequence continues at coordinate 9,372,502 of NW_006399769.1, forward strand.
TCAGATGACTGAAAGTAAGGAATACCAGAAAAAAGGCATTTGACTGCGTGGATCATTACAAATTGTGGTTGACATTGAGAAGAATGGGAATCTCAGAGCACTTAATTGTGCTCTTGAGCAGCCTATGTCTGGAGCAGGAGGCTGCTGTACAAACGCAGCAGGGGAGCACTGCATGGTTTGGAACTGGGAAGGGAGTACGTCAGGGGTGTATTCTATCTATCTCCATATTTGTTCAATCTATATGCTGAGCAAATTATCTGAGAAACTGCACTCTGAAGAGGAATGCAGCATCAGGATTGGAGGGAGACTCATCAATAACTTACACTTTGCAGATGACACAAACTTACTTGCTGAAAGTGAGGAGAATTTGAAGTACTTGTTGCAGAAGATCACAGATTGCAGCCTTCAGTATGCATTGTGTCTCAATAACAAGAAAATAAAGATTCTGTCATAATGGATGAAGAGGAGATATAGAATATGTGGTCAGAAAAAAGAAAGTTGAGGTAAGGGGAGTCTTCAGAACAACCAATAAATAATTCTCAGGAGTGGGGTGTGTCTTATTGGACTCAGGCTGCTGGAAGAAGAAGCTTCTTGATACCGGGGAAGGCCAAACAGAACACGTGGAGGTCTCCAGAGAATGTCAGGCCCACAAATGCTGAAGGAAGTAAGGATTTACCCTCAGATGACAGAAGGGAACTTTTTCTAGAGTTGGCACACTGAATTTGTACGTGTAGCCTCTTAAACTGTAACAGAATCATAAAAGATGGGGGTGGGGAGAGGGCAATAAAAAGGGTTAGAGGATTAGAGTCTGGAATGTTTGTGACGATGACTCAGAGGACAGCACAGAGCTTTCAGGTGAGATCAGGTGGGAGACTGGTGAGAAGGGATGATGGCCTGCACTGGGATGGAGGAAGGGTGTGAGAAAGAAGTAGACAGGTCTGAGAGGGATCAGGAGGTAGAAGCTACACGATCTGGTCACTTCAGGAGTCACGGAGTGAGAGGTGCTATGGGAAGCCAAACTTTATACCAAAATTTTATATGAAAACCCTTGTTCAGGAACTGAAGGAATTAAAGATTCATAAGTTAGGATTTCTCTTGTGACAGATCATAGAAAATGAGCTGTTTGTTCCCTGCAAGACAGGAAACAGCAAGGAGCCCCCTACAGAGGGAGGGTTACTTCCTGAGCTAGAGTTCAGCCTGAGGCATCAAGGTTAATAGTTAAGGGTAAACCAAATTCTTGCATTTGTGAAACCCTCCTTCCTGAGTCAAGCAGAAGGTTTTCAATAGAAAGAGCTTGGCTTCATTTGCATTGAATTCTCTTTGTGATTTACTTCCTGATAATTTTCAATAAAGATTCAGAGAAGCTTGGCTTGGGGTCTTCAGTCGAGAATTGCTGACCCCCTGTTTTATGCTCTCTGCTCTATCTCATTCTTGGCTGTTTGTCTCATTATTAATAATTATAAAGTTATTCCATTCTTTGGGACCCTCAGTCTGCAACAAAGTGCCACATCTTATGTGGAGAGAGGTGTGATTCACTGTATGAAGAATATAATATAGGTGGAGAGGCAGGATCAAAGAACAATTGTTAGGTTCTGTGTTGAATTCATTATGGTCAAAGTCCCTTAGGAAATATCTGGGTAAAGAGATCATTTTTAGGAAACAGCCTGATGAACAAGCCTGGAGTTAAAAAGAAAGATCTAAACTGGAAATAATCTCTTCAGTGCTACCATTCATGAGTTCTGCGTTGGGCTGACAATGGAAAGTTTGGTGGTTCAAATCTACCAACTGCTCCACAGGAGAAAGATGGGCAGTCTCCTTTCGTAAAGATTTGCCCTCTCGGAGACTGGATGGAGTGGAGACAGACAGGATGGAGCGGACTCACAGCTGTGGTGGGTGTTACCATCAGTGCAGAGCCCAGGTCCCTCCGCCCCAGGGTAAAAAGCAAGTTCTATGAGTTCTCCAGCTTGAGAGAAAACAGGTTTAGCAGGTTGAGCTCAGGAGATCAGAGACCAGATCCAAATGTGCAAATAGGTATTTAAGTCAATGATCAAGGGACATGGCAAAGACAAGTGAGACCTTCTCACAGGGGAACAGAGAACAAAATTCTAGGCTGCAATAATCATAAGAAATTCTGCTCCAACCTGCACTATTGCCTCCCAGCTCTGGAAAAGCACCTGAGGAAAAGCTTGACTGGGAGGGAGAGAGGAGGAAGCAAAGGAGATTAAAATAGCCTGAAAAAACAAACTTGATTTCTTCCTCCCTTTCCTTCTTGCCTATAAACGGTGTAATGAATCATTTGGTGTCTCCCATGAGACATTAGGAACAAATGAATGTGATCTTATTTGATAAAAGATCTTTCATAGCAAGTTGAGCTGCTAACCCAAAAACTGTGCTTTTTTGGCAGTTTGAATCCACGAGTCTCGTTGCACAGAAAGTTGGACAGTCTCCTCTTAAGATTCCCAGCCTTGGGAACTCACTGGAGGGTTAGCTGTCAGATCCAACTTGATGGCAATGAGAGAGAATGAAATAGACATGGAGAGACTTCAGCTAAGGATCTCAAAATTATATTATCTGGATTAGTGTGGACAGGAAATCCAATGCCAAGTGTCCTTGGAAGAAAAAGATGAAGAAACAGTGAGGAAAACGTCATGGAGGTAAAGACTGGAATTATCCAGCTACCTGTCAAGGAATACCAAGGGTTGAGGGCAGCCACCATGCATAGGAGAGAAGCACTAAACAGACATTTCCTCAGAGCCTCCAGAAGGAACCAGCCCTGCAGAACCTTGACCTTAGACTTCAGACCTCCATAAATGTGAAAGCAAAAATTTCTGTTGTTTTGAGCCACTCACTTGCGGTGCTTGCTTATAGTTCTAGAAAAGGGATACTTTTGGTATCAACTACTCAATTTTAACTAAACATAGATTTAGCCAGAAAACACTAACAAAAATTAAGAGATATAGAAACACATTAAGAGAGTTAGAAAGATAAACCAAGAAAGAAAGAGACCTAATTCCACTCCATCCAAGCCTCAGACAACCCCTTGAGAGCTCAATTTGTCAATCTCACCTGGTTTCTTGCCTTCCAGTTGACAACAGTTGTCTGAAAGTTAAGAGAAAAGAGCATATAAACAGTATGCTTTCAGCTCATGAGCACTGGAATCCCAATATCATTTCTTCAACACACCAGAGGAAACCATACACTCCTAAGAGCAACAATGGATCACCAGTGTGACAATATATCCAATAATATCCGAATTGGGCTCTTTTATAAAGAAATACTCTGACTCTTCCAAACTTTGCTTCTGGGGTAGGGGTCAGGGTGAAATCCCACCAAGAGTCCAAACTTCCTGTTTAATAACTGGTCTCTTTTATTTAATAATAATAAAAAATACATTTCAGTGCTCACTTTGTCAGCACATATACTAAAACTGGAACGATACAGAGAAGATTAGCATGGTCCCTGTGCAAGGATGACATGCAAATTCGGGAAGCGTTCCATATTTTTGGGTGACCCTGGAGGACATTATGCTGAGTGGAATATCTCAGTCATAAAAGGACAAATACTGCATAGTGCCACTGTTGTAGAATGGGACTGACATCAGGGTTGGGGTGAGATTGAGAAAAGTTGGATAAATTATGTATAATGCATTGAAACAGATGAGGGAGAGAACAGTTTAAAAGTGATATATGATTGGGTATTATGGTTATGTCAAGAGTCCAGAATAAAGGTTGCATAGTGGAGTGTACTGGGGCCGGGAAATTGTATTGCAATGAAGGAATTTTTCTGTTACTTTTCAAAGAGAAAAGCGAACTGGTTGTGGGGAGGGATGAGCAGGGAGAAAAATGCAACAATGAATGAATAGAAATCCAAAATCTCTGTAAATGTTCATTAAAATTAATAAAATAAAATTTAAAAAATTCAAAGGATTCAGGATATAACAATGAAGAAGATAAACAAAGGTCTATCTTCTGGTCCTTATTGTTGTTAGATGCCCTCGAGTCAAGTACTATGCTTAGAAAGCCTATGAACAAAAGATCTGAACCGTCTCCTATCCTGCGTCATTCTCATCATTTCTGACATACTTGAGCCCATTGCTGCAGTCACTGTGTCAATCCATCTGGTTGAGGGTCTTCCCCTTTTTCATGGACCCTCCATCTTACCAAGTACAATGTTCCTATTCACCTCATCAAGGAATAGCTTCTCCTAGCAACATGCCCAGATTATGTGAGACATAGCTTTATTGTTGTTACCTCCAAGGAACACTCTGGCTGCACCTCCAAGGCATATCTGTTCTTTTGGCCATCCATGGGATATTCGGTACTCTTCTCTGACACCACGGTTCCAAGGCATCAATTCTTCTGTCATCCTTATTCATTGTTCTTCTCTCAGATGCATAATAAATTACTGAAAAAGCCTTGGCCTGAGTCAGGCACACCTTAGTCCTCAAACTGACATCACTGCTCCTCAGTAAGTTGGAAAGTTTCCTGACTTCAGACTTCCCCAGTGCAACACATCTCTTGATCTCCTGACTGCTGGTTCCAAGGGTGTTGATTGTGGATTCAAATAAGACCTTCGTCTTGACAGTTTCAATCTTTCCATTCATTGTGATGTTGCCTGTCAGTCCAGTGGTGAGAATTTTCGTTTTCTTGACAGTTGCAGTGAAGGCTACAGTATTTTACCTTGTGGTATTAAAGGTTTATTAGTCAAAATGGTTTCCCCATCCAGTGACTTACTTTGCTATGTGGATGGGCTTTTACTATGTGGATGTTGTGTGAGAATAGGGTGTGTTAGGCTATCCACATGGGTTGGGCTAGTCTCACCAACCCACAAGGTGATTGGCTACTCTCACCATTACATTGAGCAGCAGAACTGGAGTGCTTCACCACCAGCAAAGAAGAAGCAAGAGAATGCAACCCGGGCTTAGGACAGCAGCAGCCATAGCAGCCAAAGCTGGAACCAGAACTGGAAGCCTTTGCCCAAGTTTATTGGATAACTAGGGGTGAGGGGAGGAGAGCCATTACTGGCAGGCCTGCGAGCTTTCTAACGCTGGCCTTAGCTAAAGACTGAGGTGCTCTTAAGCACATTTCAGAACCTGTCCTGACTGATTGTATCTTGCTGTCAGCATGAATTACAGCCGTTGACTTCCCTAATAGGGTCCCGTGTAGTCCTGTGTGGTCAGCTATAGCATTGGATGTTGGGCTCAGCAGAGTAGTGAGATCGATGTTAGGGTGAGTAGAAAGAGGTGCAGGAGCATGGGGGACATGTCTGACCTTATGGGAATTGGTTTTTGTGTTAACGGGACAGTTCCCCATTGTGGAGTTGGTAAGGCCAGATATGGCCGTCCTTCTATGGATTTTGCTCTTTAACAAACCTGCAGCAAGTCCTTCAGGTCTTCCTCAGTTTCAGCAAGCAAAGTTGTGTCATTTGCATAACGCAGGTTATTGATGAGTCTTCCTCCAATCCTGACGCCACATTTTTCTTCATAGAGTTCAGCTTCTTGAATAATTTGCTCAGCATACAGATTGAATTGGTATGGAGAGAGGGTACAATCCTGACACACATCTTATTCATTTCAAATCATGTAGTGCTTTCTTGCTTTGTTTGCACAACAGCCTCTCAATCAAGGTACAGGTTTTGTATGAGCACAATTAAGTAATCTAGGATTCTCATTCTTCTGAATATTAGCCATGATTTGTTGTGATCCATTCAAAAGCCCTTGCACAGTCAATAAAACATAAATGGGCATTCTTCTGGTATTCTTTGCTTTCAGCCAGGATCCATCTGATATCAGCAATGATATCCGTGGTGCCATGATCTCTTCTAAATACAGCTTAACTTCAGGCAGATTTCTATGTTCTATTCTAGCCATTTTAGAATGTTCTTCAGAAATATTTTGTTTGCATATGATATTGTATAATAATTTACACATTCTCTTTGATAACTTCTCTTGGGAATAAGAACAAATATTAATCTCTTCCAGATGCCAACCAGACAGCTGTCTTCCAAATATGTAGACTGGTGAGCACATCTAGGGCTGCATTTGTTAGTTGAAACACGCCAATCTGTGTTTCATCAATTCCTGGCCCTTATTTTTTTGCCAACACCTTCATTGCACCTTGAATTCCTCTCATTACCATTAGCCCTTGACCATATGGTACTTCCTGAAATATTTCTGTGTCAGCTAATTCTTTTCGGTACAGTGATTCTGTGTATTCCCTCCATCTTCTTTTGAAGCTTCCAGGAAAAATACAAGATTTTGCCCATAGCATATCTCAGTATCTCAAAGCTTGAATTTGTATGTGGTTTGAATCGACCAGATGCTCTGCTGGAGAAGGAGGAATAATCTCCTCCTGTACCAGTCAGATCCGATTTGATGGTACACA
>NW_006399769.1:9380419-9396585 GCF_000299155.1 Elephantulus edwardii
TGTTCTCCAGATTTCTTGGCACAACTTGGTGAGCACATCCACGGCAGCATCTGTTAGCTGAAATATGTCAATTGGTATACCATCTATTCCGGGAGGCCTTATTTTTTGCTATTTCCTTCAAAGCATTAAAACAAAATAATAATAATAATAATAATAATAATAAAAGCTTGAATTTGTTTTTCAGTTCTTTCAGTTTGAGAAATGCCAAGCTGAAATGCATTCTCAAATCAAAATGTTCTTCCAGGTTGAGGAAAAAACCTTCTCCTGGAGCTTATATTATAATAAAAAGGGCAACCAATGGATAGGTGGTAAACAGATTAATGTAGAATTAGGATAATAATTAGGATAAGACAACAAAAAGTGATGAAGGTTTCCAAGGAAGACCTCTTGGATGTGGTAAATGTATTAGACTTTAAATCCTAAAGCACTATGTTTGTGAAGACTCAAATCTATACCAGAGCCCTAACTGCTTGTAGATTATTGATGGAAATTCAGACTCCATTTGAGTTCTTTCTGCACAGTGAGCTAGCCATGTGTCTTCGCATTCTAGAAAAGCACAGTGAAAAATGGTTTTCAACTGCCAGATATCCCTACAGAGGGAGGCAGTTCAACTTTAGGGCTTGCAAATTGAAAAGTCATCAACGTGTAGACTGTCCATGAATGGGGGATTGGATGAGACCCCCAGTGCAGGGAGGCAGGAGAAGAGGCAGAGGGTTGAGCCCTGGAGCAAGGTAACGTGGAAGACAGAGGCTGATTCCCTTTCCTACTGCATCTACCATCTTATCATGCCAAGAAATCCAGACAACCAGACTTGACCAGGTGCAGTCAACACGGAACATGTCCCAGGTGGGCCTTGACTCTGCAGGCCCTCACCAGCTCTAAACAAATCGGTAGGGTTCTAGGCCTAGATACTCTTCAGTGTAAATGAGTCTAGAGTCATAGGTTGGAATCCACCCTGAGGTTCTGTGGAAGAAAGGCCTGGTGGTAAAAAAGGCCTGGTGATTTACTCTCATAAAGAAGACAACCTAAAAAAAAACGTGGACGGGCGGTGCTGCTCTAGCACCCGAGGTCACTACTGGTCAGAACAAAGTCCACAGCGCGGGGCAACAAAACAACTCCACGCCTGGTGGAGGGGAGCTGATGAGATCCCAGAGTGAAAGACCAAGACTAGAATCTGCTCTTCTCATCAGCTCCTTCTGGCTTCACCTGTAGGTTTGTAGCGGCTGCCCTCTCTGCAAAGAACTGACGAAAATTTATTTGCACTCTCACTTAAAAAAAAAAAAAAGACTCAAAATAGCCGGCCAAACTTTTAACCCTGCATATATAAATCCTTGCTTATGTCTTCTTTTATCTCTACAAAGTTTCAGGGAAAAACAGCATGCGTGTTACAGAGTCTGCCCCAACGAATTTCTTTTCCAAAGCTCTGCCAGCACCACATTATTAGTGGCAACTAGTGTAATGTTTTCTGTTGAACTGCACAGACCAGAACGCTGAGAAACTGTCTCCAAGGACAATGCACCTGGAGGCAGCACCCAGGACCTGTCCAGCCAAATCCTGATATGAGGGCTTCTCTATTAGAGGAGACAAACTGTTTACTCTCTGAGGGACCCAAGGCTTCTGGGATAATGGAATGAAATCTGGATTCTGTCCTTGGAACAGAGTACCCATATTAGGGGAGAGATTTCCCAGTCAGAGAGAGTCAGTCAGTCAAGTGTTTCCTGGAGTCTGCTCAGCCCTCCACCCTTGAACTTGGCTGCCTCCTCCTACCTGATGCCCCTGTCTTCTGTGTTACACTCAGATCTATTTCTAGGCACAGCTGAAGTCTCCCCACCAGGCCAAGATCTTAAAAAGCAATGTCTGAACACTTTATGGCCTTGATCTTCCTACCTCTCCTACAACCCCACCATATACCTCTGTCCATCCGTGTGAAATCCCATCACATCCAGGCTGGAGGAGACAGCTCTTATCCCAATGTCTCCCTCCAGTGTAGCTCTGAAGCCTGAGACTTCTAAGCCTGGGACTGATTCCACAATCAGAACCCAGCTTCCTCATTGAAACCTCTGCAGCAGAGGGTTGTCCAAAGTCTTGAGGGATGAAGCCACTCTCAACTAGTGGCATGTTACTGAGATCAAATGCATTATTTATGACCCTGGTATCAGTATGGCTCCCAGGCACCAAGGGAAATGGAAAATGCACTTGGGCCTCTGTTGATTAAACTAAATATTTTAAAAGGAATCAAGAATTGAGACAAAAATCCATTTTTCTTCACTAAGACAGAGAGCACCACAAATGACTCAAACGCTAGGGATTCAGAACACATCCAGATCTTAGAGGAAGGCAAGGAACATGGCTTCCTTCCAGACCCGGCCTTCAGCTTCTGCCCAGAAAGCATTTTTAAGATGTGCAGGCAATTCAATGCACAGGTGGACTGAAGGAAATGGGAAGGATCTTTTGTAAAAAACAATGCATTAAAACTTAGTAAATAAATCAGGGTAAAATAAAATTTAAAAAAAGATGTGCATGGGGGCTTGAGTAGGAATTGGGCTGGGAAGATGGCGAGGCAGAGAAATGAATGACTAGCGGGCTGCTGTGAAATGAGATTGAGAGACAGCAGAACAAACAGAGCCAGGCTACATGCATGCTTCTGGGAGCTTCTCTTTCCCCAGGGATCACGGCCTCCATGTCTTACCATATCTGTCCAGCTGTATTTTGCCCCCATTTTCAGCCATACTTTTAAAAACAAACAAACAAACAAACAAAAACACCCTTTGGAGCAGAGTTGTTCAAATAGTGTGGCAGGCATGGAGGCAGCTGTATCTGAACTCCCTGAATTCCGTAAGAGTGAAGAAGCCATATCAAGATCATCATTACCTCAAAGCTAACTTCTGTCAGGTCAGACACCACCCCAACTCAGCACACATTTTTCTGTGAAATCAACCACTGATTGTTCTTCCCTTGTGTCCCGCCACTCTACTACTTGTTGTTGTCTACTACTAGGTTCATTAATTTGTAGCAATATTAATACAGAACTCACTGATAGTATTCATTATTTTCGGGTTTATAAGGTAACAAGAATAACTTTCAAGATTTTGCCTACAGAATCCTTTAGTGTTGCAACGTGAGGTTTGATTTTGTTCTTCAGTTGTGTCAGCTTGGGAAATGCCAAGCATGTTCTTCCCTTTTGGTTTACAGCCCCAGCTCTTTGAATATTTCTTTATAATAATACTTGGCTTTGTCTTCTCAAGCTGCTCTTTGGACTATTCTGTTTGTTACTCTTGTGTTGGCATTTTCCCCCCTTAGTTTTGGCCTCTCTGATCTTAGGCAAATGTCAGTGTTTTCTCTGGCCTCCATTTTGGTTTTTTCTTTCTCCCCTGTCTTTGTAACGATGTTTTGTTTACTTCATGAATGATATCCTTGATGTCATCCAACAACTCATCTGGTCTTGAGTCATTAGCATTCCACACAGCAAAATCTATTCCTGAGATAAGTTTTAAATTTGAGTGGGATAGGGGGCGGGCCGCATGTGCGAGCGGTCTCCCGGCCCGGCCTGCTCCCGGCTCCAGGGCCTCCGGCCTGGGCCCCGCCGGACCCGGGGCTGCGGGGAGGCCTGGCCGGGCCGGGCCGGGAGGGCGCCATGGACACGCCCCAGCCTTAGTTTCACTTTTTGCTTTTGCTCCACTGCGGAGGGAGGCAGGATGGGAGTGCCGACAAGATGGCGGACCGGGAACTCAACGTGGATGGTCTCATCACCCGATTGCTGGAGGAACTCTACTATGCTTAGAAGTAAAAAGATGCACTACAGCCGGCGTGGGAGCTGCGGCCCGGCGGGAGCTGCATCACTACTGACCTGCCCTCGGGTTGACTCAGCAATTCTGGTAAATCACCACCTGTAGCAGAATCATTACCTGTACTAGCCACCCCAGAGGAAATCGCTGAGATGCAAAGGAAAAATGAGCTGAAACTCAAGATAAAGGAAGAACATCTTGCTGCTTTGCAGTTTGAAGGCTGCAGCACTTCCATGATACATCTTCAAGGATATGAGCATGTACAGCTGGGCACGGTTGATGGCAGTGCATCTAGATTCCAGGGTTGATCTCCATAATGGTCTATGTGTTTCCTACTGCTTTGGCCCTTTAGAGTAGTGAGAGAAGACCTTCACCCTGAAACCCACAGCGTCCCTTTTCAGCAGGAAGTAGCTAAGAGAATGCGCCATCCCCTTTTCCTTATGAATCAAGGTGAAGTCTCTCTCAGGGAGGAGAGATAGGGAATGGCAAGGGACACACTGACAAGGGAGATTGATCAGAACTGGCTTTGGCGGGCACTGTGGCAACTGGACAATTAAAACAGACATGGAGGGGAGGGAGGAACGGACTGGGGAGGAGGGTGGAGAAAGCGGTGCAACAATGAATGAATGAAAACCCAAAATCTCTGTAAATGTTCATTAAAACTAATAAAATTTAATAAAAAACAACAACAACAAAAAATTTGAGTGGGATAGACCTCATGTCATGTTTCAGTTCTTGTGGACTTGTTTTAATTTTTTTCAGTTTCAATTTGAACTTGTACATGAATAATTAATTCATGGTTTCACAGTCAACCCCTGGCCAGGTTTGACTTCACACACACATGCAGTCCATCTGATTCATATGCAGGCCACCAGGTGAAGTCCATGTGTACAGTCACTGTTCAGTGTTTTGTTTTTTTTTTAAAAGATCTTTTCAATGAATAAATCATTGATTTTACAAATTCTATCATTCAATCTCCAGCCTTATTTCTATCACCAAGTCAGTATTTTCCAACTGACAATTTTTCTTCTTTGTGTCCAACTTTTGCATTCTAGTCACCAATTATTATTATTGCATCTTGATGCATGTTCAGTCAACATCAGGCTGCAGAGGTGGTTGAAATCCTCAGTTTTGTTATCTTTGGCTTTTGTGATTGGTGCTTGTATTTGAAATAGTTGTATTAAAAAGTATTTTTTTTTTATGAGTATCCTATCACTCAGTATTATACTTCAGGATAGGCGTTTGGGTTGGTTTGGTTTGGAGTTTTTCAGTATTGTGGTGGTTTTTTTTGTTGTTTTTTGTTTTTTGGGGGTTTTTTAAGTCAAAGATAGGAAAGTTTATTAAGAGAGAGGATAGCTTATTAAACGACAGAAACACTCTTAGAATGGAAGTGGGCCCTTCTCAGGTAGAGCGGTAAGAAAAGACCCAGGATGGATATTGAGTGTTCTTTGTGACTATGAAGAGACATCATTCTCCTCCAATTTATTATCCCCAGCATAGTGGAACATATGATTGTCTGATTCAGGGTGGCTAATACTAGTCCATCTCAGCTCACTAATGCCTAGAATGCCAATCTTTGTGTGTTCCATTTAGTTATTTTTTTCCATTTTTTTTACAACTTTCTATTTTCCTAGATTAATTCTTCATACATTCCATGTTACAATTATTAATGGGTGTTTGTAGCTGTTTCTCTTCTTTTCTCTTAAGTGCTTGGATTATGTAGGAAGCATCAAAAGAAGATAAAAGGAATACAGAGAAACACTGTACCAAAAAAACCACAACAAACCAACAACTAGTTAACACCGAACCATTTCAGGAAATAGCATATGATGGAGAAATAATGGTGAAGAAGGATTAAGTTCAAGTTACACTGAAGGATAAAAGCATTAGCAAAAAAAAAAAAAGAAAGAAAAAGATAATTCTCTAGGAATTGTTGGAAGACCAATTGGCATGTTTCAAGAGATGAAGTCATGGATACATGCTCACTAACCTATGTCATAAAATTTAGAATACAGTACCTAGTAAACTGATCCAACAGGATGTGGAAATTATCAAACAATATTAATTTATCTCACATTAATAACACAGGCAAGTAACATCTTGCTGAAGATTATAAAAAAAAGTAGTTGGAACAGTATATTGACAGGGAATCACCAGAAATTCAAACTGGATTCTGAAGAGGCCATGTAAGTTTGATATCATTGCTGATGGCACGATGGATTTTGGCTAAAAGTGGAGAATACCAGAAACCTGTTTACTTGTGTATGGGTTTTTTGTGATTTTTTTTCAGTTATGTTTTATTGACTATACAAATATATTTGACTGTGTAGACTATAATAAATTATGGATAACATTGAAGAGTGGGAATGCCAGACACTTAATTGTTCACATGTAAAAGTTATACATATAACAAGAAGCAATTGTCTGAACAGAGCAAGGAAACACTGCATGGTTTAAAATAAAGATATGTGTTAGGTTGTATCCTTTCTCCATGTCTATTCAATCTGTACATTGAACTAATCATGTGAGAAGAATATAGAATGTGGGTTGGAAGCACACTCAACAACAATCTGTGTTATGCAATGACACAATCTTGCTTGCAGAAAATGAAGAAAACATGAAGCATTTGCTGCAGATGATGAAAGACTACTGCTTTCAGTATGGATTACATCTCAACATCAAGAAAACACCATCATCACCATTGGATAAATAGGCAACATCATGATAGATGGAGAAAAGATTGAAGTTGTCAATAATTGAATTTTATTTTGATCCACACATAATCAACAGTTAAGATAATGGCAGTCAAGAAATCAGAAGATAGGGCGGTCTGGTGGTCTAGTGGCAAGAAGCTGCACTGTAGTCCCACAGCTACGTGGTTCAAATCCACCAGATGCTCTGCTGGAGAAGGAGGTGCAATCTCCTCCTGTACCAGTCAGATCTGATTTGATGGTACACACACACAAAAATAGTAAAATAAAATAAAATTGAAAAAAGAAATCAAAAGATGGGTTGTGTTGGGAAAATCTTCTGTCCAGGATCTCTACAAAATACTAAAGAGCAATTATGTCACTTCAAAGACTAAAGAGGATACCTGGTGCAAGTCATTGTATTTTCTTCTTTTGGGCCCAACGCTCCAGCAACATCCATTTTCAGGGCTAGTTGATTTGGCAGGTGAGTTGTTAACACACTCCTTAGCGAATTCCAACTTCCATGGCCACTGTCTTGCAAGTCATCATATTTTCAAATGGTTTTTATGCATCTGAAAATTGGACAATGTATCCATCAGTTGCTCTGACAGAGATAAATGAAACTGGACAATGACTAAGGATGACAACGGAAGAATCACTGTGCTGGAGAAGGGTACGGAGTTAAGTGTTTTGGAGGAAGTGCAACCAGAATGCTCCTTAGAGACAGGAGAAGAAAACTTGGTCTGTCATACACTGGACATACTGTCAGAAGGAGCCAGTCGTTGGAAAAAGACATCATGGATGCAATGACGGAAGATCAGAGAAAGCGATGAGACCCCTCAGTCAGACAGATTTGCACAGTGACTTTAACAATAGGTTAAAATGATAAAAGAGGCACAGAGACTTGTACACCAATGTTCATAGCAGCATTATTCACCACTGTAAGAACACGGAAACAGCCCAGGTGCCCAACCACAATGTAATGGATTGAGAAAGTATGGTACATTCACACAATGAAATACTGTGTAGAACACAGGCTAATGATTTTGTAAATTATTACCTAACATGGGAGGGAATGGAGAGCATTATGCTGCGTGAACTAATTCAGTCTCATAAGGACAAATACTGTACAGGACACTTATTGTAAAGCATGTATGAGGATTCAAGGAGGGAGGGGTCCTTAATACGGTTGCACAATTTGATGGGTGAAAGGAGGGATTGATAAAAGAAAAGGGAAAGATGCAGTGTGAAAAACAATGAGTATGAACTTCACGAACTTTGTACATAACCAGCATAAAATAAAACTTAAAAAACAAAACAAAACAAAAAACCTCAATAGGTTAGAGCATTTCAAAGCTCATGAGCAAGAAGTGGATTAGGCGAGGAGGTTTCAGCCTGTTGTTCATAGATTCACTAAGATTAGTAGTCAACTCAATAGTACACAACAACAACAAATATAAGAAGGGAGCTCTGGTGGCAAATTCCATTGGACATCGTGCTGCTAAGCCAGAGGCCATGCTTCTATGGCAATTTCAATCCTTCAGTGGTTGTAATGGAGACAGATGGGCAATCTCCTATGATACAATTTAAAGCCTCTGAAAACCTGCTAGACAGTTAACTATACATTGGTTCAAATCTAATAGCAAGAAGTTTGAGGTGTATTTGTTTTTTTAACTTAGTGGTAAGGCTACACCTCAAGTTGGAAACATTCAAATTACAGCTCTTTAACCAGGACAGTATTTATTATTATTCTTTTTTAAGTTTGTATTTTTGTTGGGGTTTTTTTATTCCTTTGGGAGAGGGAACAGTTTTTTTCTTAGGTATGTTTTTCGGCAAGCCTCTCTCTGATTCTAAGCCTGTGTCTCCTGGCTCTGTCCTGCACCAGGGCAAGTGTTAGGAAGCTCTTCTAGTCTGCCAATTATGTACCCCCTCCCCCCACCAGTAAGCCGAGGCCAAGGCACTAAGCTCTGCCTCAGCCTACCTGCCACCTCTGCTACTGCCATCACTAGTACTGTACCTGGGCTGCCATGCTTCAGTCTCAATCTTGCTCCATCTTACACAGGAATCTCTGGCCCAAAGGAAGCGTGACACTGTTGCTCCTTTCTGATGATAATGAGCTTCTCTTTTTCTGCCTCTGAATCTACTCAATTTAAGCCTGGCAGAAAGGCAAAACTGACCAGTGATCTTCACATCTTATTTGCACCAAAAGATTCTGTTTACCATATTTACATTATTAACAAGCTATTCAGTCCATTAGGTGGGGACACAAGTACCTCATACTTGTAGAGTCCTACCCAGCCATGCATCAGAGAGCTAGACAATGGCTAAGGAAGATAGAAGAAGAATTGACGCCTTTGAGTTGTGGTGGTGAAGAAGAGTTTCGAACATACCATTGACTGCCAAGAGAACAAACAAGTCTGTTCTGGAGAGAGTGAAACCGAGCTGCTACTTGGAGACAAAGATTTTGAAGCTCTGTCTCACATACTTTGGGCACACTGGCCAGAGACACTGGTCCTTAGAAAAGGACATCATGCTCAGAAGGGTGACTCTTTAACAGTGGGGTGTGGTGGAGGGTAGGTGTGTTGGAGATTATGAAATTGGCTCAAGATAGGGCAGGGTTAAGAGCTATTGTACATAGTGTCACTAGGACTTGCAGGTGGCTTGACAGCACATAATAAAAACAACCATCCAATCATGAAGGACGCCTGGTGGTATAATGTGTTACATGTTTTGTCGCTAATTCAAAGCTGAGGGGTCTAAATCTGCCATGCAGTCTGCTGTGCAGGAGAAAGATGTTAAATCTCCTCCTGAAAGACTGTAGCTTCGGATACCCCATGAGGGTCACTGTGAGTCAGAACTGACTAGACAACAAGGATAAAATTCACTGAGATATGGTCGACGAGCACAAAGAGGTGAGGAGAATCCAGTCCCTCAGGGAAAGGGATCCTGCTTGATAAAGCAGAGGGCTAGTGTGAAAAAGGAATAACTGAGACACCAGAACTACGGTCTAGATAGAAAACCCTTCCATCAGCCTCTTGCCTTTTGGCCAGGAAGGAGGAGGTGGGATGTCGTGTAACCAGCCCTCTTTCCTTGGTACTTATCCACAGAGAAAGGTCCCATCCCAGAAGCAGACACCCACTCACTGTCTTGAATGAAAATTTCCAAGTCGAAAGATATTGTCAGGTAGTTCTCATTTTGGCTGTTTCCTCCTGTAATTTTACATTCCTGTGAGGATCGTCAGGGATCAATATGGCTAATATTGAGGAAAATGTGATGTTGACTTAGACCTCATGGCGACATAACCTCCTCGTTCTTTCAAACTGTGAAGAGGTCCTTGGAGCAGACTGTCTAATAAGCAAGCATGATCAGATTTCCTGACTCTTGCTTCCATTGACTATGGGTTGACGTCAAATGTCAATCATTTCTCCATTTATCATGGTGTTGACTATTGATCCAGTTGCAAAGATTTTATTTTCTTTATGTTGAGGTGCACGCCATACCGAAGGCTATAGTCTTTATTTATTTTTTTTAATTATTATTTTGTGTGTGTGTACCATCAAATCGGATCTGACTGGTACAGGAAGAGATTGTCCCTCCTTTTTCAGCAGAGCATCTGATGGTTTCGAACCACACACCTCTGTGATTGCAGTGTAGCTTCTTGCCACTAGGCCACCAGAACTCACTAGGCTATAGTCTTTAATAGTAAATGCTTCAAGTCTTGTTTGTTTATTTTCTTTTTCTTTAAGCAATATTTTGACTTCTACATACTACAGGTTGTTAATGAGTTTTCCTCCAACCTGGTTGTATTCTTCCTCATGTAGTTCAGCTTCTCAGAATATTTGCTCTGCATGCAGATTGAATAAATACGGTGAAAGGATACAATTGTGAGGCATACTTTTCCTGATTTTAAGCAATGTCGTATCCCTTTATTCTGTTAGAATAATTCCTTCTTGGTCAATGTACAAATTTCATATGAACACAATTAAGTGTTCTAGAATTCTCATTTCTCACAATGTTATCCATAATTTGTTATGATTAACATAAACCAAGTAAGTACAGTCAATAAAACACAAATAAACATCTTTTTGGTATTGTCTGTTTTCAACCAAGCCACATCTGGCATTAGTAATAATATCCTTTGTTCTATGTCCTCTTCTGAATTCAGCTTGAAAGTTTAGTAGTGCTTTGTCAACATACCATTTCAGACGTCCAAGCCTACAGGGATGTATTTTTTTTTTCTAAGCCCCTGATGAACAAGTGCCCTTTTTCTTTCAGGACAGTTGAAACAGACTGACATTTTATAAATGAACTTTCAGGAAATAAGTGCAGAAAACACAAATGCAAAGGTTCAACTAAGTCCAATCTATAGTGCAACTCTTATATTCAATCAATATGCTACACCCTGGGTTACCTTGAGGAATTAAATAAAGTTCTGATCCTCAAAGACTTCAGCATGCAATGGAACAGGCAAATAAGAACTCATGAATAGTTACAATGTCTAAGAAGCATACTAACCTAACTGAAAGAGTAAATTTAACTGTCATCAAGTTGTTATCAATTTATAGCAGACTTCATTAGATTTCTGAGGCTACAGTCATGCCTGGAGGAAACTGGTCATATTTCTTTTTAAGAGCAGCAGTTGGATTAAAACCATTGGACACTTGGCCTTTTTAGTTAGTAACACAACACCCTGCAAATTACACCACAGAACTTCCTACTAATAAAAAATTGGAAGCAATAAATATGGGATTTTTGTAAGGGGTGAGTAAATTGAGAATTTTTCAGAAAATTTAATACTTGATATAAACCTTTAGTTCAGGAAAAGAGTTTATCTACCAGTGGGTGAGGTAAGGACAGTCCAGAGAGGGTAGAACAATCGGAGTATCTGCATGGTATGAGAGCCAATCAGAAATGTCAGAGTTTTCACCTAGTTCAATTGAGTCTGTAGAAAAAATGTAAAGCTAATATAATTTTGTTTATAAACAAGAGAATAGTCCAGAGTAATCTACAAACTATGTCTAATATTGAGAAGAATATGAATCCTAGAGAACATTTAATTATGCTCATATGAACTCAATAGTAGACCAAGAAGCTGTTGTCTGACCAGAGCAAGGGAACACTGCATGGTTTAAAATCAGGGAAGGTCCCAGAGGTACACGGTTCGAATGCACAAGATGCTGGAGAAGGCGGGGTAATCTCCTCCTGTACCAGTCAGATTCAATTTGACAGTTAGTATGTTAGGTGCCATGGAGTCACAGGCGACTCAGAGCAACCCTGTGAACGAAAGTCCTGGACACCTGTATAACTTTAGTCCTTTCTCCAGGTTCATAGGGTTTCCAGAGACAAGCTATTATGGAAGTGGATGCCACTCCTGCTTCCAAGCTTGTTTTAATCGGGGAGCTCCACAAAACACTGTCCACCATGGGTAACCATTCTCACATTTGACTCATCAGTGTCACAGTGTTCGGCTTCACAGCAACCACAAGTTACCTCTGTACAGCAAGTGGACAGACCAGGGTCACATGACCTAGAAGAATGTTTCACAAAAAAACAATTAAAGGCAGGCCTGAGGGCCATGGAGTAGAGTCACCCACCTTTGGCTTGGGAGCATGGCTTTCTGTCTGCTAGGCCAACTGCTCTCTCCCTCTCTCTCTATGCTGTGGTTGGTGGTGTTGCTATTAAGCACTGTCGAGTCACAGGCGACTCCTAGTGAGCCCATAAATGAAAGTCCTGGACACCTGTATAACTTTCATCCTTTCTCTAGGCTTTTGTTCCTTTTGTGTTTTTTAAAAAGGTATTTACCATAAATAAATCACTGAATCATAAGTATACTTTGGTGTAAGATAAAACTTAAAGTCATTCAAATAATGTCATCACTTTTCATTCTATATCTTTGGGAAACGTACTAAAAATAATAAATGGGAAACTATAAGTTACTTAAGGATAAAATTATGGACCATTTTCTAAGATTACATATGGTATTTGAATTGAAATGGAAACATTCATGGAAGGCTGAGGTCTTATAGTAGGATCCTTGACTATACTCTGTGCCTTGACATAAGTTAGACACTATTTGAGTCCTTTTTGACCTTTAAACCACTGGTGTGGCAAGCCTGGGCAAACCTGGAAATGACATTTGCCCTCAGAAGGAATATAGTTGAAGATAAAGAAGATAAGAGACAGACCAAGGGATGGCCAGTTTTGCTCAAAGACTCACTGGAGAATCAGGGAGTTTGTCTAAGTGTGTCTTTAAAAATTTGCATAATATAGCCACATGTTATCTACTTTAAGTTAAAAATTGTAGTCCTGGTGATGATGACTCATGGTCTAAAGGTCGTGAACAAGGCCTGATGACCTACAACGTATGATTAATTCTGCCAATTTTAAACATTTTAACTGAATAGCTTGAATTCCAGTTACGGTCTTTTGCTTCTACAGTCCCACCTGCAAATGAAATAGATTATGCCTGCCACTTGTTATGGTTCCAGTAATGATTTGCTTTGCCCCAATCATATAAATGAAAGCCTTGGCTTAGTCATCATACTGATGACTGTTGTTAGGTGCCATTGAGTCTGTTATGACTGATAGAGAGCCTATGAAGAGCAACAGATCATGCCCTACTCTCCAACACCCTCATGATTTACACTGCTCAAACCCACTGTTGCAGTCATGATGTCAGTCCGTCTCTTTGGATGTCGCCCTTCTTACCTAGACCCTCCCTTTTCCAATGTCTCTTTTTCCAAGATTTGGCCCTTCATGGCAACATGCTCAAAGTATGTGAGACAATTTCACCATCTTTGCCTCTAATAAGCATCCTGGTTGCAATTTTTAAAAAATTAATTTTAATGAAAATATATACTTAGGGTTTCCACTCATTCATTGTTGCACTTTTCTCCCTGCCCAACCTCCCCACCATTTCACTCTTTGAAAAGTGAAAGAAAAGTTCTTGCATTGTTTTACAATCCTCCCCCTCATCCGCAGGTCCAATCCATTATGCAGCCTTCATTCTGAACTCCTGTCATGACAATAATACCTAAGCATATATCCCTTTTAGACAGTTCTCTCCCTCATCTGTTTCAATGCAGTATACATAATCTATCCCACCTTTCTCAGTCTCTGCCCAACCCTGATGTCATTCCTGTTTCACAACAGTGGCACTATGCAGTATTTGTCCCTTTGTGACTGAGAAATTTCACTCAGCATAATGTTCCCCAGAGCCACCCCATTTTAAATAATATTTTATGAGTTCCTTGTTTTTCATTACAGCATAGTATTTCATTGTGTGAATATACCACAACTTCTCAATCTATTCATTTGTTGATGGGCCCTTAGGTCATTTCCAACTTTTTGCTATTGTGAACAAAGCAGCAATAAACATGGGTATATCTGCTTGGGTGGTGGTTATGGTTTCTTTAGAATATATTCCCATTAGTGAAAATGCTGGGTCAAATTGTATTTCTATTTGCAACTTTTTGAGAAAGCACCATACAGCCTTGCATAATGGTTGCACCATTTTGTACTCCCACCAACTGTGAATAAGAGTTCCAGTTTCCCCACAACCTCGCCAGCATTTGTTGTTTGCTATTCTGTTAAATTTTGCTATTCTGACGGGGGTGAGATATCTCATAGTTGTTTTGATTTGCATCTCTCTTAGAGCTAGGGATTTTGAACATTTCTTCATGTGTTTGTTGGCCATCTGAATGTCTTATTTGGTGACGTGTCTGTTCATATCCTGCATCCATTTTTCAATCGGGTTATATCTTGTGGTGCTTGTATTTTTTTGTTTTAATGTACATAATTGTTTGAGGGGTCTATTTTTTTGATTTCCATTCATTGTTGCACATTTTCCTCTCTGTCCCCTCTTCCTCTCAGTTTGCTTTTTTTCTTTGGGAAAAAAGTTCTTTCCTTATTATACAGTCCCCCACATCCCCTCCTGCCCTGGACCACTTAACTATGCAGCTCTTATTCTGGATTCTTGTCATGCCAACAATACCTAACCATATATTCCTTTTATACAGTTCTCTCCCTCGTCTATTTCAATGCCATGTACATTATCCATCCCCTCTTTATGATGTTATGAACGTCTAATAAACCTCTGTACCTTTAACTTGCACTGACTCAGAGTCTTTTTCTGGTGGTGTTATATACCTAAGTCTCACACTCAAGTCAGAACTTTCTAGACTCCCTAGACCTCTTTGGAAATCATCAACCTTGACAATCTTTTTTAGTCTTAGAAGAAAAATTTTTAACTGCAAATTGTTTTAATGTGACTCTGCTCTAAACAATATTTGCTTTTCTTGCATAACTTATGCAAAGAGAAAAACACACACTTTTTCTTTTTTTTTCATTGTTGCACATTTTCTTTTCTCCCTCTCATCTCCCTGCAATTCACCCCTTGTTCCAGATTGTTGTCTACCTATAATATCTGATCATATATTCCTTTCAGACAGGTCTTCCTCTTGTCTGTTCTAATGCAGTGTTCATTATCTATCCATTATTTTCCCATTCTCTCCCCAATGCCCCCATGTCTGTCCTATTTTATAACAGTGGTGTTATGCAGTACTGATCCTATTGTGACTGAGATCCTTCATTCAATATAATGTCCTCCAGGCTACCCTATGTTGTGTAATGTTCTATGAGTTCATTGTTTTTCATTGGTGCATAATATTCCATTGTGTGACTGTACCATAGATTTTCTATCCATTTATTTTTTAGATTGTCACTTGAGTTGTTTCCATCTCTTTGCTATTGTGAACAACGTAGCAGTAAACATGGGAGGGTGAATATATCTGTTTTAATCACAACTCTTATTTCTTTAGGGTATATTCCCAGTAATGTAAATGTTGGATCAAACCATATGTATATTGCCAACTTTCTGAGAAAGTGCCAGACCACTTTCCATGGTGGCTATACCACTATTTTACATTCTTACTAGAAGTGAATAAGAGTTCCAGTATCTCCACAATCTTTCCAGCATTCGTTGTTTGCTAGCCTGTGGAATTTTGCTATGGTTGTTGGGGTGAGATGATATCTCATAGTTGTTTTGTCCCGTGACATTCTGAAAACCATTTTGGGCTTTCTTTCTTCCTGGTCTTTGTAATGGCCTTTGACTTTCTTTATGGATAATGTCCTTGATGCCATTCCACAGCTCATCTGGTCTTTGGATATAATACTCAATCCATCACATCTTTTCTTAAAATAGCATGGGTTGCATCAGGTGCACCCTAGCTTTTAAAGTGATATCCTTGCTTTTTATCAATTTAAAGAGGTCTTTGACAGCCGGTGTTCCCAGTGCAACACATCTTTTGGTTTCCTGACTGCTGCTAGCATGGGTATTGATTGTGAATAAGTAAAATAAAATTCTTGACAAATTCAATCTTTCCTCCAGATCCTTTGGTGGCTTCAACCAAAGGCCATTTGATTAGCAGCTGGAACACTTATCCATTGAGTGGCCAAGGCTTCTAAGGCTCCATCCTGTTGTTGTTGTTGTTATGTGCCATCAAGTTGCTTGCAACTCATAGCGACCCTGTGTACAACAGCCCTAAACTCTGTTCTGTCCTGAGCCAATCGCACTGTCTCTGACACACCCATCCTGATTACCCCCGTCACTGAATCAATCCACCTCCTAGAGGGCCTTCCCCTCCTGCACTGTCCCTCCACCCTCCCAAGCATGATGTCCCTCTCCAAGGAC
>NW_006399769.1:9397035-9406297 GCF_000299155.1 Elephantulus edwardii
CAGTGGTGAGAATCTTTGTCTTCTTTACATTGAGCCTCAATCCATATTGGAGGCTGTAGTCCTTGACCCTCTGCAGCAAGCGCTTCAGGTCCTCCTTAGTTTCAGGATTGTGTCATCTGCATAATGCAGATTGTTGATGAATCTTCCACCAATCCTGACACCACACTTCTCCTCATAGAGCCCAGCCTCGCGGATCATCTGTTCAGCATACAGGTTAAAAGATATGGAGACTGGACACATTCCTGGCGTACGCCATTACCAATTTTGAACCATGCAGTGTTCCCTTGCTCTGTTCTGACGACTGCCTCTTGGTCCAAGCATAGGTTTTGCATTAGCACAATCAAGTGTTCTGGATTCCCATTCTTCTCAGAGTCAGCCACAGTTTGCTATGATCCACACAGTCAAACACCTTTGCAAAATCAATGAAACACAGATAGACATTCCTCTGCTATTCCCTGCTTTCAGCTAAGATCCATCTAACATTAACTACAATATCCCTAGTACCACGACCCCCTCTAAACCCAGGCTCTATCCTAGTTCTACAAAATTGTCTTCTTGCTATTGTTGTTGTTAAGTTCCTTGCAGCCATGCAAAACTCACAGCAACCCTATGAACAACAGCTCTGAACCCTGCCCTATCCTGTGCCATCCTCATCATCTCTGGCACGATTGAGTCCATTGTTGCTGTCACTGTGCTGATCCATCTGACTGAGGATTTTTCTTCTTTTTCATTGACAATCCCCCTCTCCTTTCCAAGCATGATGAGAATAGCCTTTCCTACTGTTAATGAACACAAGGGATTCCTCCATGGTCACTTGCCAATAAGATAGATCAACTGTCATATCCAAATCCTTTTATTGAAGATCTGGGAGAGTAGAGAGAATTCTCTCAAAAACTTCCTCTCTACTTTGTAAGCAAACCAATTTAAAAAAACAAAACCAAACTGATAAGCTGAGCTATCTCCTTGATCAATTATGGATTAGATCTAATTATGGGAACTGTAGGATGACTTTTAGAAAGAAAACATCTGATCTTCCTTTTTTAAAAACAAAAACATAAAAAAAAAAAAAAAAAAAAAAACAAAAAAAAAACATAAGGGGAGCTCTGGTGGCCTAGTGGCAAGGAGCTGCAACTACAATCCCAGAGGCACACGGTTCGAAGCCACCAGATGCTCTGCCGAGAAAAGGAGGGACAATCTCCTCCTGTACCAGTCAGATCTGATTTGACGGTACACTCACACAAAAAATAAAAAATTTTAAAAAAAATAAAAAAAACCCCCAAACCAAAAACATAAACCAAAAAATGCTAAACCACAAAGAAACAAAACCTGCCTCTCTCTAAAGATGATTCTTGGTTTTTCACTTTGTTATTGTTGTCATGTGCTGTTGTCTCATAGTCGCCTGTGACTCATAGCAACCCTATGTACAAAATCCCTAACCCCTGCTCTATGCTGTACCAATCTTACTGTCTCTGACACATCTCCCCCCATTACCCCAGTCAATTAATCGATCCATCTCATCAAGGGTCTTCCTCTTTTTCACTCTCCCTTCACCCTCCCAAGCATGATGTACCTCCTTGACTTGTAATATGTCCAAAGTATGTCAGGCAAAGCTTCAGAATCTTTTCATCTAAGGAGGACCCTGGTTCCACTCTCTCTATGATAAGCCTGTTTGTCCTCTTAGCAGTCTGTGGTTTATTCAATACTCTTCTCCAGCACCACATCTCAAACCCATCAGTTCTCTTTCAATCATTGCTAATCATTGTCCAGCTTTCTGATGCATAGCAAGTAATTGTAAAGACTATGGCCTGGATCATCAACAATCTGCTTTATGCAGATGACACAACCCTGCTTGCTGAAACTGAGGAGGACCTGAAGCACTTGCTGTGAAAGGTCAGGGACTGCAGTCTTCAGTATGGAAGATTGATGTTGAAGTTCAACATCAAGAAAACAAAGATTCTCACCACTGGGTCAATTGGCAGCATCATAATAGATGGTGAAGAGATTGAGACTGTTCACAGTTTTGGTTTGCTTGGATCCACAGTCAACCCTCTTGGCACCAGCTGGCAGGAAATGAAAAGGTGTATTGTGATTGGAAAGTCTGTGGTTAGAGACTTCTCTAAATTGCTGAAGTGCAAAGATGTCAGTGTAGAGACTAAGGTGTGCCCGATACATGCCATGGTCTTTGCAATCACTTGCTATGCTTCAGAGAGCTGGACAATGACTAGGGATTATAGAGGGAGAATTGATGCCTTTGAGCTGTGATGTTGGAGAAAAGTATTGAATATACCATGGACTGCTAGGAAAATGGACAGGTTTGTCCTAGAGAGGATGAAGCCGGGCTGCTCCTTGGAGGCAAAGATTCTGAAACTTCATGTGACATACTTTGGACATATCACAAGGAGGGACCAGTCCTTGGAGAGGGACATCATGCTTGGGAGGGTAGAGAGACAGTGCAGGAGAGGAAGACCCTCAATGAGCTGGGTTGATTCATTGACTGGGGTAATGGGGGTAGGTGTGTTGGAGATGGTGAGATTGGCACTGGATAGGGCAGAGTTTAGGGCTGTTGTACATAGGATTGCTATGAGTCACAGGCAACTCAACAGCCCATAACAACAACAACAACAACATGGCCTGGATCAGGTGCACCTTAGGCTATAGACTGACATTGTTGCTCTTCAGTACTTTGGAGAGGTCTCTGATAGCAGACTTTCCCAATACAATTCATCTTTTAACTTCTTGGCTATTGGTATCAAGAATGGTGATTATGAAGCCAAGCAAACTAAAGGTGCTAACAATCTCAATCTCTTCACCATCTATCATGATGCTGCCAATCGGCCCAGTGGTAAAAATCTTTCTTTGTTTTCTTGATGTTTAGCTTCAATCCATATTGAAGGCTGCAGTCCTTGACCTTCTGCAGCAAGTGTTTCAGGTCCTCCTCAGTTTAAGTACGCAGGGTTGTGTCATTTGCATACTGCAGATTGTTAATGAATCTTCCTCCAATCCTGATGCCACATTTCTCCTCATAGAGCCCAGCCTCCTGGATAATCTATTCTGCACATAGATTGAAAAAGTATGGAAATAGGACACATCCTTGGCGTACACCCTTTGAAATTTTGAACCATGCAGTGTTTTCCTGCTCTGTTCTGAAGATCACCTCCTGGTCCAAGTACAGGTTTATCAAGTGTTCTGAGATTCCTGTTCTTCTCACAGTCAGCTTTGTTGTGGTCCACAGTCAAATGCCTTTGCATAGTCAATGAAACACAGACATTCCTCTGGTATTCCCTGCTTTCAGCCAAGATCCAGCTAACATTAGTTATAATAAATATCGCTAGTACCACGACCCCTTCTAAACCCAGCCTGCACTTATGGCACATCTGTTGCTGTGCTGTTTTAGTCTATTTTGGATAATTTCAGCAGAATCTTGCTTGCATGTGATATTAATGTTATTGTTCGATAATGTCTGCACTGTCATATCACCTTTCTTTGGGATGGGAATAAATATAGATCTCTTCCAGTCAGTTGACCAAGTGGTTGTCCTCCAGATTTCTTAGCAAAATTTAGGGTAGGTATTAATCTACTTAACATATTACTATTGCTATTTCAGTTACAATTTTAAAAAATAATTTACATCCAGTCACTAGTAAACACACAACTTGAGATACAGTTTTCATATGGCTGAGAAAAATGCAGTTCCAAAAGATAAATGCTAGTTGAGGGAAGATGCATTTCCTTTCCCAGTAAACAGATAGCTTAAGGTAATTTGCATGATCAGAGAGAAATTACAACAGAGTGTGAGGACCAAACAAATGTTAATTAGATGTTTCAACCAGTTTTTCAGGCTGGAAACCTGGGATGTGAGTTTTTAAAGCTATAGCATGTGTTTGAATAATCCTGAATTTATTAATTCCATCCTATAGGTCAACCCTCTTGGCACCAGCAGTCAGGAACGCAAAAGACTTTTCCCTGCACTGGGAAAATCTGCTGTAAGGGACCTCTTCAGAGTATTGAAAAGCAATGATGTCAGTCTAGAGACTAAGGTGCGCTTGACCCAGGCCATGGTCTTCACAATTACTTGCTATACATTAGAGAGCTGGACAGTGACTAAGGATGACAGAAGAAGAGTCAATGCCTTTGAGTTGTGGTGCTGGAGAAGAGTCTTGAACATACATACCATGGATCACCAAGAAAATAAATAGGTCTGCACAGGAGAGTAAGGTCCCAGATGAGGTGGGTTGATACTACTGGGGCAATGGGGTTAGGTGTGTCGGAGTCAGTGAGACTGGCGCAGAACAGGGCAGGCTACAGAGCTGTTGTACAGAGGGTCGCTTTAAGTCACAGGTAACTTGATGGCATATAATAACAACATCACTAGCAACATGCCCAAAGTATGTGAGAGGAAGCTTTATCATCTTTACCTCCAAGGAGCATCCTGGCCACACTTTCCCCAAGAGTTATTTGTTTGTTTGTTTGTTTGGCAGTCCATCGGATATTCAGCACTTTTCTCCAACACCACAACTCAATGGCATTGATTCTTCTCCTTATTCATTGTCCAGCTCTCAGTTTCAGGTGACTGGAAAACCTATTGCTTGAATCAGGTGCACTTCAGCTTTCAAAATGACATCTTGCTCTTCAGGACTTTGGAGAGGTCTGTACCAACAGACTTTCCCAGTGCTGTACATCTCCAGATCTCCTGATTGCTGGTACCAAAGGATTGTGGATCCAAGCAAGAGGACCATTTCCATTTTCTTGTCATGTATCATGAAGTTGCCCATTGCCCCACTGCTAAATATTTTTGTTTTCTTAATGTTGCGATACAATCTATATTGAAGGCTGCAGTCCTTGATTCTCTGCAGCAAATGCCACAAGTCCTCCTAACTTCCGTCAAGCAAGATGGATTTTCAATAACACAGGTTGTTGAATAGTTTTCCTGCAGTCTGGATGCCACATTCTTCATCATGAAGTCCAGCATTTTGAATGATTGGCTCAGCATACAAACTGAGTAAGTGTGGAGAAAGAATACAGTCCTTATGCAGCAACCTAAACAAAACAAAATGATCTAAGGGTAGTTTAATATTACAAATTTTCTCTATCATAGAAGCCTTTGGCAGCTAGGTGTGGGCCTCTCCCACTGACCTCCCTGAGGGCTGCTTTCCCAAGTACCACTCTTGCTTATTGCATCCCTGTACACATTGACTAGTTATCTGTCTACATCTCCAGCACTGATCCCATATCGTCTTGTTTTTGCCCATTTATCTAATCTCTTACTGTAGATGAGAGGGTGCCCTAGGACCAGAATCACTAGGTACCTGTGTCAAGGGAATGATTTCCAAAAGAGGTCCAGGGGTCTCATTGAGTAACAACTAGAAAGTTCTGACTCAGAAATACAAGAAAGACACCAAGTGAGAGCAAGAAAAAGAAACTGGAGTTTATTAGACCTTCATAACAGACTATGAATGGGTCAGGACAGCCTCATCCCACTTTTATCTTACATAAGGGCTTATATATCCTTTGTTAGCAGGGTTTACACAGCTGATGGATGTATGGTGACTTTGGCCATCTCGTTTATCTTTTCCTTGAGTTCGTTGTTTTGCCACATTCCTTGAGAATCTGTTTCTATTATTATATTGCTACAGTCTTTGTCAAAACCAGTTCCTATTGACCTCCTTCATCAGCCTTTCCTTTGCCATCCCCTGTCCTCTCCACACCACTTAGGCACCTAGATTGTTTGGCAAAGACTTGCAACTTGCAAATAGAATGGAACCAAGAAAAAAGTCTCCATTTACTACTGCATGTGGGAAACGACAAAAAAACCTTATTTATTTTTTTTTAACTATAAAACAACAACAAAAAACCCCACCAGTTATCTTATTGTCAGCCTTGACTGTAGGCTACAGCTGGATTTGACGATCCACATTTTACTAAAAGGAATGAGAGGCCCAAGGAATAGCAATTCTTGCTCCAGTTCAAAACGCCATGTAAGGTAGTGGGGACAGCTTCATTCGGGCCTGGACTGCCAGACATCCCACAGACCCCTCACCCAGTGTGGGACCAGGCCACACCTCCACCCAGCTAATCTCTGCTGTAGCCTTTGTTTGAGTGGAGCCATTCATTAGCATGTAACAATGGAGAAACTCAAGGTGCCCTCCTGTTTTCTATTTACAATTTAAATCCACACAATCACCTGGCACCACTATTGTTATTGCTATTAGCTGAAGGTAATGGTTTTTTATTAACACTCTCTAAGGTCGTCCCAGCTTCACTCCCTCCCTTCAGCTGGTTATCTTCAGAAGGAATTCTGCTGTGAACTAGCATATCATGCGGTCAGGAGTGTACTGGGAGCACACCTCCTAGGTGGTGATGTTATCATTACGATGATTGTACAGACTCGGCACTCAATTCTCGGCATCTTCCTGGGAAGGTAAATTTAGGAGAGAGTTGCTGTTAGTTGCTTCTGACTCCTGGCGGCCCTCTGTTGTAGAGCACAACTGCTTTGTAAGGTTTTCAAGGCAAAAGAAACCTTTTAGAAGCAAAACCCCAGGACTGCCATCAGCTTTTGAGGAGCTGCTGGGAAAGTTGGGATTGACAGCCTTTCCAGCTAGTTGTGCTCAAGTGTTTCAAGAACCAGAATTTCCAGTTCCAGGCTGGAGAGGAAAGTATGTTTGAAGGTCAAAAGTCCCAAGGCCTGGTCTGGAGTCTCAACCCCGCCCAACTGACTTTGCAGCTGACACTCTACAGAGTCTCACTTCAGATCCTATTACCCAAGCTATCTATTGAAGGTGATGTGTCAACTTTAATCCAGCCACGCACCAGGCACTAGGCTAAAAGCCTTACACATATGGCCTAGGTAAGGCCAAGTGGACGTACCATCCTGACTTTTTCACATGAGGAGACTGAGTGCTCCTGGATCCTCTGGAGCTGCACACACCTACACGCATGTTTTATCCATCCTGGTTCACCGATTTTACCAGGAGCCTCCCACTCTTCCCCCAGTCTCTTGGAGCATTGGTTTCATTGTTCCAGATCTCTTCAAGAGTGATTCTTTTCTGAAATATTGACAAAGTCTTGCATTTAAAAATATTTTTTCTACATTATTGAGTGATCATTTTGTGCATCAAATTTCTTACTTAATATGCTCCACAACCTCTCTTACAATTTAGTTGGGCTGAAATCATCCTTTGCCCCTCAAACCCATCCCTAAAATCTTAAACCAACACCCTCACTACCCATAAGTCCCCACTCTTCCAACCCTGCACAGCCAGAAATATCAGAACTCTGCTCTTATTCGCCTTTGTCTTTGCTATCATGAACAATGCAGCAATAAACATAGGTGTGCATATATCTGCTTGGGTGGCAGTTATGGTTTCTTTAGGGTCTATTCCCGGTAGTGGAATTGCTGGGTCAAATGGTATTTCTATTTGCAGCTTTTTGAGAAAGCGTCATACTGCCTTCCACAGTGGTTGCACCATTTTACACTCCCACCAACAGTGAATAAGGGTTCCAGTCTCTCCACAACCTCACCAGCATTCGTTGTTTGCTGCTCCTCCTCACTTTCAGAAAGCAATGTTATGCTATCTGTATAATATAGTTTATTAATGAGTCTCCCTCTGATGCTCACGCCACACTCTTCTTTAATAATTCCCTCATCATATATATTGAATAGGTATAGAGAAAAGATACAATCCTGACACTTACCTTTCTTTTTCTTTTTGTTTTATTTTTCCTACTAGTTTATTTACAAAATTCAAATACAAATTTGAATAAATTATTTCCATTTCCCTCACCCCCCCACCCATCAAATTATACAATCCAATGATTAATCCCTTCTTCCCCCTGCACATCCACATCCCTCTGCTTCCAGCCTCTCCCACCCCTTCTGGATCCTTATACTCATTCTACAATAATGGTTTTAATCACTATCCTTATGGGACTGAGTTAGTTCACTCAGCATAATGCTCTCCAGTCCCTCTCAAGTTAGGTAATAATTTACAAAGTTATTGCTCCTGCGTGCTGCATAGTATTCCATTGTGTGAATGTACCATAATTTCTCAATCCATTCGTTTGTGGTTGGACATTCCGGCTGTTTCTATGTGCTTATGATGGTGAATAATGCTGCTCTAAACATTGGTGTAGACACCTTTCTTAATTATAAACTAAGCAGTGTTCTCTTGTTCTGTTTACACAATATTTTCTTTGTCTAGATAGAGCACAATTAAGTGTTCTGGGATTCCCATTCTTCTCATATCTCCTTCACTGGATTAAAAAAAAAGTGGGGGGATGTATCATGAGTAAGTTGTATCTGCTATTATTGTCACTTTGGTCATGTATCAGGAAGGGCCAGTCCTTGGAAAAAGACATTATGCTTGAAAAAGTAGAGAATCAGCGAAAAAGAGAAAGATCCTTAACAAAATAGATGGTCAGACTGGCTGAAACAGAAGCTATAAATCAAACAGTGGAATACTGCTCATCTTTCTCTCAGTGATTTGAACCTTGAGTTTTGAGTTTAATAGAACAGCAAACAATAAATGCTGGTGAGGTAGTAGAGAAACTGGAACTCTTATTCACTGTTGGTGGAAGTGTAAAATGGTGCAACCACTGTGGAAGGCGGTATGACGCTTTCTCAAAAAGTTGCGAATAGAAATACCATTTGACCCAGCAATTCCACTACTGGGAATATACCCTAAAGAAGCCATAACCACCACCCAAGCAGATAAATGCACATACATGTTTGTTGCGACTTTGTTCATAATAGCAAAGATCTGGAAACAACCCAAGTGCCCATCAACAAACAAATAGAAGCTGTGGTATAGTCACACAATGGAATATTATGCAGCATTGTAAAACAAGGAACTCATGAAATATTATGCAAAATGGATGACCCTGGAGGACATTATGCTGAGTGAAATATCTCAGTACAAAAGGACAAATATTGCATAGGACCACTGTTGTAAAATGGGACAGACATCAGGGTTGAAGACAGAAAAGGAGGGGAGGAATGATGTATATTGTGTTGAGACTGATGAGGGAGAGAACTGTTTAAAAAGGATAGATGAGTGTGTATTCTTGTCATTATATAAGTCCAGAGTGAAGGCTGCATAGTAAGGTAAACTTGGGGAGGGAGGGATTGCATAACAATGAAAGAGTTTTTTTTTTCTTTTTCAAGGAGAAGAGTGAATTGGGGTGGGGGGAGAGTGGGTAGGGAGAAAAGTGCAACAATGAATGACTGGAAACCCTAAGTCTCTGTAAACTTTAATTAAAATTAATT
>NW_006399769.1:9408292-9416318 GCF_000299155.1 Elephantulus edwardii
ATGATTTTCTTGATATCCTCCCAGAGCTCATTTGGTCTATGCTCATTGGTGCTCAAGGCCTCAAACCTGTTCCTGAGATTGTTTTGGAATTCGAGTGGGATACACCTAGCAATTGTGAGAATGACAAAGGGCTTTGCAGTTTTTATTTCTGTTAAATAGAATTGCTATGAATTGGAAAGACTCAATAGCACTTAACATCAACAACTTTGTCACCTGGGCCAGGAAAGCTCAAGGTTACCACTCTCTTGTAAGTGAAATCTGAACAAACCAATATGTCCACTAAAGTCCATAGCAGTGTTATTCACCATCACAAGAACATGGAAACGGCCCAAATGTCCAAGCACAACAGAAAAGATTGAAAAATTGTGATGCA
Organism: Elephantulus edwardii; assembly: GCF_000299155.1. Classification (NCBI taxonomy): domain Eukaryota; kingdom Metazoa; phylum Chordata; class Mammalia; order Macroscelidea; family Macroscelididae; genus Elephantulus; species Elephantulus edwardii. The sequence goes on from NW_006399769.1 coordinate 9,408,666, forward strand.
TTCACACAACGGAATACTATGCTGCACTCAGGTGCAACAATTTCAAAAAACCCTCCATATCTTGGGAAAGGCTCAAGAGCATTATGCTGAATAAACTAATGAAGTTTCATAAGGACAAATACTGCATAAGACCATTATTGTAAAAATAGAAGGAAAGCTATTAAAACATGTATGGGAATTCAAGGGGATAGATAGGGGAGAAACCCCAGGGCTGCATAGTTTGGTGGGTGGAGGAAGGGGGTCAAGGAAAGGGAAAGGATCTAGGCAAAAAGGCAGGGTAATGTTGAGCAAGGTCCAGTGGTGATTAATTTTATAAAACATAATACACGAGAATGATTGTATGAAAAAACAATGCGAATAAGTAGTGTGAAACACAATGTATACAAGCTTTGTAAGCAGAAAAACAAACAAGAAATTCAACAAAGACACGGAAGAGAAACAAAAAAAGGGTGGGCAATGCAAAGTCAGAATCAGCTGGCTGCCATGTACCAGCTGTTGACAAGTTACACATAAGGAGTGGACACAGTTGTCCTTGGGTATTGAGAATCACTCTGTTTGTATTCTGGATCTGTAATAGAAAGTCTTCAAGGAGATTCTAACATGACACAAAGCTCCAATCTCTTACTTGCACCCACACACAGAGGTGGGTGCAGAGACTGTTTGTAATTAGAACCCTGCTTCCCTGGTCATAGCTGATAGCCCCTAAATCAGTGTCTAGGTTTAGGACCTAGACATGAGAGTTTCTGTCCGTGAACTACCTGTTGCTGTCATGTCAGCACTGACTCGTGACAATCTGTGTACAGCAGAGGAGAACTGAGTTCCATAGTGCTTCCAGTGACTGGTTTCGGGGGGAATATTGTTGGGTCTTTATTTGAAGATGATTCTGAGTGAACTAGAACCACCAACCTTTCTGTTAGCAGTCGAGTGCATTAGCTGTTGGTATCACCTGGGAGTCTGTTTGAACTAGGCGTACATAAACATTTTGAAATTGTTTGTGCAGCAGCTGTCTTACCCTGTGCACAGAAAAAGCCTATCTGCAGAATAAAGCAGACATGCAGAGGTCAAAGATGGGAGAATCTGTGTAGTCTCAGAGACAAACATGGTGTGAGCACCGAGCACACAGAAAACCTGAGGAAATGTCTTTGTCTGCTCCTCACAGCCTTCCATTTCCAGATTTCATGCCCTCTTGGGGCCTGTGTTTTGAACCCATAGGTTGTATCTATATCCTGATAATGCATTTCCCTTTTCACTCGAGCTGGTCTAAGAAGGCTTCAGTTATTCAGTCTAGGCATCCTTCCTAATTGACTTTAGCAGGCTGGGTAAGGGTCTCCACAGGAGGTATTAATGAGAAGTTGGGAAATACCTAAATCCTATCAAGGAACTGGTGTTCTGAAATGGACTTAGTGAAAGCTGTGACCTAATCAACAGTTGCTGGAAATGAAGGCCGACTGTTGAAAGTCAGGGGTCTGACACAAAAATGAGTGCTTTGAAGAGTTTATCACATGTCTGGAATAAGAAGGCAAACATCAAAGTGGAGGAAAAATATTAATGATGAAGGGAAAATGCTTCTCCTATCTATATAATTTTCACTTCTTATTTTCACAAACATTTCTAAAACGCTAAAGCCCACAATTGACTGATCATCTATTTTGTCTATTCATTGGATTTTCTCCCACCCACTCCCTGCTGTCTGGACAGGGTCCCTGACACTCGCTGGGCCTGTCAGAGCCTCCACAGCTTTTTCAAATTCCCACACGCACAGTGGGAGGAGCCGCAAGTCCTTTCTGTTGATAGATAAGAGGCTTGAGTAGCCTATTACTCAGTGCTGTAAGTAGATAACAGGAACTTTGGTGGCATAGGGGTTAGGAGTTGTACTGTGGTATCAGAGGCACGTGGTTTGAATCCACCAGCCCTGTGGGAGAAAGCTGGGCAATTTTCTGTGTGATTTGCTGCCTATGAAAACCCATGAGAGAGTCAGTCATGAGTCGGTTCTGACTCGACGGTACCTAACAACAACAGCAAAGTTTGTGACTTAGAGAAGAAGTCATTTTGTAGCAGGAGAGGAAGACATAGATGATATAGAGGAAAGGTGGCATTTTAGTGCCTGATTCCAGCTATCCCTGTGCTTCAGGTATTTTGATGACATGGGCCAAGAAAATGTCTTCATTTTGTCTGAGCTAGTGCAAGTTGGATCATTAGCAACCAGGAATACTGAGAGATACAAGAATTAGATAGGTTGAAAATGGACTGTGCTGGCGGCAGGGTAGTGGATATCCTTCGGAGGAAACTGGCAAAAATCACTGATTCATTTGCAAACAAATATGCCTACTGTAAGAAATAAAATTCAGACAGGTCTGTCCCCTGGGTAAAAGAGAACAAAACCTGGGGTAATGAGTTGACCCAAAAAACCCCATAAACTATTAGCTGACACACCAGACCAACAGGACACTGGAATGAGTGCAGAGACAAGTTAAGGGGAGAATGAGGAAAGGAATTCCTAACAGAGGAGATGGGGGTAGGTGAGTCAAAGACAGTGAAGCTGGCTCAAGATACAGCAGGGTTCAGAGCTATATTGTACAAAGGGTAACTTCGAGTAGTAAGTGACTGGCAGCACAGCACAACAATAACAACTACAACAATGTGCTAGAAAGATACATCCCTTTGTTGTTGTTGTTATGTGCCATCGAGTCACTTGTGACTCATAGCGACCCTATGTATAACAGCCCTAAAGCCTGCTCTATCCTGTGCCAATCTTATTGTCTCTGACACACCTACCCTCATTACCCCAGTCATTGAATCAATCCATCTCATCAAGGATCTTCCTCTCTTGTGCTGTCTCTCCACTCTTCCAAACATGATGTCCCTCACCAAGAATTGATCCTTTCTTGCAACATGTCCTTGCCTCTAAGGTGCAGCCTGGTCTCACCCTCTGTAAGATGACCCTATTTGTTCTCCTAGCAGTCCATAGTATAGTCTATACTCTTCTCTAGCACCACAGCTCAAAGGCATCAATTCTCTTTTTATCATCCCTCGTCATTGTTCAGCTTTCTGACATGTAGCAAGTAATTGTGAAGACTATGGCCTGGATCAGGTGCACCTTAGTCTCCATACTGACATCGTTGCTCGTCAGTACTTTGGAGAGATCCCTGAGAGCAGACTTTCCCAAAGCAATTAGTCTTTTGATAGTATTTAGTTAATGAGGAATTGGGGAAGGGACTTGTAAACTAGGAGATAAAAACTCTTAGGGGGCAGTGGAAGACTGGTTAGCCTGCTTCTTTGTCTGCAATTTGCACCCAGTTTTGCAAAATCATTCAATAAATTTCACTCTCACTAAGCTGAGTCTGGATTGGATTTCTTGACAGCTTGTCAGGTCAATACTCTGGGTAACTTATCAGCAAATTCATGAGATGATAATGCAGATGAAGGCACTGTCTCCAGCCCAGGAAGCAGCCCTGGGAGGGGAATCACACTGACCTACCAGCAGCCAAAAGGAGCCAACAATGCCCTGGGTACTGACAGCATTCTTCACATCTACTCTGTGTTCTCAAGTATTTCTCAAGCTGAAAGACCAAAAAAACAAATTCACAATACTAAGAGATGCAATGGGAAAAATTTTGAATGACCCAGGAAGTGTCAAAGATAGAGGGAATACACACAATCACTGCACATACACACACAAAAAATTGGCTGACACAGAAATATTTCAGGAAGCATCACATGATCAAAGAACCAATGGTTGGAACTTCGGTGGCCTAGTGGCAAGAAGCCATACTGCAATCCCGAAGGCATGTGTTTTGAATCGGCCAGGTGCTCTGCTGGAGAAGGAGCGGCAATCTCCTCCTGAGACAGTTGGATCCAATTCAATGGTACACAACAAGAAAAAGGAGCCAACAGTAATGAAGGAAGAAGTTCAAGCTGCACTGAAGGTATTGGCAAAAATTAAGGCCTCAGGTATCAATGCGATACCAATTGATATATTTCAACTAACAGATGAAGTCCTAGACATGCCCACCAGTCTATGACAAGAAATGTGGAGGACAGTTGCCTGGCCGCCTGACTGGAAAAGATCTACATTTGTTCCCATTCCCAAGAAAGCAGATTCAGTAGAATGTGGAAATTATTGAACAATATCGTTACAATAACATGCAAGCTAAATATTGCTTTAGATCATTCAAAAACCACTAGAATAGCACATAGAGAAATGCCAGATGTTCAAGCAGGATTTAGAAGAGGCCATAGCACCAGGGATATCATTGCTGATGTCAGACTAACCCTAAGAAGAAAGCAGAGAATATCAGAAGATCTGTTTGTTTTATTGACTATGCAAAGGCACTTGACTTTGTACATCAAATCATATGAATTTTTTGCTCCTGCAAACATGTACCTAGATCAATCAAGAAGCTGTTGTGCAAACAGAACAAGGGAACACTACAAGGTTTACTATTAGGAAAGGTGTGTATTAGAATTGTATCTCTTCTCCATACCTATTCAGTCTTTACACTGAGCAAACTATTTGTGAAGCCATACTATGAAGAAGAATGTGACATTAGGATCAGAGGAAGACTCATCAACAACTTTTGTGAAGCAGATGATGCAATCTTGTTGGTGAAACTGAGGAGAACTTGAAGTTCTTGCTGTAGAAGATCAAAGAATATAGCCTTCAATATGGATGGCATCCCAACACCAGCAACCAAAAATTCTCACCACTGGACTGATGGGCAACATCATGGTAGATGGAGAAAACATTGAAACTGTCAACTTTGTCTTACTTGGACTCACAATCAACAGCCTTGGAACCAGAAGTAAGATGATCAGAAATATTACACTGGGAAATTTTGAAGTCAGGGACTTCTCCAAATTACTAAGGAGCAATGATGTCAGTCTGAAGACTCAGTTGTGCTGGATTCAATCATTTGCTATGCTGCTATCAGCTGGACATTGAATAAAAACAGAAGAATTGCTGCCTTTAACTGTGATGTTGGAGAAGAGTATTGAATATCTCATGACTACCAAAAGAGTCAATAAGACCTCGTGGAGGGCCTTTGTATTTAAAAGTTGGTTGTTACTATATTTTTGAGGAACATTCTTCTAAGTGGTACAGTAAGCTTCTGTCAGTTTGCTGTACTAAGTAATCTGGGGTTGCTGTGATGCTAAATCTTGTACCACTGGGGTGTCAAATATCATGTTTACCCATGGTGGACAGTGTTTGGTGGAGCTCCCAGTTTATGACAGGTTTCGAAGCAGGAGTGACATCCACTTCCTAAACAACATGCCTCTGGAAATTCTATGAGCTTCCATAAATAACGATAATAAAGGCTTCAGGCCAAAAGGTCTGAAACAAAAGTTCACAGGGTCACTACGAGTTGTGCTTGACTTGATGGCAATCAACAAAAACAACCAAAAGAACAAATAGCTAGATCTTGGAGAAGGTGCACTCAGTGCTCCTTGGAGGCAAAAATAACAAAGACTTGTGTCACATGTTTTGGGCAGGTTGCTAGGAGACGCTACTCTTTGGAGAGGAAAATCATACTTTGAAAGGTGGAGGGCTGGCAAAGAGAAGAAGACCCTCAACAACGTGGATTAACACAGTGACTGCATCAAAGGGCTCAAGTATGTAAGAGATGGTGAAAATGGCATAGGATAGGACAGGGTTCATATTTATTATTGTTCAGAGGGTTGCTATGAGTCATACTTGACTTGACGTTACTGTTTTTATTATACTATATGCTATATGTTGTTTGTTGTTGTTATGTACCATCGAGTCACTCACCTTTGACTCACAGCAATCCTATCAGAAACCTCAGGTCAACATAATCTTAATTGTTCATCCAGTAATATAAATCCATAATGTCTGATATTAACAGCTCCATCCATGGCTTAGTTCCCCAATTCCTCTATGATCTTTTGGTTTCAGTGAAAGATTTGTTAGAATGTCCTACAGAAACGCAGACCCAGCAGGGGAATGAGTCAGTGACTACAGCCTGGTTTTTTCGAAGAAACTGGCAAGCAATGGGCCAAGCTGGATGTCTCTGGATGCTTAAACACAGTGGCATTGCTGATTCTGTACTGGTGTTTTTATTATTCCTCCAGCTGTTGCTGATTTATCAAGACCATGAATTAAGATAGTTTGAGATCAGATGGGACTAAGGTCATGGCTAAAAAAGGCAACGTTAGGCTAACACCACAGTCACCTAACAACAATAATGAGGCAGACATTGAATTGTTATTGTTGTTATGTGCCATCAAATTGCCTGCTGCTCATATACAGAAGCTCTGAAGCTTGCCCTATCCCTAGCCAGTCTTACTGACTCCAAAACACCTACCTCCTTTACCCTGGTTACTGTGCCAATCCATCTCAACCATGGTCTTCCTCTCCTGTGCTGTCCTTCTACCCTTCCAAGCATGATGCCCTTCTCCAAGGACTGGTTCCTTCCGGCCACGTGCCCCAGACTGGTGAGATAAAGCTTAAAAATCCTTGCCTCCAAGGAAAAACTTGATTTCATTCTCTCCAATGGTATGTTCAATACTCTTCTTCAGCATCATGTGCCTTCGAATAGCTTACAACTCATAACAACCCTATCTACAATAGTTCTGAACCTTGCTCTATTCTGAGCCAATCTTACTTTCTCTGGCATACCTAGTCCCATTACCCCAGTCACTGAGTCAATCCATTTCATGGAGAATCTTCTTCTTTTGCACAGTCCTTCCACCTTTTAAAGCATGATATCCCTCTCCAAAGACTAATCCCTTCTTGGAACATGCCCAAAGTAAGTCAGATGAAGTTTCAGAATTCTTGCCTCCAAGGAGCAGCCTCTTCAGGATGAACTTGTTCTCCCAGCAGTCCATGGTATGTTCAATATTCTTCTCCAGCACCACATAACTCATAGGCATCAATTTTTCTTCTATCATCCTTACTCATTGTCCAGCTCTCTGACACATAGCAAGTAATTGGGAAAACTATGGCCTGGATAAGACACACTTCAGTCTCTAGACTAATTGCTTGCTGTTTAGAACTTTGAAAAGGTCCTTGATAGCAGACTTCCCCAGTGTAATTCGTCTTTTGATTTCCTGACTGCTGGTGCCAAGTGTTGACTGTGTGGCAGAGCAAAGTGAAATTGTTAACAACCTCAAACTCTTCTCCATCTATCTAACTGGTGCTGCCAATTGGCCCAGTGTTGAGAATCTTTGTCTTTTTTATGTGGAGCTTCAATCCATATTGAAGACTACAGTCCTTGACTATCTGCAACAAACGCTTCGGTCCTCCTCAAGGAAGGCTGTGTCATCTGTATAATGCAGACTGTTGATGAGTCTTTCTCCAATTGTGATGCCACATTCCCCCTCATAAAGTCTGGCCACATGAATGATCTGTTCTGTATACTGATTGAAAAAGTATGGAGAGAGGACACATCCCTGACGCACTCCTTTCCTGATTTTGAGCCATGCAGTGTTTCCCTGCTCTGTTCTGAGAACTGCTTCGTAGTCTAAGTACAGGCTTCACATGAGCACTACCAATGTTCTGGGATTCCCATTCTTTTCAAGATTGTTGTTGTTGTTATGTGCCATCGAGTCGTTTCCGACTCATAGCGACCCTATGCACAACACCTCTAAACCCTGCTCTATCCTGCGCCAACCGCACCGCCTCTGACACACCCA
>NW_006399769.1:9418168-9426601 GCF_000299155.1 Elephantulus edwardii
AAATTCAGGTGGTATGAAATCAAAGTCATATTTTGGCTCCTGTGGATTTGGTTTAATTTTCCTCAGCTTCAGCTTGAATTTGCATATGAGTAATTGGTGGTCTGTTCCACAATCAGCCCCCCGGCCTTAGCCACAATTTTTTGTGATCCACACAGTCAGATGCCTGTGCATAGTCAATGAAACAATGATAGATATGCCTCTGGTACTCTTTGCTTTCAACCAAAATCCATCTGACAATGGTGATAATAATGCTTCTAATACTATGGACTCTTCCAAACCTGGCTTAAATTTCTGGCAGTTCTGTCAGTGTATTATTCCTGTCACTTTTGGATAATCTTCAGCAGGATTTTGCTTGCATGTGATATTAATGATATTGTTTGATAATTTTCACACTCTGCTAGGTCACCTTCTTTTGGAATGAGAATAAATATGGAACTCTTTCAGTCAGGTGGCCATGTAGTTGTCCTGATTTATTGGCACAACCTAATGCACACGTCAAGAGCAGCATCTATTTGTCAAAACATGTCAATTAGGACTCCATCAATTCCTGGGACCTTGTTTTTTGCCAGTTCCTTCAGATCAGCTTGGATTTCCTCCTTCATCACCATTGCCTCTTGATCAAACATTGTTTTTTGAAATTCTTCTGTTTCCACCAGTTCTTTTTGGTAGTGACTGTACTCCTTCCATCTTCTTTGGATGCTTCGGAGATTATTTATTATTCTGCACATAGTATTCTTTTTTTTACATAGTATTCTTAATTATTGCAATTTGAGACATAAATTTGTTCTTTAGTTCCTTCAGTTTAATAAATGCTGAGCAAGTTCAGCCCTTTTTGGTTTTCCAACACAAGCTCTTTGTACATTTCATTTAATACTTTGCTTTGTCTTCCTGAGCTGCCCTTTGAAATCTGTTCAGCTCCTTAATTTCCTGCTTTCTTCCCTTTGCTTTGACTTCTCAACATTCTAGTGCAATATTCAGAATCTCTTTTGATAGCTATATTGGTCTTTTCTTCCTCCTCTATCTTTGTAATGACACAATTCATCTGGTCTTCACTCATTAGTATCCAAGGCCTCAAACCTGTTCTTGAGCTGGTTTTTAAATTCAGGTAGGATAGACTCAAGGTCAAATGTTGGTTCTTGTGGATTTTATTTCATTTTCTTCAGATTTAGTTTGAACGTGCATATGAGTTGTTGGTCTATTTCAAAATCAACACCTGGCCTAGTTTTCACAGATGATGTTGAACTTCATTGACCATTCTTTCCACAGATGTACTCTATCTGATGCCTACATAGACTCTCAGGTGAGGTCCATGTGTATAGCCACAGTTCGTGTTTCTTATAAAAGGTATTTCCAATGAATAGATCATTGATTGTAAAATATTCCCTTACTCATCTCCACCCCATTTCTGTCTGTTTTCAGACTACTGATCTTTCTTCCTTGTTCCCAACTTTTGTGTTCCCATCACTCATTGTAATTAATGCATCTCAGTTGCATGCTTGATCGGTTTCTGACTACAAAAGGTGGTAGAAATCATGTTTCCTCCTCTTTGGCTCTGGTTGTTGGTGCATATATTTGAAAGATAGTAGTATTCACTGGAATTCCTGGTATGCATATGGATATTTTCCTGTCTCTCACAATACTGTATTTCAAGATGGACCTAGAAATGAGAAATGACCTTTATAACTATGAAAGCAATCCCGTTTTTCCTCACCTTTTCATCTCTGGCATAAAAAAGCATATGATTGTCTGATCCAAAATGTCCCATGCCAATCCATCTCATCTTGCAATCTAGTATGTCAAAATTTATATGTTCCATTTCTTTCTTAACAATGTCCAAATTACTCTCCTTTTCTACTGACATCATGCTGTAAGGTTTGAGTTCAGATTGGTCTTTCCAGTGGTCCTTTACCCCTTTCCTCTTCTTTCTTACATCAATTCTTTTTTATGGCCTACCTTTCACTAGCTATGCCTCTGTTTTATTAACTTTTTTTATTACTTTTAATGAAAGTTTACAGAGATTTTAGACTTCCATTCATTTATTGTTGCACTTTTCTCCCTGCACACCCCTCTCCCCAATATGCTCTTCTCTTTGAAAAGTAAAAGTGCTTTCGTTGCTATTTAGTCTCACCCCCAAGTCCACTCCACCATGCAGCCTTTGTTCTGGACTCCTGTCATGACAATAATACCTAATCGTATATACCTTTTAAACAGTTCTCTCCCTCATCTGTTTCAATGCAATATACATTATTTATCCTCTCTTTTCTCAGTCTGCCTCCAACCCCAATGTCAGCTTTTCTCCGCATTATGCAGCAATTGTCCCTCTGTGACCAGATACTTCCTCAGCATAATGTCCTTCAGGGCCACCCATTTTGTATAACAATTCGAGTTCCTTGTTTTCCAACGAAGTATCATATTCCATTGTGTGATTATACCACAGCTTCTCTAGCCATCGTTTGTTGATGGGCACTTGGGTTGTTTCCAGCTCTTTGCTATCTGTGAACAAAGCAGCAATAAATATGGATGTGTATATATCTGCTTGGGTGGCAGTTATGGTTTCTTTAGGGTCTATTCCCAGTAATGGAACTGCTGGGTCAAATGGTATTTCTATTTGCAACTTTTTGAGAAAGCGCCATACTGCCTTCCATAGCGCTTGCATCATCTTACACTTCTACCAACAGTGAATAAGGATTCCAATTTCTCCACAACCTCACTAGCATTTGTTGTTTGTGTTTTATCATCTTAAAAAACCTTTTTTCACTTGTTTTCATTTATAAAAACAAGCAAACAAAACAATGTCCAATTTTCCTACATTCATGCTTCTTAACATTCAACATTCCAATCACTAGTGTCTGCTTACAACTGTTCCTCCTCATTTATTTTTTTCCTAATTTGATGTCTCAGCCTCACGTGCCATATCTGCTAGTCTACTCTAAGTGTGCTCCATTGTATATAGGGTATTCGAAGACCTGTTATTTTGGAAGTGGATGGTCAATTCAAACTCAGACTTCAAGAAATTTAGGTTCTACATTATGAAGAGTTTGTTTAAATTTGTTATTCTTTTTTTTTTTCCTTTTCTGATGAAGACCCCTGATGAGATGGATAGTCTCTATACTGACATCATTGTTCTTCAGCACTCTGGAAAGGTCCCTACCACAGATTTTCCCCAGTGCAATTCGTCTTTTGATTTCATGACTACTATATAGTGCTAATTGGAAGCAGGAGTGGTATCCACTTCCTAAACAATATGCCTCCGGAAACTCTATGAACCTGGAGAAAGGAAGAAAGGCACTTAACAACAACAACAACAACAACATACCCAATGATTCTACATCTGATAATCTAACAAAAGGGGAAATTACTAAACAGTGATGAGAGGGGATATGAATGTTGGCTCCACCTTTCTTCTTTCTTTTCTGAGGTTTACTGTTCACCTTTCACCCTTTTAGCAAGCATCCACTAGGAGGCACTGATCACCCACAGTGGAGAAGATTGTCTTCTCCAAAGTTTACATTTTTCTGAAGAGTCTGATGAATCAAAATAATTTTCTTCACTCAGTCTCATCTTCAGGGTGAGTAGGCTTTCTGGGGAACATCTTAATAGACGAAGCTGCCTTTAAGGAGTATTTCTTAGCATATTTCTAGATGGATAGAGGACTACACAATAAAAAGGAATTGATTAAACAAGAGCATTAGTGAAAACTTTGAAAGCAGTAGATTGTATGTGAAGGGTCAAATCATTTTGAAGTACAACATGTCTGGAACAAAATATAGTAAACTAAAGTAAAAAGCATTTTATAATTACACTAGTAAAAATGAAGAGGAATACAAAGATTCCAAAGTAAAGTAGTAGTTTTTTACACTATCTTCTTTAATAGAAAAATGAATACTCTATCATTTAAGTTAAAGAAATACCAGAATTGTTGAGATTGGGTATTGTGCGTTATAAATGGGAAACATGTTGTTGTACTGTTGAAAAGAAACTGACTCATAGCTGACCTTCTGTCAAGTTTTTCAGAGGCAGTAAATCACATGAGATTTCCTGTCTTTCTCCCACAGAGCAGCAGTGTGTTCAAACTGCAACTCCTTATCACTGAGCCATCAGAGCTCCCTACTAGGGAAATACAGTAAATGACTTTAGAACTATATGTTGTTGTTGATTGCTGTCAAGTTAGCACAACTCATAGTGACTCTATGAACAAAAGGCCTGAAGCCTTTCTATAACTATTGACATTTATCAAAATTCACAGAGTTTCCGGAGGCATATTGTTTAGGAAGTGGATACCACTCCTGCTTCCAATTAGCACTATATCACTATATAGTAGTCAGGAAATCAAAAGACGAATTGCACTGGGGAAAATCTGTGGTAGGGACCTTTCTGGAGTGCTGAAGAACAATGATGTCAGTGTAGAGACTAAGGTGCTCCTGATTCAAGCCATTGTCTTCGCAATTACTAGCTATGCATCAGAGAGCTGAACAATAACTAAGGATGATAGAAGAAGAAGAATCAATATCTTTGATTTGTGGTGCTGAAGAAGAGTTTTAAGCCTACCCACCATGGACTGCTAAAAGAACAAACAGGTCTGTGCTGGAAAAGGTCAAATCAGGCAGCTCCCTGAAGGCAAAGATTTTGAAGTTCCATCTCACATACTTGGGGCATATTGCCAGGAGGGACTAGCCCTTGGAGAAGGACATCCTGTTTGGAAAGGAAGAGGGACAGAGGAAGAAAGTAAGACCCTGTATACGATGGATTGACTCAGTAACTATCATAGGTGTGTTGGAGATAATGAAATTGGCTAAGATAGGGCACAGTTCAGAGCTATTGTACATAGGGTCAGTAGGAGTCACAGGCAACTCCATGGCACATAATAACAATAACAACAGTCTTTTTTTATTATTAAATTTTATTAATTTTAATGAACATTTATAGAGATTTTGGGTTTTCATTCAACAACAGTCTTTGGAATGCAAAGGAAACAAGGAAGAAGGATCAGTAGTTGAAGAACATGGACTTGTGACAGAAATAACGATGGGGATAAAATAAGAGAATTTTTTATAATCAATGATTTATCCATTGCAAATACTTTTTATAAGAAACAAATAAATGGTGACTATACACATGGACTTCATCTGATAGTCTACAACAAGAATCAGATAGATTACATCTGTGGAAAGAATTGTCAGAGAATCTCAATATCATCTGTGAAAACTAGGTCAACTATCGATTTTGAAACAAATCATCAACTACTCACATGCACGTTCAAACTAAAACTAAAGGAAATGAAATCAAATCCACAAGAACCAAAATTTGACTTGGAGTCTGTCCTACCTGAATTTAAAAACCAGCTCAAGAATAGATTTGATGCCTTGGACGCTAATGGGCGAAGACCAGATGAGCTGTGGGAGGATATGAAGATTATCATCCAGGACGAATGCAAAAGTCATTATGAAGACAGAAGAGGAAGAAAAGCCCAAGATGGATGTCAGAAGAGACTCTGAATATTGCACTAGGGCGTGGAAAACCCAATGCAGAGGGAAGAAAGCAGTAAGTTAAGGAACTGAACAGAAGATTTCAAAGGGCAGCTCAGGAAGACAAATCAAAGGATTATTTAAAAATGTGCAAACTGAAGTAATTGAAGAACAAATTCAAGCCTCAAGTTGCAATACTTAAAGATGCTATGCAGGGGGAAAAGATGTGGCAATCTATTTCCATTCAGATTGCCAGCCTCCGGAACTCCATGGACCGGTTCTACTCTGTTCTGTGGAGTCGTGATAATTCAGAACAGACTCCAGCAGACGTTGTCATGTGCTCTGGTGGATGGACCTGGGCGGAAGAAACCTTTCACTACGTCCTCTGTGTTCTTCCCTTCTACTGCTTCCTGTCCTCCCCTCCCTGCCTCAGCCCCTCCATCTGCATCCAACTTTGCTGTGATGTCCTCCCTGGATCCGCTCCACTTAACTACACCCCATTTGTGAGCATTTCTTTTTATTCAGCCCAATGTTTTTCTCCATTAGCACCATGCCCCGCCTCTTTTGTCCTCTACTGGGTAGAAGGCCCACACAAGAAGACCTCTGCCTGATCTACATCCCTCAGCATTGTTTCCCTCAGCGGGACCTAACACTCCTCTGTGGAGGGAAAGTGGCCTTCTTTTTTTCTTCTTAATTTTAATGAACATTTACAGAGATTTTGGATTTCCATTCGTTCATTGCTGCACTTTTCTTCTGCCCACCCTTCCCCTCCAGTTCGCTCCTCTCTTTAAAAAGAAAAATTCCTTCATTGGTATACAGTCCCCCCATCGTGCCCTGTGTTTGAAAGTGCCTGCCACTGACTGAGGGACAACATCCACTCTGCCGTCCCCATACAGGATTTGTCCCTCAACTGTCCACTGGTGGCAGACAAGACCTGGTTTCTGTCCCGGGGGTGGGGGCAGGGCTAGCACAATCTGCTAAAATTCTGAACCCTCTTCCCTTCCCCTCTGCACCTCATATGCTTTTATGTGTATTTTTGTTTGTTTGTTTTTATAACTTTTTTTGGTTTTGGAGTAAACGAAATTCTCTGTTGTTTGTTTTCACAAAATAAAATTGCAGTTGCGGGGGGGGGGGGGGAAGCCATGCGAAGGACTGAATGATCCAGAAAGCATCAAAAGAAGATAGAAGCAGGGAGCTCTGGTAGCCTAGTGGCAAGAAGCTAAGAAGCTGTGCTGCAATCCCGAAGGCGTGAGATTCAAATCCACGAGATGCTCTGCTAGAGAAGGAGGGGCAATCTACTGTGCTAGTCAGATCCAACTCAACGGTATACAACAACAGAAGATAGAAGGGCTACCTAACTTGGGAGGGACTAGAGAGCATCACGCTAAGTGAACCAACTCAGTCTCATAAAGACAAATACAGTATAAAAGATCATTATTGTATAACACGTATGAGGATCAAAGGCGGAGGGACAGAGGGGTGAGGACGGCTGTGTGTGTGCTTGCGTGTGTGTGTGTTGGTTAATCATAGTCACACAATTTGTTGGGTGGATGAAAGGGAGGAAATGGGAAAGATTTGGTGTGAAAAACAATGTATATGAACTTTTTTTACTACTTTTTTATTATTTATTAATTTTAATTAAAATTTACAGAGACTTAGGATTTCTAGTCATTTACTGTCGCACTTTTCTCCCTGCCCACCCCCTCTCCCCCAAATCACTCTTCTTGAAAAGAAAACCTCTTTCATTGTTATGTAATCCCTCCCCCCAAGTTCACTCCACTATGTAGCCTTCATTCTGGACTTCGGTAATGACAAGGATACCCTTTTAGAAATATCTCTTTCTCATCTGTTTCAATGCAGTATACATCATTCCTCCCCTCCTTCTCTGCCTTCCCTCAACCCCCATGTCAGTCCCGTTTTACAAAAGTGACTCTATGCTATGCAATATTTGTTCTTTTGAGACTGAGATACTTCACTCAGCATAATGTCCTCCAAGGTCATCCATTTTTAATAATATTTCATGAGTTCCTTGTTTTTCAATGCAACGTAGTATTCCATTATGTGAATATACCACAGCTTTTCTATCCATTTGTTTGTTGATGGGCAGTTGGGTTGTTTCCAGCTCTTTGCTATTGCGAACAAAGCTGCAGTAAACATGGGTGTGCATGTATATGAACTTTGTAAGTAAACTAGTATAAATAAAATTTTATTTTAAATTTAAAAAAGGAGGACACAGTCATTGTACCAAAACCAGAAGAATTTCATGAGACAACATAGGATCAAGAGGCATTTGTGATGAAAAAGGAACTTCAAACTGCTCTGAAGGAATTGGTAAAAAAAAAAAGTCTCCAGGAATTGATGGAATATCAACTGACATTTTTCAATAAACAGATGCAGCCCTGGATGTGCTCACCAGGTTGTGGCAAGAAATCTGGATGATAACTACCTGGCCAACTGACAGGAAGAGATCCACATTACTAGGTAAAATAAAATGGTGTCATTGTCCCTAGAATTTCTGCTTCAAGGGAGCTCTGGTGGCCTAGTGGCAACAAGCTGCACTGCAATCCTAGAATTTCTGCTTCTCCTGCAAAGACTTCCCCCTAGTTCCAGCCTGTTCAAGTATTAGTGGAATGCTGAATTGGCAAAAATTAGGACATTTCAGGAATACCACAGAAAATGAGCTGATCTAAGGCTACACTTGCAAAATAAGAAAAACGCACCAACAGAATACTGTCTAATTCAAACTTTCATATGGGATTTATTGAACCCGCCAACTCTGTATATAAACCCTCCACTAATAGCACAAGCTCAGTCCTCCTGCACAAAAGTGAAAATAAACTAGCTTATTGTTTCATACGTCACCCTTGTATGGTTGATTTGAGTACTCTTTGGTCCAACTCCAGACTCACACTTTCATCTTTTAATTTTTTTTATTATTATTATTATTAATTTTAATAGACATTTACAG
>NW_006399769.1:9426701-9429558 GCF_000299155.1 Elephantulus edwardii
TTGTATGGTTGATTTGAGTACTCTTTGGTCCAACTCCAGACTCACACTTTCATCTTTTAATTTTTTTTATTATTATTATTAATTTTAATAGACATTTACAGAGGTTTTGGATTTCCATTCATTCATTGCTGCACTTTTCTCCCTGCCCACCCCTCCCCACCAGCTCGCTTCCCCCTCCAGGAGAAAAAGGAAAAAAAATTCCTTCATTAGTATACAATTCCCACATCCCTTCCCCCCCACCCCACCCCATCTTTTAATTTTTTACATATTTATTCCTATTTCCCAAAAAATGGTGATCCAACAGAGTGTGGAAATTATCAAGCAATGTTACTAATATTACATACACCCATGCAAAAATCTTGCTGAAGATCCTTCAAAAAACAACTGGAACAGTATATCAACAGAAAACTACCAGAAATACACGGCTTAGAAAAGGCTATGGCACTAGGGACATTATAGTCAACTTTAGATGGATCTTGGCTGAAAGCAGAGAGGACCAGAGGAATGTCTATCTGTACTTCCTTTACTATGCACAGGCATCTGACTATGTGGATCACAACGAATTGTGGCTAATCTTGAGAAGAAAGAGAACCACAGAACACTTAACTGTGATCATGAAAAGCCTATACTTGGACCAGGAAGCAATCCTCAGAACAGAGCAAGAAAACACTGGGTGGTACAAAATCGGGAAAGGAATACATCAGGGATACATCCTGTATCATTACCTTTTCAAACTATATGGAGGATAAATCATTCAACATTTGGGAGACTGGACTTTATGAGAAGGAATGTGGCAGCAGAATTAGAGAAAAACTTATCAACAACTTGTGTTTTACAGATGACACAAACCTACTTGCCAAAGATGTTGGTTTAAAATGCACCTGATCCCAGGCATGATCTTTTCATTTACTTGCTATGCGTCTGAAAATTGGACAATGAATAAGAATGGCAGAAGAACTGATGAGTTGTGAGGTTGAAAAAGACTGCTAAATATCCCGAGAACTGCCAAAAGGAAAATTATTTCACAGAAAAGGTGCAGCCAGGGTACTCCTTGAAGACGAGCATAGTGAAACTTTGTCTCACATATATTGGATATGTTAGGAGGGGCCAATCCTTAAAAACAGATGCCGTGCTTGGAAAAGTAGAGGTTCAGGGAGGTGTGGAAGATTGTCAAGGACATGGATTGACACAGTAACTGTAACAATGAGCTACACAGCTATGTGTATGTCAGAGATGATAGGATGGCACAGATTACGGCAGAGTTCTGATCCTAGGATCACTATGAGTTATAGTAGACTCCAGTACTTAATGACAAGTACAACCACCAAAGAGCTCCATTGTGGCAACCCTCCCTTGTGTCTCAGGGTGTAAATCTTTATGGGAAGAGAATATCCATTTCCCAAAGACCTGCTGGTGGATTCAAATGGACAACCTTTCGGTTAGAACACTATAGTAAGAGTATTTCTTGACATTTCTTGAGCAGAAAGGAATGAAAAACAAATTCAAATCTCGAGTTGTAATACTGAAAGGTACCATTAGCAAAATCTTGAACAATGAAGGAAACATCAAAAGAAGATGGAGAGAATACAGTCACCGTACCAGAAAGAACTGGCTGGTGCTGGAGTATTTCAGGAAGTACCAAATTATCACAAGCCAATGATAATGAAGGAAGAAATTCAAGCTTCAGTGAGGGAATTGGCAAAAAAATAAGGCCTTGGGAATAGATAGGATACCAACTGAAACATTTCAAATGATAGATCCAGCCTTGGATTCC
This sequence comes from Elephantulus edwardii, assembly GCF_000299155.1. NCBI lineage: Eukaryota > Metazoa > Chordata > Mammalia > Macroscelidea > Macroscelididae > Elephantulus > Elephantulus edwardii. The sequence continues at coordinate 9,428,476 of NW_006399769.1, forward strand.
AGAAAATTTGAAAGAGAGCTACTTGGCCTAGTGACTGGAAGAGATCCATGTTTGTTCCCATTTCCAAAAAAGGTGATCCAACAAAATGTGGAAATTATTGAACAATGCTGTGGTTGTTATTATGTGCCATCGAACCACCTGCAAGTCATAGTTGCCCTGAAACCTGCCCTATCCTGAGCTAATCTCACATTATCTCTGACAGACCTAATCCCATTTTTTCCAGTTACTAAGTCAATCTGTCTATCTCATCCTGGATCTTTCTCTCCTGCACTGTCCTTCTACTCTTCGAACATGACGTCCTTCTCCAAGGACTGGTCCCTCCTGGCCACATGTTCAAAGTATGTGAGAGAAAAAAAAGTGTTAGAGAAGAGTACTGAATACTCCATAGACTGCCAAAAGAACCAACAGATACGTCTTTGTGAAAGTGCAGCTAGAGTGTTCCTTGGGGGCAAAGATAGTGATACTTTGTTTTTCATACCTTGGACTTGTAGCTAGGCGAGGTTACTCCTTTGAAAGGGACATCATGCTTGGAAAAACAGAATGTCAGTGAAGGAGAGGAAAACCACCAATGAGATGGATTAACACAGTGACTTCAGCAATGGGCTCTAGTGTGTCAGAGACAATGAGATGGCACAGGATAGGGCAAGATTCAGGTCAGCTGTTCACAGGGTACCTGTACATGATTCGACAGTATCTAACAACCATACCTGTTTGGACAATATTTTCTATAACTTATAATACAACAAGCAAGAAAGTAATAAACATTTAAAAAATATTTTAGAAGTATCTCCTTAGCCTAGGGCAATTGAAAGAGTAACAAGTTGGAATTCTTTATTGATGTTTGTGATTTTCCTCTTGTCAAGCCAGAACAAATCACACTGTCTCTGACACTCCCATCCCGATTACCCCAGCCACTGAATCAATTCACCTCATAAAGGGTCTTCCCCTTCTGCACTGTCCCTCTACCCTACCAAGCATGACGTCCCTCTCCAAGGACCTGTCCCTCCTCACAACATGTCCAAAGTATGTCAGACGAAGCCCCAGAATCCTTGCCTCCAAGGAGTAGCCTGGTTTAACCCTCTC
>NW_006399769.1:9433868-9435130 GCF_000299155.1 Elephantulus edwardii
TCTACACAGTCAAATGCCTTTGCATAATCAATGAAACACAGATAGACATTCTTCTGGTATTCCCTGCTTTCAGCCAAGATCCATCTAAAATCAGCTACAATATCCCTAGTACCACGACCCCCTCTAAGCCCAGCCTGGACGTCTGGCAATTCTGTTGATGTGCTGTTCCAGTCGTTTTTGAATAATCTTCAGTAGAATCTTGCTTGCATGTGAAGTCAATGATATTGTTCTGCAGTTTCCACACTCTGTTGGGTCACCAACATTAGGGTGAGGTATTTCCCTGGTCTGTCCCTCTACCTGTTTCTCTCTCTGCAGAACAAGGAATCCCTCCTGGGAGACCCCTTAATAAAGCTTCTTTAGCTTCCTTTCTTTCTCTGGTCCCTTCCTTGAGTTCAGTGGGAAGACCTAACATCTCCTCACCCTCTAAGTGAGATCCATTTTTGTTTTGAGACCAAAATAATGAGACTTTCTGACCTTGTATCAAAGATGACCTTTTCAGTGAACAGGAAGGAACATTTTAACAAATTTTTTTTTTTAAACTATTTTAACTTGAATAGAATTATTGCTAGGTCTGCTGTCAAAGACGGGCTTTTCTACTTTTCATGATGTGCTGAATCAAAGTATTTTCCCCTGAGACCATCCAAATCAAGAAGGCCATCATTTGTGGGGTGCAGGCAGCCCTTGTGTCCTTCATCCCGAGCCCAGGAAACACACCCTACACAAACAAGGGCAGCCCTCAGTGTTCCCTCTCAATGACCTTTAACTCTGCTAAGAGCATCTTTTTGGAATGACATCTATATGACCTTCTGGACAGCAAATGTTTTGAGAGGAGAAAACTGTCAGGCCCAGACCAAGATCAAGGGGGAGAATGAAAGACTCAAAAAAACTGACCTATCAACAAAGGGACTAGACTGTCTTGCCCACCTGGCTGAACCACCAACCACAATGGAATGTCCCTCCTTTCCTTCCCTGAAGACACTTACTATAAAAACTGCCCTGACCCACCTTAGGGTGTGGTTTTCTCTGGTCTATCCCTCTCTCTGCTGTTAGGGACCTCTCTAAAGTATTCAAGAGCAATGGTGTCTCTCTGGAGACTAAGGTGCACCTGATACAGGCCATGGTCTTTGCAATTACTTGTTATGCATCAGAGAGTTGGACAATGACTAGGGAAGACAGAAGGAGAATTGATGCCTTTGAGCTGTGGTGCTGGAGAAGGGTATTGAATGTATCCTGGACTGCCAAGAAAACAGATTCATCCTGGA
>NW_006399769.1:9435571-9457192 GCF_000299155.1 Elephantulus edwardii
ATATCCACCACCAGAAAGAGACTATATTGAAGGATATTTAAAGGACATGCCCTGGGATGACTAAGTAGCTAATAGGAGAGCCACCATCGTGGAGGTAGCCATCCTCACGAAATAATTTGCTTAACTCCTCCTTTTCTAAGATAACCCCGCCTTCCCCTCCTAAAAATCCTCCCAAACCAAAACCTCATTGCCATGGAGATGGAATGACCCTCCAGGGGTTTTTCAGGCTGTAAACCACAAGGGAAGAGATTTTCCCTTTTTCCTTTTGTGTAGCCTCTGTAAATTAGAATTGCCAGGGAGATGTGGCCTTAGGGTTAACCGTGCACTAGCCATGACTAGGCCACCAAAGTTTCCTAAAACATTCATACATATTAAATCCACATTTTTTCCCCATTCCAATCACTGTTTCTAAGTTAGTTTTTCTAGCAGCAATCTTCAGAACCATGGTTTTCCAGTAACAGTAAAATACACATTAAATAAACATTTCTTTTCCCCAAGTAGCTTTCTCTTTGTAAATCAGAATTAAATCCTTTATGGTGCTTTAATTTTTTTTTTTTAAGTTGTCAGGAGTTTTTCAGAGATTATTGAGAAACCATAATTATTATTTAATTAAAGATTTCTAAAAGGTGATAAGCCAGTCTTTTTTTTTAAGCCATGTGACTCATGGTTTAAAGCACACACTCAGGAGTTCTTCAAGGAAATGCTGAACACTTGCTTTTGCAGCAGATTACAAAGAAGATAAAACCAATTCTTAAGCCACTAAATTTAAAAAATCTCTACTGTATAGTAAGAAACCAATTTTTATATGTTCTTTTACACTGAGGAGCTCTGGTGGTTTTAATGATAAAGAGTTACATTGCCAACTCAAAGGCTCAAGGTTCAAATCTGCCAGTGGCTTTTTAGAAGAAACATGGGCAATCACCTGTGCTAATAATCAATAATGTGTCTGAAAATCTGCTAGAGGGTCTGTTATGAGTCAGCTCGGACTTGACAGTGTTATTGTGCAATCAATGTCCTAGCTCGCTATTCTCACACAGGCGAAGGAATTATACCCAAAGGAGAAGACAGAGGAGGGAATGGTATCCAAGTACCAAGGTAGAACAGAGTACGGCAATTTTAGAGTTTGATGGTAGAGCAGATTTTAACATCTAGAGTTTGAAAGCATAGGCAGAAAAGCCTTTTTTAGAGCACAGGGATGAGAAGACAAAGACAAAGAGGCACAAATGAGGGTAAATAATAACAACAGATTTATTAGAAAGTTACACCCCCAAAGGGATGAATCTTCTTCCATGAAAGGAGAAAGGACATGAATCTTGAAATGTGAAAAAAAGAAAAAGAAAGGAGATAAAGATAAATCACTTTCTCCCGCTTGTGAAGAGAATCTCTATTTATGGTCCTTTCTTTGGACAGAACTTGGGGCTCGAGCCTGAATCAATGAGATGATGCCACTGAGGAGGGTTCAGACTTTAGTCTTGGTCCCTGTGCTCTGATGTCATTCAGGCCCTCAAGTGTCCCCTTCTTACCTGACATCACTCATACGCCTAAAGTACTATTACCTTTTATGCCAATGTCTGCTTCCAGGCTCTGATGTAACTTTTGCCTCTCCCTTATCATTGGTTTTAATCCTAACAACAGTACATTAACAACAGCAGCAACAACATTTGACTTTAAATCTTTAATAAATGCTCATAAGTTGTGAGACACGTAGCTGTAGTAAATATGGAGTTGCTCAGCTCTACAATCAACATTTCTTGGCACTTGCAGTAAGGAAACCAAAAGAAGAATTGCCTTGGGGAAGTCTACTGTCAGGGACCTCTCCAAAGTGCAAAAGAGGAATGGCGTCAATCTAGAGACTAAAGCCAAGATCTTTGCAATTATTTGCTGTGCATCAGAGAGCTGGACAGTGACCAAGGAGAACAGAAGAATTGACGCCTTTTAGTTGTGGTGTTGGAGAAGAGTATTGACCATACCATGGAATGTCAGGAGAACAAACACTTCCGTCTTGGAGAGGGCGAAACCAAGTTTCTCCTTGGAAGCAAATATTTTTAAAAAAATTATTCTTTTTTTATTATTATTAATTTTAATGAAAATTTACAGAGATTTTGGATTTCCATTCATTCATTGTTGCACTTTTCTCCCTGCCCACCCTGCCCCTCCAGTTCATTCTTCTCTTTGAAAAGTAAAATTCCTTTATTGTTATACAACCCCTCCCCCCAAGTCCACTACACTATACAGCCTTTGTTCTGGACTCCTATCTTGACAATAATACCTAATTATATATACCTTTTAAACAGCTCTCTCATCTGTTTCAATGCAGTATACATAATTTATACCATCTTTTTCAGTCTCCCCCCACCCCAACCCCATATCAGTCCCATTTTACAACAGTGGCACTATGCAGTATTTGTCCTTTTGTGACCGAGATATTTCACTCAGCATAATATCCTCCAAGGGCATCCATTTTTAATAATATTTCATGAGTTCCTTTTTTTCCAATGCAGTGTACTAGTCCATTGTGTGAATATACTATAGCTTCTCTATCCATTTATTTGTTGATGGGCACTTAGGTTGCTTCCAACTCCTTGCTATTGTGAACAAAGCTGCAATAAACATGGGTGTGCATATATCTACTTGGGTGGTGGTTATGGTTTCTTTGGGGTATATTCTCAGTAGTGGAATTGCTGGGTCAAATGGTATCTCTAGTCGTAGCTTTTTGAGAAAGCGACATACTGCCTTCCATAGTGGCTGCACCATTTTACACTCCCACCCACAGTAAATCAGCGTTCCAGTTTCTCCACAATCTTGCCAGCATTTGTTGCTTGCTGTTCCGTTAAATTTTGCTATTTTGACTGGGGTGAGATGATATCTCATAGTTATTTTGGGAAGCAAATATTTTGAAGCTACATCTCACATACTTTGGGCATGTGGCCAGAAGGCATCAGTCTTTGAAGAAAGATATCATGCTTGAAAGGGTAGAGAGACAGCCCAGGAGAGGAAGACCCCAGATCAGCTGGATTCTCATAGTAACTGGAGAAATGGGGATAGGTGTGTTGGAGTCAGTGAGATTGGCTCAGGATTGGGTAAAGTTCAGAGCTATTGTACATAGGATTGCTACAAATCACAGGTGACTTTTTGGCACATAGCAACAATAACAAATATGTCTGTAACAATTCCAGGTGAACCTGAGCTTCTTTCTCAGTAGGCTAATAGATCTGTGCAATACCCTGTAAAACCTAGGACCTTTTTTGTATCTTTGATAGTTTGAGGCATTTCAATTCTAGACTCTAGCTAATTTTTGTTTGAGTTATTATTCCCTGAATAAACAGATACCTCGGATGCCCACTTTAGACAATGACAACATAGTGTCTGTTTCTGGAGAGGTGATTATGTTTATTTGGTTGATAGGGTGTTTCTAAGATATTATTACAAACAGAATTCCAAAACTCAGTACTTTAAAGGACAGAGAAGTTGATTTTTCTTTCATAAGAGTGTTTACTTTATTTTATTTAGGCAACATGCCTCTTTCTCTTGTGGTGCCTCCATTCTTTAAGACTTTATCTTGTGCTCGCTTCGGCAGCACATATACTAAAATTGGAACGATACAGAGAAAATTAGCATGGCCCCTGTGCAAGGATGACACGCAAATTTGTGAAGCGTTCCATATTTTTTGACGACAGCCCAGAATAAGAGGTACATTGCAAAGAGGAGGAGGTAGGGGAGGTAAGTACTGTGCAACAATAAATGAATATTTTTTTAAAGGTGAACTGGAGAGGGGGAAAGGAGGGAGGTAGAAATGTGCAATAATGAATGAATGAAAATCTAACTGTTCTGTAAACTTTTGTTAAAATCACAATTAATTTTTTTTATTTAAAAAAATGAGAAAAAAAAGACTTTATCTTATAGTGTAGTTGAGGCTGTGCCATTGTCTTTTCCAGGCTCTAGCAGATGCAATGGGGAAGAGACCTTGTGGAAGAATTCCTGTGAATTCAGACATGACACTATGCTGTATGTATGTACTGTTATCAATTCTAACAATAATAGTACATCCTAGGGCTCTTGCTGCTGTGCTACTAGGTTTGCTAATCCATTGCAAGGGCCACACAGAACTCAAAGACCATACTTAATGATTACAGAGTTTACATGGGAAGTCAGTTAAAATTCAGATTGGAAACAGCATAATTCTTTGGAAATTATGCACAGCTTCAGCTTCACAGCCTTATATTAGTGTTACAAAGCCCTCTTAGTCTTGCCAGTTATGGCAACACCCTTCCCCCACCTCCTGTAACCTCCACCCCATTTCTTCAGCTGCTTGGAAGTAAATCCCTTGCTCTGGCTCTCTGTTTGCAGGTAGCAGTTCCTGGTTAACTCTTTCTCATGTCAGTCTCTGGTTCTTTCTTAACTGCTGTTGATGCTGCTCTCATTTAGGTCCCAGTCTGAGTTGTGCAGGAACTCTGGCCCAAATGAACACTTGCTAGAGCCCGAGTCTACTTTCTTGCGGCTACTGATATTCCCATTTTCTGTTTCTCACGTAATTAACATAGTACAGTCACGTCCTCAAAGATGACTCTAATGGATTAGAAAATAAATTTCAACTAAATTACAACACTCCACTGACTGAAGGTCTCTAATTTATGAATGCTGAGCCCAAAGCCACATCTCACTAGGATAGAAGTCTTGCCACATACTTCTCATCAACTAGAAAGAAAGAGAAAATGGATTTGTGAAGCATCTACCTATTCAGATCTACTGGTGGTGGTGAAACTACCACATATCTGTTGGGATTTACTCTTTGGCAGTGATTTTTTAATTTATCTGTTAAGAGTTGATAGACAATTTATAGACGACTCCTAGTGTTGAAAATAAAAATGGGCTGAGCAAACAAATCTTGTTAAAATATAAACCCCAGTAGCAAGAATTCACAGATGCTTACTACAGGACAATACTCTGGATTTAAGTTATAAATCTTTCAGACACTTTACCGATGCAGTGAGTATTTCTGCTTCTCAGGTAAGAGAATGTGGCTGTTCCAGGCTGCACTAGCAGTCAATCCTGGTTAGTCAACCCGAGACAGGGGGTAGGAAGGAAAAACATGGTCCAGGGTTGCCAAAGAGGGGATATCAAACCTGTTTCCCACGAGGACCAGACTATTATGTGAACAGTTGTCCAAATATCTGACCATATTTCAGTTTGTTGTTGTTGTTGAGTACCATCAACTCAGAACAAACCTATAGCTGACCCTCCAGTGGGTTTTCTGAGGCAGTTAAGTTGCCCATCCTTCCCCTGTAGAGTAGCTGGTGTACTCAAACTGCATGACCTTGGGATTACAGCAGTTTCTTGCCAGTAGGCCACCAGACCTCCCCATACTTCAGTTTGTAGTTGTTGTTATTATGTGCCATTGAGTCCTTTGTAACTCACAATGACCCCATACACAATAGCTCTGAACCCTGCTCTATCTTGAGCCAACCTCATTGCCTCTGACACACCTATCCCCATTACTCTAGTCACTGAGTCAATCCACCTCATGCTGGTCTTCCTCTCTTGCACTGTCCCTTCACTCTTCCAAGCATGACGTCCCTTTCCAAGGACTTATCCCTCCTTGCAACATGTTCAAAGTATGTCAGAAGGAACGTCAAAATCCTTGCCTCCAAGGAGCAGCTTGGTTTCACCTTCTCCAGAACAACCGTGTTTATTCTCCTTGCAGTCCATGGGATATTCAATACTCCAGCACCACAACTCAAAGGCATTCAATTAAAAAAAATTTTAAAAAGGCATTCAATTCTCCTTCTATTATTCTTAGTCATTATACAGTTCTTTGATGAACAGCAAATAATTGTAAAGACCATGGCCTGGATCAGGTGCACCGTAGTCTCTGGACTGACACTGTTGCTCTTTAGTACTCTGGAGAGGTCCCTGACATCAGATTTTCCCGGTGCATTTCTTCTTTTGATTCCCTGGCTGCTTGTACCAAAAGTGCTGGTTGTGGAGCCAAGAAAGCTAAAGCTGTTAACAATCTCAGTCTCTTCCTCGTCTTTTATAATCCTATGTATTGGCCCAGTGGTAAAAATCTTTGTTTTCTTGATGTTGCGATTCAGTCCATATAGAAGACTGCAGTCTTTGACCTTCTGCAGCAAGCGCTTCAGGTCCTCCTCAGTTTCAGCAAGTAGGGTTGTGTCATTTGCATAATGCAGGTTGTTGATGAGTCTTCCTCCAATCCTGATGCCACATTCCTACTTTTAAGAGTCCAGCCTCCCAGATGATCTGTTATGCATATAGATTGAAAAGGTATGGTGATGGGATGCATCTCTGGTGTACATCTTTCTTGATATTGAACCATGCAGTATTTTCTTGCTCTGTTCTGACAACTTCCTTCTGGTCCAAGTATAGGCTTTGTACAAGCACAATCAAATGTTCTGGGATTCCCATTCTTCTCAGAGTCAACCACAGTTTGTTGTCATCCATACAGTAAAATGCCGTTGTGTAGTCAATAAAACACGGATAGACATTCCTCTGGTACTCTCTGCTTTCAGTTAAGATCCATCTAATATTGGCTATAATATCCCTAGTACCACAGCCTCTTCTAAACCCAGCCTGCACATCTTCTTGCCACTGAGTCCTTACTGAAGGAAGTGCATAGAGACTGCATTTGCCATATAAACACCCCTACCCCTGCACGCCCCTGTGCCAGCAGCACCAGTATCACAGGGAAGTGAAGAGGAAATTCGAGGACAGAGGGATTGGGAGGCTGAGCTATCTAGCCTGAGGGGATGAGAGATGTCAGAGGAACAAGGAGAGGGAATTGAGCTGGGTGCTAGCAGGTCAGGGGTGAGGATGGGAACACAACACATGCAATGAAGGGGTCCCTCCCCTCCCCAAGTCTATAACACCTGATCTGTTAGTTGCAAACTCTCATAAGCTCTTTTGTGTAAAATACTTGTCTCTCAAATATTGCTCTAAAGCTGAGCAGCCAAATTAAGAGACTAGGGAGAAGGATTGGCCAGCCACTTCTGAAATAACAGGCCTTCTAAAACCTTATTTACAACAGAGCACACTCAGTTTAGGCTAGCAGATATGGCTCCGGAGGCTGAAACTTCGTGTTGGGAATCACAAATGAACAGGAACATTTGCAAACAGATTCTACTGATTGGAATGTGGAATGTGAGAAGTAAGAATGCAGAAAATTTGGAGATTTTTAAGGAAGAAATGGAACACATAAATATTGATATACCAGGCACTGGTGAAATGAAATGGATTGGCATGGGACATCTTGAATCAGACAAACATATGACCTACTATGCTGGAAATGAAAAGGTAAGAAAAAATGGGGTCACATTCATAGTTAAAAAGATCACTTCTAGATCCATCTTGATGCAATGTCGTGACAGGATAATATCCTAATATCCATACACATACAAGGAAGAACTGTTAGTTACTATCTCTATTATTAAAATTTATGCACCAACAACCAGAATCAAAGAGGAGGAAAAGATGACTTCTACCTACTGTTGCAATAAAAAATGACTGAACATGCAACTAAGATACATTAATAATAATGGGTGACTGAAATATAAAAGTTGGGAACAAGGAAGAAGGATCGATATTCAGGAAACATGGAGTTGGTGACAGAATGATAGAATTCTGTACAATCAATCATGTATTCATTGCAAATACCTTTTATAAGAAACATAAATGGCAACTATACACATGGACCGCACCTGATGGCCTACACAAGAATCAGATTTATTACATATATGGGAAAAAATCATTAGAGAAGCTGTGAAAACTAGGCCAGGTGATTACTGTGAATCAGATCATCAATTAATTGTGTGCAAGTTCAAACTGAAGCTAAAGAAAATCAAATCCACAAGAACCAAAATTTTACCTTGAATATATCCCTCCATAATTTGAAAAACATCTCAGGAACAAGTTTGAGGCCTTGAATATTAATGAGTGAAGGCCAGATGAGCTGTAGGAGAATATTTGGAAGATCATCCATGAAGAATGCAAAAGATGGAGGAAGAAGAAAAGGCCAAAATGAATATCAGAAGAGACTCTGAATATTGCACTAAAGTGCTTAGAAGCCAAAACAAAGGGAAGAAACAAAGATGTTAAGGAAATGAACAGAAGATTTCAAAGGGCAGCATAGAAAGGCAAAGCAAAATATTAAAATGAAATGTGCAAAGACCTGGAGTTGGAAAATCAAAAGGGATAAACTCACTCAGTATTTCTTTAGCTGAAGAAGCTGAAGAACAAATTCAAGCCTCAAGTTGCAATACTTAAGGATGCGTTGGGCAGAATGTTGAACGACCCAGGAAGCATTGAAAGAAGATGGAAAGAGTATACAGAGTCGCTATATCAAAAAGAATTGGCTGACACAAAAGAATTTAATGAAACAATATATGATCAAGAGTCTGTGGTGATTGAGGAGGAAATTCAAGTTGCTCTGAAGAAACTGGCAAAAAACAAGGTCCCAGGAATTGATGGCATACTAATTGACACATTTCAACAAACAGACTTTGCTCTGGACATGCTCACCAATTTGTGCCAAGAAATCTGGAGGACAACCAACAGCCTGGCCAACTTACTGGAAGAGATCCATATTTGTTCCCATTCCAAAGAAATGTGACCCAACAGAGTGTGGAAATTATCACACGCAGAAAAGATCCTGCTGAAAATGATCCAAAAATGGAAGAGCCCATCAACAGAGAACTGTACTTCAGTTTATAGAGTCTTAGAAGCTTCAGATACTGCAGTACAACAGGAGAGCAATAGGAGCTAAATGTTGTTGGTCTTCTTAGAAGCCTTTAAGTGGAGTTAGACTCACAGCAACACCATGAACAACAGATCTGAACCCTGTCTTGTCTTGTGCCATCCTCATCATCTCTGACACACTTGAGCCTATTGCTGCAGTCACTGTGCAATCACAATTCATACCCTCCACCTTTCCAAGCATGATATCCGTTGCCAAGCAAAGACTCTCCTACCAACATGCTCAAAATATGTGAGAAAAAGCTTTGACATGTGTCTCCAGGAAGCACTCTGGCTGCACTTTTCCAAAGACATATCTGTTCTTTTGTTAGTCCATGCACTCTTCTCTGACTCCACAGTTCACCATTCATCTCTAACTCCACAACTCAATGACATCAATTCTTCGGTCATCCTTATTCAGTGTCCATTTCGTAGATTGAAAACGTCATGGCACCTTCACATGAGGAAGCCAAAGAGTCTGCACCCCATTCCCAAATGAGAAACCTACAAATGAGTAAGACAATTTCTTTGTTTAAAAAAACCAAAAAAGCTGATCACCATTGGACTATGCTTACCATTACCCTGTCTCTTCTGGTCCCCTCCCCCACTGGATTCTTTCTCATTTCCTTTGCCCACACCCACCACCCACCAAATTGTGCAACCCTGTGATTTCACCCCTACCCCTCCTCACTCTTCTGCTCCCAACCCTCACCCCCTTGAATCCCCATACATATCTTTCACAATTAAAATAAAAAATAAAACACCATGGCCTGAATCAGGGGTAACTTACTTTTCAAACTGACATCATTGTTCCTCAGTACTTTGGAAAGGTCCCTGAGAGCAGATTTTTCCCAATACAATACATCTCCTGATCTCCTGACTGGGTTTACCAACGGTGTTGATTGTGGATCCTAGTAAGATGAACTTGTTAATAAGTTCAGTCTTTTCTCCATCTATTATGATGCTGCTTATTGATCCATTGGCTAGGATTCTTGTCTTCTTGCTGGTAAGATGTCATCCATATTGAAGACTGTATTCTTTGATCTTCTGCAACAAGCATTTCAAATCCTCCTCACTTATGGCAAGCATGGTTGTTGATATTGCCATTATGTGTCGTTGTTGTTGTCGTTTACTGTCAAGTTGGTACCAACCCATAGCTGACCCTCTGTCAGGTTTTCAGAGGAAGTTAATAGCATGGGAGGAGATTGTCCATCCTCTGGAGACTGACAATTCATAGTGACCCTATCAACAACGACTCTGAACCTTGCCCTATCCTGAGCGAGCCTTAACCATCTCTGCAAATCTGACCTCAATGCCAAAGTCACTGTGTATATCCCTCTCATCCAGGTATGGAGAAAGAACACAACCTTGACATACACCTTTCCTGATCTTAAACCATAAAATATTTCCTTGTTCTGTTGGGACAATAGCTTCTTAAGTCTAGGTATAGATTTTGTATAGGCATAATTAAGTCCTCTGGGATTCCTGTTCTTTTCAATGTTATCCATAGTTTGTTATGATACACATAGTCAATTGCCTTTGTATAGTCAATAAAACACAAATACACATTCTTTGGGTATTCTCTCTGCTTTCTGTGAGGCTCCATCTAACATCAGGAATACTATACCTGGTACTATGGGCTCTTTAAAACTCAGCTTAAACTTCTGGAAGTTCTCTGTAAATGTACTGCTCTAGATGTTTTTGCACAATTTTCAGCAATATTTTGCTTGCATGTGATATTAATGGTTGTTGTTGTTATGTGCCATTGAGTTGCCTGAGAGGCAAAGAGACCCTATGTACAATAGCCCTGAAACCTGCTCTACCCTATGTCAACCTTATTATCTCTGACACACTTATTCCCATTACCCTAGTTGCTGAATCAATAAATCTCATCGAAGGTCTTTCTCTCTTCTGCTGTCCCTCCACCCTTTGAAGCATGATGTCCCTCTCCAAAAACTGGTCTCTTTTTGCAATATGCCAAAAGCTTGTCAGATGAAACTTCAGAATCCTAGCCTCCAAGAAGCAGCCTAGTTTCACCCTTTCCAGGACGAATCTCTTTGTTCTCCTGGAAGTATGTTAGACGGAGCCTCAGAATCCTCGCCAGGCTGCTCCTTGGAGGCAAGGATTCTGGGGCTTCGTTTGACATTTTTTGGATATGTTGTAAGGAGAGACAGGTCCCTAGAGAGGGGCATCATGCTTGGGAGGGCAGAGGGCCAGCGTATGAAGGGGAGACCGTCTATGAGGTGGATTGATTCAGTGACTGGGGTAATTTGGATGGGTGTGTCAGAGGCAGTGCGATTGGCACAGGATAGAGCAGGGTTTAGGGTTGTTGTACATAGGGTCTCTATGAGTCACAAACGACTCGACGGCACATAACAACAACAACAACAATGCAATCTCAGAAAAGAACCAGTTACAGTTGACTTTCACATGGGAAGGATCTTCGCTTACCTTTCCAATACTACCAAGGGTTCTCTGAATTCACATGCCTTCTGCTACAACCTGATTAGAAGAGACTTGGATTTGGTCCAGATATCTGGTAATAATGCATTTTAAATTACATTGATAATATCTTGTTCATATCAAATACTAAAGAATAGGCTAGGGATGATTTGAAAGCAGTAGTTTCTCATATGACTGGTAAATCCAGTAAAAATTCAGGGCTCTAGCTGAACACTAAAATTCTTTGGAACAATGCGGACAGGAGCCATGCATGACTTTCTATAGGCACCAAGAAGCAAGGTGCTGTCATTATCTACTCCCAAGACTAAACAGGAGGCCCAGCATTTGATCTATTTGGATTTGAGATGACTCATATCCCACATCTTGGAATACTGTTAGCTCCCATCCAGAAAGTTACTCGAAAGAAAACTGCATCTGAATGGGGACCTGAGCAAAAGCTGGTTATGGCTGAAATAGAGAGAGGAGTCTCATTCTCTTGCTTGTAAGCCCTTTGGATACACATTCAGACATGATTCTCAAGGTATCTGTCACCTATGTTTATGCAGATTGGCACTTACGGCAAATACCTGAGAAGGTTGCCCTTCAGCGTCCAATGGGATTCTGGACAAGGAAATTCCTGGATGCTGTTGCACGATACACATACCATTTGAATGACAATTACATGCCTGCTACTGGGCACTGGTTGAGACTGCTTCAGTGATAGACAGACATAAGATTATTATGAGATCTACATGGGTGATGTGGGAGAAACTCTGTAATAACGAAGGTGGTGTCCCAAATAGTTCTGTGATAAAATGGAAATGGTTCATGCAGTAACAAACTACTGGGGGAATGCAGGAAGGCACTCATCATGTCCGTGAGCAAGTAGCCTCTTTTCCCATTGGTCCTACCCTGGAACCTCCAGAAAGGCTGCCAGAGCCCAGTACCCTGTGAACAACTTCCTCGCTGGTAAGTCCAGGGTATGTGGACAACATTAGCTGTAGAAAGCTGACACATTAAGACCAGCAGATGGCAAGACCCTAATTAAGAAAGGCAAGAAGATATCTGCACAATGGGCTGAACTGCATGCTGTCATCCTAGCAGTGACTGGGGAACTAGGCAATGGTGAGAGTTAATAAGTTTGGGTTTTTCTTGATGTATGGGCAGTGGCTAAAGGCTTAGCAAATGGGACACGGAAAACTAGACTATTAAAGGGATACCAGGGTGGGACTTGGACTTACGGAAAGGACTCTGGGATTTTACAAGGCACATTAGAGTTGGACATATCAATGCCCATCAAAGGAACCCCTTGTCAGGATCAGAAGGTGACAGTAGAATATATCTACAAAATAAGGGGACATGGGAGTGAGGCAGTATTGCAGAAATGGGCTGAAATGAGACATATTCCTTTTCTCCCTCTGAAGCACAAAATGCCAATAAAGATTGCTCTGTTTGCCAGCAAGAGAAAAAGAGGTTGCACATGGCCACAGGACATATTCCCAGTGCGAAAGACTATGCACATGGTTGGCAATTTGATTATTTCAGACTAATGGCATCAGTGGCACCAGGTGGCCAAAAATGGATCCTCACAGGAATAGATACTTTCTCCAGACTGGGCTTTGCATATCTTGTAACTGATACAAATGCCAAAAATACCATTAAAGGTTTGGAACAAAAGATATTGTACAGTTTGGACCACCAAGTTATATTTCCTCAGACCAAGGAACACACTGCAGCAATGGGCCATGAAACACATTAAATGGATACACAATGTTGCCTACTACCCTCAGAATAATGGCCTGATAGAGAACTGGAATGGGCATTAGAAACATTTGTTATCTAAAACAGGGGGGAATGAAGGTTTCAAGGTCAGGCTCATAAATGTGTGCTCCAAAATAACTGATATCATCTCACCCCACCAATAATGGAAAAGTTCAACAGGGCAGTAAACAGCAAATGATGGTGAGGTTGTGGAGAGATTGGGACTCTTATTCTATGCTGGTGAGAATGCAAAATGGTACAAACACTATGGAAGGTGGTTTAGTGCTTTCTCAAAAAGCTGGTAATAGAAATACCGCTGGACTCAGCGGTATACCGCTGGACTTCACTACTGGGCATATACCCTGAAGTAAACAGAGCTGTGACTCAAACAGGTGTAAGCAACCCAAGTGCCCATCAATAGACAAATAGAAAATAGTGGTATATTCACATAATGGAATATACCACAGCATTGAAAAACAAATCATAAAACATTGGATAACACAGGTGAGCCTGGAGGACAGTATGCTGAGTGAAATATATCAGTCACAAAAGGACAAATACCATATAACACTGCTGTTATAAAATAGGACTGGCATGAGGGTTGGGGGGCGATAGGAAAAGAGTGGATAGATAATTAACATTGCATTGGAACAGATAAGAGAACAGTCTGAAAGAAATATATAGACATTATATATATGACAACAATCTGGAATAACATAATAAAGGAGAGGGGGAAATGTGCAAAAATGAATAAATAACAATTTTTTTAAAAAAGGTGTGTGCTCACACTCAATACGAGAGGAGCTAAAGGGGTTCACCACTGGACAGACTCCTACATTGCTCAGGGATATCTGGAGAAGAAGGAGTAGGGGAAGATTCTGGTGAAACAATAAAATTCTTCCCCACATTACCTGAAATTGTTTTCTTCTTGCCAAATGCTGCAAGTCCCAGGTCCAGGGTTGCAGTTATGGGTACAAGAATCAGGAATGATTCCTGAGCAAACAACAGTAATAATACCCTTAAGCTTGTATGCAAGAATTCCCAAGGGTCTGAAGAGGTGGGTTGCACTTTCACCCCATCTTGCAAAAGTAGGGTCTACAGTGAATGCTATTGTCCTGCCTAGTGGCTGAGACATCCCACTGGTGTTGTACATCTATAACCGTGCCCAACATGAATGAGAATGGACTAAAGGGGAAGAAGTTGCCAGGATGCTCTTGCTATCTACAATTTGGGTTGGCACAGTAGCTGATCCTAAAGTCCCTTACTAAGATGGAAAAGATGGAGTAAAAAAAATGGGAGGAAGGAAAAATACCTCAAGGGAAAGGAATGACTAAATGGGTAATGCACTAAGAGAAATCTAACCTTGTGTTAATACATCAGAAGAGACTCAGAGCAAGGGAATAACTCTCTCCAGCTAAATGTCAGAGACCAGAAAAGTGAAGCCAACTTACACTTACTTAAAGGTTTAAGATGAAATGTTTACATTTTGTTTATTTGGATGTATTTGATGAACAATTGATGTTTCTTCTAAGTTGTGATACTAAGATCTATTGTAAAAATGAATACTATATGTTATTAATGATGATATACTGTATTTAGAGAAAGTATGCAAGCTTACTAGTTAGGATTGGACTTACTTTTTGGGCTAGATTTGCTCTGGAGAAATGTTTGTTGAAAGCAGAACTAGAGGCAATGGGGCTTAGCCTGGGGGAAGATTAAGCTTGTGCTGTTCTCTGAGGAGATTTGAACGGCCTAGTAGATTCACCTAGGACTTTTGATTGAAGAGATTTACATTTGGCGTCATCCGGCAATAAAGATATAGGCTGAATTTGGGCATGTTTCACGTATGGATAAGCACAAAAGTGTTGTGGCTTGAGGAATAGGAAGTGATAAGACTCCCATTTTGTTGACTTGGCCCAAGGTGGGGCATAACCACTCGTGAGAAGAAGCCAGCTGGTCTAAAACACAGAAAGAAGCATGGACTCCTGAGAGTTCAGCTAATGTCCATCTGGACTTACCAACTGACAACTGAAGGGGAGCTTACCAGAAACCAAGCCCATGAAGATATGAGGCTTCATGTTGTGAGCTAGCATTGATTGCTGCAAGCTGATGGTGTGTTTTTGACTGGACTTTGCTTATGGATGCAGATGGCAAATGATTTAACTGGAATAGAAGATTCTTCAGAGAAAGGAACATTATTGTTTCTTCAGAGTACTGGCTTGATGTTGTATACTTTTGAGTTGCCACTGACCCCTAGCTGATCCTCCAGTGGGTTTTTAGAGGCAGTAAATTGCATAGAAGGAGATTACCCATATTTCTCCCACAGAGCAGCTGGTGGATTAGAATCACATGCCCTCTGGATTGTAGCTCAGATTCTTACCACTAGGCCATGAAAGCTTCTATGAATGGGAAAATTAGAAATTGGCTATATAAACTGGGGGAGATAAGGCATGAGGCATGAAGTTGCCAGCTTGCAAGATTTCATGAATACAGTTCTTATTATGATTGTAATCTGATTCTTCAAGTGTAAAGGTGATGGCTATAAAAGCCAGGGATGGTCTCTGGGTGTCTAAGGTTTATAATTAAAAATGTCTTTTGTAGCCAAAGATTAACTGTTTATTTTATGCTGAACTATTTATTGTACGAAGGAGAGAGGATTAGGATGGGGTACAAGCTTTACCCTACTTGAACTCATGGGACCTCTGTGCTAGCTCTCTCTTTAACTTGGGATGCTTGTCTTCAATGGATGGTCTACAATGCTCACCAATCTCTGCAAAACTGCCTTGCATACTTACAGTCATGTGACTCGTGCCCCTGATGGGTGTGAGTCTCTGGGAGGTGTTTCAGCAAACCACTGAACCCAAAGTACACAGAGAAGCTAGGGAACTGAACAAAGGAGGAGTATTGATGTTGGCAGCCACGGACTTAAACAGCAGGTCAAATATCAGGACAACGTTGACTTGACAACTTCTTATAACGACTCTGCTACTAATCTTGTTGTTGTTGTTATATGCCATTGAGTTGATTGTGACTCATAGCAACCCTATGTACAAGAGCCCTAAACTCTGCTCTATCCTGTGCCAACCTTAATGTCTCTGACTCACCTGCCCTCATTACCCCAGTAAATGACTCCATCCATATCATCAAGGGTCTTCCTCTCCTGTGCTGTTGTCCCTCCACCCTCCCAAGCTTGATGACCCTCTTCAGAGACCGGTCCCTCCTTGCAACATGTCTAAAGTACGTAAGACAATGCTTCAGAATCCTGGCCTCCAAGGAGCAGTCTGATTTCACCTTCTCCAGGATGAATCTGTTTGTTCTTCCAGCAGTCCATGGTATATTCAACACGTCTCCAGCACCACAGCTCAAAGGCATCAATTTTCTTTCTTGTCATCTCTAGTCACTGTCCAAATCTCCGACACATAGCAAGTTGCAAAGACTATGGTCTGGGTCAGGTGCACCTCAGTCTCTAGACTGACATCATTGCTTTTCAGTACTCTGGAGAGGTCCCTGACAGTAGACTTTCCCCAGTGTAATTTGTCTCCTGATTTCCTGGATGCTGGTACCAAGTGCTGATTGTAGAGCCAAGCAAGCAAAAGCTTTTAACAATCTCAATCTCTTCACCATCTACCATAATACTGCCCATTGGCTCAGTGGTGAGAATCTTTGTTTTCTTAATGTTGAGCTTCAATTTGTATTGAAGGCTGCAGTCCTTGCTTTTCTGCAGCAAGTGCTTCAGTTTCTGCAAGCAGGGTTGTGTCATCTGCATAACACAAGTTGTTGATGAGTCTTCCTCCAATCCTGATGCCACATTCCTCCTCATACAGCCCAGCGTCCAGATGATCTGTTCTGCATATAGATTGAAAAGGTATGGAGACAGACTACATCCCTGGCATACACTCTTCCTGATTTTGAACCATGCAGTGTCTCCTTGCTCTATTCTGACTACAGCCTCCTGATCTTAGCAGAATTAATTATCAATGCAATAGTAGCAGTAGTTGGCCCAAGGAGATGGCAATTCCTCAGTCTATTTTGATGAACCTTGTTGCTGTCACTGGCTTCTAGTTTTGTGTCTGTGTTCCTCTAGATTCTATTTATGGGCCCACTCTCTCTCCTCTTGGTACACATCAATTCCTGGGGAATTCATTGTAATAACTACTCTTCTGCCCTCTCTGCCAAAAACTTTCAATCCTGCCTACTCACACCTTCCTTAGGTCTTCCTATCCTTTGACCTGGAGGTCATTTCCACATGAAGGGACCATGGACCTACAAAATCATATTGTGCCATGGCACACTAATGACCTCTTTTTGTTTCTTGTATCTTTAAAAAAATTTTTTTACTACTTTTTGTGTGTGCATACCATCAAATCTGAGCTGACTGGTATGAGAGGAGATTGCCCTTCCTTCTCCTTCAGAGAATCTGGTGGATTTGAACTGCGTGCCTCTGGGACTGCAGTGCAACTTCTTGCCAATAGGCCACCAGAGCTCCCTGTTTCCTGTATCTTTTAACTGAGTTACTACCAGCTACACTATCTCTTCTACCTGGCTTTGTGCCTTGAGATTCTGCCCCATATATGTAAGAGAACACTGTTATAAGCAGAATCACCAGGATTGGTTCCTCAGCATCATACTTGAGTCATTTGCACATTCCCCTTGTCTGTCCACTCTATTAGCTGTCATTCATCCTTCGGTTACTCTTCTGTCTGACCTCTACGCTAACAGCTCCCTTTCTCCCCACTATCTCCGGTCTCAGGTCCTTGACTTTAATGTCTTTCCTCTGTCCTGGGATCTTCTGGAACTAACAGATCAGTTACAAACTCCTTTTTTTGCCATACAGCTTTGGCATCTGTGTAAACAGCCTGTAAAATTACTCAATTAGCTCTCCTGTAATTCCCTCCTTCTTTCAGATAGATTGGACGTAGTGATCCACTTTTAATAAATAGAGTACAGCAAACATGATGGAATACCATCTTCAATGTCAGAAAAGAAATAAAAAAGAATGTGACTTATATAACCACTGATCTTTGCTCATTTAGAGCAAAAGAGAAGTAAGGAAGCCCAATTCAGAGAGGAAACTAATCTGCAGAACCAACTGTCTACATTAATCCTGGCCTCATATATTCTGAGGTCAGGAAAACTAGATATTACCTTGCTACCACAAGGCCATAGTTTTTGCAATTACTCGCTATGCATCAGAAAGCTAGACAATGACAATGGTCGAGAGAAGGAGAATTAGTGCCTTTGATCTGTGGTGCTGGAGAAGGGTATTGAATATACCATGGACTGCTAGGAGAACAAACAGGTTCATCCTAGAGAGGGTGAGACCAGGCTGCCCTTTGGAGACAAATCATGCTTTGGAGAGTGGAGGGACAGTGCAAGTGAGGAAGGTCCTCTATGAAATGGATTGTTCAGTGACTGGGGTAATGGGGATAGGAAAGTCAGAGACAATAAGATTGGCACAGAATAGAGCAGGGTTTAGGGCTGTACATAGGGTCACTGTGAGTGCAGGTGACTCAATGGTACATAACAATAACAACCACTAGGAAGAATAATCTGGAATAAAATACAAAATTTTTTAGATGTACCTACTTGCAGTAGAGGCTGGAGGAATCACTGAGACTCATGCCCAGAGGTACCCTACATATTGAACCAAAACTATTCCTTGAGGTAATCTTGTAATTAAATAGCAGATTAGCTCATAAAATTAGAAAAAAAAGACCTAAAAAAGTCATCTATATAAGGCCAAATAATAAACAATTATGCAGCCTTATATAGATGACTTTTTAGGTATGGAAATAATAAATTATTCTAAAGCAAAGATAAGGTAGGTGGGACAGGGAGACTAAAGGCCTATATAGCAAGGAATTTATGTCTCTACCCTAAAGTCAAGAAGCTCTGGTGTCCTTGTGGGTAAGGAGATGCACTGCCAACCCAAAGGCCAGTAGTTTTAAGCCACCAGTTGTTCCAAGGGAGACAAATGAGCAATCCCTTTCCATTTGATTTACAGCTTCTGAAAACCTACTAGAGGGTCAGCTATGACTTGGTTCTGACTCAAGAGCAATACATTTAGGGCTTTTGTGTGTTTCTTTTTGTGTGTTTTTGTTTGGTTTTTGTTTTTTTTTAGCCTAGAATCAAAGAGGATCAGAGGCCTGCCAACAGCCATATGAGCTAGTAACCCTCATATTAACTTCAGCCCCACAAAGGAACTTCTCCATGGCCTTGTGAGACCATGAGCCATAGGTCAGAGGTAACCAGGTAAGCAACGCTCATTGCACCTGATTGCTTTTTCGGCAACCAAGTTAAACTTTCCAAGTTTCTAAAGGGCATGTTTAAATTTTTCCAACTGTAAGGTTGAGGTATACTGGGTAGGTATTTTTAATGTTCAGTACCACTGGGGAGACAAAGAGATACTTATAACTAACCTCCCTCTCTGCCTCTGACACAACAGGATCATAACAAATTATATGCTATAGAATATAGGGGCTCCCCAATTTATGACAAGATCCAGTTAACAATATGACAGGGCTGGGGCAGATGAGTAGTGGTTCTTAGCATGGCACTTGTACTGGAAGACGGCTGTTCTCTTGCAGTCTCTTTCAGGAAGAAGTGATCAACCTGTCTGCAGTAAGATAAATAGGCAAATCCGGAAGATCCCAGGCTTCTGATTTGGGGAAGGGCAAGAAACTAAACTGTAATCTTTCTTTTGAAAAAATAATTTTTTATTGTGCATTCAGTGAAAGGATGCACTACACTTCACATTCAACAATTTCTATACAATTTGTAGATATGAATGGATAGAGAAATTAGTACTTCCACATTTGGAATATTATGTGGCACTGAAAAGCAGTACAGAACTTGTGAAACATGAATGAGTATTAAGGACATTATGTTGAGTGAAATAATCCAGTCACCAAAGAACAAATGCTGTACAAGTCTACTGCTATTAAAAAACTAAAAAGTAACACCACCAAAAAAACACTGCCACAACAACAAACTAGAAAAAGATTCACGTAGGGAGAGAATCAATCTAGGATAGTCAAGGATGAGAGTAGAAAATGAATGAATAGTCAATTAACACTTTCTTGGAATAGGTGACAACAAAGTGAAATGAATGGATGAACAGACATCGTGTGTACCGTAATTAACAATGTAGAACAGGAGATGCACATCTGATTGAAGGAAAATAATTAAAGAAAGGTTTACACACAGATAGAAACAACTGTGAGGGAACACTGCATACTCTAAAATCAGGAGAGGTGTGCATCAGAATCGTTTCCTTTCTCGATACCTATTCAGTCTGCTTGCATCAGAATTGTTTCCTCTCTCCATACCTAGTCAATCTGCTTGCTGAACAAATCATTTGAGAAATTGGACTATATAACAATGTGGCATCAGGACTGAAGGAAGAAGACTCATCCACACCTGCATTATGTACATGATATACAACCCTGCTTGCTAAAATTGGAGAGTACTTGAAACAAATGCTGCAGGTAGGTGATCAAAGGCTACAATTTTCCATATGGATTACATTTCAACACCAAGAAAACAAAGATTCTCATTATGATAGAGAAAAGCTTGAAACTGTCAATGACTTAATTTTACTTGGATTCACAATCAACATACAGAACAACTGTAGCCAAGAAATCAGAAGATGTATTTTCATGGCCCTCTTCAAAGTTCTAAAGAAAGGGATGTCAGCTTGAAGGCTAAGGTGCTCCTGATTCAAGCCATGCTTTACTCAATTTTTTTCCCTACCATCTGAAAGATGGACAATGAATTAGGATGACAAGAAGAATAAAAATGCTTGAGAACAGTGTAGAATATCTCATGGGTTGCTAAAAAGAAAAGCAATTCTGTCTTAGAAAAGTGCAACCAAGGTTCTCCTTAGAAGCAAGGATAGTGAAACTTCATCTCACATACTTCGGTCATATTTTTAGAGGTGTCATTTCTTATGAAAAGACATCCTACTGGGAAAGGTGGAAGGTCAGGGAAGGAGAAGAAAACTCTCAAAAAGAGGGTTGGACACAATGACTGTAACAATGACATAACGAAGTATATGAGGATGGTGTAGGATAGGCAAGATTCAGATCTGCTCTTCACAGGGTCTTTATGAGTCCCAGTCAAGTCAATGGTACTGAACAACAAGAGTAACAATTGAAAGAAAATTCTTTTGTGCATCAAAGACTTCTTCAAAAGCATAAAAGGAGACCTACAAACTGGGGAAAAAGATTTGGCAATAACACATCTGGCAAGAGACTAATCTCTAAAATTTGCAGAAAACAAACACCTCCATAGAAAATTGACAAAGAACTCCATTACAAAATGGGGGGAAAAATATAAGACACTTTACTAAAGAAGACATTCATATTACAAACAAACATATGAAGAAAGGCTGAAGCTTATTAGTTTTTAGAGAGATCAAGTTAAAACAATATCATCTCACCCACCAGCAGAAACAGCAAAGTAAAACATGTCTGTAATAGCATATGAGACAGATCTCTCTCTCTCCATATGTATTTACAGTATTTGAATGTCTACCTGTGTTTCATTGACTATGCAAAGGCATTTGACTGTGCAGATCATAACAAACTATGGCTGACTCTGAGAAGAATGGGAATCCCAGAACACTTGATCGTTCTAATGCGAAACTTATACTTGAACCCGGAGGCAGTCGTC